>NW_026542597.1:13597125-14797125 GCF_028750875.1 Macrosteles quadrilineatus
AATCTCATTCGATCAACCAGCTTATTGACATCATTATAATATATTATGTTGGTATTGTATAGACTTTTTAATAATCCTTTCCTGAAGATGTAGGTTCGTTGGTTCTTGGTCTTTTGTGTAACACATTTAATTCAGCTGTAGATATAGCTCTTCTTTTAAGTTGAGATTTTTTCACTTGTGTTGGAAAAAGATCAGCTATGACACTTGTGTATTTTATTGATCGATTTCGATAAATGGGCAAATCTTTGGAATACTGCTTTTTATGTGCATTTGTATCATTTAGTATATTTTTAAACACTGATAGGTCTTTTTTGGTATATTTACCAGGTTTGTTTTTAAAAATAAGTTCAAACAGTCCTGTTGTACCTTTATATTTTTGGTTACCAATAAGGATGTTATCGTTTTCATCAATATCCAAATTACTGTCTCCAATCATAATACCATTGTCTTCAAGTCTAGCTCCATAAATGTGATATCTTCGATTAGCCTGTGTTGAATGTAACATTTGTAATAAATATTTTCTGCCCAAATTCCCTTTGAATGCTATGTTTGTGCTTAATGTACTTAAATTTGTAGGATTAGTAGATCCTTCTTCTGAACGTGCGGAAAATCCTTCCTTTTCTCTTGAATCTTCAGTTTCTTCAGTTTCTTCTGTTTCTTCTGTTTCTTCACTTTCTTCGCTTTCACCACTTTCTTCAGTCGATTGAAATTGTTTATATTGTTCATAACCTCTTGATTCTTTTTCATACTTAGAAATTGGTAGAATAGCATCTCCTTCGAAAGGTTTTTCAATATTTTTAACTAATCTGTTTAAAGGATCAGTAACAGGTTTAAATGTTGATTCTATAAACTTTTCTCTTTCGCTTATACCTAGCTTCAGAGCTCTGTTTTTATGTCTAATAGAATCACTAAGTGATTTTATTTCTTTTAAGAGCTTTTCTTGACTTGCCATGTTTACAGTACGAAGTGTTGATTTGAAATAGTGATATTTAGTGAAGCAGAACGTATTTATCAAACCCTATTCTATATCGTCCGTCTTTTATGGCTTGTTCTTTCATAATGACCAAAAATCCATACTTTTCTGCCCATGCTTTTCCACAAATTTGTTTAAACTTATCAAATGACATATCAGCATTTACATGATCGTTATATACGTGTTTCAGGTTGGTTTCATCTTGTTTGAACAAAATTATAACATTTGCATTATCTCTGATAAGCTGCTTTGGAATTTTACTGTATGTTTGTCCTATATATATGCTGTCAATATTATTATGTCTTCCCATGGCGAAATAGTTCCTAATAGTATCATGATTTTCACATGAAACGTCATCAAATAGAAATACTGAATATGGTTTAGCTTGGTTTGGTTGCAAAACTTTATCACTGGCGTTAAATTTATAAAGTTAACACCTGACACCTGCGATATGATTTTCTCCAACAATTGATACTTTGGCTGATGTAGTGACTTTGAAAATATGTATAAGTTATTAAACCTCAATCCTTTAGGATTTGTAATCAAATTAAATACGACATTAGTTTTTCCACAGTTTGAAGGACCACTTATAATACATCTGACTGTGTTTGGAAGTAAACTACCATGTTTGCCAATGTTGATTGTGTCGTTATCAACAGTGTAATCATCAATATTACTAATGTTGAATTGATCTTTATGATGAACAATCTCCATCTTATTCAAAATCCAATGATACAATGAGCTGTTCCCGTTAAATTAGGTCTTTTATAGGTATCCAAGAATCTTCTTTTTTGTTAAATAGCCATCGTACTTTAACTTGGTCTTTTTTCCTTTGTAACACTTTTTCAACAAGATATACATCACCTACTGTAGATTTCAATAGTTCATGTCCGTAGAACGCACCTTGTAACAAATTGCTTTTATTATCCTTTAATATGTATGTTTCTGGTATAGTTGGTTGCACTTTGTATATGGTAAATACTTCATTTGTCCAATTAGGTAGATATTTTTTAGTAAATATCGTTTTATACTTACTTATTCGAACTTTATCATTTACATTGAATTTTCTAGGCTTCTTTATTTCAACTTTAGGTTTTGTATTGTGCTTTATTCTTTTTAATACAAGTTTAGCATTTTTCTTGTTTACTTCATTTGGCGTCATTCCAATAGTTCTGTGAAACCTGTTGTTGTAATCACTTATTAACTTTGGTAAAAATATCAATCCATAAGTAGGCTCCTCTGTTTGAAAACATTTTATACATCGCTCCTTTTAACGTTCTATTAAATCTTTCAATTATAGCCGCTTTTTTTTTCAGATTTGGTTGAGTAGTGGTTTATGTTGTATTTTTTTCATTAACTCTGAAAAACTTTTATTAAAGTATTCTTTGCCATCATCAGTTTGTAAATGTTTCATTTTGTTTTTATCTCTCTTTATAGCGATTTCCATGGCTTGTGTTACGCTTTTACCAGTTTTATCCTTTAATGGTAATGCATCTGCAACTTTGGTAAAACAGTTAATCACTGTAAGTATATAATGATGTCCTTTATTTATTTTACTATATGGCCGCATTTCAATTAAATCTGCTTGATACAAATCATTTATTCCTTTTACAGTTGTATTTCTTCTTGGAAAGTTTACTCTTGCAGGTTTGTGTAGCTCATTTACAATGTTTTCTTTAAAAGCCATTATGTTGTTTTCACTGTCAATGTTGGCAAAGTAATGATTTTCATTTTTTCGTGCATCTCCTTATATAGTTATGTTGTGTTTTTACTGTCAATGTTGGCAAAGTAATGATTTTCATTTTTTCTTACATCTCCTTATATAGGTCAAGGTCATTCAAACCTTGTGTAAAAAAGGGGGAACACAGCGGGCCAATGCTGTGTTCCCCCAATTTTACGGAAAGGAGAAAGGATAAGTGGTGTAGGACGATGAAAAGGTAATTAGTCGATAGGGTTAAGGGAATAGTGACCAAATGGAAGTGTGTGGATCCGGTCTGGTAGGATGTGTCGTTTGTCATCGTTGCAGGAGAGCGCCTTCTTAACTTCTGTCACGCTGTATAGTTGATGATTATAACTCCTGATTGTGTTAAAGTGTGCAGTTAAAACTTTATCTTCATACAACACTTGCTTGTAGTCTTCAAAAAGTACATTTTTCTTCAAATACAAATTCTTTACACCTTTTGCCTTTTTTATAATGTTGTCATCATGTAGTTTCACAGCATACAATTTTGATATAAGTGCCACGATTTCTTCAAGTAACACTCCGTTAGCCTCATCTTTAAATTTCCCTAATACTTTCTTGTTTCTGTCTTGATCGTAGTTTGGATGATCTTTAGGATAGTCAGAAAAATCAAATTCATCTTTATATACAAATGTGCGAAGATCTCTATACATATCTTGAGTAATTATCTTGTAAATAAAAGCATCTGTATCCATGTAAGTTATAACTATGTTCTCTCTTCCATAATGTGCAACCATCTTGTTGTAGTGAAAATCATACATGTGCGTTTTTGATATATCTAATATTGACATTCCTATATACAAAGGTCGATCCATTTTTATACTAGTTTTCTTCATAGATACGGCAACAAGGTTTTCATTAATGATTACTGATGATCCAAAGTTGGGCTTCTGTACAAGTTTCTCCAATTTCCTAGCATCTGTTACAAGTTTTACAT
This sequence comes from Macrosteles quadrilineatus, assembly GCF_028750875.1. NCBI lineage: Eukaryota > Metazoa > Arthropoda > Insecta > Hemiptera > Cicadellidae > Macrosteles > Macrosteles quadrilineatus. The sequence continues at coordinate 13,600,777 of NW_026542597.1, forward strand.
TTTTGTGTTTCCTTTTATTTTCCAGAGTTTTACCGAATATGGCATTATTCATTAATTTAAAAAAGTCCTTCTGAAAGGCTGACGTTGCTGCTGCTCTTCTTGTAGTGTTGGAATCGATGTAGGGTTTCAGCCAGCAAGATTGAGAAAATTCCAAAACTCTGTGTACTTTGGTTAGACGAAGTCCTAATTCAAGTGCTTGTTGTACAGTCCAAAAGTGCGCTACATATCTTTGCTTGTTATTTAAATTCATCATTAATTTAGGATGTTTTCCAGTTGGCGAGATTTCAGTTTTTGGTAAAAGAGGAAGATCGTAGTGAAGGTCGTGTAGATGTTCTGGGTATTCGAAATCGCAGTCTAATATATATCCTTTGTCACCATGTTTTGGAATTTGAACAATATCTCCAATTGACTCTGGGTCTATCCATTTAAAGTTATCATATGGAAGGGGGTTGGACATTGCCCATCCATACAAATTGTTTGCATCAAAATACCCAAGATAAACTGATGGTTCTTGCTGGTTGTAGTTTGGCAGATCTTTATTATTGGCTTTTACATGTCTTACAACGCTTTGAGTCAATCCTCCTCTGACACCGGACTCAACCATAAGCACCATATCAATATCTGTTAAAAGTTGAAGTTTGCAATTGGTTTCTTTTAACATAGCCTGCCAAGCTAATCCTGGAGAGGTGTAAGAATGAAGAGGGTCTAATCCGTATGCTCCTAAACAGGTGTTTCTGAATTCCTCCATCACATCACAAAGCAAAGTAACATCGAGTTTAACATAAAAATCTGAATAATCCCCTAATGTTTCCATATCAAGTTCGTTCCAAACTCTGCATGCATGTTGGTAATCTTCTGGTGATATTTCTGAATTGTTCAGCTTGTTGCTAAAGGCTTCTGGTGGAGGAAGTGATGTCTCGTCAAATCTGTGCAATCCATCGATGTAATCATAAGGGAAGACTCCTTTTCGAAGAACTAAATCCAATTTGTTGTTGTCTACTATTTTACTTGTTTCTATTAAATTTTCTCTTGTCAAATTTTCTGATAGTTTCATAAGACTAGAAGGCATAAATCTGTAGGAGTCAAGAAATCTGAGTTTCATTTTACCAACCTTTTTTGAAAAACTTATAAACCTTTCCATCGTTACGGCTAATACATCAATTTTACCATTGTCCCTTCCTAATTCAGGTATTATAAAATGTCCATCATAGCCGCTTAAGTTGTGCATTACAATTGGAATATAGTTAGGAATTTTATAGTTTAAGTTACAAGCGTTACACGCAGCACCTCTGTAGCTTCCAGTCAGATGGTCATGGTCATGCACTTTATGATTATCTTCTGTAAATGTTTTCTTGCACAAATAACATGATGTTGATAAATCGTATTCTTGAACTTCATCGGGTGACATAGGTGTCATAGGTTTTACCTGTGTATAAATTGCCTCTACTTTTTCAGCTATATTGTACAGCTCGTCAACAAAGTGTTTAGCTGCATCTTCACCGCGATACACTTTTGGTTCAGCTGTCAGTCCATAATCTTGTAAATATTCTTCGGAAAGCGTTGACTTGATGAGTAGACAAAAACTGTTGGGTGAATGTAGTTGGTACTTGTTTCTTCTTGACGTATCCTCTTCTTGATGTTCCAACGGTAGTAGAGTAGATTCAAAATCGGCATACACCACAATAGGAATTCTATATTGATGAACTACATTATTGAACTGTACAAATGCTCTATCAGCTGGTGGTAGGTTAATCTTGACTTCTTCATTTCCATTGCATAACCTTTTATGTTCCAACAACCATTTAGAACCTCCTGTTCTCAAAGGTTTATTCACATGACAGAAACATCTTTTGCAAATTGTTTTACTTCTATCCATCTTTGACATTTGTGATGAAAGTAGTCTATTAAAATTATTAATATAAACATAATGTGATATTTCACCCTTGGTGATTAATAATAAGTCGGTGTGATTATTTAGTTCGTGTGAACTTATACGTAGAGGATATACATTGTTTGATGAATCCAAACCATATACATTTACAGAAGCAGTTGGATTTTGTTTTTCAAATTTGGCAATATCCTTAATTTTCACAGGGTAGCTTATTCCTTGAAAATTATAATTGTGCTGCACCTCTTCATATTCTCTTCCTATCCTTTCTGGATGATTATTTTTTATATATTTCACCAACATTGAATATTTAAAACACTCATTATCATCATTTTGTATATTAATACATGATTTAGTGCCTGCAATTGTCTTGGGTAGAGGAATATAGCTACTACCTCTCATTCCATATCCATGTTTATGCACTCTTACATCCAAGCCTGATATGTTCAATACAGTCCATCCTGATCCTCTACCTTCATGTTCTTGCAATTTCGTCAAAAGTTCTTCAAAACATTCATCTACAATTAATTCAATATCTGAAGCAAACACAATGGTTCTGTTTTTTGTTAAAAATCCTCTAGGTGATGTTTCATTTTGCATGTTGGTAAACATAGCGTCCAGCAATAGTCCAAACTTTATAAAATTTAATCTTTGTAATTCATTTTGCAACGTTTTAATTACTAGTCCTTTTGCACTAAACATAAATTCTTCCAGTTTTAATGTGGCATTGTCAATTTTGAAATGTGTTACCACTTTACCTGGTAGAGCATGAGCGTGTAGTTCCACATTTGTTGAAGATGTAGCGGTTGAAGGTGAAGTTTCAAGTTTAGGTGCGTAATGAATAACACTTGGTCTTGAAGTGGATGATTTCGGGTCTTTTTCTTCTTGGCCTCTTGAAGTCGATGGTCTTGGTTCTTCTTTTTCTGTATTTCTTGAGGTAGATGGTTTGGGTTCTTCTTCTTCTCCTTGTCCTATTTTATACAATTCTTCAATTAAGTCTTGATATCCTTCCAATTCCTCATAATTTGTAGGATGATCGACTATTTCATGAAGTAGAAGATCTATTTCATCCTCAAACGTGGCTTGACAAATGGCACAGCGTAGCATGGAAGTAGATGGTTTTGGTTCTTCTTCTCCTCGATCTCTTGAAGTAGATGGTGTCGGTTCTTCTTCTTCTCCTTGTCCTATTTTATTCAATTCTTCAATCAAGTCTTGATATCCTTCCAATTCCTCTTCATTTGTAGGATGATCGACTATTTCATGAAGTAGAAGATCTATTTCATCCTCGAATGTGGCTTGACAAATGGCGCAGCGTAGCATGTTGTAGATGTTCTCTATTCAAGAAGCAGCAGCATACTGATGAAAGGTGTGAACATCCACCCCTATTTATACTATTCCCTCCCCTCTCTCCCCTCTCTCCCCTCTACTACTACTATTTAATTAATAACATCACCCCAATCCCCAATTTTTTTATAATCTAACGTAAATACAGGCTATTCTTCAATTTTCACGTTTGTTATACCTTTATGTACTGGTTGGGGGTGAGGGTTGGGTTTAAACCAACCACCTTACTTTTAGTAGTGGGGGAAATTGATATTTTCATTATTTTAAAATATTGCAGAAATTTCTAAGTTTAAGAAGTGGGTCAAGGTCATTGTAACGTAATAAAAAAAATGTGTGAACAATTCATTTAATTCTGCACCATGTTTTTTTACACAATGATGTATCAGAATTAAACAAATTGCTCACACATTTTTTTTAAGAATTTGGAAAAATTGAATTTACTGTGTTAATCTTTTGTAATGTAAAATGTTAAAAGGAAAAAATTACCGTGCCTTTTTGATCTTGGAAATTGAAGATTTCCAAGACAATCTTCCTTTAGCATCCCGAATAAGGTAGTCAGTTCTTTTCGGATGTTCAGGGTTTACAACATCTCTTGGTAATCTAATAGAAAAATGCTCTCCTGTATCGTTACGTTTTATAATGATGTTATTAAACCATACACATCTGACAAAGAAATATTTCGTACACCTTTTCATTCTTCTTACCCGGATTGCTTTGGGAAGTTCTTTAATTTTATTGGAAGACTCTGTGCTTTTATTGTGTTTTGAATGAATGGAGCACATATCACTATTCAAAACACAAACCTTTTCACAGTGTTCCCCCTTACTAACACCCTTTTTAAAAACATATCGACACTTGGAGAGGGTGTGTGCAAATTTTCTCCTCCTGTCAGCAATTAATTGTTTACACTTATCTGAAGGAGAAGTGTGTAAGTGGCCAAAGGATTTGGAAGTGGCTGGTAGGGAGTCGTTTAGGGGGGATATGATGGGTGGTGGGATAGTGAATTGTAAAGGTGGAGTTGTTAAGGAAGAAATACATGGTGTAGAAGTTGGAGGTGGAGATGCAGTTCTAGTGGCAGTAGGTGTTAGTAGAACATCAGCAACAGTGCAGTCAGAGGATGAGGAAGAGCTTGTAGATGCAGATGAATCAGACGAGGTTGACTCCGAAGTAGATGAACAAGACAAGTTTGTTTGTGAAGATGAAGATGAAGACAATATATCTATCAGCGGAGGAGATTGATCACCACTGGTCCGGAAGGTGTATTGTTCTTCTGCTCCAGGACTTGCACCTTCTGACTGTAGTATTTCTCGAAGAACCAATTTTGGATCTGACGCATGCGATGAAATTAAAATAGATCGAGGAAGAGACTTTGAAGATGAAGAAACTACTTTCGAGGGTCTAGTGGGAATTCTAAGGTAAGCCATGATAGCAAATGAAACAGTGAATAGTAACTGGAGCTGACTCAGCTAGCTAAGACTACTTCAGACCATTGAATGATGATTGCCTGCGAAGCAAACCTCCTTTTATAGCAAAACTCAAGTGGAGGGGGGAAGCTTGTGGGTGGAGGGGGGAAGCTTGTGGTTGGAGGGGAAATGTTGTGTCCGTTGGTGTTAACTTAAAAGAACTGTTCTCGGTTCCCAATAATGTACTATAAGGAAGCTTTCTAAGTCCTGTAAGTAGGTCAAGGTCATTTAAAAATATTGCCAAAAGGAGAGATGGAGCAAAAATTGGCTCCATCTCTCCTTTTGTTGTAATAGGAGAACTTAGTGTTTGTTATGTATTTTAAGGGAAGCTTTCTAAGTCCTGTAAGTAGGTCAAGGTCATTTCAAAATAATGCCAAAAGGAGAGATGGAGCAAAAATAAGCTCCATCTCTCCTTTTGTTGTAGTGGGGGAACTTAGTGTTTGTTTTATTTTCGTGTTTGTGTGTAAGTCTGAATTGGCTAAAGACCAATGTATCAGTCTTTTTGATCAGAGGCAGCGCAGCCAAAGGACTGTCCTCATGGTATTGATCAAAGACTCATTAGCAATAGCCGGAGCAGCGCAGTCAACGAACTGTCCCCTTAAAAAGGTGTGAATGTCATCTATCTCATTTTGTTGTAGTGGGGGAACTTAGTGTTTGTTTTATTTTCATGTTTGTGTGTAAGTCTGAATTGGCTAAAGACCAATGTATCAGTCTTTTTGATCAGAGGCAGCGCAGCCAAAGGACTGTCCTCATGGTATTGATCAAAGACTCATTAGCAATAGCCGGAGCAGCGCAGTCAACGAACTGTCCCCATAAAAATGTGTGTATGTCAAAGAGAACTCTATGTCATGAATTTACTATTGGTTTCATGTTTTTGTTTTGTGTGAACGTTTTCAACTTACTAATGTCACTTAGAACTTTGTAACATACAATGATCAACTCAAATTGAAAATAAAATTACTAATAGGGACTTTATTATTTTGATACCTGAAATAGAACAACACATAATTAAGAAATACAACACCCTTACCAAAGATACAAATACGCAAAACACCCTCTAACTACAAGCCAACAAATACTACAATCAACATGCTTCTAAAATAACTACTAAGTGACAAGAACCTTAGGTTAGAGTGGTACCAACTCTAAACTAAGGGTCTCGTCTTTAGCCAGTTTGCCCATCCGGTCAGCTTCACCGGTTGTGCAAGACTGACAATCATCCGTCTGCTCGCAGCCCTTTTATACGCTCGGGTTGAGTGGTGGGGGTAGAACAACGCTGCACCTGCTTATGTAAATTAACTAGCGATAGTAGGTCCCTAGCTAGAATATATGCCCGGTCGGATTCAAACATATACAAGGCAGATCCATTACTACCGTTTTTATATTTTTTCCAAGATATTTTCAAAGTCCTGTAAGTAGGTCAAGGTCATTTAAAATAATACCAAAAGAAGAGATGGAGCAAACATGCTCTATCTCTCCTTCTGTTGTAGTGAGGAAAGAGTCTGTGTTTAGGTATAACAACAAAAGCTTAAAATTTAATTTAACCAAATGCAGAATAGTATGCAGGCCGTTGGACCTCTCAACTAATTACAAAATGGTCAACTTAAATTTTAAAATATAGAATATTTACAGTCACAAGAAAGTGTTCATTGTTAGCTGACATAAGTTAACTACCAATGACAACGAAAAGTTTAAAATTTAATTTAACCAAATGCAGAATAGTATGCAGGCCGTTGGACCTCTCAACTAATTACAAAGTGGTCAACTTAAATTGTAAATATAGAATATTTACTGTCACAAGAAAGTTTTCATTGTTAGCTGACATAAGTAAACTACCAATGACAACGAAAAGTTTAAAATTTAATTTAACCAAATGCAGAATAGTATGCAGGCCGTTGAACCTCTCAACTAATTACAAAGTGGTCAACTTAAATTTTAAATATAGAATATTTACTGTCACAAGAAAGTTTTCATTGTTAGCTGACATAAGTAAACTACCAATGACAACGAAAAGTTTAAAATTTAATTTAACCAAATGCAGAATAGTATGCAGGCCGTTGGACCTCTCAACTAATTACAAAGTGGTCAACTTAAATTTTAAAGATAGAATATTTATAGTCACAAGAAAGTTTTCATTGTTAGCTGACATAAGTAAACTACCAATGACAACAAAAGTTTAAAACTTAATTTAACCAAATGCAGAATAGTATGCAGGCCGTTGGACCTCTCAACTAATTACAAAATGGTCAACTTAAATTTTAAACATAGAATATTTACAGTCACAAGAAAGTGTTATTGTTAGCTGACATAAGTAAACTACCAATGACAACAAAGATTTAAAATTTAATCTAACCAAATGCAGAATAGTATGCAGGCCGTTGGACCTCTCAACTAATTACAAAATGGTCAACTTAAATTTTAAATATAGAATATTTACAGTCACAAGAAAGGGTTCATTGTTAGCTGACATAAGTAAACTACCAATGACAACGAAAAGTTTAAAATTTAATTTAACCAAATGCAGAATAGTATGCAGGCCATTGGACCTCTCAACTAATTACAAAGTGGTCAACTTAAATTTTAAAGATAGAATATTTATAGTCACAAGAAAGTTTTCATTGTTAGCTGACATAAGTAAACTACCAATGACAACGAAAAGTTTAAAATTTAATTTAACCAAATGCAGAATAGTATGCAGGCCATTGGACCTCTCAACTAATTACAAAATGGTCAACTTAAATTTTAAATATAGAATCTTTACAGTCACAAGAAAGGGTTCATTGTTAGCTGACATAAGTAAACTAGCAATGACAACGAAAAGTTTAAAATTTAATTTAACCAAATGCAGAATAGTATGCAGGCCGTTGGACCTCTCAACTAATTACAAAATGGTCAACTTAAATTTTAAATATAGAATATTTACAGTCACAAGAAAGTGTTATTGTTAGCTGACATAAGTAAACTACCAATGACAACAAAGGTTTAAAATTTAATTTAACCAAATGCAGAATAGTATGCAGGCCGTTGGACCTCTCAACTAATTACAAAATGGTCAACTTAAATTTTAATTATAGAATATTTACAGTCACAAGAAAGTGTTCATTGTTAGCTAACATAGGTAAACTACCAATGACAACAAAAGTTTAAAATTTAATCTAACCAAATGCAGAATAGTATGCAGGCCGTTGGACCTCTCAACTAATTACAAAATGGTCAACTTAAATTTTAAATATAGAATATTTACAGTCACAAGAAAGGGTTCATTGTTAGCTGACATAAGTAAACTACCAATGACAACGAAAAGTTTAAAATTTAATTTAACCAAATGCAGAATAGTATGCAGGCCGTTGGACCTCTCAACTAATTACAAAGTGGTCAACTTAAATTTTAAAGATAGAATATTTATAGTCACAAGAAAGTTTTCATTGTTAGCTGACATAAGTAAACTACCAATGACAACAAAAGTTTAAAACTTAATTTAACCAAATGCAGAATAGTATGCAGGCCGTTGGACCTCTCAACTAATTACAAAATGGTCAACTTAAATTTTAAATATAGAATATTTACAGTCACAAAAGAGTGTTCATTTTAATGGGGGACTTCTTTATCCTTTGTTAGCTGAAATATCACATGATTAGAAAAAATACAACACTCTGCGCAATTCAAGTACCAAAGACACGATGCACTCCATAAAGTAAAACCATCTAAGATACAAGCTAAAAAAAACAACATGCAGCACATGCTATTTGACTAAAACATTAAGTTAGATTGGCCAAATCTAACGAAAGGTTTTAATCAAAAGTCAGTCAGTCTACACTCAACCAGTCAGCTGTGCCAGTTGGGTGAGACTGACTACAGTCCGTTCGCTGCCACTACTTTTATCCGCGAGCCAGTTGGGAGGGGGCCGGTCGGGAGGTTTACCCTGCTTCGCGGGTAAATTTCCCTACTGTCGGGTAATTCTACCTACTAAGTAAGGAAGTCTCCAAACCTCCAACATCACATCATTCAGTGTCGAACCTTCAACGAAGACTGTTCACATATGCTAGCTCTGTTCTGATGTTAACTATGGATAAGCCAAGTACAATCACACAAGATAAACTAAAGAGAATAAAAGAAAATTTAAAGAAATCTACTACTTCTAAAACTAGCAATTTTCGCAAGTCAATGTCACTACGTCTAAAGTTTCAGAAGCAAATTAAATTACCACTACATTGAAATGCATCAGGATCAAATTATTCTAATCAATTATCACCCGAAGCCATATGTCAAGAAATGAAGCTTCCTCAAATAGTAAGTCCAATAGAAACAGAAAAAGTAACATTTAAATATCTGTTACAAAACAAACATTATCAATTAGTAGAACAAAGACAAAACGAAAATGGTAAAACATTTATTTTCTTTTATGACAACAAGTTTTTAGAGGTTTGCTTTCCGACACAATTAAACGTATCAAATCCTCCTGACGTTGAAGATGGAAAGCTAATTTATTTGATTCACACAAGTCAGGACACATGGAATTGGGTATAATTTACGTACAAAAGGTATCAGTCTTTCTAAAGACTCCATTATATAAACATATTTTGACCACAAAGGTTAATCTGTCAAACTATTTAACAAAATATAAACATGGTCTCCAAAACCCGTAATATACTACTACTACTAATTGTTCTAAAAATATATAAACAATATTTAATTTTACGTTATTTTTTTAGGACCTCTAACATAAGATAAGAATTATATTTGGTTTTACATTAGGCCTACCTCATTTGTGGGTACAAGATAAAGCTGCTATATCACATAGTTCCAAAACACACGCGAGCACACGATACAGCTAACGATAGACACAGCACCGTACAGATAGCAACACTCCGCCACTACGTCCAAACGCGAACTGTGTGGATACGATCCAAATCTGGGTACAGCTCCGCGAAGGTTGAGTAACAAGGTCGGGCGTGGCCGCGACCCTGACCAAACTTTCGTCCGTCCAACTAACCCAATTCCGCGGCGAGCAGTGAGTCACCCATGCCGCAACGCGCCGCGCCCCGCTGACCTTACTAGAATACTACACAGTACTGTTGACTATGAATTTAACTAAATCCATGATTTAATTGTATAAACTGTGTTTCGCTCGTTAAACAATTAAAACAGTACCCACATACGTCACAAGTGACATACGACCAAAACCACCTGCTCTTACGTAATTTCCTCCGAATGCCCTTTAAAATAATTAACTTTGTAACATCTGCTAACATCTGCCCGACAGCTGTTGGCGGTGAACTGTTACTATGACACTACTGGCGACAAGTCTTATTTGTCAAAGCATGTTGTCGCTTTTGGAAGCCACTGTCTATTCGAGTTTTTTCGTATCTTTGCTTCTTAATATTGCGAAACTTTTATGAAAATTATACAATTTTCTTTTCGATCTGCGATTGAAAGGAATTTAAATCGGTATGTGTTGTAAGAAAGGGCAATGACCCTGAACCAACTGTTCTCATCCACGCTGTAATTCAGATCTACTAAAATAAACCTAGTAAAATAAATTGTTTTAGGACACAAAAACAAATTTACTTATTAGTGTTTAAATTTGGTGATTAAAATTGTAGCTTTGAATGTCAGAATCACAAATGATTTTGATAGAAATCCGACCAAACTCATTAAACATTTTTGGATGTGCCATACATCTCTAACCAGTTGGACAGCAGTACAATACAGGTAAGAAAGTTATTAAAAGTAGGCCTACCTATCCCATTGTTTACTTAGGGCTACATTACGTGTTTGTTCACTATCTATTTTCTTTGTATTAACACAATAAAATTGATTATAAAATAAACTAAACAAGAATACTCGTTCTTAACTATTTTAGTGTTTACAAAAAATTCAATTGAAACAACTAGCACCAAATACAATAATTACAGAAAACAACCGTCGTCGGCGTCGTCATTATTCAAAAAAAGTAGTTACGGTACCTCAAAAGTACATTTTTCTGTTTAGCGATGTTTTCCTTCTTAACAACTCTATGTATTTCGACCTTGTTTTATCAGTACTTGTTCATTATAATCATGACCTCAATAATCCCCTTGTACTATTATCAAGCTGTGTTCAGGTTTCTTGTTTTAAGTCAGTACATGTTTTTAATTGCCAGTAACAAGGCTAAGTCTGCCTTAGCAACTTGTCTAGACTAGACATTCCTGCATTCCTCTCATCAACTTCAGTACAAAATGAAAAGTAAGTTCTTGTTTATGTATCGTTTATATATGCCTAAAAATAAGCTAAAATATGCTGGGACATTTCAAAACATTAAAACAACAAAATATACATACTGATTTATTTTTAGTAACTAAAAACGTCTTTATGGATTATTTTCTATCCGTCTATTTGTTTATTTATTGTCATGTAAGTGTAACCTTATGCAAAAAAATAAACTAAGATCTATTGATTTTAGTATGTTCTGATAATATATTACATAATGGTATATTTATTCACAATTTACCGGTTCAATATAACTTGTACCGTGTTTATCTAGTAGTATGGTTTATTTATCATTACATAAAGAATTGGGTGTGTAGTTAGCCTAGTGGTTAGCGTCTCGGACTTCGGTGCGGGAGGGACGGGTTCAATGTCCGGCACATTCACAAAACTTTAATAGGTTTGGACCGCTTTCCCTTAAAAGTGTTTGACTTCACACTTCATTACAAAAATGCCACTGGCGTAGATACGAGCAAAAAAAAAGAACATTTGTTTTGAAATAATCTTGCATGTAAGAACAAAACAAAAAAAAAACTTTTTATTAGTTTTGCTTTAATGTAATAAAACATTAAAATAAAAGTACCCGAGGGAGACTTTGTAATTTTTCAAAGTTGGAAAATTACTAGTTGTCTTTGATCAACCGTACAGTAAAAATTAAACTAAACCACTCAAAATGTAGTCGAACTCACTAGCAGTCACTAGTGAGAGACTATAAATTGTTTGCCTTAAACTATGAAACCACATTTAATTACTAAAAGTTAACATGTTTTGTTTAATATTAAAAAATAAGGTCAACGAAACAAACGTCCTACCTTGTTTTGTAAGTCATGTTTATGCTTAAATAACATCTTAAGTCTATTCAACCAAATGTTATAAGGTCCGTGAAGTTGGCGTACCCATATTAGCGTATCCACTTTTGATCATACCAAACGTTAGTTCATCGTTAGTTCTCGATAGTTCCCAAATTTTTTCGTTAGTTCTCAAAAAATAAAAAAGTTATAGACGATAATAAGTGGGTACGCTAACTTCACACTTCCGGGTTCTATCGCGCGCGCCGGTTTCTTATGAGAAATGTTTACATCTATATATCAATCGTTAGTTCTTCGTTAGTCCTCGATAGTTCCCAAATTTTTTCGTTAGTTCTCAAAAAATAAAAAAGTTACGAGGCATACAAAGTGGGTACGCTAACTTCACAATTGTACAATTTCCAGCGGGCACAGTGTTTTTACTATAATTGCCTATATCTATATATCAATCGTTAGTTCTTCGTTAGTTCTCAATAGTTCTCCAATATTTACGTTAGTTCTCAAAAATCAAAAAGTTACGAGGCATACAAAGTGGGTACGCTAACTTCACAATTGTACAATTTCCAGCGGGCACCGTTTTCTGACTATAAATGCCTATATCTATATATCAATCGTTAGTTCTTCGTTAGTTCTCGATAGTTCTCCAATATTTACGTTAGTTCTCAAAAATCAAAAAGTTACGAGGCATACAAAGTGGGTACGCTAACTTCACAACTATACAATTTCTAGCGGGCACCGTTTTCTGACTATAAATGCTTATATCTATACACCAATCGTTAGTTCTTCGTTAGTTCTCGATAGTTCTCCAATATTTGCGTTAGTTCTTAAAAAATTAAAAAGTTACGAGGCATACAAAGTGGGTACGCCAACTTGACAATTATTATAGAATTTCCAGCGGGCACAGTTTTCTGAATAAAAATGCTTATATTTATATACCAATCGTTAATTCTTCATTAGTTCTCGATAGTTTTCCAATATTTACGTTAGTTCTCAAAAGAATTAAAAAGTTACGAGGCATACAAAGTGAGTACGCTGACTTCACAATTATACAAGTTTCAATCAACTACTGAAGACCAATTAAGTACGTTAAATTTAATATTACATACACATTTCAAACTTAACATTTGTTGTACATTTCCTTCTTTCCTTTAGGTCTTAATATTATATTAAATCATCAATCAAATTATCATATGTAAATCTAAATGTATTTTAAAATGTTTATTATATGGAGAGTTTGTTATGAATTTAGATATTGAAACTCCTATATTACTAGATTAGAGTGATTTTCAACTTTTCCTTAGCCGTGTCAAACGCCATTCCAAGTTCTTCCGTCAACAAAATAAGCTGTCTCCAGACATGCGCCACTCCCAAAACACGACATATTTGCCGTTCAACGATCTAGCTGTCTTGCTATTCGCCGATTAACGAGTAAAACGTCTGCACACATGTGCTGTTTTCCTAATAACTGTTCGTTTCGGGAATGGCAAAAATATTCGTTCACTTTGATGTGTGCAAAAATACCGGCAATGAACGGAAAACACGAGCAAGAGCATTTGCTGTCATACTACTTGCGACCGTAGGTACAGTCTGGAGCCGGCTATAGGCATGGAACTTGAATAAAACCCCCTTTTTGCAAATCATTAAACAAAATTTTAATTAATTATTTTATTATAACTAATTTATCATGAGATAAAAATATTTATTCTCGGAATATATTAATAATCTAACACATTTAATTTTATACGTATTTCTAAACTGTTTTAGAACGATGCTGTGAATGTTTGAAAGAATGATTGAGTGTACATTTTTTTTAACTATCCAGAGCTAACGAAGAACTAAAGATTGGTATATAGATATAGGCATTTATAGTCAGAAAACTGTGTCCACTGGAAATTCTATAGTTGTGAAGTTAGAGTGCCCACTTTGTATTCCTGATAACATTTTTGTTTTTGGAGATCTAACATCAATATTACAAAACTATCGAGAACTAACGAAGAACTAACGATTGGTATATAGATATAAGCATTTTTATTCAGGAAACTGTGCCCGCTGGAAATTCTATAATTGTGAAGTTGGCGTACCCACTTTGTATGCCTCGAAACTTTTTGATTTTTTGAGAACTAACGTAAATATTGGAGAACTATCGAGAACTAACGAAGAACTAACGATTGGTATATAGATATAAGCATTTTTATTCAGAAAACTGTGCCCGCTGGAAATTCTATAATTGTAAAGTTGGCGTACCCACTTTTTATGCCTCTTAACTTTTTTATTTTTTGAGAACTAACGTAAATATTGGAGAACTATCGAGAACTAACGAAGAACTAACGATTGGTATATAGATATAAGCATTTATAGTCAGAAAACGGTGCCCGCTGGAAATTGTATAGTTGTGAAGTTAGCGTACCCACTTTGTATGCCTCGTAACTTTATTATTTTTTGAGAACTAACGTAAATATTGGAGAACTATCGAGAACTAACGAGGAACTAACGATTGGTATATAGATATAGGCAATTATAGTAAAAACACTGTGCCCGCTGGAAATTGTACAATTGTGAAGTTAGCGTACCCACTTTGTATGCCTCGTAACTTTTTATTTTTTGAGAACTAACGAAAAAATTTGGGAACTATCGAGGACTAACGAAGAACTAACGATTGATATATAGATGTAAACATTTCTCATCAGAAAACGGCGTGCGCTAGAACCCGGTAGTGTGAAGTTAGCGTACCCACTTATTATCGTCTATAACTTTTTTATTTTTGAGAACTAACGAAAAAATTGGGAACTATCGAGAACTAACGATGAACTAACGATCGGTATGATCAAAAGTGGATACGCTAATATGAGTACGCCAACTTCACGGACCTAATGTTATAGTGTCAGCAAGTATTTAAGATTTTATTTTACGCAGGTTTCGTTTGAATTTTTTTTATAAGGAGACTGCATTTGTAGCCTACATAAAGACAGTACAACAGGTTTACGCAAGGACATTTTTCAATACAGAGAAGGATTAGACCCATAAAAGTCTGGTATTTTTTATTTACTTGATTAAGGGCCATACTACCTAATGATAAAAAACTTCTCTTTTTCTCTATTATCTTGTTGTCGTTAACTTTTCCAAGCATGTCTAATTTATAATAAAAAAAAAAACAGCTGTTGTAGGCATTTAATGCGATATTTTAGTTTTTTTCCAAGTGTTGACGATATTAACATAGAAAAATTACAATTACAGGAGTGGGGTTTTATGCAGACCACGAATTAAAAGATTTAATTCAAATACATGGCATATTCAATAACTTAAATTGATTAATAATTTTGGAACAGTTATTTGAATATGTGATGACATTTCAGCCTGAAACAGTTGCTGAAGAAAGTAGTCTAACAATTGAAATTTGGAATGTCCTCACCAATGCTCTGTTTTCTTCTTATAATTTAACTTGAATACTGTAATTGTAATCCTTTTAGTTTCAATTTGTATGTTCAACATGTGAGTTTGGTCATAAAGACATTTTGATGATTATTAACTTATTTTTGCACAAATTCAGTTTTTGACCCTGTATTATTGGAATCTGCTACCACACTGTTTCTATGTTATTCGTAACATTATTAAAAATATGTAGGTATTATTTGTATTCTTGACAACAAACACACATTGTATTTTAAATTCAGCCATCGTTTTGTTGAATAATTTTGACATACCAATAAAAAAATTGTAATGAATTGTATTACTTTTTAGACAATTCGTTTTTAACAAGGGCTATATATTATTGCTCTGGACAAGTTTAGACAAAATACATCCCATGATATAGTATTCAGATAAAGATATATGTGAATCAGATATGAAATTATTAATAATATTTATTTTTAAAGATAATTTATTAGTGTTTACCCACACAGGTTTGATCAATTTCATGTTGTGTTAATTTATTAATTTAACTATCAATGAGCCGCTGCAGCATTTATTTGATTATGTTTACTTCTTTATTGTAGATATATTGGCTTTGTGGAATTTAGAGTAATATATGTTTGGAACTGTTGTATGAAACAGGTTTTTGGCTGTGCAGATGACGAGAAGACTCGTGTATTGTTTGGTCTGTGAAGAAAATACATTACACCTACAACACGTAACTTGGTACAAAACCTCATGTACTTTTGTTTAAGTTAGCAAATTTCTATTCATTCTAAAATGTTCCAGTCCCAATATTGCTGTGCCTCTGCCTGGTGCTTGAAGAAATACATTGTTGTGCAGCTAGGAACTCTAAAAGGCATCGCATAACAGACAGTAAGTTGGAAAAAGATCATACAAGTCTTGAGAAACAAAGATGCTCGGAAATACGTCAACGAATTGGGAATCTCACATCTGCCGTGACAGGAGCTGTCCGAAGTCTTGACCTTGGAATCTCAACTAACTTAGAAAAACACAATAGAAGACGCTTGGATAGAGAGCAAAGGCTACTAGAACGACTTGGATGCGAAAATATAGAGAAAGCCATCAGCAATGCTACAACTGGCCTAAGCAATAGAATAACAAACAGCAAGATAGCAGACAGAATAAATATTGCAGATAGACAAAAAGGAAATTCAACTGGTACTGAAGATAAAGCACAAAGGAAAAACAGAAACAAAGTGGGGGAAGGAAATAAAATTGCTGAAAGGCAACAATCCAAAGGAAATTCTAAAAAGGATAACAATTCAGTGAAGAAGAATAAAGTTGAAGACAGACAGAAAGTAGCAGAATCTACAATTGGAAATTTAACAGGATTAGTCGGAAAACAAATAAATAAAGTGACGGACAGACAGCAAAATGTCAACAATGGTACTAGAATTGCAGTTAAACAGAACTCCAATAAAAATAACCAAACTGTAGCAAACAGAGTAGTTGGAGGTGTACTTAAACCGGTTAAACAGAGTTTAAACAATGTAACCAAAGTTTCAGGAATACAAAAAGCGGGAAACGCTACCCGCGGAGTTTTAGGGAATGTAGGCAAAGGAATCAACAGTATTCTGGGTAGACATGAGTCTGGCAATAGCTGGGGTGGATTGATTCAGGATAGGCAGAAGAATGGGAACATGATGAAGAGAAAACCTATAGTGAAGAGACAGGCTTATCCTGATGCAGAGACGACGACGGTTGCAGAAACTACAACCATTGCAGAAACAACTACTGCAGCTGCAGAAACTTCTACTGCAGGGCCAGGAGGCTATCCTTCATAGGATGGTGTTTATGTAGGATGCGTTTAGATTTGTATTATGCCGTTAGTAAATTTTACATTAGACAATTTCTTTATGTTGAATTCGTTATTTATTCATGCTATCTGAGTAACTAAATAAAAAAATTCTAGATTAGATGGTTTTTGAAATAAAAATGCATTGGTTCTAGTTTGTTTGCAGATGAGCAATAAACTTATAAATATTTGCCATGTGGCTTACCTTTTAGTAAACCCAACATAAAATACATGGAACTTTGTATGAAATTCCAAGGTTAGTCACTATTGTTTTGAAAAAATGGAATTCATATTTTGACGTATTTCATGATACAGTTAGAATTTAGAAGCAATTTTAAGACTTATTTTATTCTTTGCATTTCTTCTCTAAACTTACTCGTTTAGAGCAACAGGACTATAAAAACCACTTTTTCCTAAATGTAACACGCTGTAGCTCGTAAACGTGTATATTTAGAGAAAATATGTAAATTATAAAAACGTTTTTAAATTACCTCTAAATTATAAAATTACCATAAAATATAAGGGTTCCTGTAAGACGTTTTAAAGTTACCCGCCATTTTGGAAAATGGCGGCCATTTAAAAAGAGGTGGGGTTGATATTTTTGAATGACATAAGAAAATAATTGAAGATCCCATTTAATGTTTTCTCAAATTCTAATAGTGTCTGAGATTACAGTTAGGTAACAAGGTTTCTAAGGTAACAAAAAACTTATATTTATTTTATTTTCATTACAAAGTAAGTCAGTTTAATTTGCATCACTCATCAGTCATTTGAATTTTTTACAAACCATGATCAATGGGATTTTGGTTTTAAAATATTAAAATATTTTGAATTTCACTGCTATGCTTTGATTTTAAAATACTCTAAAATATTGCTAATCCTTGTTTAATATTTTTGCACCATCTTTACCTACTATCTATCTGGAGAGATAATAAACACACATTTTATGTTGGTCAAGTACTTTTCACCCCCAACGACATGCTAAGAGTATTTCATTGAAGTTACGTCACATGGAAGCTTTTAAGACCCTCAAGGATCGTCTCGGGTCACGGCCTTTACATCCACCTAACTTTACCAACCAAATGCACTACTTCACCTCAACACCTTTACTAAATAAGATAAATTTTTACACAAATTACATTTTATGTTATACATATATTTAATGCATACTTATTGATTTCTTTCAATACCCATGGTAAGGTAGAGGAAACCGAGTAGTGAAGGAGTAGTTTTTAATTTGGCTGTCAATTTATTTTCCCTTAACTTTATTGAAACATTAAATATACGTATTTTATCAATAGGGAGTAAACTATCTACAGACAAAATTAGACTGGTTTTGCTCTAGATGTTTGGCGTTTCATTGATTTGTGTTCTCATTGACTAAAAATAAATAAATGGAAACGTATTTGTTGTAAAAGATGGTTATATCAATTAGCTGTTACCTACGGGCTCCACCATATTTTACTACATTATTAGTATTAATAAAAATATTGATTGGTTAAGTTAAGATTAAATAAACAAAGCAGAATACAAACAAATAATAACAGCTGAGGTATTTTTAACATTAGGTAAAAAGAAAGTTCCCTTTGGAAAGCAATTATGACCTTATAGGGCAACTTATGAAATAATGGATAATTTTGCGCAAGGTTTCTCGTCATGACGAACATTTTAAGTATATGGTTTATGGGGGTGTGACTTGTAGTTTTCTCAAAAGTTCATGGGTACTTTTGGCTTTATATATAGATTTGCAAATAATATTAAACATAAATAAAATTGATGAAGCTTTGGTAAATAATTATGACAACCTACTTTGGTAAGGTTTTAACCTATTAAATGATAATGCATTCATGATGGACATATAGAATAAATATTAAACTTTCAAAGTAAATTCATGGTTGTGAAGCAACGAGTCTAACAGTCTCATAATGACAGGTATGTCTTGCACATTAAGCACCAATAAGAATTAATATGCTTAAAATAATGAATTAAAAGTAATCAAATCTAATTGCACTTTCAATAACTACATAGTCTTATAGTTTTATCTTAAGAATTATTAGTTAGAAGTTGTAATTTCATCCCTCAAACTCGTTGATAAAGGAAAATGATTTAAGTTATAAAAGCCTTAGTTGGCGAAGAAACTTTTAATTACAGACCCAAACTTGAATATTAATTGAAGGTAGTTATGTTTTTAAGAAAAATTTTAAAGTCACTTTTGTGATGGAAATTGAGTTTTAAAATAATTTTGTGAAAGAAGTATGGGTGATAAATAAACATAAATACGTTTTAAACTGGTTTATTTATGTTTTAAATTATAAGTAGTGAAAACCATCAATGTATAATATTTTTTATAAACTGTCTTTGGACATATTTGTGAAATTCTCTCAACCGTTGATGTAAGAAGATTTAAATTTTACTTTTTAATTTTTCATTATATCAACAATTCAGTTCTACTTGACGATATAATAGATTGATTTTGTTAATAACTGTCCGTTTTTTAATCAATTAAATCAAGCATACTAATAAGCAGTTTCGTGAAAATAAATTAAATATTTGTTTATAACAGATTTCAGACACGTACCAAGGTGACATATTTCTCAGAAACATAGCATTAATGAGAAGTACAATGAATACATGTGCTGAAGAACCATTCATCATACATAGAGAAAATACTAATTAAAAGAAAACAAAACATAATAAAATAGCACATCTTGTCAATGAACGCAAAATAAAGGGATATCAACAGCACGTAATATATTCACTATCCAGTTTCATACATAGAGAAAATACTAATTTAAAGAAAAAAAACATAATAAAATAGCACATCTTGTCAACGAACACAAAATAAAGGAATATTAACTTTAGCAAGTAATATATTCTGCGCTTCACTAATCTAGTGATGCGAAATTTTCCAATTTGTAAGCAACAGTTTTCGATAAACAGCTGATTACATGCTACACGCCTTGGCTTGTCAAAGGCAATTAGTTAGCGAAGCACAAATTGAAACAGCTACATGTCACTTATCAGTAACGAGTCAACTACGTCTATAAGAAATTCCCTTTTGACCTTAAGCATACATATGATTTATGTACTTAATAAGTGTAGATATCTGAATGTTGGCCAGGATGTCAGATAACATCCCCATAACGTACAGACCCTCCTGTCAATGTGCTGATACTGCATCAGAGATCCCATGAAACTGGCCGTGTCGTGTATAGCACGTTTTATGTTTACTCTGTATGCCTACCCTTTGCTTAAACAGAAGGCTAAATTTATTATAGTCTAAATTTTCACTGAAGCTACGGTAAAAATCTACATTCATTTTGTTTACTATTGATTGGTTAGGATTTTAGAAAAGGGTGAATTGCCTACATAGTGCCACTAACTGTTTCGTTGGATTTGAAGATTCACTAGAATACAAAATTTATAAAAAAGCTCTTTGATAACAGATTGGTGCAAATAACCTTTTTGTAAAAATTGACAATCACTGCTGTCTACAAATATTTTAATCGTTAAAAGTACTGTGATTTATATTTAAATACTTTATTTGCATTATTGCAAAAAACAATCTTTATCTTAATAATGTGGAAATCTTAAATATTGAAGAATATTGAGAATATTGATGGGTCTTAGAACAGACACATCACGTTATAGGGATAAAATACTGGACTAGTAGTTTAGGCAAGTCTACAAGTGTCTTAAAAGCTAATTACTCGAGTTGCGTACACTGCTTCACCTACGACCGTTTTGAATTACTAAAAATCACTCCATAACTTCTAAGAGAGGTTACGTTTTCGTTTATAACCTCTCACTACCATTAACTGTGATGCAATGACTCATAATAACAAACACTCACTCATAATCAATTAAATTTTTCTTAACAGCTGGTGAGTTGATGTTCAAAGCATTACAATTTTACTTCTTTTCTGCCAATCATTGAACCTCATTGGTCTAAGCTTGTACTGTAAAGTAACAAAACAACGCTGTTAAGTAAGTAAAAAATACTGTTGAGTGAATATTTTCAATTCTAACAACTTAATAGAGAGGCTAGTTAAAAAAAAAACTGTCGTAGGTAAAAAAAGATGTGCGCTTAGAGGTAAATTGTGACTGAGAAATGTGTTTGCGTTAATGAGTGTCGTGACGTGGTTGGTGGTTGAATAATTTACTTAAATTGCCCCAAGAAACATCTGCTGATACCTCATCTCCGGAGTCAGGTATGATAAAAACTGGTTTTATGTTTATAATAATTATTATAAATTTCTTAAAATGGAAACGATTGAAAATGATTAATGAATTTAAATAACCTATGTTTATTATTTTCAAAAGGTGACCACACAAACCATATAAGAAAAAGCTGAACTTTGTACACCTATGGTGAAACATGATTTCTTACACTTGGTTGTAAATATTCTCATCCATTACCATTATTCTTATTTTACACAATAAACCAACTCACTCAGTCATAACTGTAAACATTATCATAAATAGCCTTCAAACTATAACATAACATAAAACTAAAAAGTATAGGTACATAATTTGTTTTTCTCTAGAAAAACATTAAGTTATCAATGTTAAATTTAAAGTTAGGTTTAGTATTTTTACATACCTTTAATGAAAGATATAATAATAATATTTACAAATAAACAATTGACTCTCGCAAAGTCACTAATGGTGCACCACATTTATTATTAAAAGAATGAGAGATTCAAACAATCTTATCCAAACATTTTCATTTCCCTCCAAAACGCGTCCCATTCCCGCCACGGCGCGGACGTGGTAATGGCCAATTCCTCTCCAGTTATAAAAGTTCCTGACGTTATTTGCCCAATAACTCTTCGTCAAGATGGAAGAGAGCAATCCAGTCATCCGTCTTGTGATAGCATTACCCTGCTCTGCGGTCTGGGAGAATATATCACATGTTGTATGTATTTTATGTTTTTTAAACCTTGTTTGGAGGGGGAGTTTTGTAGGCTAATCCTCAAGTCGATAAAATAGGAAAAATCAAAAAGTAGGATCAGATTTTCAATTGAGTAACACAAAGTCAAAATCTAAAGGCATACAAATTTAATTTCCGATCAAGTATTTGGGTAACAATAATAGTTGCATTTATAGGTGGTCACGTCACACTAACAAAGTTTGATATTATTATTCTGATATATTGACACTAGGTATAGAGTGAAATATCTAATATTTGGCAGATAATACATAATAGGCTGTAGACCCTGCTGACGTGATGCTGATTCTGCATGTGAACCCATGAAACTGACCGTGTCGTAAACACTTTGTTTTATAGAGCCATCCGTGGAACGTTTGTCGAGCATTAAAAGACATATTAGCAAAAGCCTGCTTAGTAATAAAACAGATTCAATTGTTTAAACTAGTCTGCATTTTTAAATATATAGGAACCCTGATAATAAGACCCTTGATAATAAGCCACCTTCGGTAACAAGTGTCATTTTCAAATCCCCTAGAATTTATTTTACCCACAATCACATGTTATTGCAAACATCTAAGAAGTCAACCTTGATAACAAGTCTTTTTTAATAATCCCTATCGAGAGTCTTGTTTTTGAGGTTCTACGGTAACTGTAATAATTTTTATTTGTTGAATTTTTAATACAATTAGAAATAGTATATTTCATAATAAGAGTAGAAGGCGAGTCATTACATATTGGGGACCATGTTTGAAGTGCGAGATTTATCGAGCTTGGGGGTTGAACGTTACTTTTCGCTAAGCTACAAAGTCTAATTATTTTCCCAATTAAAACATACATTGGATCTTTATTTATTACATTTAGGTATATTACAAAACTGATTGCATTTTTAAAAGTTATGCGTTCAATTTAAAGTTATGTAATTTGGTTGTACAGTTTTGGTTGTTGAAAATTGAAACACTTGACAAAACAATAAAAAATGCTTGTTTGTTTACGACGGCAAAATGAAAATAAATTTAAAAATTACTTTCGTATAGTAAATATTCTTTTTCCGTAGTAATCAATGTAATGATGAATTTTTCGCAGGTGAACATGTAACAAAAACAACTTATTTTCACAATCGAAAACAGGTGAACATAAACCAACTGTTGCTTAACTTTCATAACGGGCTTGTCACATAAAGATAAATTAATTTCATAAAGTGCTGTAATCAATATCTAAAATATTTAAACATCTGATTGCTATCTTAATAGTAACAAGTGATCACCATAAATTGTTATCAATAATTACCTCCAGTGCTACCACTACCTGAACAAGGTTAACAAACTCATTAGCTAGGTTGGCACACCTGTGGACTTAGAAATTATCAAGATACAAGCCCCCAGTGAGTCATTACGAGGTAAAAAGAATATTTTGATGTTGTAAAAGGTTTATTTTGAAATGGTGGAATTAGTGTGTGAAAGCATAGATATATATAAACACTGTGGACTTGTTAGAAATTATCAAGATACAAGCCCCCAGTGAGTCATTACGAGGTAAAAAGAATATTTTGATGTTGTAAAAGGTTTATTTTGAAATGGTGGAATTAGTGTGTGAATGCATAGATATATTAACACTTTAGCACAAGTAGTCTTACATGTTTACTTATACAGTATAAATATAATTTAAAACGAACTACTTATTATTCATAGTAAAAAGGATATCATGGTTTACTAAGAACCTGAGATTTGACGGAGAATGATGATGCACAACTAGCTGTTTAAGCTGTGGTGCAATCCCATGGCCTACTTAAAAGCTTTGGCCCTCTGTATAAAAACATATTTGCAGGCAATGTTTACAGATTAAAAGTTAATTACTAGATTTCCATGCACAGTAACTCGGGGTATGGATGAATATGTCAAGCAGTTTTAATTATTTTTAAAACTTCCCTTGAAAAAATCTTTGTTAACCTGGAAAAAATAAATAATAAATCACTCTTGTATTTAGGTTATATTTTGACTTGGAACTTTTCTAATCTAAATTTAGTTGTTGTCTACACTTAGAAACTACTTTGGACTTTGAAACTTATATTGTCGGATGAACTTGAAGAGGTGTAAGTCAGACTAAGTTATGAGGTCAAGATAGATAAGACTATGGCTGTTGGAAGCTTAGTTAAACATATTTGAACTTTTTTCCTGTTCAGCAATTGTACATAACTTATAAGTTTGGCTCTGTTTTCTTACATCACTCTGAACCAATTAAATGACTATATATTTTTCCCTACTTCCACGTCTGTGAAAACAGCATTCAAGAATACAGTTTTCTTAACTACTAGTTTTGCTGATGATTAGTTTGAAGAATTCGAGCAACGCAGAAATCACTGAGATAATAAGAGAAACACTAAAAGAAAACAATATTTATTCAAATTTAAAAATAGTTATAAAAAGAAAAGGGATTAGCATATATGTATACATTTTTGTTATATAAGTCACTATAGTTTGCTTAACAAATAGTGTAAATATAAAAATATAAATCGCAAAGTACCCATAGACTTTTGAGAAAACTATAAGTCAAACCTTCATAAACAAAATGTTCGTCATGACGAGAAACCTTGCGCAAAAATATCCATTATTTTATAAATTGCCCTTTAAGGTCGTAATTCCTTTCTAAAGGGAACTTTCCATATACCTAATGTTGAAAATCAGCTGTACTTATGTCATTCTTTCAATTTATTGCCTTATTAAAATCAGGTATTATTTTTTGTTCGTACTACTGTATTCTGTTTTGTTTATTTCAATTTAACTGAACAAATTAATCGTTTTATTCATACTTATGAATTCAAACGGGCTAGAGCCCGTGAGTAACAGCTAGTTGGTATAACTTACTATACTATACGTACAATTAATGAAGATGAATATTCCAAAATATTTGACCACCTACTTCAGCTAGTTAAGGCTTTCATAAAGGTTTGTTCCATACATAATACAATCACCTAATTAGTAATATATACACAGATATCTAAAATAATCTGCTGGACTCCTGTGTGGAAAATGTTATTCTTTAACACACTTCGTTTAACACTTTTAATCAATATTTTAAAATGTAGGCGGTTAATATAACATATTAAAACATAACGTAATTCCACTTTGAACGAGACAAACATGATGGATGATAAAACAATGCTTTGAGCAAACATTGCATATCTCTGAAAAGCAAATATTGGTTGATCCATAGAGCTATAACCAAGCTACTGACAATATATGCTTATTCCTTCACTTGACTGCATATTGCTTTTATCCGCATTTCTATAGTTGATATCAACATTTGTGTTTTATTTAATAAACAAAATAAACGAATAAATACAACGAGTATCACATTAAAGTTTTACAAAATTGATAGGCAGTGATTTAATCTAAGAAAACGACAGAAAAAATTCCATTTTATGTTTCAAGCTTTTAGTGCCAAATAATTTATTTCTCACGAAATTATATTTAGTTTTTGTAGAAATGTGCAAGCAGATCTTTTTTAATAATTACTCGGTATACAAAATAGACGAATTAGACTACCCATTTTTATAATTAGTACAAATTAAGTAGGTATAGCTAAAGTACTTTTTATAGGTTAAAGAAACAACAAAATTCAATTATATATTTATTTGAAGGTTTTATTCGAACAAATCTTTATTGTATTTTCTGAGCGAGACGACAAATAAGAATCAAACGTCTCTGATCTACTATAAACTGCAGCAAACTGCTTCCACAGTATTTCAAGACTTAAGCCCAACGCCAAAGTAGTATTTATTATTGCTAAATCTGCCTTGCAGCTATTACTACGAGGAACATAAAATGTTAGGATTAAAGATAAACTACAATTAGGAACCATTCTATTTTATTAATTACTTCTGCACAAAATATTTTTTTCAATTTGTTTTTGCAGTACGCTTATTAAAATCACACAAACAGATAATGATTTTTTTTCAAGTAAACATTTATTGCACAAAAATATATTTGAAACAGACTAGCCAAATAATTTAGCTGATAATAATAATTTGGCTTTTTAATTTTTTAGCTATAGACAAGACAGACCATTACTTTTATATTAGAATCCATTAAAGTTCAGACAATGGACTTACAGTAAGATAACTTTATCCAATGATACACACAAAATAACCCATAGTATATTAGAGAATCTATTGAGAGTGTTTTTTAAAGTGCGAAAATTAAGTTTACAGTTGTCTCCAACACATCTTCCAAAGTGGAACTTAACCAACGCCCGCAGTCCAGAACTAAGTCTCAGTTTCTACATACTGGGATGTGTCTGTTTTCTCATTAACAAAGTTATAATTGCAACAGGACAACTCTGTCATTTGTTAATCCATATTGTTGAATAGCTACTTGTAACAAAACATTGTTTAGGGATTTAAGTATTTATTTATATTCAAGAAAATGTGATACGAACATTTTTACATGCAGACTTAACAAGACAAAACAGATAAACAAATGAATTAAAATGAAATAATGAGTTATATAAACAAAGTTAATTTATAAATGCATTACAAGTTTTTATAAAGATGGTTGTTACACAATAAATGTACCTGTTTTCTTTAAAACTTGTTCTTTAGCAAGATAAACTATATAAGAAAGTTGTAAGTTGGTATATTAAAATACTATGGATCAAAGACTTGTATAAAGGTATTTATACATTAACAACAATTAATATTTAACACTTTTAAAACTTCACAGATTTTTTAAGTTTCATGAGACTATTGACTATTCTGAGGATAATTACTTATGATTTAAAATAACCTGCTGACACCTCACATTCAAAAGTTTTTCATACAGTTTCAACGGATTTGCGTGTTATTGAAATCAAGGGATTTTTACAATGTATAGCTTTTGGAGAGTGTTTTTTACTTAACGGACATTTATACGTCGTTATAGACATATTTACCGACTACGTACCAACATAGACCCTTATCTAGTAAGCTTCAGATGTACCAACAGAAAATTGTTGTAAACTTGGTTAACACAGCAACTCAGCAAATGGCAATACATTGTAAGTGTTGTTGTTGTTGCAATCATACAAGTACTGACATGAAACATACTGTAACAGTTAGAGTGTTTCCAGCTGTACAAACATACATAATCCTAACAACTGATGTACCAACTACTGGGTGTGAGATTAATCTGTAAACTTATAATTTATGTTTCTGCTTTGAAGCTAACAGCTGTTGTTTCTGTAGACCTGCGTATACTTGCATGAGAAGCACTAAAGATCTGTGAATTAATATAAACTAGAGGTCGTCCAGTGATATATGTTCAAAAATATCTAATGTACATAGCTTACTTCTCTATTTTCACCCCATGCTGTAAATGAAACATGTGTTTGGAATTTCTTCCATTTGTTTTGATTTTCTGTTTATATTTTGGTGTTATTTCGTCACCAACATGGAAGTCCATAAGGCCTATATTAATAAAAAAAATGTTATGTTTATTTTTGAGCATATTTTAGTTTATAAAGGAATTCTGCACATCTACAAGAAAATCTTTCTAACAGTATGCGCAGTTTTTCTCTGCTATGCACACAAGCTCGACATTTTATTTTTATTTTATTTTATTTTTAGCTGAAAAAAGGTTTTAAAGAAACAAGCTGTCCTATTTAGTAATAACTTTTGGCAACAATGTAATTATTCCCGAGAAGTAACAATTTATTTTCGGTAATAAAAGAACGGGAAAACATGGCATGTGGACTCGGTCTCAAAGAATGTGGTTTTTATTAAAAGGGTCGTTTGGCAAAAATTTACGTTTTAAGTGATATAAACGTGTTGACGCAAAGTATCTTTTACTAAATCGTTTTTTCTTAGCCATCATGATTAAAAGCATAGACTATATTTATAAAAAAAACTTTTTTTCATTAAAAGCTAATATAAATTAGTAAATTTAATGAATTATAATAATATAAATTTTAAAAGGATTATAATCCATTAAAAATATGACTAATCAACAAGGATTAATTAGCAATTAAAGGTAGTATTAGGCTTGTAGTAAAACACCTTTCTTTAAAAAATAAGGATTTTTTCACCCTAAATACATTTTGCAGCGACATTGTATTGTGAAGGTCTGTAGCTTCTACCACTTACTCAAAACTTCATTTCCACTCAAAACTCAAAATAAACATGTTTATGAGAACACTCTCTCCATATTATATGTATAGGGAGAAAATAAAACCCATAAAATAATAAATTATTCTTAATTAAAATTTTTTATATTACATATTATTCTTAGTACGTTGAATCAATTTAGCACAAACTGTCCATGGTGTTAAGTCCCACTTTTATCCTCTTATTAATTCAATTCTTTCATAAATAATTCCTTTACAGTACAAAAGTATCAAAATCCAAACAGTTTAGATCTATGAAACTTTTGTACCTGTACAGTGTTAATGTACCTTGACATGCATATTTAAGCATTCCTACGTTACAACAGAAACGCAACAGGAAATAATTGTTAAAATCCAAAAGTAGAAGATATATTCATGAATATTATTTCTATTTGGTGAGAAAACGAGTGAATGTCGCCCGCAGCAAGCTATACCCCGTCCCAGTAGGGTGAGTGAGAGAGAAGTAATTTGAGTCTTGTTTTTTATCCAGTGCTATCGTCCACAAAGTGTACATTGGGTAACATTGGATTAAATTTGACCATGTATAGATAATGCAGATAAAATTGGTTAGGAATAAATTATATAAAAACTAGCAGAGTACCCGTCCTTCATACGGGGTTGGCATATAAGTAATTGGTTATTGCAGTTATACTCAAGCTTTGCGTTTGCAATGGGGGAGGACACAGTTTGGGAAAATTTGGCTATTAAAATTTATGGTATGCTATAGTATAACAAATCTACCATATCCATAATGTTCTACCACTGCACCTAAACCATAGAAAAAATCAATTATTTTGTGATGTTCGCACAATATCACAAATTATTCATGAAATTCAAAACATAAACATAACTGTCAACAATCCTATTTTGACAGTTCCCATTGCATTTTACAGCTTTTTGTTACCGCTTGGTTCAAATTAGCTGTTGTCATAAATACAAAAATAAATAATAGTGCCGCAACCCGTTGGTAAACCTTATAACTTTTTAATGCTATTGCATATCATAGAACAAACTTAAATAGTTGAAAAAGCTGCAACAATTTTTTATTACTTTTAAATATAAATACTCATAAGGTTAACATGGGAAACTACAGAGCCACTGGGGTGGAGCCCGAACGGATTTTTGAGATAAGAATAGGCCTATATGTTAATAGGGAATTTGAGTTATCGTCATGGCATATTTCAGCCCAATCCGTTCAGTAGTTAATGCGTGATTGAACTTCAAACAAACAAACACACAAATTTTCACACGAAAATATTGAACCCAAATTAAATTTGAACTACTAATATGTTGAAAATAGTATCGCAATCTTATACGAGATACGAAAAAGCTTATTAGCTTAATAAATAGTAATTGTGAGAATTTGAATAGGTAAAAATAAATGGGGGAAAACATCTGAATAGATAAATCTAAGTAATAGTCAAAGGCATTACTTATTTTTTTGGTAATAAAAGACTGTTAATGATCTCAATGAATGGTGATAAGAAACTACTGAATAGATGAAAAGTTTTTTTCACTTTAGTTACTTAAACGAAAGTGTATTTTAACTAAATGTGCAATTACATATAAGTTTTTATCCACCGTTTCATTAGGTAAAAAAATTAAACAAACATATCAAATCTTGTAGCAAAAGTTGTACAATTATTTCTACCACAATTGAATTAATTAAAAGGAAAAAATAAATCATGATTTTAAACCGCATGGCTCTAGTTCGAAACCCCTAGGCTTTGATTGAACAAACAATTTGATACAGAATATCTTTAATCCAGCTACTAGGAGGTCACGAATTGTGGATATTTATAGGCATGCACTGTGGATGCGATACTCCCTGGTGTGGATTAACGTCCGCGCGGGTAAATACTACGACTATCCGCAGTGCTATCCTGATAATTAGACCAATTCGTATATACCAAGGAAAAAAGTGGTTCGGATTCCACTATAAACTGTAGGTCCCTTAGTCGCCATTAGCTGTACGGGTTATTAATTAACAGCTGTGTCTAAGGAATATGTCGGCCTTAGTCACTAACAAGTCTACAAGATCGGGCCACTCATCATACACTCATCTCCATTCAAACTTGGCTTAAAATACCTACTTTGTATGGTCGCCATTTCAAGAAAAGTATTAAGTATTAAAAAGTATTTACTATTATAAAGAAAGTGTGAATCGTTTAAATTATTTAAAAAGTTAAAAAATTAATTTATTGTTAAGAATATTATGTAAAAAAGTATGAAATAGCTTTAAAAATCTGAAAAATTTAAATGCGATTAAAAGAAAATATAATAAAAAGTATAAAAAAAATACTTAATTACTTGCTTTTATAATAAAATACTTGGCAATTAATGACAATATAAAATGTTAGCATGAAGTCCTTATAGGAAAGGTTTTTCAGTATCAACATAAAATATAGAATTGTAACTATGCAATGTAAGAAGTAACCGACGTAAATCACTTAAGTGTTTTGTGTGGAAGATTTATACGCCGAAGCACAAAAGGTTATGGGTTTTGGAAGGTCAGACCTTCGGCTATGAGTCAACGTTTTTACATATTGTTGGTAGTGTCACGTAATAATTCATAAAGTAGGTTAAGGAATCACTTTATAGTTACCGGTACTGGATTAAATAATCTCACTGACTGAACTTCATAATCAATCATTGTACAAAAATTACCTCAGTATCCAATTCGAAATGACACGAATTACACAGTCAATATGATAATTATAAATACAAAATAGGTTAGGTCAAAGTAATCTTAACTCCAACCATCGTTATATTGTCATTCGCGTAAATGCTTCAACACTAACACCATGATCGCCTAGAGTAAAATTTTTAATCAATGCTGTACAGTTCCACAGAGTAAATACGATATATTATAGGAAAACTGCTTCGTTCGATATAAATATCGATTAAAATATTTCATTCGATGTATATATATATATATATATATTTAAGTTGATATCGGTATATTGAAGGGGTAATTAAGTCATGTTTCAATGTATTTAATCTGTTCGAATTTTTCTTCGTTGTACAAACGCAAGTTTTTAGAATAAACAAGTTTAATTTACGATGACAAAAATATGTTCGTAATATAAGGATCTTTATAAGGACATACTAGTAATTAATTGCTCCAAAACTCATGGGTGTAATTGAGATTGCGAATATACTGCACATATGTTTCGGTAAACTAAAACTCTAGTCAGCATTCTCGTAGTTTACTTCCAAAGCCTAGCCTCCATTTTCCTGTAATACATGCAACTCCCCCGGCCATCATTTGATATATTGAGGCAGAAACTCACCCCAGGTAATGCAAGTGAGAGTAAGAAAAAAATGTGTATAGCCCGATCTCAATAGGGCTTGTATATTCTATGCAAAACCCTGACATCTAAATGTACACTATGTAAAAATACTATAAAACATATTATTTTTATATTTCCCATTAAGATTGTATTGTGAGATTGTCACAACAATCTAAAAAAAAGCCAAAATTAAAATTTGGGGTGTTTGTTGTAAACCTTTGAAAAGTAATAATTTGGAGCAGAAATCAACAAGACTTTTGAGAAAACCACAGTTTTAAAATGAAAAGTTACGTATATGTTCTTCTATGGAAGAATACAACTTTATTAAAGTATTAATTTTACATAGTTTATATAAGGGAAACTAACCTCTTCAAAACAATAGAGAATTTATTACCAATGTTTATGTTATGATAGTGTCCTTCTTAACTTAATTACAATAATGCATCAAATTTCAGAAGTAAAACTTGTATCAGGTAAAAGGTAACACCCTATCTCATCTCATCTCATCTGTTATTAATAATATTTTAGTGTACCGAATAAATAAGAACATAGATAACTGTAGCATGTTTTTATTTATCAAAGATTAACAGAGGTAAATTACAAATAATATATTACAAATAATATAAGTGAAAACAAATCACATTATAAAAGTGAAATGGATACTTAGAAAAAAGTTAATGTAGAATATATTCGATGGTTAAAGAGGAGTATAATTACCTCAATTAAACAAAGAGAAAATGTTGAATATTTTATATGAATATTAATAACGCATGGAAATAAATATGTTAAAAATAACTCCTTAGTTTTTACGATATACAAAAATATAATTCGTCTCTCTTGAACCAAAGACAACATGAAGTTTCCGCTTCCGGAAACATCATTCGTAAAATCTGATTGTTTAAGGCTTTGTCTGAAGCACCAGAAGCATTTGATGAAACGGATCTTAAGATGTCCCCCTTCCACAGAATAGCGTTGAATCGAATAACTTTTTGAAAAGGTAAAACCAGTGCGTATCTTTATGGTAGCTTATATAAAGATACGCACTGGTTTTACATACATATTTACATATTCGTATCTTTTGGCGTATTCCTTTAGTCTTTTATTATGAGTATTGAAACATTTTCTCTCTAATTTGATTTGATTATTTTTCTTGTGTACAAACCTACCAGTTTGGGATATAATTAGAATATTATATCTTATATAATACGTTTCCTTCAGCTCTCTACAAATGTACAATAGTCTTATTTTTGTAGTATTCAGTTTTGGGGAAATATACTTTGGTGAGTCGGTGGCTCAGTCGGTAGCGTCGCGGATCATTGGGCTCAAGACAGCGATGTTGTGGGTTCGGATGCTGATCACTGTCCCAAACATTTTATCAGTACAGTTTACCTTGGTACTGTACCGGCTCACCCCTTGCTTTGCTGGATACGTTACACGCACAGATCTGTAGTCTATGTAGACGGACAAATGCAAGGTTAAAAGAGACCGCCAGCCTTTTTTTTAGGAAATACTATAAATATCAGTACTTTTGGTATATAAACGGTAATTTATTGAAATTTTATAATATTAGAGGCCTACACGTGGTTTTGAAATTATAATTCTTTTAAAGAAAATTTTATATATGATCGTTACCTAAGTGATTAGTATGAAACCCATTTCAAAATTTTATTCAAGTTACGACTTTTCCGCATTTTTAGACTCTTTCTAGTTTTATTAGCAATGCTGCATATTTTGGAGTTTTTACGTTATATTGAATTTATAAAAGAAGAAAAGAGTGTTACACTTTGCCACACCTGCAATCACGAAATTACCACAAAATCATAATCACAATATTATCACCACAATATTATCATAGTTAAGAGTGGACCTTATTGACCGTCGAGACCCCATCGCACCTATAACTTTCGAAAAGATAATAGTTATGGTAGTTACACAGATTTGTAATTAGCATTCGATTCTGTATTTTATTATTTTTATTCATAAAAAAAACATACTTCTCCACTGTAACTGTACTGTAATGGTGAGTCGGTAGCTCAGTCAATAGCGCCATGGACTTCGGGCCTTCGCCTTTATCTTTATGAGCCACCCTGGCTATTTGCCTTAATCTTCTTTAGCCACCCTGGCTCTATTTTTCTTTATTAGCCTCCCTGGATATCTTCTTTCGCCGCCCTGGCTCTATTTTTCCACAACCGCCTCCCTGGCTGATTGCTCTTCGTTGGCCACCCTGGCTCTACTTTTCTTCATTTGCCTCCCTGGCTGTTATCTTTAATCTTCGTTGGCCACCCTGGCTCTACTTTTCTTCATTTGCCTCCCTGGCTGTTATCTTTAATCTTCGTTGGCCACCCTGGCTCTACTTTTCTTCATTTGCCTCCCTGGCTGTTATCTTTAATCTTCGTTGGCCACCCTGGCTTTTTTTCTTCAACCGCCTCCCTGGCTGATTGCTCTTCTTTCGCCGCCCTGGCGAATTTATTTTTTCTCGAACGCCTCCCTGGCTGTTACTTTAATCTTCGTTGGCCGCCCTGGCCTTTTTACTTTAATCTTTGTTGGCCGCCCTGGCTGTTTACTTTAATCTTCTTTGGCCACCCTGGCTCTATTTTCTCCCCCCTCGGCACTTTCCCTCCGAGGTACCTCAACCTTTACTCTTCTTTTGGTTGAGAGTGATGTTGTTTTCATTCCCCTATTTTTAGTTATTGTCCCCACCACCAACACCACCACCATTCTCTTGGCGCCATATTTCCTGTAAAATAATTTTATAAATTACCTAGGATGTATGTTTTTAGAGAAGTGTACGCCCTTCCCAGGAATGGTCTGACGGAAAAACTCTTATGATAATTCTGTAAGGAATGTAAACAATAGATAACGCAATCAATGTAAATGCAAAACTACTTATCCACGTCAACTTTAAATATTCCATACATCACAGTGAGCTTCGAGTTAACTTAAGTACATCACTTACGTACGGTTATGAATATGGTCATAATGTTATTTGAACCTTACTTAAGGTTACGTCCTCAAACTTATATTTTGTGTTGACTTTCATGAAAACAACTTGTAAATTGTTGTTAAATACGAACACTACAACTTACCTCCAACTGTTCGTCGGTGTGGTCAA
This sequence comes from Macrosteles quadrilineatus, assembly GCF_028750875.1. Lineage (NCBI taxonomy): Eukaryota > Metazoa > Arthropoda > Insecta > Hemiptera > Cicadellidae > Macrosteles > Macrosteles quadrilineatus. Next base: position 13,635,224 of record NW_026542597.1, read on the forward strand.
GCCACACAGGGCCTCGTTCGGCCTCGTCATCACTAAAGTCGACCAAGTCGAGATCGAAGTCGGCAGGTTCGTCACCTGCTGCAGGAGGAGCAGCAGGTGACAACCACTTGAACATTAGAAACCCTATCGCTGCCATACAACCGGCAGATGCCAGCAACATCAGTTTATGGTTCCTGTAACAAGTAGATTAATTATCTTATAAGAACTGTTTGGAAGAAAAACATAAATAGAATTGAGTATGCTTTTGTAGCCCGTAGTATAGCTTATCAATTACAATATGTATTTTTGGAATACTAGGCTTCAAACATCGGATCGTTGAAAGCAAAAGACTGTATCAAGGTATTATAAAAGGTTAACAGGATACAAAGGAGGTGTGATGATTATAAAATACCGTATACTATTGCTCCATTTACGTTGAATATACTGCTGTTCCATAGTTCATACAAGTGCAACTTTACCTAGTGTAGATTGATTCATATAGTACAATCCGAATAATACGCTTACTGTTAAATAATATAATCTAAAGTATAATTACTTACAAAATGAACGATAAAATCATGATGAAATCACGGCGAATTCCGAAGAGTGTGTAGGTTGAAGAATATATACTTTGTAGAATTAATAAAACGTGTAACTTGTTACAAAAAGTTACTGAAAATGTTTTTAAACTCGTTGCTAGGCATTTCATGAAGGTTTATTGACAATGGGTTTATTCTGTTTTATTACCGGGGTTTCTCTATATATATTCTTTAAATCGGTTTTAGACAGCCAATTCGGCCGGATGTATTTTTTAGCTGATTACTATTTATTGAACTACCTTATAACTATAAAAAGGTTGCAGATCTGTCCTCATTTTCGTAAAAAATGTTAGCTAATAGGCATTCAATATTTTGATATTGGTCTACATTTTGTAAATTTTTTTCCTTACAGTAAGTAACTAAAGTAAAACTGTCTACTTTTATAGGGAAACAGTCTAGAACTTTCCCTGCTAAAAAGATTTAAAATTAATATATTTTTACGACACCTTTAGAGCAGCTTTTGTTATTTAGATCAACTTTATTGTGAAAGATTGATGATTAAAATGGCATTAAGCTAGTTTAAAATACTTGAAGTAATATTAGATAATTAGTATTAGAATAAATTATTTCAAGATGGTGTTGTAATGCGTCTTGTATTGAGAACAATGTTTTGATAATCACAATAGTAAAAACATCAGGAGTAATAAATATTTAAAATAACATATGATTGTTGAGGAATACAAATAGAAAATATATAACAGCTAATTATTTTTCAATTTATAAATGTTAAACTTTTATGATCATAAATCAAGTTAAGGCCTACAGTGAAAATTAAATTTTGTGGAAGGTATGACGGCAAGACCTTCCGACGCCACCGCCACCCTACCGAAATCCTATTGGTCACATCAAAAACAGCTGGCAATTTATTTATCATGCTGGTAACCATGGCAGTTTAACAGTAACAGTCCAATGCATTTTGCATTGTACACAAATATCCTTTTCAATACATTGTTTTTCACAATCAATAACTTATTTTGAAACATCTTTATTGTATCTAATTAATCTTAGGATATAAAACGTAGAGCTAGCAAAAACGTGTTCAAACGTAAGTATCAAAAATTGCTTATACCTAATACAGATTCCTACCAATCACACGATGTTAGAATAATAAACCTACATATTATTTTTAATCAGCTGTGTGGCGTTATATACAGGACCAAAAAAGCCACTTCTCATTTCACGGCAATCAATTATTCTTTATTAACTGGTTAGAATACTCTATCTTAAAACTAAGTGCTCTACATGTTTTCCACCATTTTTATTACCTATTCCATTTGTTTTGCATGTTTTCGACCATTTCTTAACATTGTTGTGGAGTGATGTCCATTAAAATAGATGTTAAGTTAAAACGTCAGTTTAGATAAATACCTTTTTGGGTTTTAAACCTTAGTACACAGTTACTGGGATATAATAATTTCAACACATTATTCAGTGATGTGCTATTTCTTCAAGGGGCGGCCCCTTTGGAGTCAGCAGAAGAAAATCTAAAATGTTAGTGTAGGTTAATATGCAAATAAAAAAAGGTCTTTGGTAGTAAAATGCAATGCCATCCCCTGAGGAGGTAGAGCATCGCTGAATATGGTGTTAACAGTAACTTTGTATCAAGTTTTAAACTTCTATCTGTATTAATTTTTGAAATATTTAACAGTGCCGACTTTTGTTCCACCCTGTATGCATATAAATATATTGCAGCTCAATCAGCTTTATAGTTTACATATGATAGTAATTCTAACCCATAATTCACAATTTCCCAATAATAATTTCAATTAGTAGGAGTCTGCCTGAACTCAAATTAGTTTAGGTCTTTAAAGCGCTTTTTATGTGCAAGTAGGTTGGCATGATTTTAGCCAGCCTCAGCTACTTTTAACTTTCAAAGCGGAAATGTTCGTCAATGCATATTATGTACATATCTGATTTTACGCATAATGCTAAATTAGTAGGAATGAACAAAATGAAAATTGCGGGCTACAAGGCTACAAAGTTGTTGAAGTGACCCCTCCCCCCGCTCCACTCGGAGAGAGAGGTTTGGTTAGCCTTGACGTCAAAAATATGAGTAGGTTATGTCGTCGGGAGGACAATTCGTTGGCTGGACTTGACGCGTTCCTTTTGTTTCTGTACATTTCACCCATCCACTGGAGCCCCATTCTATGGTGACTGGACACGTTCCACACATTTGGTCCATATTCTATGTGGACTGGCCAATAGAATGTTAAAAAAGGCCGTCATCATTTTTCAAAAGAAGACTTAGCTTTTACGTGAGGGTGATGTTTTGATATAAGGAATCACGCAGTATTTTTTACTGTTATAGGACAGTAATTTTTTCAAGATTAAACTGAAAACTCTTTCTAACAATGATAGCTAGGAATTTATCGAATACCCCCTTCACCAAACAACCAAGTCAGTCATATCACTGTCAATGATATTGTGATATTGAGTTATACTCGGACGAATCTTCCATAGATATTAGGAGCTAGATACTATGCTATTTAAAGAAGAGGATGTGTGATGTAGTTATCTTATACTATAGATTAATTATTATTGTTTTTTCAAATTTGTTTCTTGTTGTCAGTAATTTTGCGAGAAAAACTATTTTATTAAGGATCAATATTAATTGTCTTAAAAAATTAGGGAAAATTTAAAATGTCCAGTACTGAAATAACTATACTTTTAGAAATTTTAACTCCTGAAGAAGGGGAAAGAATATTGTTTTGGCTTGGTGTGGTTCATATAGTTTGGTAAAAAATAGTCCTGGAACTGTTGATCGAATTTACTCAGAATTGATCTTAAACCATAACAAGCTTGAAGCTGTAGAATAAACTTATTAAGTCATTGATATATCTTTATCAAAAGTAGAAACTTTGCATCCCGCTACTGTTGCCATGGGGACACCCTCTGGTAATAAAACTCTCGTCGTAAATTGTTCTTGAATTTATAACAGAGACTTAGTCTCGATATTCAAAATAATTCGTCGTTTAGGCTCACATAGATAATTTTAAAACGCATATTTAAGCTAACTTTCGATATTTTCTCTGAATAAATTTCAAAATAACATGTATCGCAACACAATGTAACACTACTGTAAAAATGGTGTTTGCCGTAAAATTTATAAATAAATAAAAACTTTCCTAGTCTACGCAAGTTACTAGATTGAAGAAGCATTTGTTAGATAACGTTTACGGTATAAAATTAACATTAGTATATGTATAAGTGTTAAATAAATTCTTCAACAATGTTTTAGTACCCTCTCTACTTACAGTAATAACCGATATATAGGAGTGGCATATACTAATTATAATTCATTACTTGTAATGTAAACTTTGAAAGTTACTTGTTCTTTGTATGAACAATCTGTTGTTTTTGTTTCAAAATGCTTGGTATGCTTTAGACCGTTCATAAAATTGTTCCTTATAACTTGTGGAAAATTATTAAATGAATTGTGCTGAGACCAGTGATGGATTCGACAGAATAAGTGAGAATCTTAGCATTAACAACTGTTGAAGCATATCGATTCATGGTATCCATTTTCATCCACACAATAGGTAAATATAAATATAGTTATTTCAAGCCAATTTTCTAAGAATACATACAGTGTTAATTCAAACTGAATAAAGTTCGTACATAGTGAAGTTAAAGCAAATAAAACATACCAATGATAACACTGAAATTATAATATTAATTTTTATTATTTTTATTTGGCAAATCTTGTAAGGGGACCTAAGTAATATAGAACTTTAGTACGTTTTTTACATACATATCTTGTGAAAATCCTAAGCTTATGTGTGGTGGTAAAAGATTCGTAAAAGGTTTTATCGGGATGTGACGGGTTGTGACAAAACCCATAACAATCTGTAGCAACCGGAAGTGGTAGGAAATATAAAGTGTCTACTAAAATGGTGTAGGCGCCAAGAAAGCTATTTGTCGTTCCCAACAGACAGGGAACACGGTTGTTGAAATCGTTCCCGAGAAAAACAATATTAGTCCAGTCAAGGAATGAGGTGTAGAGTGCGTGAGCAGGTAACTAAGCGATTCCTTCAGAAACTTGTTCAGGGGGCTTAGGGTGTTAACATACCAAAAGTCCTGACTCCTAGGTGGTGAGCCAGGGGGTGGAGGGGGGAAAAAGGGGGGGAAAAAGGTACGCATTTTGGGTTTTTTGATTATATCTTGAAAACTATCAACTTTTTGTATACTATAGTAAATTATAAAATTGAAGAAGATTAAATTTTCTACAAGAAAAGTATATAATGTGTTTATTTTGGTTCAACAGATTACGAGTTATTACTTATTTAATTGATATCTTATTAAAATACTCCTTCCATAAGAAATACATGTAAATTAGTATGCGAAATGGGGCGAATCCTATCCGCCCAAAGGAAATATAAATGATATTCTGGAAATATTGACAAAATTTCCAGTAATTTGACACTTTAATCATTAAAATTCATCCAAAATTAAGGCGAGGGCGAGGTAACAATATTTCGAGTTTTGGTGTTTTTTTATTGGAAATATAAAAAAAAACCTTAAATCATCCCATTTTTTAACGCTCACCCTCGCTTTAATTTTTGACAAAATTTCATGATTAAAGTGTCAAATTACTGGAAATTTTGTCAATATTTCCAGAATATCATTTATATTTCCTTTGGGCAGATAGGATTCGCCCCATTTCGCATACTAATTTACATGTATTTCTTATGGAAGGAGTATTTTAATAAGATATCAATTAAATAAGTAATAACTCGTAATCTGTTGAACCAAAATAAACACATTATATACTTTTCTTGTAGAAAATTTAATCTTCTTCAATTTTATAATTTACTATAGTATACAAAAAGTTGATAGTTTTCAAGATATAATCAAAAAACCCAAAATGCGTACCTTTCCCCCCCCTTTTTCCCTCCTCCACCCCCTGGCTCACCACCTAGGAGTCAGGACTTTTGGTATGTTAACACCCTAAGCCCCCTGAACAAGTTTCTGAAGGAATCGCTTAGTTACCTGCTCACGCACTCTACACCTACTTTTGGATCATTCATTGACTGGACTATATAACTTTCGACAATTTTGTAAAATTGGTTCTTAATCGCACAAATATTTGATACCCTATAGTTGAACTTTGAACCTATTTGCTATATGTTGTTCCTATATTTGAACTGTTGAGTAATAATACATTTGACATATAAAAGCTGCTTTTTAGAAATCAGCTATAATGAACATTTTAAAAATAGTTTTAATTGTAAAACTCAAATTTCACTATCTCATTTTCGTATTTATATTTAACATTCTCATTACCTAAAATTATAGACCTGTGAATGAGATTGTTTTTACAGTTAGGTATAAACATATTATGTAAAGGTATAAGGAAGGGAGAAATGTAAATAATTAAAAACATGTACATATAATAATGTGTTTGTAAAATGACACATTATTCTTCGTTTTGGGATTGAAACCTAATCAGCATCATTTTCCTTTTATAAAACACACAGTTACTCACCAGTTTATCTCTAATTATTACAATTCCCTGTCACTTGGGATTTTGTTGAACAGGATGCTTGACAAAGACATAAAAGGGAATGTACATGCTTTTAATAGTTAATAAACCCTTGTTAACTATACCGAAAACGGTTACTTCTCATTATATCACAAATTATTTTCATTTCGTGCGCGATCTCTTCGAGTTGAAAAGTTACAAATACTAATAAAACATACTACGAAAACACAAAATTTAACGTAAGTAATTTTCTTCTTAGACAAATAACATTACATTGAACAACATTTTACTTGAATTCACTGAAACACCACTAACTACAGAATACCCCATTTTTGTATGGTTGTAAATAAAATTGTATTATGGCCATCAGTTTTGATGTAACCAAATGTACGCTTGAAAAAGTTCTGATGATTGACAACAGAATTCAGCACAAACTATGAAATTTTAAAATCCTACAGGGCCAAGGGTTTTCACGGGATATCATCCAAACCCGAGAAAGGCACATCTAGAGCATAAGAGCTTTAAACTTATACCCAATATGCCTATAAAAATATATATTTATGGGTCGCTTTGCTGCACACAAAAATCCAACATATTCCTTTAATAATATAGATGACTATTTCTGAAATTCAATTTATTCTTCTGAAATTCAATTGATACTTTCGAAAAAAACTACTACAGTAGTCTGTAATACAAATGATACTTTCTGAAATAAAAACTTTAATACTGAAATAAAATTGACGCTTTCTGAAATAATCTTGACACTTTCTGAAATTAGAAGAGGTGTAGAGTATTTGTATTTTGTGTTTCTGACTCGACAAACATAAAATGGCTATTCCATCTACGGCCTCAAGTGGCAAGCAATGAAATGGGAATGAAAAACCATTTATGGGTTGACAATAAACTCCTTTAACGTCACATATTGCTTTAGTATTTTTTAAGTTCAATTGTTGATTGAATTAAAACCATTAAATTTGTACATTTGTAGTCAGAAATTGAAAGTTCAATAGCTACCCACCACTTTCAAATTTCATACTTTTATATAGGTAGTTTAGTAAAGTAGTCACAATCTTAGGTTGTCAGATTAAAACGGCATGAATAAAGACACCAATCAACTTAAGAAACAAAACTTATTATGCATTACCTGATAATGTTCTCGATTCAATTAGTATGTTTGGAAAATAAACAATTAATATATAGTATGAACAAGGTAAAACTTGTTATCAAAAATTAATCCAACATGTAGAAACAGTCAGTTTCTTTTTAATCCTTAAAGTAAATCATTAATATGTTCTTAAATAATTTCCCATATAGGGAATAACCTATTTTAACTATGCCACTTATTAGAGCTGATATCCATATCACTTAACAGTTAAACATAACTAGTTCTGACAGCACTTGACAAGCCATTGTATTAGTGTCAAGAAGTTCACGGTGATGTTATTTGTCTTGCTTACTACTACAATACACATTATAACTTTGTTATTATAATATATTTGGACTTTTTCAGTAATATAATATCTGCATGGAACGAGAGGGGAAAATAGTAACAAGGAAATAACGTGACAAATTTGTAAGGTTTGTTTACTTTTATTATAGACTAACCAAAACAAGTAGTCTTCTCATCTCATTGTACATTTTCAAGCTCGTTTTTCGTATCTAGTTCATGTCCGTTGACACTGATCGCTAATGTTGACGGAATTTTGCTTCTATTATTTTAGGGCTAATTATGACTTTTTGGTTATCTAACTGGGTAACAAGAAGCAAATTGTAAACAAAACACGACATCTACAGTGCACCGGACAGAACTAACGAAAAAATGATTTCAGCTGTTCTATAAGGATGAGAAATAGGGGGTGTGTTTTATCTATGCTTTTAGTTTTATATTATCACTGTAGATGAAATAATCATAACCAATCTTTTACTGGCTTTACCACAACATTATATTGTGAATATTTGTTGAAAATAATATGAAATAGAGTAGTGGAGAACTACCGGTTTTACCCCACTTGGGGCACGTTTTCCCATAAGAAATAACATGGGATCATTTTTTGGCCACTAAAACCAAAAATCCTGATCTTTGCCTAAATATCCCTATATAATTGTCAAACATTATTTCTTACTTATTCCCCATAAATATATTCGATATTAAGCTAAAAAAGCTATTTCTTATATTTATTGACCCTTACAAGTGTAAATTTAGAGTAGTGATGAACCCAGAAAGACATGACACTTTAGGCACGTTTTCCCCATAAGAATAACATGGTGAGCTTTTTTTGACCACTTTTTTAAAAATCCAGCTCTCGGCCAATATACTCCTATATTAATGTTCAATACCATTGTATAACTTCATTACTATTTCAAATCCACATGCATTCACAAGTATATTCTCAAAATCATCAACTTGACAGTGCGAGGTTTGTACGCGAACTCGGGCGCGCTCCCGGCTCACGGCGCGCTCCCGGCTCACGGCGCGCTCCCGGCTCACGGCGCGCTCCCGGCTCACGGCGCGCTCCCGGCTCACGGCGCGCTCCCGGCTCACGGCGCGCTCCTGGTCGTGCTCCCGACCTACGGTCAGGCTTCTCGTCTGGTATACAAAATACCATAGAATTTTAAAATTTAGACAATCTAAATGGCTTGCGCCCTATATTAATTTTAATATTGAAAAAAGAAAATGGGCTAAAAATGATTTCGAAAAAGACTTTTACAAATTGTTAAATAATAGTATCTTTGGTCGGACAATTATGAATCAACGAAAGTTTCGTGATATATATCTCAAGGATGAGTCACTATTAACAAAATATGTCACTAATCCAAGGTTTGATTGTAGCAAAAAGTTTGACAACAATTTACATGCTATACATTTAAATAAATTAGTTGTAAAGTTTAATAAACCAATATATTTGGGAATGACCATTTTGGATATTAGTAAAGTAATAATGTATGATTTCCACTATAATTATATGTCAAAATTTAAGAATAAAAGATTTCTAATGACAGATACAGATTCTTTAATGTATGCTATAGTTATAGAGGACTTTTACAAGGAAATAGAATGTGACTTGCACTATTTTGATACCTCTGGATATAGTAAAGACCATTACTTATACTCTGATAAAAATAAAAAAGTCACTGGAAAGTTTAAAGACGAATTGGATGGTCATATTATGTATGAATATTGTGGTTTAAGACCAAAGTTATACTCTTACATTCCTCTAAAATGGTTATATGAAGAAGACAAGCAAGCTTTAGAGGTGAAGAAAGCTAAAGGAGCTGATGGTGCTACAGTTCAACATCTCCTAAGACATCAACATTATTTGAACTGTCTTGCAACTGGGCAAGATTACTATGAGAATGTGACAAGAATTAAATCTATAAATCATCATCTTCAGACCTTAACCATGCACAAGAAAGTACTATCCTTTGACGATGACAAGAGGTTTATTCTACAAGATGGCATCAACACTCTTGCCCTTGGTCATTATAAAATTGATGTTCAAAATGTGTAGATATATAATAAATACAAATGTTAAAAAACTCCAGTCTTTTATTTATTTACCCTTACCATCCTCTTGATAGAATTGGTCAAACATATATCTATATTTGCCATTATTCTTTGACCTTTCTTTGTCTATTACGAAAAAGCCATATTTAGTTTTACCCCAACATTGATGACAGAGATTTTTAAATTGGTCAAATGAAAAGTCATTACCAACATGATTGTGATATACATGTTTTAAATTTAAATCATCTTGTTTGAATAATATTAGGAAATTTACATTATCACGTAAATGTTTGTGTACTTTGCTGTAAGATTGACACAAGTAAAAACAGTTAATATTTTTATGTCGACCCATTGAGAAAAATTGTGTAATATTTGGACTATTTATGTCATCAAATACAACAACTGACTGTGATTTTACATCATTTGGTGTGATTTCACAGTCAGTAAACGTGTGTAATTTCACTTCATCACACAAACTAAATATTTCAATTATTTTTTTATATTTTTCTTGTTCTAAAGATTTAGATATTAAATATAAGTTTGTAAATTTTAATCCTTCCTTTCTTACAATTAAATTGTAAATTACAACCGTCTTCCCACTTCCACTTGGACCACAAATAACACATCGAATATTGGTAGGAAATAGACCCAACTTCTTTGGTATATACTCCTTAGTATGTGATATTTTAAATTTATGTTTTTGTTGAATAAAAGACATTTTTTATATAATAAAAATGGTAAAAAATGATAATAAGAAAACATGTAAAAAGGGCAAAGGTTTATTCCTAAAGCCTTACAGGGGTCGAGGGTTATTGAATACTCTTATAAATAACCTTCCATTTCCACTTCACATACCATCATATCAATACTGTGGACCTGGAACGAATGTACGTGAGAATTTAGCTAAAAATGTACCTCCAAAAAATAAACTAGACTCTTATTGTAAAGAGCATGACATATTCTACATGAATAATCCCGATACCGCTGCTCGGAACAAAGCAGACATGAGATTAGCAGACTTAGCTTGGACTAGAGTAACGGCCAAGGACGCAAGTCTTGCTGAAAGAGCTGCTGCTTATGCCGTGACAAATTTGATGAAGGCAAAAGTAAAAATGGGAATGGGATTAAAATTTAATAAAAAAGATGGACAACTACCAGCTGTTAGAGGCCGCAAAAGACGTGCCTCACTTCAGGGGGGTGTACCTAAAAAACGAGCTAAAAAATCTAACACCAAGAGTAAAAGAGTGCGGAATAGTTAATTTAGATAGCTCATCTGGCACACATTGGACAGCATATCGTAAAAATAAAGATATTGTAATTTATTTTGACCCATTTGGAATCCAACCTCCAAAAGAAGTAATTAAATATTTTGAGGGATATAAAATCTGCTATACAACCGATCAAATACAAGATTTAAATAGTTCTATTTGTGGAATTTTATGTTTATCATTCATAAAAAATATTTATTTATAAAAATGGATTCATTTACTATAACATTTTCGGGTACAGAGCCAGAGCTTAAGTCAGCGTTCTTTCCTCCCATAGAATTAAATGATGATTATGTAATTGGATTAGTAGATTTTCAAAGTTATAATTCTATATTTAATGTTAAAAAACCTCTAAATACTTTAACATATTACAAAGTAGAGAAAAAAACATTACCAAAAGGAGATGTCTCAGTTGATGATTTAAACCAGTTATTAAATGGTAAACTTAAAGTTATAATAGATACAAATGGAGAAGCATTAATTAATACTAAATCCAAACTTTTATTCAAAGGGCTTATTCCAAAATTAAATCAACTTAAAGGCAACAAATTAACCATTGGAGAAGGTGATGATGTTTTCTATTATGACCACAATGCTCCAGTTACAATAGAAATTTCTGAAGGAACATATGAGGTGGTTGAGCTTGCAAAGGAAATTCAAAAACAAATCCCAGACTTTTTCCTTACAGCTAATAATAAAACTATGAAAGCGACACTACTTTCTAGCCATGTGTTTGATTTTACAAAACCATGTTTAGGGTCTGTTTTATTGGGATTTAAAGGTGTTTCTACTCCTGGTGTTCAGTTTGAATCTACAAATAAAATAAACATTAATAATGTAAATGTGATTAGAGTAAAATGTAATATTGCAAACGGGTCCTATTTAAATGGCAACAAATCACACACCATACATAGCTTTTATCCAGAAGCTCCTCCTGGCTACAAAATTATTGAAGTTCCAAGAAATATTATATATTTTCCTGTAAACAAGAGAAGTTTAGATGTTGTCAGTATTACATTTGCCGATCAACACGACAAGGCAATTGACTTTAACGGAGAAGAAACTACAATTACTTGTCATATAAAAAAGATATGAGAATTTATAAGAATTTATCTATAAGTGTACAAAATGCTAGGTTCCTAAAATCAATAGGACTAAAGTTAAAATTTTCTATTAATAAAAATTGAAGATTTTCTAGACGTTACAGGGAAATCCCAATTCGACGATAGTGTGGTTAAAATTACAATTCACTCCTATGTTCCCCACAATAATTTAGCAATAAATAATTCTGATGAAATTCGAATATGTATTAATAATCAAGATTTGCTAACTCTACCATGTAGGAGTTATCTGTATATTAAGGGAGAAATTGAAAATCATGATAAAGGTCATTTTATAAATAATGCATTTGCGTTCTTATTTGATGAAATTAGATACGAAGTTGCAGGTAAAGAAATAGACATTGTAAGAAACCCAGGAATTTCTAGTCTTATGAAAATATTGAGCTCTTACAATAAAACTACTAAATTGTCAAATGTAGCATTTGATTCTGACACGAATTTAAAAGAGTTCCATAAAGGTGGCAAGTTTAGTACTTGTTTGCCATTAGAGCTGTTAATGGGTGTATTTGAGGATTTTAATAAGGTATTAGTAAATGTCAAACAAGAATTGGTGTTGAAAAGATCCAAAAATGATTTGAATTGTATATTAACAACCACTAGTGCTCCAGCCAGTGGCACTGCTGATACGATTCCCAAAATTACACTTAACTCAATTCAATGGGTAATGCCACACGTGATACCATCAGATGGAGAGAAGTTACAATTACAAAAGATGTTATTGCAAAATAAAAATTTGCAAATTGCATTTAGAAGTTTAGAGTTACATGAACTTCCATCATATCCCAATACCACAAGACATACATGGTCAGTAAAGACGTCTTCAAGTTTAGAGAAGCCTAGGTATATTATATTTGGTTTCCAAACAGCTAGGGATAATAGTGCACGAAAAAGAACTGATGAATTTGATCACTGTAAATTAAAAAATCTCAAAGTATTTTTGAACTCTGAATATTATCCTTATAGTGATTTAAATCTCGACTTTGAAAATGGAGATGTCTCTAAAGCTTATGAGATGTTTATGAGGTTTAGAGAGACTTACTATAATACTATCCCAGATCCTATGATTAGTAGGGCTGAGTTTATGAAGAAATATCCACTAATTGTAATAGACTGTTCTAGACAGAACGAAACTGTGAAGGAAGGAATTGTTGATATTAAATTAGAGATTGAAACTGCAGAAAATGTACCAGCAAATACATCTGCATATTGTTTGATAATACATGATAAAGTGTTTGAGTACAATCCTTTGTCAAATGAGATAAATAAAATGTAAATAAAAGATGAAAAACATTCAACAAGAATTGGTTGACTCTGCAAATCAAATACGAGAAAAATATAGAGCTTTAAAACGTGGCAGGTTTCTAGAGGCTGAAGAGAGGTTTCAAACATTCCAACCTTTAATAGAGCCATTACAAGAATTAAAAAAAATCACATCTATTGGTAAAACAGAGAGGCCTCAAATGGAGATACTCCCAATGACTCCATCTAGAATATCAATGATACCAAGATTACAGCAATCCACTCCACAGAAATTAGATTTTGGTCTTTTAGCATCAGACTATTTAGGAAATTACCTCAGTAAAAGTAGTATGACAGACACAACATATGGTATTAGACGAGAAGCAAATAAATTTTTTATTGGAAATAAGGAAGTTGATATTGCAAATGATGATGTTACAGTTGCAAATAAAATCTACAAGGGGACAAAAGGTTTGTGGCAGTTGTTAACTTTAAAAGAACCTGAGAACTATACTCAAGCTGATTTGCAAAATTATAAAGAGATTTTGGAAGCTACAAATGGACATTTAAAGAGTTACAAAGATGGTGCACCAATTTCAAGTAATAGACATACTAAATATCTTAATATAATTAAACCTCTTTTTAAATCTGTTGGTGAAGGTTTAAGACAAGTGACTGGTAATAAAATAGACTATATTTATTGGGATGATCCTAATGAGCTTGTAGATAGGTTAAGACTTCTTTGGCTAAGTCGCCAAGCCGGTAACTCAGGAGTGGATAATGAAATAGATTCCATTATTGAGGAATTGAGAGAAAGTGGAATTATTTATTAAATAAAAATATGTTTATAGATAAATTTTATCGTTTATATAATCCATATAATAAGCCTGCAGAACCCAGGGCTAGTAGTGAACCTACTTTAAATTTACAAGACGATAGTTGGAATGGTTTAAACCGTAAAATTGGTAATGTTAAAGATGGGGAGTTTGTAGATGATGTATCAACTTTGAGACAGACATTAACTAGAAAAGGTGATGTCTTTTTACAAGGTAAAACTAAATATGAGTTTTTAGAATCTAAGAATAAAAATTGGAATGCTAAAAAACAGAAAATTACTAATGTGAAAAAGGGTGAAAGTTTAGATGATGTGCCCACTTTACAACAGACTTTAATACGAACAGATGGTGGTACATTTGTACAAGACAATAATAATTTTGAATTTTTAGAATCAGAGAATGGTGTTTGGAATGCTAAGAAGCGGAAAATTACTAATGTAGAAAAGGGTGAAAGTTTAGATGATGTGCCCACTTTACAACAGACTTTAATACGAAAAGAAGATGGTAAATTTATACAAGATGATAATAATTATGAATTTTTAGAATCAGAGAATGGTGTTTGGAATGCTAAGAAACAGAAACTTAGCAATTTGATGGAAGGTACAGATAGTAAAGATGCTGTGAATGTTTCACAAGTTCCAAAAATGGAAGCAGGCTATTGGAGTTTTTATAATAAAAGGTTAGTACGTGTTAAACCTGCCATTGATGAAACTGACTGTGTTATAAAAGAACAGACTATAACTTTTGATAAAAAAGAAAAATGTTGGGATGCCAAAAATCAATTCATAAGAAATCTACCAGAGGGGGAACATTCGGATGATATTTGTCTAATGTCACAAGCTATGCATTACGATGGATCAAAATTTGTATATGGAGAAAAAAAATTTAATTTGATGGAATATAATCCTGATTTATTAGTTGCTGACCCCACATCTTTGAGTGGATTTAAGTATATAGATAATAGACCATATATACCAGAAAACTATGTATTTAAAAGAATGGAAGATAATCTATTGATTGGGGCTAATGGTGATGTATTTAGAGTTACAGGAAAGGATGATGTTATAAAAAATGAATGAAATTGCATACGAACTTCATAAGCCTGCAAGAAAGAATTTCATTAGAAGGTCTTTTAAAGTATTGGGTATAAACGAAACCATACAAATAGATTTAATTGATATGCAAAACTATGCTAGAGAAAATTCTGGCAATAAATATATTTTAACTTTAATAGATACATTTTCTAAAAAAGCTTATGCTGCTCCACTAAAGAATAAGACAGGGTTAGTGGTTACAGAAGCCATTAAAACCATTCTACCAAAGGGGGTTAAAAACATTCAATCTGACAATGGAAAAGAATTTTTTAATCAATATTTTAGCAAACTAATGAAAAACTTAAATATTAATCACTATCACACTTTTTCTACAACTAAGGCTGCAATTGTGGAGAGGTTTCAGAGAACTTTAAAAAATTGGTTATATAGGGAATTTAGTGCTCAGGGAAGTTATAAATGGTTGGATTTACTTCCAAAGTTAATTCGAAAATATAATAATAAGGTGCATAGATCTATAGGTATGAAGCCTAACCAAGTGAATATTAAGAATAGTAAATATGTGCATGAGAGGTTGACTTCTAAAGTAGTGCAAGTTAAAAAGCCAAGATATAAGGTGGGCGATAGTGTGAGAATTTCCAAGTATAAACATGTTTTTAGTAAAGGTTATACTCCAAATTGGACAGGGGAACTATTTACAATAGCAGAAGTAAAGAATACAAAGCCTGTGACTTATATCTTGAAAGATGAAAATGGTAATATAATCAGGGGAGGCTTCTATACAGAGGAGTTGTTAAAGACCAAGTATAAAGACATGTATTTGATAGAAAAGGTAATTAGGAGGAAGGGTGATTTATTGTATGTCAAATGGCTTGGATTCCCAAGTAGCCAGAACTCATGGATTTCCACTAAGGATGTCCAAGGGAGCGCGCCATGAGCCGGGAGCGCGCCCGAGTTCGCGTACAAACCTCGCACTGTCAAGTTGATGATTTTGAGAATATACTTGTGAATGCATGTGGATTTGAAATAGTAATGAAGTTATACAATGGTATTGAACATTAATATAGGAGTATATTGGCCGAGAGCTGGATTTTTAAAAAAGTGGTCAAAAAAAGCTCACCATGTTATTCTTATGGGGAAAACGTGCCTAAAGTGTCATGTCTTTCTGGGTTCATCACTACTAAATAGTGCAAACGAGTATAGTTGTGACTTGGCTTAAAAAATTACAAATCACATTGGGATTTATTTACTCCAAATCCATAGTAAAAACTTGTAAAGGTCTAATTAAATGTGTTGTCACTTGGATGTTAGTAGTTAGGGATCAGAAGGTTTAAAACAGGGGTTTGGTATATTAATTAGTTTTTTACACTTACTTTTATTATACTAAATGAAAAATAATTTAGAACAAATAAGTCAGAGGAACATCATTCTTCATTAAATATGTTATAATTTAAACCAACCCAACTTATATATTTCAATTTAATAAACAGTAAAATTTAAATTGAAGGACACTTGCCATATTATTGAATTAGTTCACCTATGCAACGGAGGTTGAAAAACAGTGTTCTTAATGCCAAATAATAGTCTAAAAGTGATTACTCTTAAAAGCATAAACTGTTGATTCTTATCTACAGTTAAACTAGCAAAAAACATTTCCTGTTAATAAAACACCTGAATTCAAATCTATACGAGAAGTATTGCGTTTGGACACACGTATCAACGTATTTGATTGAGATTGTTTAATAATTGGCTGTTTGGTTCAATTTAGACAGCTTAAAAAACAAACTCTAAATTAAATCTCGAAGCCAGACTTGCAGCCAATATCCGCTGAGCTGACAGTCCCAATATCCTGAAAAGGTTGGTTTGGAACCGTGATTTTAATGGTTTTTGCATTCAACCATTTTCAACATCCTAATATTAAAATAATAATAAAAAGCCATAAACCCATATATTTATTTATATCCATTAAATATACATTTGTTAACAGAATAGGACCTGTAAATATTAATTCATATTGTTCAACTTAAAGGCAAGGAATATTAAAATCGTTAACTTTTTACATGGATTTTTTGTAATTGATTTTATTATTATTATGATTCTACTGAAGATTTGTTTTTGAAGCAGCAGTATTCCATGAATATTTCCGATGCGCAAAACAAATATGTAATACATTTACATATTGTTCTTCCTAAACCTAGTCAGGTGAACAACCTAGTAAGTTAGTTGACAGGATAAGTAAGCGTATCCTGAAAGTCCTGATACAGTTATAAGATCCTGACATGTGCCACTTAAGGAAGATATCTTCATAATGTTTACTCTATAGTTTTAAAAGCAGTTATCAGAGCAACACAACCATTGCTTTAACCACACTATTAATTGAGTTGGAATTTACAACGGTGTTACAATGTACATTTACTATGGATACATGTATGTACTATATATTTACTTTAACGTTTAGGCCTAACATATCTTTTAAATTATATATATTTAATGATACATTTGTAAACGTTTTCGGGCGTCAATCTCCTTTATTTTTTTCGTGTGATACCAAGGACGAGTGTGTTTTAATCTTCAATATTATTATTATGATCATACCAAACGTCCTTAAAATAAAATGCCATTTTGTGTGTGTAAGTGTGAGTGCATGTATGAGTGTTAGTAGTATATGCTAAGTCCTGATAACAAGAAAAAATACAAAGAAAAAAAGGGAGTTAAACCTATAATTTTACAATCAATAGTACCTCGGCTAAGGGCACCTGATTTTAAAACCGTTTAAATTATATTATACATACTGAACATTCCTATTGCTTATGGAGAATATTAACTCAGTATACTAAAACACAATAGGAATAATTATTATAATAATTAATTATTAAAATTAATGTTAAATATTATAAATTAATAATATTGCAATATAGTTAAATAATATGAAATAATTTTTAAATAGGTATAATTATTCTAGGACCTAAACACTGATAAAGAGAGAAGACGGTGGAATAATAAATGAACACCAATTAAGTAGCTAAAAGGATTTCTTGCTAAACCAGATTTCTAAATGTGCAGCATTTGCCAGCCGATTTATATTCCAAATATGGCATTAAAAGTTTAAAATACTGATTGTTTGTTACCGTTAATATAATAACTTATTTTGTAATACATTACCAAAATAGGGAAAGCGGACTTTTCACACAAAATTTTTAGTTTAAATACAGTTTTCACTAAGAAAACCATCGTAACAATGCCTTAATCCACCAATAGTCTGTTGTGATAAAACAATTTAAATCAATTGTAGATTTAGTATTCACCTATGTCTATCTACTAACTAATTGAATCGATTTTGCTCAAATCAAGTGCAAATGATGCAAAACATATGGGGAATAAATTTAAAATATAAATATATACTTTGTTAATGCAGGTAAAAAATATTCTTTACGTAAAAAATATTCTTTACGTAAAAAATAAATATATATTTTTATTTATTAAAATAAACATTAAGAAACAAAATCCTTCAAAACCAGGAAACTGTGGTTGTCTAGTTTACTCAGTTCCATATTCCTCGCCTCAAAACCACAGCAAACCTTGTCAGATAGTTTCTGATTACATTTGCTGTCCCTCCGAGTTTCTACTAATTAACAAACATTACGAAGATAAATTATAATTTAGATAAGCATTTGGATCTATACTTGTCACAAATTACACAAAAGTATTATGGAATTTTAAGTTTTCGCATTTATGGAACTTATACCGTGCTGTGTAAGGTCTACAGAAAGTTATGGTGTAAAAAAAAACTCAAATCCATTCTTATTCTTTAATACAATAAAATAGTTAAGTTAAAAAAGAAGTGTGAATTGACTTCGCTAAGCTCATTCATTCATTGCCTGTGTATTGAGAGTAAATATGAACAAGCTATTAACAGGCCATGCATATGCTCTCAACTCAAGGTAAACCTGATGAAATGTGTGATATTAGAGCTTTAATCAAGTAAAGAATCATGGGCATATTTTTACGCATCATGGGCATTGGTATTTCCTTCGTCTTAGCAAAGAGCCAGAACTATTTTTTCAACACAGAATAACGTTGAAAGTGTTGAAAAGTGTTGCACTTGACTGTAAATTTATGTACATATAAAAATATTCAAATAAAATGCTATGCCAAATTATACTTATTACTGGATGTTTATGGAATATTTCATTTGAAAAGGTAATACAATATTGTATGTTCGTGATAAATCGGGCTATCAATACTGCAATGTTGGTAATCAAGCTTAACAAGGAACCCTTTCAACCAGCAAACCACTGGTCGTTTATTATTTTTAAATCACCGACGTGTCTTTCCGTTAGAAGCGAATCTTGTTTTAATAGTTAGTTGATAGTAGTAGTTTTTGTCTTGGTGTTAGTGATGATGCTTTTATACAGAGTTTAATGGTAAAATTTTTCAAAGGAATTTAAACCCGTAGATTAAAAGAAATCTTATCAAGTGTACAAAAAGTAAGTTTATAGAGTTTCCAAAGCATATCGTTTCTAGTTAATTTTCTTTTTATAAAGTGTTTTGTTTTGTATGTTAGTGCACTCGCTGGAGTGTAATTAAGTGTGTTAAATTGTCAGGACATTTACTTATTGATCCAGTATAGTACGGATTGTAAAAAAACAATTATTAATAATATTAAATAAATAAACCTTTTTAGTATTAATTTAACGACTGCATATTTTCCTTTAAATTCTTATTGATTTGGGAATTGTAAAAAATAATAGTAATTTCAGAAATCCGACAGTGTTGAAAGTGAACGCAAAACTCTTCAAAAAGGTTAGTAGAGATTGTTAACTTAGAAGTTAACAATAGTACAGTAGAAATGCTTCTACCATTCTGAAATGTTCTTCTTTAATAAAAGTTACATGTTTCCTAGGATTATGTAATGCACTAACCAACACATTGCAAGAAGTCTGGCAGCATGGTATTAAAACAATTTTTATATGGTACTAAAAGTAATATATGTATCTTCGTCCTTGCTATTTGGTTTAAGTATGATAAGTGTTATCATACATCAATTTTTACTTAACTCTTTTTATATGTGAGGTGGTAAGTGTACACACAATTAAGATGGCGGTGAATGTACACTTATGTGCTGAAGTACCAACAAACAAATTAAAATAGTTACATTACATTTTTACCCAAATTTTACTGGTTACTAGAATCAACGTAAGTCAATTAAGTTAACATTATTTACTATTGAAAACACTTAATTTTCAATTATAATATGAAGATATACTTAACTAGTTGACATGTTGGATATATTATTCCATGCTCGACATGTTTCAAACTGATGACTGTTCATCTACAGCATCACTTATTAATTAACCAAAAAACCACATCGGAAGATGTTTGTCGGATATTTATTCACACTCATAAATACATAAAATTAAAGGCCTTGGTATTTAAAAATTTGTACGAACGAGAAACACCGGTTGACATTCATAGGCTTGTAAGTTTATCTTTATATTATATTTAAATTAAAACCTGAATTCACTTAAAAAACGTATCATTAGTAAATTGCTGAACAGAACAACATAATCGTTCTCTACTGAAACACAGTCAGAACTTTGCTACTTTGACATAGTTTAGGCGAGAGCCAGGAATAGCTTTGTACAACAATGTTTGTGGAATTATCCTATGCGAATTGTATACAGTATAATAGTATCCATACTACAGTACGGCCCACGAAAGTCTGCAGTTGAGGGAGGAGCCTATTTACCACGTGACTTCGAAGGAGCCAATGAGGATCGCGCGTTGTTGCCAAATCTAATAATACCAGCTGATTGGAAAATATTGCTTAGTATATTTTAATTAGTGTCGTCAACAGGCGATATGGCAACGTCGCACTAGCCCTGTCTTGTGATAAGTTGACTCCATGTGCAGACTCTCGTAGACCCTAGTATAAATATATATCACTATTATACTGTAAAGTGCAATAGAATCTAATAGCTTAGAAACACTTACATAAGATTTTAAATTTTAAAACCCTAGTCAATACGTCACTAATAAAGAGGTTAAAACCGGGTTTACCTATGTTTTAGCTTAGTAATAACACAAAGACTCCCGTGATTCGGAACCCATTTTGAGCTGATATCTTAGTTAACACAAAAAAGTATGGATTTAAAGTCAGTTATGCTGTAACTATGCTGTAAGTCAGCATAGTTCATAACATAGATTTACCTATCTCGTTTTTAGGACTAAATCGCTTGAAAAAACTATAAAAAAAATTACGCTTTCAGTTATTATACTTTTAAATATTTCAAATACTACCTAAACTCATTACACCACTCTCTAACCAATATAGATCTAGTTTTTTACTTGGTAACAACAGATTATTTTCTCAAGCCACTAGACCGAGAGAGTGGCGTCAGGACAAGGCTCGTGACGTCAACAATGGACATCTGGCGCTGACATTGACTCATTTGGTGAAGAGAACTGTTATCTATTTTATAAAACTTAATACAAACTTTTCACAATTTCATTACAAAAGGTTTTTATATTTTCAATTCTTTATAAAATTGAAGGGTGCATATTAAGTGCTATTATTATCAAATATCTGTCATGGATGTATTCGCTAGATATGAACACAATGTGGGCACAAAATAATGTAAACATCAATAGTAAAAAATAAAAGCAAATATGCCCTGTATTAATTTTACGTTATTTTATATTTGAAATTTTTTAGGTTTTATTATTAATTTTTTGTCTCTACTTAAACCAACGTCTGCCACGGGTTCACTTGGCCTGGTAGAGTCTAGCTCTCAAGGCTTCAAGCAACTTTGTAATCTTGGCAGTCACTTATGCACCGGTGTCCTTAAATAGCTAAAAGAATCACGATTTTTAGTTGTATATGCAAGCGAAAAAAGGCCAAGCAGTCTTTTAGACTATAATTAACTTATTTTGGACTTGATGTTGTTGGTATTCAATTTTAATGCTAAATACAAAATGACATATTTTTTCTTAAAATTAGAATCTTTTTTTGTTTTTGATATGAACAATTTAATAGCCGCCATTTTAAAACTCTAAATGATTTGTTTATGACTGTTTTCCATGATCGACTTAAAATTTTACACTAAATTTCATAAAGATATCTGTAATATTTTTTTTAGATTAAAAAACTTAAACACAAAAAAATAAAATGGCATATATCTCGCGAACTAGACGTTAAAAATTAATTGCTTTTCATATGCGCGTACTTACGGGAAACCCAGTTTGTACAGCATTAAAAATTCAAACTGTATAAGTAATAATGAAATGGATGACTAAATTTAAATGTTCAAAAAGGCCAATAATTTGTTGTAGCATGTTTTACAAATTATTACCTATATATTGGCCTTTATGAACATTTAAATTTAGTTATACATTTCATTATTAATTGCCAATATCTCCAATATAAGTTATGTTTAAGTAACGCATTAAATATTACCATAGCAATAGCAAGTAATATAAAAAAATAAGGGATTTCTATTGAAATCAGATATTATTTAATTGAAAATCGCCAATTACTAACTGTTCAATAGGGCAATCTCATTGACTTAGTAGACGGCTTCAGCTAACATTGACATTTTCAATTGTTTTAATCTTTATTTCCAATTACTTTAAGATCCTTTCAAAGCTAATTGAATTTATCAATTGAATTTGAATGTTTATGTTACAAAGGTATCCGTTTATATCTACCAAAGCACATTCTAAGCACCTATGTCTTAGTATATACTTTATGACTTTCATCAATACACCAAATCAAATTAAATTACAGTGAAAACAAAAAGTAAGCCAAATTGATGTTGAAGTAAGACCCTTTTGAGCTTATGCCAAACCAAGATGCCAAAATGGCATTCTATCATTTCATAACAAATATAAGAAACTATTTTTAACCAAACTATATGAAATCCAATCAGAATTACGCAATTAAATTAATTTTTGTCTTATTTTACACGATGCCAATAAAAACAGATATTTAGACATGTGTTAACCTATTAAACAATAATAATATGTATAATCAGAGCGAAAAAAAATGTATAATGAATTGGTTTTTGGGTTTCATTAAATGCAATCTGATAGTGAACACTTGAGACATTTAAAGCCTCATATTATTTTGTAAAATAATAGTCTGAGCAAGTTCTAAGTTGAAGGTGTAAGCAGTGATTTTGGAATCGGAAAGTTAGATGTATCAAGTGGCGTTTTATGTGAGAGATATCAAACGGAGGAGATGATGTTTATGACCAACAGACAGATCTCTGTTTATAGCTGAGGTTTATGTTGATTATTCTATTTCCAGCATTCGGTTTTCTCCCGCTTTTTACACATCACTTGGTTACGTTAGCGGGTAGACTTCCGTATCTGTTGGCACAAACAACCGAATGAAAATAGCAATCGATATATCGATCATTCGATATATTGTTTGGTAAGTTAGGTAACCTAACCTAACAAACCAAACGACAAAGCGAATGAAACAATCGACTAATCGATATTTTCATTCGGTTTTTTTTGACAACAGATTCGGAAGTCTACCCACGTTAACACTATACAATTATAACCACGTGTGTAAACATGGGATTTGTTGAAAAAAATATCGATTTGTTATTCGTAACGTCAAATTGTTACCGAACATAATGTTACTTCTTGAATAGTGTGGTAATTACCGAGCTATGATGAATATCTAAATTATTATAAGTAGCAGTTCTTGAGGGAATATTTGCCGCTATCAGCTATTTTGAGACTTGTATATGGTTTATAAATATGAAAGACCATTAGTCGCCTTTTTGTAGAGTACCGGTACCAGAACTTTTTAGTTTTAATCCTGGGACGCTAGCCTCTGGCCCATGATCCTTTTTCACATTACTTCCGGTTATACCCCCTAGGTTGGCAGCACCATCATTTAGATAACATTCATTGGTGATTAAAGATTTGAACCCAAGACCTCAGATACTAAGGTTCCAGGCTCTACCCACTAGACTAGCTCGGATTTTACACATACAAGTTTGTTACATCACCTAATCAACCTTCTAAACCACCGGTATATTTTAAGTAGGCAACTCTAGATTAGTGTTTTCACCAGCCATGATTTTAGCTCAATTGTAGATATAATTATGTGAAGTAGCCATTCCATTCCTATGTAAAGGTTGTAACCAGTAAAACCTGTTTAATTTACCCCAAAAAATGTGCTGATGTTAAATATATTACTTTTTCAGTGTTATTTTTAGTGGGCAAACGTTCTATTTATGTAGGATTAAATTGCCATAATAAAATATATTATAATTTGTATGGAATTGGAATACACATTTTTACAAAGTAAAAAGTTAGTTATAGCTACTAAAAGTAAGTGTATTAAAAGAGTTTGTTGGATTTTTGTGTGCAGCTAATCGACCCCTAAATATTTATTTTCATAGGCACATTGGGTATTAATTTAAAGCTCTCCTCTAGATGTGCCTTTTGTGGGTTTGGATGATATCTCGTAAAAGCCTTTCCTGGCTTTTAAAACTTCAGAGTCTGTGCTAAATTCTGTTGTCAATCATCTGAACTGTTTCAAGTTTACATTTTGTTTACATCAAAACAGATGGCCATAATACAATTTTATTTACATCCATACGAAAATGGGGTTGTCTGTAGTTGGTGATGTTTCAGTGAATTCAAGTAAAATATTGCAATGCTATTTGTATAAAATGTAAAGAAGAAAATGACTTACGGTAGATTTGGTATTGTGATAGGATTTTGTGTTTTCAAGGCATGTTTTATCCAATGTTTAGGAATGTTTTAGGGAATTTAAGTAAAATATTGTAAAGTTATTAGTTCAAAATGTAAAGAAGAGATTTTGTGTTTTCATTAATATAATAGAGCACGCAATGCAAATATAGGGATATGATAAGAAATAATCGTTTTCACCCTTATCAACCATCAATAAATATATTACGGATTTTGAAGTCACGAAGTAAAGCAGAATGCTAGTTTTGTTATTTAAATTTGAGCAATTATGAATGGTGGACATAATGTGTTCAGCTGAAACGAGCAATACATAACGTTTATATTTATTGAACATTTCATCAAGTGCACACAATAGTTTGAACCATCACAATGCCACATAGAGTATTTTTTCAATATAAACACACAACAATTAGTTTGTGTGTTTATATTAAAGGTCATATTGCGGTCATATTAAAGGTCATATGTGTTACGATTGAGCAAGGTTTCATCAGTAGAACTAGGTCAATACTCTAGAGAGTGGCCAATCAGGGATCATAGTTGAAGCTTTGTACAACTTGGAGGATAATATTTACAGTTATATAATTTATATATTCAAGGTTATCGTTTACCTTTAACTTTCAAATGCATGATAATATACTTTGTACATAGAAAGGGTTCAATGCATATTACTTATCATCGTTTCTGCATACAAATACGTTTTTAAGTTCCACCTATACATTGGACGCTAGTTCTAGCCCGGAACTGTTACACATTTCAGTCTAGCCCTAGTGGGTTACGGCATCATAGATGAAATCCATTGGTGATTGGTGGGATTTGAACTCGAGACCTCGGACAAGCCCCGAGCTCTACCACTAAACAAGCTCGCTCCCCACTACAAAAAAATTTACAAAATTTACATTACAAATTGTAAAAATTGTTACAACCTAAAAATAACATATCGATTGATTTTAAACACACTTATTATTTGTGAGTGAGTAAATATTGACATTTGATAGAAAAACTATCACGGTTTTTAATATATTTCAAATCCTAACACATGACGTTGTATCAGCTTGTGACGGTGTCATGATATAGGGATCGACATTCGTCTTGCTGACGATATTAGATTTTAATGTTCCGATAAATACTACGACTCTTATTGCACAATTATATTTTGTTATTTTCATGAAATTTACTACACTCTTATAAATAATTTTGCTTACAAATATCACTAATATAATGTCTTAGCATCAAGATAACCTAATGTTTTGTTAAGATTTCATGGTAGGTCTCTTACGACCATTTACCAGTTTAATACACGTTTCTAGGTTATTTGTATTTGATGATAGAAGCAACGAATTAGGGAATAATGTAGGTTTTAACAATTTAATCTCCAGGTTTTTAGCTTAGCTTCATGATTGGCGTGGGGTACAAAACATTTTCCGGTAGACTCGAAAAGAGTTTGTGTGTAATAAAGTATTGTCGAGCTTTTTTTTTTGAAAAGCTATTTATAAAACACTATAACATAAATCCACTAAGCATAATTAAGAGTCCTTAAAGGCTAGCAGCCATCTTGGATTTATTTCAAACGGCTGCTGAAGAGCTATTTAGCATCCCTAAATATTGTTAAAATACCAAAGTTATTGTAATTTAAATATTTAGGACACTATGAGATCAGAGATATTCTTTGTCGTTTTATAATTGTTTTCCAAGGAGGTCCTTAGAAGCTGAAGGCCATCTTGAATTTGCACACCATAATGGCAATGTTAGTTTTGAACAGTCTCTTTACTATCTCAAAATATTTTTTAAAATACCAAAGGGACTGTAATTGAAATATCTAGGGCACTGTGAAATTATAAATTGCCTTTTAAATTTTGTAACTGTTTTATGAGTTGGCACGGCTAGGCTCCTAAGACTCTTATTCATTTACTATTACCAAAAGATAGAGGGTGTATGTCAGTAATACAATGTAAGAACAAAATATTTACGCTTTTAAAGGATAACCTAAAAATAAATTTATGCATATCCAACACCCTGTATAAAAACTACTGTTTTTTTAAACCTTCTTAGTATTTACGATAATTCTGGGGAAAATAACACGAAACTGCCTGTTATCAGTACAAAACTCTTCCCAGAAACAAAAATTATGATTTAGACTGTACATAATCAATAATCGTGGTGAAAAATGAATAATGATTAATAATCATGATGAATGCATAGTAGATGGACTTCTCCGTACTCCGTATAACGTCAGAGTTATGATTCTGCCCGTCGTAACCTTATGACATACGACCAGTTACGATGTTTATGACATCATAGATCAGTGCTCATGGGTTACTGGGTATGTGATGACTATCTAACCAAGATGTTATGGTTTTGCAACTTTATACTGACGTAATTTTACTTATCGGTGATCATTAAGTACTCTAAATATGAAATAGTTATTTGTGTAACTAGTGAGCAAAGGCCCCTTGCGCTCTTGTTGCACATTGTATTTTTCCTAAAGTCACTATAAAGCATATAAATAATTAGCCTTTCAAGCACTATACAACATGTTTTTAGGTTAGGTTAAACCCAAGCGTTGAACAGAATGAGAAACACAGCTGATTGTAGTCGTAGTATCTTTAGGTGTTACTTATTTTCAAGAGTACACTTATAAAACAGTAATAATCATTATAAACAGAATAAACAAGTAATTTTGTAACTTTCTTACTTACGCACCAAGAAGAAAACAGTTCATATGCTCTTTCATACTTCTTTCTTGATTTTTCAGGAAACGGGTTTGATGAAACATTCTTTGCAGTCTCTGCTACATATTTCTTCTGGTGTACACATATATTCACAATCACTGAGTTCATTATTCTCAAACATGTTAGGCCCACTTATAATTATTCTTTAAAATAATACAGTTTAGGCTATGTTCAAACCAAGCGTTGAAAAAAAGAGTATAAACACGAAATGGCAGGCTAAATTGTAATATCAATAGTCAATCAGCTGACCATATAAATAGTATCTTCAAGTGTTGCCAACCTATTTCCAAGTGTACTCGTATTACTTGCATAATAAAACCATGCTGTTTTGTGTTGTTTGGTTGGAATACTTGGTGTATGCCAAACTATAAACCGTGCGACAAAGTTTAAACGGTGCGACAAAGTAAGTAAATGCAGCAATTAGCAGCTTTATGTACTATAATCAGTGCAAGGAAGCCAACTTTGTCGGGTGACTGTAGGAAAAATTTATCCCATAAGCTACAGTTGATTAGCATTACGTATTAAGTAAGCCAATTTGTATACTGTTGTGAGATTCACTTACAAGAAATAATAATGTATAATTTTCTATAATCCTTTTTCCATTACACTTTCGACCATCACGACTTAAACGTCCTAAGAGTATTTGAATATTTTGCTCAAAAATAAAATCTCTGCTTTGTATTGTACTGGTGTTAAAATATGACACAATCACAGTAAGACATTTATACAGGGTGTATACAAACTGATTTTGTATATTTGTTCCTTATGGACAATGAACAAATTTCATATTTTGAAGTAGTTACAATTTAGAAATCTGACACTTCACACAAAGGTTTGTCCTATCCGTCACTATTTTTTACACAGTCTGTATAGTATGTATTTGAAAGGTTTAGTGTAAAATGAAAATTATGAATATAAGTAGTTCTTAAGGGGATTATACATTTTGTATTACATAAACACGTTAAACACATAATTGATCTAGCACACATCTGATTGGAGATTCCCTCAGGGTTTGACCTGGTTAAACTGATCAAGCCTTGGACATGTATATCACAATCATAGTGTTAACATCATGTCATTACGTTAGGTTTTATGGTAAATAAATATGCTCGAGAGATTTATTATATTATGTGGTTTATACTGTGTTTTAATTTTTTAATCATAACCTAAAACCTGCAAAGCTTACCATCCACGAAAAATGTGGTTATTTAGATTATGATTTAATCATGTTATATGTATTGTTATTTCATGTATGGTTGATAATTAAAATAAATAGATTTCCTAATTAAAAAGCGATAATATTGAAAAATTATAAATCGTTTAAATTGGCGCAAGAGAGGCCCATGGACAAATTGCGCATTATATTGTTTCTGAGGCAACACGAATTCATAAATTTTTTACTTTTCAAAGTTTTTGGTTTAAGAAATTAGATGAATACAACTACTAACCTACAATAAACGATTTTGTCGATTGGAGATCCATACCGTAAAGAAGGATTTACTTACCTTAATCAGGTTACAACTATCAAAACGGTCTTTTTCCTTAGTAGGCCCTACTTATGATGTGACAATGTACAGTAGATAGTGCTTAGCAGATGTGTTATATCTCAGAAACTTTTAGGGATACGACTTTTTCGCTTAGATTTTGGATTCCTCATGGTCTAAAACATTGAAATCAACCCTAACCTCAAAATCCGGAATTTTGTCAGTTACGTCTTTTTGTCATATCAGGGGAGAAAAGTTGTCTGGAGTACTTAAAATCCATTTTCATCAACTGTTTTTTCTTTTGTTAACTATCTGACTGTGGATAGCATTTAAGTGGATGATCAGCTTTTAGTTTAGATTTTACAAGAAGCTATACAAATATTGGTCTCACCACTTATTCTTTGAAAATGAGCATCTTTGAAATTACCTTTTTAACTAACACCACGCTAGATCATAAATTTAAAAATTACAACTAAATCGTAAACATCGATTAAGCAGGACGGGGAAAAGAAACGCTACTGAGAAAACCCATATTTAATAAGTATTAAGATTTTGACACATAAAAAATATATACTGTATCTGAAAAGGATACTAGTGAAGTGTTAAGATGTTGCAGAAAATGTAGTATAGAAAATAGATTCCTCAAATGAAATCTCGGCTATAAACGGTGTTCTAAAATGTTGGCCATAAACAACAGATCTGCCATTTGATATCTCGCTCATAAAATCTTACCCGACACTCCTCAAACTCTTACTCAAACACTTAAACACATTCTACGTCTCGTAAGTCATCGGCCGAGTTTATTTAGGCTACAGGGATATATGCAACTATCGAACTGCAATTATCTAGCAAAGTAGGGAAAACCATAAACGATTATTTCACGAAAATAATATATGTTTGTCTACATATGGACACATAATTAGGTGGAGAAAAGTGCTGTAAAGGCAGTACTGAAGTTAGAAGAACTGCAAGGCCTCCTATCCTAAGGATATTTGCAAGGGATTTCTTCAGGATAAAAAGTCCCTAGAAAAGGTTAGTGATATAACGAATGAATAAAAGATAAACATGATCAAGGGAGCACCACCCAAATAAAAATACTGTATCTAAAGTGACTACAAGCTTTTACTTGCGTTCTAGAACTAGCTTAATAAAGGTTGAAAATACGTAGGGGTGCGTTTATGAGTAATTCTTCTATCTCCTTATTAAATATATATTTTTTAATAAATATTGTGTAAAACATCACATAAAGCACCACAGCATAAGCCAACTACTTTTTATATTTATTTATATTTTATTATTTTATTTCTTATCTTAACTTGTCAGATGATTATAACAGTTATTTATTTAAGAATACTGTAGTATAGGTAGTGACCCTTAAAGAGACTAGTTTAGTTCAACATCGTAAAAATTTTACTTTTAGCTAGCAATCCAAACTACTTATGAAATCATATAATCAATAATTAAATGTAAGTTTCAAGTCCCTATCTTGTTCATGTGGATTTCAGTGTCTTTAGGGCAGCTGCAAGTTTTTAAGGTGTGATTCAAGGATGGAAGTATTATAAAACATCATCAGGACTATCTCTGGGGTGACAATACGATGAGTAAAGAAAATATTCACTATTGTCATTCATATAATAGATTATTATAACATTTGAAGTAAGAAAGTTGGCAACTCAGGCTGGCATACGTTCAAAATGATCTCACTTCCACTTCAATTTGGCAGTTTGTTTTCCATTTGCTCATCAATGGATATTCGTCCTGTTAAATAAAAGTATTACTTCAATGATTAACTTTAAAAAAGAATAGTATTTAAAAAAGCGATAAATTAAATAATTTAAAGGAAATAGATTAAAATGTCACCTCATATGCAATTTATAAGGAGGAGTGTTTTTACTCTCATACGACCATTCTAAAATAAAAAACACAACGTAAATAATATTTTAAACCATTTTTGTATTATTGTAATTAGGCCTACTATCAATTAATTGAGTTAAAGACTCCGAGGTTTTAACCTAAATATGAGTGAATCGTGAGTGTGGAATGGAGTGAGATGATCTGACTAAGATACTTTGTTACTGACTAAGATCAGCTGTTTCAAGCTTAAAGCCCAATGATCAGGGACTGCTAGATCCAGCTTTAAACCATCAAAAAGCTATTGATAAATCATTGAGCGGAGCGAAGCTCTTAACTACGATCCTGCTTTTGTTTTACAAATACTCATCCTGATTGGTTGATCTGCACCAAATTTAGCGCAATCATAGTAACCGACCATAAGAAGGTATAAATCTGAAATGGTACAAATCAGACCACAGGGCTTTTCCCTACGTGAATTCAAACTTTTGGAAATTTAACATGGGTCTTATAGGTTAATTGGTTGTCATTATTTGTGAGATAAACATAAAAAAAGATAGACAAGATTCGCAAAATATATAAGTCAACGAATAATCTAAATAGCACATTACAAATACCGTACAGAGAAAAAGAGTAGAACAATCTGATTATTATGATTAAACATAATTTACTACAAAATGAATAACCAATAATTATGGTCGCCGGAATAAGGCTGATGCACCATTGACTTTAATCCAAATAGCCATTCCATTTATGTGAACCAAATATAGGCCTACAATTGAGTTTGGATACTGCAAGTAGACTTTTCACTTATGTGAACTACTGAACTAAACGTATTATTCAATTATGCAGACTTTGAATAGGTACCCTAGTATAGCACAAATATGTATTTTATAAATATTTTATATATTTAAAGTTGTATTTGATAGAACCTCGAATGAAATATATATATAATATATCTTTAATAATAGTTTGATATATTCAAATATATATTTTAAATATTACCAAAAAGCAATGCAAAATATAAATTAAATATAAGTTTTGAATATATAAAATAGATTCATAATATCTATTGATAAAACAAGTATAGAATCTATAATATACATATTTTATATGTATATTTTTCCTATTAAATATTTAAAAAAATTGTGTGTTGAGAATATTTTTAATATATATATAAAATATTTTTGAAACTATATTATATATTTAAATTATTTGTAAATATATTTACGGAAAGTAAATAAAAGAAACGTCTTATAACACTTAAAACATATATTTACGCTTATACTGTTACTCACAAGACGGTAAATATACAAAAACGATGGTAAGTGGTAACCACTTACCATCGTTTTTGTATATTTACCGTCTTGTGAGTAACAGTATAAGCGTAAATATATGTTTTAAGTGTTATAAGACGTTTCTTTTATTTACTTTTCGTAAATTTAATAACACGTACAATGCTGATCAAGAAGTTATTTATTAAATATATTTTGAAACACGTCAGATATTTTTATTAATAAAATAATATTATATTTGTAGAATATATAGCCAATAATCTTTTATAATTAGCAAATAAATAATTTGCATCTTTTTGTTTTTTATAGTGTCTATCAATTTATACATGCATTTTTTGTATGATAATTGCTATTGTGAAAGCGTTAAAATTAAGTTAATAATAATACGTACTCTGAATGGTGTCACTCTATCATACACGTAAAGAAAAAATAGCATATAGTTAAGAGGCAGTATATATGTTCGACAGCTACATTTGGGTCCAACTAAAAAAAGTGTTGATGGGTTTTATTTTTTTAATTGCAATATGTGACAATGAATGTGATCATAGAAATCTCGAATGATTGGCTAGAAAAGGGTGCTAGTGACTGGCGACCTTTTAAGAAACTAATTACGGTTGTATATGACGTTCTAAAAATAATTATTTGATTTACATATGCCATAAATTACATTATATTTGTCAGAGTTTTTAAATTAATTTTTGTTGTTTACTGTATTTGTATTCGTGGAGACTACTCACTATTCACTACAGCACTATTCAACTCAACTACTTGATGCCAAAAACAGATTTAACAGAATCATATTATACTGTAGTATCAAATATATTTCAAGTATTGCAACCATTGCAACTGAGGGCCACTCTTTCACCACTTGAAAACTATTGCTAACAACAGTCACAAGTAGCTCAGAGGTAAGGTAGGAGGCTCGTATGTCGAAGGACCCAGGTTCGAGACTCACCCGGGCTGAAAAAATTGTATCCAGTAATTTTTTCAAAATTTGTTTTTATGAACTATTTAATCAATTTACTCAACTGATAATTGTGTTTTTCATACTAAATCTTTATTATTTTGTGTTTTTATGTTTAGGCCCTATGGGATGTTTAAAAGAGATATTAAATAAATTTTTTATTTAAATATTATCCACTAAAATATATTATTGGAACATATTTTTTTAATATTTAATAGATTCAAAAACATATCTTTTATATATTTAATATATTTTAAATATTATATAAAATTGACATTAATACACACTTGAGATATATAAAATAGATTTTAAATATATTTATTCATATGTATTTAATATATATCTGTGCTACTAGGGTACTGAAATTAGGAACTCCATTAATAGAATACTGCAAATAGACATTCCATTTAAGTGAACCAAATATACCATTGACATTAGATACTGCAAGTATTAATCTCCTCACGAGAAATACTTAACTTTAGAAAAGTATTGGATTAATATGCTAGCTCCGCTCAATATTGCAAGCAGACAACTACATTGTAAACCAAGTTTTTTCTTGTGCCCATTAACTTTCATGATGAAAGTAATAACATTTAGGATTCTTATTCTTATTAGGATGATATTCAACAATCATAATAATACAACCCATTCACTTTACTTTATTTTAAGATGTAAAGAGGCTTACGATAGTTTTACTCACTTGCAATTATTTTAGTGAAACTAGTCAAACATTTATCTACATAAACTTGGTTAAAGTTAGGCATTTCGTTAAAGTGGAAACTGTGTGAACACAGTCGAGGTAAATCAAACGTAAAAATCTTCAAGTGCAATCGCAGGACAATTCCACAACTAAATACTGTAAATTAGAAAGCATCTAAAGTCTGAAATTCGTATAATATATTCTCAAGAATATATATGGCTGTTATTTTCTGACATAAACTACTTCAGGACAATAAAGTTAAAAATGGTATTAGAAACCATAAATTAGATCTGAACGAAGATTTGTACGTTTTCAAATACCTTTATGTTAATCCGTGTTATTTATATACTGTAGATTTAAAATCCTTTTATCGTTATGTTTTCATAATTAATTATTTGTTTAAATGCATTTTTTCAACTTAAAGATGTTATCTCCAAATATATGCAAAGCCAGCGGAGAAGAAAATTTGTAGGAACACCAGTTAATTTAGTCTTAAGCCATGTAACAAATATTTTAATAACTTTGCTGTAAAAAAATTCTAATTTGCTGTAAAAGATGTTTGCTGTACAACATGGGTAATAGTAACGTCCTGTCTTATTGCTGTTCCATATATATTTTGATACGACCTTAGTGGTATTTAAGAACAAACTATATTTTTTTATCACAAGGGAATAAGTTTTTTTCAGCTTTTTTATTACACTACTTCAGTTTTAACTGAAAAAGTTCAGTCGTCATACTAGCAATCCTAGCTCTAAATAAACTACATCAATAAACTTTGAACCCTCAATCAACAAGTATTGCCTCGAGGCACCGTAGTTTTTACTAAATTGAAAAAAAATGTGACATGCTAAAACACTTTGTCGATTGGGTACTTTTATTTAACCAACTACTGAATCTTATTTATTACCAATTATAAATTTAACTGGACCACCAAGACTATTTATTATTTTATTATGAAATACACATTATTAAAAGAAAATACGAGGAATTATGTATAAATTTTATATATATATATATACATTTATATTTATACCTGTAAACATCTGTTAAATATAGTTCTTTATGGTAGGACTATAAAGTGAAATTGTTTAAAAACTAAAATAATAAATGACGTGTGCAAAATTTTGATTATATTTTTCCTGGTGAGTCATTATTTGCAAGTATATAATTATTTATGTTGCTTTATTGCATTTATATCCTACCAAATGGATAATTCTTTCTTTATTTATTTCAACAAATTATTTTGCAGCATTACATAGAGGAAATAAAAAATATCACATGGGTCACAATGACCTGTTCGTGATAGAGTCCTTATTTGGCTGCTTAAAATCAAAATAATAACTACTGTCTTATTGACCCTATTATAATTTTTTTTTCGAGCTACAACGGTCCTTCTTTATTTTGTAAATTTAAAAGATTTTTTGAACAACAAACCTTTCAATGCTTCAATATTTATAATTTAGTGTTCCCAGAAATCCTTTTAACACGGCGAATGTTCTTCATTTATTATTTTCAGTACAGGATGCATCAATTGAATTTTTATGGCATTAAATTAGGAGTTTTACTAGAATTGTAGGCATTATTATTATACACCAGGGAAATACAAAAATGACCCTGATATATTTCTGAATTTATTACTCAATTCCCTAACATTGATGAAATAATAACACACAAAACATTCGGTAACAGCAAAGAAGTTTTATTAAAAAATACAAAGGACAGTACTTAAAGGATATGTACTAGTACTATGCTGGTGTATGTATCTTGGGGAGCGAGCTGGTCTAGTTTAGAGTGTGGCACTTCGGTTCCAGAGGTCCCGGGTTCAAATCCCGCCAAATCACCAATGGATTTTATCTATCTGATAAATCCCAAAAGCCCAATGATATCTCGCTCATAAAATCTTACCCGATACTCCTCAAACTCTTACTCAAACACTTAAACACATTCTACGTCTCGTAAGTCATCGGTCGAGTTTATTTAGGCATAGATAAAACATACTCTATTGGTGCTATTATTTCACACAACCTATTTTTTTTTTTGACACAACCCC
Source organism: Macrosteles quadrilineatus (assembly GCF_028750875.1). Lineage (NCBI taxonomy): Eukaryota > Metazoa > Arthropoda > Insecta > Hemiptera > Cicadellidae > Macrosteles > Macrosteles quadrilineatus. The sequence goes on from NW_026542597.1 coordinate 13,671,110, forward strand.
TAACTAGGTCTAGCCTGAAGTAACGTGAAAACAATACCGGGCTCGTGCCTAACGTCATAGGATAAAAAAACAAAGATGGTGTATGTATGAAGTAATTTAAAATTACCAAGAAAATTTAATAATAAAACTTTAGCGATTAAGGATATGATTACAAAAGTTTGCTGAAAGATTCAATATGCTTGAATGCCTTGTAAACTTCAAAATCTATTTTCAATAAAGGAATTATACTAAATATTTAAAGAAAGTTTGCTATTATGATATATAAGCTCAGGAATCCTATTAAAGATGTTTACAATAACATTGTGTTGTTTTTAACCGAGAAAATACGTAATAATAACCAACGTATTTGGCTTTAACACTTTAAAAAAGGTTCCACATACATATGTGTTACTTAAAAATATGTTTAAACAACATTTATAATTTATTTTTTACCCATACGAATTTTCAGATGAAGGGAGAATCTAAATCAAATTAAACCAAAATGCATTTATTCTTTAACGCTTCTTAGTACAAAATCCATGCAAAACTTACACATTAGCTCACACTAATTAACATAAATAATGAATACTGAATTAATGTTCAAGTATTACCCGTCAAGTCATCTATTTTGTTCGGTTACAAAACTTATTTTCTAAGCAGTTATTTTAAAAAGAAATTGTTATATTTGAAACCAAGAATAACGTTATTTGCAGCCCGTGTCTCTTGTTACAAAAATGATACCAAAACTGACTGGAATTACTAACTGGTTGGCCATGAAACTATTCACTGTTTTGAAATATAAACAAGGAAAAGGTGATCCTAACTTGTGTAGTACAAGTTAAATTACTTGTATTACTTGTACTTGTACTTGTACTTGTACTTGTACTTGTTGTACAAGTACTTGTACTTGTATTGTTGTATTACTTGTACTTGTTTGGTAGTTTTACTACCAAGCAAAATTACTAAGTTTACTTTTCGGACATTTAAATATATTTATTTATTTCAACAGTTTTACCAATTTACAATGATTTTGAAGTATGATGATGGACTACAAACAGATACTAAAACAGAAAACATTACCACACCTTAATCAGGTGGACAAAAAAGTTGATGAAATAACATAAGTATAGGAGATTGATAACTGGAACTAGTCAGGACCAGGAATAAACAATGATGGCAAAAATACTACAATAATAACTTTATAACACTACATATTTAATACTATATAGTTATGTTTAATATTTCTCATATTTTGTGTATAACTTGAAAGACGCTCTTACATTAAATGCGTTTACTTACAATTTTAAGCTCAAGATGAAACGGATGTTTCAAATTATTACATTAAATCAACTCACTAGGTCTCCTTTAGAAAAGTAATTCACCCAAAAGCTTTCGCCGGAGGAAACACATTTTAAGACTCAATTCGTCAAATGTAATTCCAAGCTTTAGACAGGGGTTTACAATAAAGTTTTAAATTGAAAGTTCATTAAATCATAAATGTTGTGATTTATTTGTTAAATATAATCCCAGTATAAAATACCAAAACCTAATTTTAATATTAAAATTCTACATAGCCCATCTAATAGAATTAAATAAACACTGACACTTTTAGTGTACCATATTACATATTTATTCATTTTCAGAAAAAACATCAATTTGTTTTTTGCCGTTTGTATTTTTATCAACTTTACTGAAATTCGCAACAAATTTGTCTTTAATAACCAGCTCAATAAATAATAACTTTAGTGGGAAATGGCTCTTGATCTTTGTATCTTGATGTTACGATAATTACGAGGAAACAAATTGTTGCTAAATTTGACTGAAAATAGGAATGATTAAGCGTGTTAACATGATAATTCATCGAGGAAAATCGGTTGTGAATTTCAGTTAAGTCCACAAAAATATATATGACAAAAAACAAATTATCGTAACTGATAGTTTTTCTATATTGAAGTAGACGCATCAATGGCAAAAGAGTGGGCAAAATTGTTCTTTATGACGAAGTTAACATACTGTCGCATTTATTGGGTTTGTTCAACAAATTGTGTATTGATATAAATGGTGTTGTTCTAACTTTTCATAGCTATATTTTATCAGAAAAAGTTAACAAGCTATGTTTCATAATTCTTTTTTTATCTATTTTTGATAACATAAGGCATTCGTAATTATTTTCTTACTTGTGTGGAATTTTATACAAATTTAAACAAAATCTGTATAGTGTACTGACTATACAGTGCTTAACGCTTGGATTGCTTTCACTTTCATTACCTGGGGTTATTTGCTGCTTCAATAAATCAGCTGTGTGCTGAGGGGACTGCATGTAATACACTAAAGCCTGCCAGTAGACTACTGAGGGTTTCGGCAGTTGAGCTAATAACTTATTACAACTACTAAATTTAAATAATTCTGTAGCAATACATATTTAGATATTTTCAGTTTGATATTTTTTTAGCATTTACAACTATTTATAACTGGAGTTACAGTTTTGGATCCAACCCATAAAAACCCCATACAATTTGGACATCAACCATTTTTTAGATCGCTGAGACCATATATTTATGGACACGCTGTAGTCAAATTGTTATTCAATACAAACATTGGGAAATTAACAATTCCGTAATTGTGCTTTCAACGTAATCTTATTTTCTCGAGGTTTTCGATACAATGGCAATTGAAGTGACGGATTACGTATTATAGCTCATTATCTCATTAGCTCAGTATATATTCTCATTTCAGTTTGATCATATAAAAAAAGTAGTTTCGAAAAAGACTATTTGAAATTTACGTGATTGCAGTGTCTCAATTAAACTACATTATAATTTATTATCATAAAATGCCCTCATTCTACCTATTTCAATCCATGTTTATTAAGTGGTAAAAGATTAGGCTTCAAAAAACCACACTCATGTAATACAGTAAAACATATCAGTTTCTGAGGTGTAACATACAATTTCAACTATCTCGAGTTCGGATGGATGTTTCTAGTTTTGTAACGCAACCACATTTAGTTTTGTAGCTTACATTGTTGAGGTAAGGATTCTATGGAGTTACTTGGTACAACTATGTTTGTTCAGCCATTACAGCTAAGTTGTCTGACTGTTGGTACAACAATGTATGGATATCAGCTTGAATATTGCGATAAAAAATCAAATTAAATGAGAATAGTGTTTTACACATTTTGTATTTAGTGACTTATAGAAACGCCAGGTTAAAATAATAATCTGAGCAGATAATATTTTAGGGTATAGGACAGGGTGTCAAAGAACTTTCTATTTTAGGGCATTGTTCCTGGGTAGTTAACATACCTAAATATCATATTTAAATTGTCCGGAAGTCCTTAGTTACTCACACAGCCGCCATTTTGTTTTTTTAAGTTATTAATTTTTTTCTAAGGAATGGTTAAACATACGAAATTGAAACTTTGCACAAACATTTATGGCAACTAGAAAAAGCTACCAAAAAATTATGACGATTTTTAAAATTCATAAAACAAAATGGCGGCCATTTTTAATTGTGTTTCTTGAATAGCTCGAAAACCATTGATTTTACACAAATTTTACAAAAATAACTTTTTTAAGGAAATTTTATCAAATCGATTGACACCTTAGTTTTGAAGATTGGACAAGTATTAACTGAGATATGGTAGTTTTAGTGATACGTAACCGCTTTAGCATGCGCTGCAACTAACCTCCAGCGGTTACGTTAGGAAACGGTTAGGAATTCAATTTCGTATGTTTAACCATTCCTTAGAAAAAAATTAATAACTTAAAAAAACAATATGGTGGCTGTGTGAGTAACTAAGGACTTCCGGACAATTTAAATATGATATTTAGGTATGTTAACTACCCAGGAACAATGCCCTAAAATATTGGTAGAGAGTTCCGGGACACCCTGTATATGTACTGTATATGTAAAATAAATTCCTGCAGATTTGTTGTACAGGTTGAATTAATTTAACAATATACAGTATGTGTTTAAAGTAATTTAAATTGTGGAATAACATGACTCATTGTGCAAGCAAATAAGCCAAATCTGTTGAATTCAATTCACCACACAAATATTTGTGTACACTCAAAATATTATTGGGGAAAACAATGATATCCTGCTGTGAAAACTGATAAGCCTTTTTTTGCATAAACACTGCATAATTTAATTACAAATGCATTCGTTTTTTGGTTAAATAAACGGAAATTAATCAGTTATCTCATTAGACATACATTATTTGTATTAAATCACAAGCTAGATTAATTAGAAAATTTTTCCTCCTCAACTCTGCTATTAAAGTTTTTGAAGTAGGCTAGTATTTTAGCTTTTTATTAGGTAGGGAAGCAAAAAGCTAAGACGCTGATTATATGCTATTTGTATTTCGGGTACTTTTAAACTTTTACGTTAGTTTATACCTTTCCATATTTTTAAGCCATTGTGACATACAATACTTTTTTTAGGTTGAGTTTTTATTTTTATTTGATTCTTATTTTATAACAATAACTAAGGACACTATTACTTTGAAAATATTGGGTTTTTTGTAAAATTTGAAAGTACACTAACTTACGCTTGTTTACTTATCGTATAGTTTTCATTGTCTATAACTATATTCAGTTTACAGTATTTCTAACCTCACTATTCATTGTTGCTAGATAGAAACTACTAAAATCTATGCAAAGTGAAGTGGCTTCCTGTGTTACATTCTTTACCAAGATTTCTTAGAGATTTCTGCCTAATCCGCAATCTGTCTCGCTGAGATATCCTTACGAGAAGAGACAGTACATTTGTGTATAGATTTTTGTAGCCATCAAATTATACAGTTACCTTGGAGTTGCTACTGATGTTAAGCAACTCGCAGCTCTTAACCTTATCTGCAATTAAGACGTTTTATAACCCAGCTTGATACAGTATATTTGATTTATGACATTAAGCTGTAGCTTTTAACCTATGGATTAATTACACATACACAAAACATAAAACATAAATACACGAAACTTGAAACACAGAAAACCCCAAAAAAGGAAGATAGTTGACGACTCCCCGATCAAACGATTGTGGTGAGGACTTATACGAGTTGTATTTTGTATAAAAATCTTTAAATGAGCTGCGTACACTAAAAAAAAAAAATAATCTGATTACTATTAAGAAACCAAATAATTTATGATTTTATGTATAATTTAAACAAGTTTAAAAAGGATAATATGTAAAATACAAACATGTTAACTTAACGTTTCAAGTACATTAAAAAATCTTTAAATAAATAAATTGTAATAAATAATAAATAAAATAAATAAAATCTAATAGTAATTATGATAATAATAAATAAATATTAAATAAATAAATTAATAATTATTAGTTACTAAATAACAACAAATAAATATATAAAAATAAATTATAAATAAATTATCTTTTTTCAGAATGTATTGGGACACTTAATAATTACAACCTAAACGTTTGATGTTAATAATAAGCCAATAATTTTAAACACACACTAGAAACAAAACCCGCATGTGACACTGTCCGTTGCATGCTGGTCATCACAACTACCAGATCTGTATCTAGTTTACTAACAAATCTCTCTATTTTAGTTTCTCAAAATTGTAAATTAGCCTTACCATTTTTAGCCTTTTTTAATTGAAAAAAAATTTAAAATTGTGTTTAGACACACACGCAAAGTTTACAATAGGCTAGATTCCTGTAAAAGAAATAGAAAACCTATTAAGATATTGTGTAACAAATGTGTATGTGTAACTAACCATAAAATAGGTAACAGTGTATTAATTTAATTTTACAGAGAGTAGATATTCTTCATGACATATTTCAAAGTCAATCGCAACTAAGTCAACCATCTAGGTATTACTGCTAAAGGTAACACACATGATACAAACCACGATAACATTACCCCTTTGATCACAAGATTCATCACCAAACGCAGCTTTTGATCGAGTTTCCTTTGATCAAAATCAGATCTTTGATCATGTTATTATAATTAGTATTTAGTCAGGTTGTTGTGTACCTCACACGAATATACATGTAAAACATTCATCAATCAAGTAATTGAATAATGTTTTCAATCTTCTTTAAAACAAATTTAAATAAACAGCTGTTAGTTAACAGCTGTTCAATTGTTTATATTGTTTATATTCTCAGTCTATTGTTTGATTTCACTGGTTATTTTATCTGGTTCACCTGCAAAAATACATTCCACATCACACACCGATCCCTTACGATGGCAAACCTACAGGTTCGTATAAAATGGTGTTAATCCATCTAACTATACTATTATAAAATTGAGGTAGTGTCTGTCTGTCCGGCTGCCACGACTAAAATACTAAACCGAATCATCCCAAATTAAGCACAAATATTGTCCACATACCTAGGAATTTCATAGGACTATGTACTTCCCTGAGTTCCTCTCGGGCTACGCCAATTGGATATCCAATGTTTTGAGGTGAGGTTTTCAAAAGAAAAATTTCATTGGTCTCCATAAAAGGGTGAGAAAATTCACAATGTTTACTTTGTGTTGAAATTTAAATGTAATGAACCAGAAACGCCAAATACTCATTCCAGACACCTGATCCAAAGAAATAAAATATATTTAACACAACTATGTGGTAGGATTATTTAATCTTAAATTTTATGATATATTATTTATTCTAAATCTATTTCAATTATTATGAAACTGATTTTTCTTTCCGTTGCGAAGAACGGGTAAAACGGCTAGTTAGTTATAAATTAAATGCTTTGTAGAATTTAGAAGACAATATCTAAGGCAAGAATGTCTATGACGTCAACAAAGAAGAACTGTCAGTGACAGCGGCACGAGTGAATTTGACAGGGGACAGAGATTAAAGAAAGAGAAGATTATAACAGTTTAAATAACTTCTTGATCAGCATTGTACGTGTTATTAAATTTACGGAAAGTAAATAAGAGAAACGTCTTATAACACTTAAAAGATATATTTACGCTTATATTGTTACTCACAAGACGGTAAATATACAAAAAAGATGGTAAGTGGTGATCGATTTCGATTGGACACTCCAATCATCATCAGACCCAATAGGCGAAACAAATAGGTGATAGGTGAGGTCCAATAGATGATTTCGCCTATTGGGTCTGATGATGATTGGAGTGTCCAATCGAAATCGATCACCACTTACCATCTTTTTTGTATATTTACCGTCTTGTGAGTAACAATATAAGCGTAATATATATCTTTTAAGTGTTATATGACGTTTCTCTTATTTACTTTCCGTATAACAGTTTACATAATTTTTTGACCAACCTAGCAAATCTTGATTATGTTAATGTATTAATTGTTTTAAAATTAACATGGTTTACTTATTAATAGTTTTTCAAAATTAATTTTTGTGTTTTGATGATTATGTATAATTTACAAACTTTATTCAGACAGCGTTCCCACGATTAGAACTGTTATGCTAGTTTTAGTTGAACACGTCAACAAGAATATACATTTTTTTCTGTATTTTTTTTACAGATTTTAAATCTACATGCAATTAATGTAGAAAAATAAATATACAAACATTTATATTTATGTTATATTCATATAATACTTCATACCAAACAGTTTATATTTTAATAAGATAAAAAAACTTCGTTCCACCAAATATCTGAGTAATAAAGGGATTACACAGAGTCTAGCAACGCTTTATGTTTATCACCAGTTTAAGTGTTATTTCTGTCAAAATTACGACAGTTGACTTAAACTGCGGCAATTAAACACTTTATGTCTTCAGTTATGGCGCGAATTTGGAGGCCATGCTATGCTAATTCTGCCAATACACCTGTTTGGTGACCTAACATGTTTTTTAACTGACCTAGTGTTTATGAGCTGTTTACTCCAACTACAAATGTTATATTAATGAGGTGGAGCTTTGTTAAATGTCCTTCTAAATGGCCGTTGCCTAGATTCACTGACTTTATTTTACCAAAAAATATTAAACACTTAGCCTTTTCTTGAAAGAGAACAAGTTTGCAAAGAAAATAAAACTTGATGTTTATTTAAAAGAAGGTTAAGTAGGTTGTCGATTAGTGTAAACAAAACTGTTTGAGCTGCCGGATGCAGGGATACTAATACAAAATATTTAATTCGTCTTATAATAGTTTTACAGATAGTTAAAACCGCACCATCTATCTATATATATAATAAGCTAAGCCGATTTTTGTAAACAGAACTCCTCCCTCATTTTTGGACCGATTTTGATGATTAAAGTGTCAAAAGAATTGCCCTGATCTGTAGTTTTGCAAAGTCTTTTTTGTTTTTTGAAATCTTTATTAGTTTGGGCAGGATCTTCCATCAAAGTTGGATTTTCTCCCATAAGATTAACATGGGGGAATCTAAATATTTAATTGGAAACTTTGTCCCCACTAATTTGAGAGAACGGCTGGGCGTAGAAACATGGTAGGGGTGTCCAAAAAAAGGTCTTGGTCTGTAGATGATTTATCAAAAGAAAAACGAAGTAAATTCCCTCAGGGCTCTGCCCCAGAAGCCTTTAAAGATCCCTCCACAGATTTGTTTACATTTTGGCCATGTGGATACTACTTTTTAATTAAACCAGCTGTTAATTTTTAAATTGTATTTTAAACAACACACATTTATTGAGAGTTACTGAATTGTCCAAAGGAAGTATTTGCAATGTTATTTTCTGATTTTAAAAGCGATTTTCTTCTGTATCATGTCATGTTTTGTAATATAACCTTCCATTACGAAATCTGTGAAAAATCCTTTTATCATAGTAACTCTTACAATTATTTCTAATTGAACTATCTTATATCTATTTTACGGGTTGGTGTCTGCCTTTTTCACCACTTTTGCCTATATTTTATCAAATTATTCTAGACAGATCATCATAGGTTCATGAGATTATTGTCATACAGGTTTTCAATCTTTGGGAAAATCTTCGAGTGTGTAATACAGTACAAAATAATGCAAGTAAGTGCAGAAGGGCACGGTGGCCATTTGAGCCGTGTCCATATTTTGTTAAACTAATAGTAGTTTTTTGCAACTAGATAAAACATTTTACAATATTTATGTAGAAATATGTGCATTATTTAGAAAGTCATTAAGCTGGGAAACTGCAATTTACTGCAGACCTTTCAGAGAGGTTACATTGATGTATTTATTCAGCATAGTGAAAACATGATATATATGTATACAAATAAGAAATTGAACTCTTAGAGAACCTTTGAATGTTATTAGACTAACGAAAAGGTTTGTGCATGTTTACTAGCGCTACTCAGTAACAAAAATAATTTAATTTATCTCAAAAAAATATTGTAGATTCTTAAAGTGCACTGAGCAGCAGCCTAAAAAATACGATGTAACCTCCTCACATAGTTACAAAATGCTAAAACTCGCATTGTGACATTCATGATTCGGCTTATATTTCTCCAACATTTATCCATCTGCAGAAGAAGTTCAGTGTGCTCTTATCGTGTCTAATAACATCTAAACACAAAAACCTCGCCTAAATGGTACCTATCTTGACAAAATTATTTGCAGTGGTCTATATTACGGACCGTGGCCATCCGTGGCCCACTGGGTTGGTAACATTAATGAAAGTAACATGATATTTTGGCTGTAAGAGTAAATACTATTTAAGCAGCTACTGTCATGACAGAAAGGTCATAATCCTTTTAAACTAGATCACATTATCCATTATAACATACGTTGATTAACATGTAAACGTCAATATTTACGTAACAGCCAATTTACAGTATGTTTTTCTCTTTGAAAGTACCACATTGCTATTTCATTTGCATTATTTGTTGCCAATGAAGCCACACGACCATATAAACGAGGAGGCCCCTTACCGTCGATTTCGACGGGTTTCACCTAGTTATTTTATAAAACCCCCGTAAATTAGTATTGAAAATAGCTAGTCAGATAAAATAAAATAAAATGAATAAAATAAAAACTTGGAGTAATCGACATTCAAAAATAAATTCGACATTTTGGTTAGTAATTTACGCAAATTTTGAACTCGAAAGTGTATTTTTCTCATTGCATATTTTACCTTTACCATTACCATGGTGTTGCATTTAAAATTGGATTTTAAATCGAGCATATATTGGTATAAGGATATTTAGCTCCAAAGTAGGAAATAATATAATCATTTGAGGTGCCAACGCTAGTGTCAAAGACACAATCGGCTAATGGGAGTTTTATGCAAATAAGGACAATTAACATACCAAGCCTGGGTCTCCTGGTCCTTTTTGGTTGTCGGGTGTATGTGATTCAAAAACTAGGTTTTTGTATACCTTATACTGCTAAAATTTATAAAAATGTGTACAGTATCATTCTAGTTAATAAAACCTTACTAACCTACTTTCATTGCTATAAAAATATATTATTCTAAAAAAAATACCTTCAACAAATATTTTAATATGGGTGTTTGAATGAATCGTTTAGTGTATGGCGTTTTATACTTACGTAACTATACAATGTATTAATGATTCCTTCTCAGCTGTACGAGTGATGTAATTTTTTATACAATGTTATGTTGAACGCCATTCTTCCGAAATCTTTAAAGCAAAGTCCAAGATGTATAACATTCTTAATATTCCTTTATGCCAGTGTGTATACATCACTGTTGGACTAGGATTACTTAGGTTACATGAATTTGTTTTCTGAATTACAGAACTAAGGACACATTATTTTTCTTTATTTTTTTACATAACAACTTAATTCCTATAACAAATAAACCCAGCGGATAATTAACATAGGCAAGGATGCAGTATGATGAATAAATACCCCCGCCGCAGCAAACCTGCAGACTAAGCGAATTTCCATTTGCCTGATTGGATTTACACTAAAATGTCTCCTTAAAAATCTCACATTCATCCCTATTTAGAATCAGTTTAACACATACTTAGGTTTGCTGCAACAGGGAGGGTAAAAGTGTTTTTTATGTAAAATGTTAATAGTTAGTAAGAAATAAAAATATTTTCCAAATTTGGGCAAAATATTTTAATAAACAAGCAAACTACAACAGTTTACTTATTCTCCATAAGAATAACATGGGAATTTTAAATTTTAAATTTTTTGTAATTTTCTCCGTAACCATTAGGCGCATTATAATGCTTCAATATACTAAATTATTTGTTTTTTTAAGCCCTACAAAATAGCTTAGAAAGAAATTGCAAAATGTGATGTTTTTTGGGTCAAAAATAAAAAAAAACCTTTTTTACCCCATAAAACCCCCCATAAACCCCCGTTCCCATGGTCCGATCATACTGGTTCGCGAACTCGTTCGAATAAACGTAAGTTTACACGTTTGTACCAAATTTCATCAAAATCGGATCATTTTTGCTCGAGTTATCGCGCTAACGGACACACACACACACACACATATATATATATATATATATATATATATATATATATATATATATATATATATATATGAATTTGAACGGATGGTATTTTTGGCCTCTAGGGACATCAAAACGAAAAAAAAAATCGGTCCCGGGTCCAGGTCTTACCATGAGTACTACGGTAATAGCTTACGTAACTATACAATGTATTAATGATTCCTTCTCAGCTGTACGAGTGATGTAATTTTTTATACAATGTTATGTTGAACGCCATTCTTCCGAAATCTTTAAAGCAAAGTCCAAGATGTATAACATTCTTAATATTCCTTTATGCCAGTGTGTATACATCACACTGGCAGTTGGTGGCAGCCAATCACAAGACAAGGCTAGTAAGACGTTACCACATCGCCAATTGACAACCCTAATTAAAATATACAAAGCATTATTTTCAAATCAGCTGGTATCATTAGATTTGGCAACACCGCACCGTTCTCATTGGTTCATTCAAAACCATATGGTAAATAGGCTCCTCCCCTAACTGCAAACTTATGTGGTCCCGACTTTAGTTTGGTGAACCACTATCCCTTCTACCAGAGACGGACACACCACAAGAAAGCTTCGTTGCTTGAAATCCTAACGGCTATCATTTAATAACCTTAATATCATCAATAATATACAGAAACGCTGTCCTTGTTTTCAAATTGTAAAGGTAAAAAGGTTGTTTTACACGTGCCATACAAATTGTACGCTAAATGAGTTTAATTTTTTCCATAAAGAGACCCTTTACCCAAACAACAAGGATAAAGAAATGGCCTAGACACTTCTTTAATTTAGTGTTAGCTAGTCATAAAAAATCTATATCATGCTAAATACGACTTTTTGTAAGTAATTTCCACGTTACTTAGAAAAACAAACTAAGTTTTTAAAATGTGTATAATATTTTAGTGTTAGTAAAAGTGCATTAATCTACGTATATATGATGATTTTTTTTTATGCCTGTGCACTCATGGCAAAAGTAATGAAAAGGAAATTGTTTGTTTCCATTTTGATTTTCAGCCAGATTTCTCTGCCAGGCGGAGTCGTTACCATGGTGTGCAAGTGACTGTGAAATATTATATCTGCTTCTGGTCTGGTTAGAAACTGTTTCAATGTTTAAACCCTATTTGATTAATATCATTGTATGCACTCGGGGTTTACGAATTAGTACACCCTTTGATTGTTTTGATACACCTTTATGTGATATTGTAAAACATAAAATAAAATTATTGTTAACTTTCAAACAAGTCCATGGTGAGTTTGAAAAGCTTAACATTCCACGTATACGTACAATAAAACAACATTAATAACCTAAGATGATGGCCTAAAATACCTTGAAGATGATTATAAGAAATTAAAACATTTAAATTCCCAGTTAATTTGGGGTCACAAGTGTAGAATGACAGTAATGTATTTCACACATTCACTCATGTAACAAATATTCAGCAAAGCCTGTTTCTGAATGGTTGACAGTGTTACAAATTTATGTAGAGTTTATCCTAGATGATATATCCTGTCTCTGAGATCCAACTACCTTTATCTGAAAACAGCTGCCATTTACAAAAAGTTGATACTCTTACAAATAACTACCAACCTAATTGAAGAGTAGTGTTAGTATAGAAGTAAAAGTTTGTAAATCCGTTCATAAGGATTGTTATTATTTAACTAAAACCACAGCAGTAAAACTATAGACAAAAAGAATTAAATATAGACCGTCAGCCGAGGTGCAGTTACCATAGGTTCTGACGCACACCGTTGGGAGCGCCTTGTCGTTACGGCGTACGCACGTGATTACACGGTGCTCCCAGTGGTGTGCGCCAGAACCTATGGTAACTGCAGCATGGTTGACAGTCTAATTCAGTTATTTTTGTCTATAGTAAAACATAAATTTGACTTGTCCATTTCTCTTGCTCATAATTTACTTCATAACAGTGTAATATTAGTCCTGGACTGTGGTTGAAAGAGGTACTGACAACAGCACATTAGTCATGTTCCATTTTAATGTGTTGGTTTACAAAACATAAAACGTTGGCGTAGGTAGAACCGAATACCACCATTTGTCAGTTTGCCAGGCCATTTGACACCTCGCCATGCTTCATCACAGGCTTGCTATTGTAGAGTGGATTAAATTCACCACACTTTGGAACTTTATGATGACACTTGACATATTGTTAAACTGTACCTAATCAGAGACAGGTGGAACGGTATTGTGTGTTTTGTTCTTTTTGGAGCACCACAAGCTATTTTCAATGAGAGATAAAACCATCAAAGACAATTAAAGACAATAATTAGAGATCAATGACTTGCATATTTTTAGTGATGCAGATAAACGTGCTGTAAAATAAATTAAATTTAATTTTATTGTTGATTTTGTTTTGTTTGACATACTGTATTATGAATGTATGGTATCAGTTATTTAACTAATCCTTATATATAATTCTGTAAGACAAAATTTTTACCAGAAAATTGTGGACGTCTGGTAAGTCACAGAAAGGTGGGAGAGGTCTTAAATTAAAGGTCTTGACCCGAGGGACTAAGGAAAAATAGCAGAATTCCCATAAATTTACCAGAAAACGAGGTATAACGTAAAATATCCACCATAAGAAATGCATGGGGACTGAAAAACATCTGCATTCTATCAGCTGTTACCTATTTATTTGCAATCCGAAAGTCAATGTTGGTAAACAATGTTTCAAAATGAATTGTGTTTATTTTTTTTTGTTTTCCGTTTTTATAATGAGTGAAGTAACTAGACAAGCTAGGGGAAGACCTGCAAGACGTGGAAGAGTGTCCAGGAATTCAACAGACTTAAGAAATGCAAAAGATAACGTCATGTAGGGCCTAACTGTGAAAGTAATCCAGAAGCTGTTTTACAACCTGTCTTTAGAAGAACGCTGGAAAATGAGTTGAGTGTTGTTTCTCACAATCTAGGTCCTCTTAAAGCACTTGCATGCATTGTGGCATATTTCACTTCGCAGAGGAGGCCACAAATGGACATTTCAACGCATGTTGCCACAATGGACATGCCACAACCACAAGTAAATGACGAACTAAAATAACTATTTTTACATGATTCAAACTTCATAAAAAACATAAGGCAATACAACAGTGCAAATGGCTTTTGCGTCGCTTTCCGCTACACAAAAAGAGATTCCGGGAAATGGGCCTTACTGTCTTAAAATTCAGGGACAAATGCATAGATATATTTCTGACTTACTACCGCAAAATGGGGAGTTGCCTTCATAAAATTAATAATAATATTAACCTTTACATTTTGTTCTCAAAATGGAAACTATAACAGAATTCGTAAGATTACAAAACAAATCTTCAATTTTAAACTAGAAAAGATGCAATGTTTGGCTGTATGATTTCAGCTCTGATTCGTCGTTCTCCGGGCTCAGGCCAAACCGTGTGCACGTTTCCATTTGTTAATAGGTTGTGTTATTGATTTAATCATTATTTTACAATTGTATTTCATTGACACATCAGAAGCAACTAATATACGACTCCAACGGAAGGAAAACCAAGATATAAAACAAGAAACACTGTTAATTTTAAGTAACATATAATTGATCATTTTAATAAATATTTCGAATATTTGTTTTTTTATATATGTTTTTTTTTATTATAGTCTAAATTAGGGGCTATGGCCCCTACAGGCCACTAGTAATAAAAAAAAACCGTAAGAAAATAATCCGAGTTGCACCGACTGATAACGCCAATAGTTAGTTATCTGTGTAACAATAAAAATATCAGCTCAAATAAATATTGCCATATACTATATTGAGAAATTATTGCAGCCCTTATAGCACATACTAAATCTCACTTTCTCACTTTTCCAAAGAATGATAAATAGTCTGTTGTGAGTCTAGGTAGCTGTTCGGTAGCAATTTTCGAGCTTCCGAAACTCTCATATTGATAATTTCATATGAGAACATAATTTAGGCCCGTTAAAACTAAAATTAATTCATTCGATTTCTTCAAAATAACATTTTATCATTACGCGTAATAACTCAGGTAGGTAATAGAAATAACAGTGTGGTGTTTTTATTAAACTCTTGGATGTGTCATATGTGAGGTTTTTGAAAATAAAAGTGAAGATAACCATAAACAACACATGTTAAGGCAAAAACAAGCCTTGAAGTAAAACAAAACACGAAAAGAGATCACGAATCCAAATTTGTTTTTATCAAATGAAACTAAACAGTACTCTTAAAAGCATAAATTTTAATGTACCGGTAAGACATAGACCATAAACCTTAAAGGGCTGTTCCAGTTCCTAACCTTACGTGTAATTCACAGTAAAACCTCGCAAGTCGCTGATTAAATTTGCTGTCACTCGGGGCCTCTGTTGATTAGGAGACCGTAACAGGATCATGTTGATTAATCAACTTATGAAATAGAGGGTATATATAAATTTACTGTTTTGATAAACGACAAAAAAAAACACAAAACTACTTAGAAACTCTTGTTGAAAATAAAATGATGGAGGATGATAGAGCTATCATGAAATTGGCAAAATTGAGTAATTAAAAACGTAGTTTTATACGTTAATAGAGCAAAAACTCACAAAATTTTGAATTTCCACGAAAAAATGAAAAATCTAAACCTGAACTACAACCTATAAACAATATAATCCCATTGCCGCAGCAAACCTGCATACTAAGCGAATTGACATTTGCCTGAAAATCTCGAAGAAGTACCTAGATTTTCTGCTACAGGTTTTCTGCTAAAGTGTGTTTTTATATAAAATATTAGTAGCTTAGTATAAAATAAATAAATTTGCCAAGTTTGATCAAAATATTTCCATAAATAAGCAAAGTACAAGATTTTAAAGTATTCTCCATAAGAATAACATGGGAATTCAAAATTTGCAATGTTTGAAATTTCTTCGTTCCCAATAACCGTACGAAAACACGATACTAAATTATTTGTTTGTAACCTCTTTAAAATGGTCTAGAGAGAAATTGGGAATTTTTTTGTTTTGAGGGTCAAAAATGAGACAACCCAATTTTCACCTCATAAAACCCCCCATAAAATCCTGTTCCCATGGTCTGATCAAGCTGGTTCGCGTACTCATTCAAGGTTATTCCGCCTTACAACTTCAAACCAAAGTTCATCAAAATCGTTCAAAAATTACTCAAGTTATCGCGTTCACGGACGTATATACATAATATATATATAAATTTGAACGAATAGTGTTTTTGGCCTCTTAGGGACATCAAAATGGTTATGTCAAGTCCAATCAATCAGCTATTAGTTGGGCTTATTCAAACTAACTAATCAAAGTTGACTAATCAAATGTATCCGATAGTTGTGTGCTGGTTTCAATCATTAATAGGATTAAAGTTCCAAATTGTAATTAAATGCAAATTATATATTCCACAGTAATATCCTATGTCTACTGAATGGAGGCGTCTACCTCGATAAAGCATTTGGAGCCATGTATATTTTAAAATTATATGGTTATAGATTTTATATTAAACAGTCCATTGTTTTCAATCGCAAAAATATCAAAAAATTAACAGCATTTGTGTTTATTATTTTACCCATTTTAGTTCCAAACCTAAAGATAAAACCATAATTATACCATAGTGAAAATAGTAATTTAAAATCTTTAATTTATCTTAGAAATTTTTAAATATAGCCTGATACCTCTAGCAAACCCGAAGAACAAGAATCAAACTGTATTTATGTTCTGTATGACTTAGAAAAAGACAAAATTCTGTCAAGTTAGCTCAAAAACATTTTTTAATTTGTTTTGGAAATATTCAAGCACAAATTATTAGCCTCAAACAAACTTTCTGACCTGAGATTACCTTCAAGCTACAGCCACCTTCAGTTCCCCAAACAGGGGGAGAACCCCATCTTATAAATCACTACAACCTATACTCAAGTCAGCAAATTACACCTTGTACCTTAAACACATCTAAATAAGAATTAATGAACACTACTGTATACTACTGTAAGCTCTTAAGAGTCCTTGGAGGCTAGCGGCCATTTTGGATAGTTTCAAACAGCTGCTAAAACGTTAGTTATTGTCCAAAAATATTTTTCATAACACTATGGTGTTTTTAGCTGTTTTACATACGTTAATTTGTAGCTGAAAGTTACGTTTTGCTGGCCATACCAGCTGTCGTCATTGTTTGGGGACCGAGCAGGTTTTTACATTCCTAGGGCCGCAAAATAAGCTGTCCGTTTACTTTATTTAACATGAATTCATATTAAATACACAATCAGTATCTATCGCATTGCAATAGAATAGATTTATTGTCATCGCTGCCTAGCAACTATTTATTATTAATTTTGCTGATTCCTCAAATTATTTCTTCACTACCTTAAAGTTGTAGCTGTGTTGACTATCAGTGTGCATTATTATTGTGGTGAAATGTGGTGAAAAATAGCGTTCGTATCACGGGCCGAATTGGTTTTGCTGCTCTCGATCGTTAAGTCCTCGACTTCGTCTCGACCAAAACCTCGACATTAAATTAAAAAATATCTCGAACCGGAAAAACCTAATTTTTGGCCTTAAGTTCAAAATATACTATTTTGAAACACCAAAATGATTACGATTTTAAATATCCAGTATAAGATCTCTAGTATAGGATTAGAAATGCTATGTAGTTTTAAAATGGACCATGGAAGCTCTATTATATACTAAATGCACTATAATCCTTACTAGGCTACCCAGACAATTACTATGCGTTATAATGTATGTGGAAAATATGCAAAAAAACTCATTTCAAATCTGTAGTAATTGACAAGATTGATATTCACTGGATTGTAGCAAGATTGTAGCCTGGACCGTATTAAATATGCATCCTTCAAACACGTGATAAGATTTTGTATAATTTCTATCACGATAAAGATCAGTATATACTTACAGTTTAATCTTACAGTTCTTGAACTTGTATTATGAAGTTTATCAGAACAACTTCACAACCACTCATTCCTAAAGCAGAATAACTCTATGGCGAGAACCGCCAAAACTTACGAACTCCCGCCAAAACCACAACCCATCCTTGAGTCACGTTAGAGATGTTTTTCTTTCTACAGAAAGAAAAACATCTCTAACGTGACTCATGGGAAATAATTTCTCAGATTTTCAGACCTTCTGAATAGCAAGTGACTACTATAACTGTGCATTACCCGTCTACATATTTCAATTCTACTCAATTAATATTAATTACTGAACTAGTATCATTTCATTTTTACCTGAAATAATATTTTTCAGTTCGAGTACAGAACAACTTTTTACTGTGGTAATTTCACAAACTGGTCTACATAAAGTAGTCCGATAACTGACCGGGAAAATAGTGTCATCAATACACGGTTTGTAAAATTAAGCGAGCAATCGATTAACAATAACAATTTTCAACAGTACGTACAGCCTTTAGAAGTAGATAAATAATTTAATATAGTGCCTGTTTAAAAACTATTTACCAATGTAAGTGTATGTATCTTTTCTTCAGTTCAGCATATGTCAACAATCTTTTCTATCACTCATTTTGAAGTCGAATAAATATCCAGTTAAGGCCACTGGATACAAAGAACATCATTATTTTTGTAGAATGACAATTTTAACTAAATTACTAGGTAGTACCAAGCATTGCAAAATTTTTAACTTCTAATTAGTCATTTAACTTGAACAGCTATATTAACGAAGAAACTAACCCTATGATAAAGTAATTAACATTATGAATATATAATCCAACTTTATATTATACTACACCTTGTTATTTGGGTAAGATTTCAAAATATTCAAGATTATTTCCATTTAAGAAACCAGGCAAAAAACAAAATTTGTTTCACTAAAAGTTGAGTTAACCTGGTGGGTAATTTATTAAATTGAAATACAGTGAAAAGAATAGGGAAATGCATGAAAATAACAGTATTTTAAGTTTTTACGTTTAATAGGAACTGTACCCCCTGCTTCATTCCCATCGACCGATGCTTTCCTCAACTTCGTAGAAATTGAATTATTTGTTGCGTCTGATCTTTGGGCCGTCATAAGTTCCTTAAATAACCCCTTTTGTATCGGACTCAATCAACTTGAGTTTATTGGTGCTGAACTAGAGTTGGTTGGGCAACTTTGTGTGCAACATCCTCAATGCATTATATATTATACACAAGAAACAAACGCTTCCATCATTTTACGATATATCATCGTATTTATAGAGTAGTGAATTTAAATTGATAGCCAGTAAATTGTTAAAACAGTTAACGACTTCAGTTTAGCATTTTTGGGTATGTTGCTAGTCTGGTGATTAGTGTCTCGGACCTCGGAGGGGGGATGGATGGTTTCGATTCACGGCACGTCCACAAAGCATTTGGGTTTTGAACCTCTTTCCCAAAAAACGTTTGTGTATCTGATCCATACCTCCATGAAAAATACCACAGGTGTGGAAATAAAAAAAAATCATAAAAAATAAAATGGATTCATCTTTATTATTTAATGGTGTTTTCAAAATAGAATTCACTCTATCATTTGCTAACCAATATAAAAAATATACCCCTTAACAAATAGATATTTTATATATATACCCTCTTATATTTTAATACATTTTAGAATTTTCACCCTTTGGAATCAATGGACAGTATTAGGGGACATTTATATCCGAGATGGTTAATCTTTAATGAGGACATTTTTTACGCATTTAGCTAACTTAATTTTTTAGTTAAATATATTAAAATATTTTGTGGCTTTACTAAAACATTTTTATCTATTGAGTTTTCTTGACTTCTTTTCGTCATTTTTGTCATTACCTCTAAACCTAAGGAGTTGTAGCAAAAGGAGGGTAATTTTTAGTGAGAGGTTTTGTCTCAGGTAAACCCAGCACTAGACCTGCCTACGTTAGATTCCGCACAAATGGGTCTCGCAGCTTTGTCCAGTCATCCATGTTGTCCTTTGTGATATCCAGGCTGTCTCAAGATATATTCTAGTGGACCACGCTAAATAAATCTCCTGATATTGAGTAGCCATTAAAGGATACATATTTGATCAATAAAATATGCCTAAATGTTTAACTATTTTTAAGTAACAGTAAAAAAGTGAATATTCAAATTTAAAAGCACTTACATTGGTAAATAGCTTTTAAATAGGCACTATATTAAATTATTTATCTACTTCTAAAGGCTGTACGTACTGTAAAGGAATGCCATATATTTCTTCAGGAATTTCATTAATCTCAGAATAATTGAAGTCCGTCCATCCCTAGGGATGTTAATAGAAACTATTCTTTTTGAACACCGTGATGGTTTTAATTAATATAATAGTGTTGGAAATTAAAGTTTATAACTACAGTAGCAAGTTTTTTCAAGTTGTTAAACTCTTTCTTTTGCTTATGAACATACCTTAAAACCTGTCATAAGGACCTATAATATACAAAATGTCATAACATGACTTGTTCGTTGATTAAATGAATTATATGAGCTCATAAAATAAACATTAACACTTTAAATTCGAAAACAGTAACGCAATTTTTTTTCCATTCTACCTTTTTTCTTCCTTGTTAAACGTTATAAAACGCCATGTTACTCGAACTCAAGGTAGCAATACAAATACAGTATGTTTTTTCTCATCATTGCTCTAGTTTTAAAATAGTTTTGTCTTTTAAAATAATAATATTTTCCCATCGTTTTATGGTTATTAGCAATTCACCTTTCAAACAAAACGAATAGATGTTGATTCTGAGATAAGATAATGTATTTTTGTCGTTTAAAATAAGAAAACTACTGTGAACATTTATATAAGGATAGAACATTCTATTCTGTTTTTATGAATTGCCCTTAGTTTCCATACACCCAAGCACCTAGTTGCCTACAGTCTAATAAAACTTGTTATCTTTTAGGTGTAATTGTTGTCATTGTTGAATAAGTTTGAACTCTTTTAAAACCGTTTAATATAAATTACTAAATGTAAACATGTTAATCTCATAGGATGGATACCAGTACGTTATTTTAAAAATGAAGGAAACATACTGTATACTGTAAATTATACTGTATACCTTACATTATTTTATAAAGACTAAGGAAGTCTTTGATGGAACACGTACAGGAAGTAAGGGCCAAAATGAACTCACTCTTTATTGGTCTGTTGGGGACGCAAGGTTCAGGGGTGGGGGAGTAATCCCAATCCAATTTTGAAGGTTAAGGTCTTGACCGATCACAGGGGGAGGTTTTTGACCAAGGCGAGTAAGACTGAAACTCCAAAAAAAAATAAAAGACAAGTCAAGACATAGAATCTTTAAGCATTTTCCAATCTCATATTTTGTAGAAATGTAGAAAACAAACTAAACATTAAAACTATTTGAGAAGTATGTAAAAATACAAAAAAAGTACAAGTAGTACCTATTCGTTCTTGGTACCCGTAACAATAAACTCTAATTGAACAAAATTTTCTAGTATGAGAAAAATAAGGTTAAACGTTTTTAGTAATGGCTTTTGTCTTCAAATCAAATACAGTTCATTTAATTTGTTACTAGAATATTGCAATTCACTTACATAGGAAATTTTGGCCCAAATTTTGAGTCTTTTTTTAATAAACTATGTTTTTGACATCCTAAATGGCCGTTATACTAGAGTCACTAACGTTCACTTAGTTACACTCTCAGCCTTTTCTTGACGGAAAACATGTTCATAAGAATATACAACTTGAAGTTTATTTAAAAGAATAAGTAGGCTGTGAATTAGCACAAAAATCAACGCAACTGTTTCAATTAATGTAAACAAAACTGTTTGAGCTACCAGATCCAGGAGTATCAATATAAAATATTTAATTTGTCTTGTAATAGTTTTACAGAGAGTTAAAACCACATTATTTTATGAAAACCCTTATGAAAATGTATAAAACCCCTTATAACCAGCAAATACAATATTTATCTTATATTAATTTCAATTTATAAATAATTGAAAAGTATTCAGTTACTTAAAAAACCAATATGATTTTGTTTCAAATTGGATCCAAGTGGGGACACAAAGCAGAATTCTTCGAATGCATTTAATAAAGCATTGCTTTCATGTATCTTGTGTTGCCATGGACACCCTCTCAGCAGCCAATGGTGCGTAACTTGAGTTTAGATATACAATCCCTGGTTCAACAGTTTTACAGATTAATGGTTTTATGCAGTTTATGGACGTAAAAGCCAACCGTAATAAAATTTTTCAGAAAGGGGTGTAAAGGAATAATCATGTAGGTACACATTTTCATAATGTTGAAATTTGTCTGGATTGTAAAATACACAAACACTGCTAGTTGATGAAAAAACCCGCCTGAAAATAAAAAAAAAACTTTCGCTTTATTTAATTCAGTTTCAAGTCACGCCAAGTTTAATGCCATTCTTAAATGAAGTTTGAAAATAAGTTTCACTTTCTATGTTTTTTCCTATTTCCCATGTAATACCATTGACTTTACTTAATAATCTGTAAAACCGTAACTAATGTTTTTGCACATGTCTCTATCTCAGATTCGTATGATTAAAACCAGGACTGCAGTGTTGTTTTTTACTTATTGGTATTAGTATTTACACATCCAATGAATCTCATATTTGTTTGTATCTCAGGTAGTTATCATATTATCTAAACAGTAAGGGATGCTGTAAATTGGTAAACCGAATATTGTTAGAGGTGGTAACGTATGTTTCTATACAAAATGGTCGTTATTGTAGTAACTAAGCACTAGTGGTTGTAGGGTTGTGGTTGCCTGATTGGTTCTGGTGGTTGTTATCTGACCATCAACACCCCTCCTCTGTTGTTACCTGTATTCGGTACTTTAATTACAACCTGTATTCGTTAGTGATAACAAAGGTGATTTACACAAGGAGGATATGTTGCTTTTATATTGTCATCTGTGGATGGACATTAATGTATTAAACCTGTTCCAGAAAAAATCTTAAAATACCTAGCTGTCCATGATAATTAAACTTTAAATATATGATCCTGACTGATTTAATAGCTGGATACACATGCCATCTTAAAAAATTCTACATCCATCCTTTACTCTTGTAATAAAATATGCACCTTGGTGGCATCCCCATCTTAACTAATTGATAATTGATAAATAATTGATATTAAAAAAAAACGTGACGAATCATGTTGGATAGTCCTCAAAAAATTTATGTAATTTAATATATTTTATAATTATAGGCTCATATTTTTATTTCCGTTACTGAATTTGTATTGTATTCTTTGGCCTTGTAAATGTTTAATCTTTGGTTTATGTTTTGTACTAATAAATAAATGAAATTAAGTAACAGAATCGTAATACTTTGCTGGCTTTTAATGTGTGGGTATTTTCTTTAAAGAAGTAGAAAAATAAATGGTGACCCTAAATTGCAAGATTGTGGCTGATAACGTTTCAAAAATCCCAACATTAGTTATTACAATAGCTCTCTAATTGAAATGGAATTGTGAAAACTCCTTAAATCAATAAATAATCTACGGTGTTTAGTTTTAACGCAGGAAATGATGTAATTGGACTAATAACTAACAATGTTGAATCTTCTAAAGCACTAGTTTATGTTTTCAGAAATAAATGTGTTCACGGTTAAAAATTTAGTTTTAAGCGGAAAAAATGAAAATCTTACTTTGCGGGAGTCAATATATTTAGCTGGTCTTTTTAGTGTTACCGTCTATTTTTGTAAAATTATGTAGAGATTTAAACACCTTATTAATAATGTAATGTTCTCTTTAATTTTAGGAATTGAAGGCTATAGGTTAAATCCAATACATTAAATACATTTATATTAACACACTCAAACATTTTATGTGCACACACACATGTCAATAATGTATAGTCCTATGGTTTATGTTGGCATGACATTTTAGGTTGAGATTATATTTTTTCGTGTTAATAAATATACTAAGAATAATAAAATGTCTTGAGTGTGTAATGTCTTTATTTAATTTTACTGTTTGAAATATGTGCAAGCACAAAATGTATTTCAGTCACATGGATATTTTAAAATACTAATGGTGTTTTAAATCTCGAAACATAAATAGGTAACCAACGCACACTTACAGTATAATACCTGACTCTTCAAGATCATATGTAAAGAAGGTCCATGTGAAGAGGGTGAAGTACTCAAGAAGTTCTTGTGTCGATGGACACTTTTTATCTGGCGGTTGAGTGTTTGAATACCTCTGTATCTTTCAGGACTCATGCACTTTTTACAATATACTTTCTTGAAATGGTTAAGATATTTAGGCTATTTATAAATGAAACAATTCTTAAAACAGATCTTTACAACACAAACTAACCGAATAATAATTTATAAATATAAATCAACGTTTAAAAATACATCTTTTGGATTTTATTTCATATTAATACTTATGCTGTTGGTAACGATGGAATATAAAAAACCAATGCAGCGACAGGTTAAAGATTTATTAGCCTAAGAGATAACATAACAACGATTCCGATAGAACAATTAGACGTTCAACCTACACCTACCGTCGATAATAATTGCTTTTTAACAATGAAGGGATTGTGTTTAACAATAACAAATAATCAAATGGGTTTGTTTACTTGTGATGGTATGAATGTAATCCACAAGTAAACCTGTATAACAAGAGAAACCTCGATGTTGATTCTCGGTCCAACAATCACAAACCAACAATCACACCAAACAATCACAACAAACAATCACAACCAACAATCACAACCTAACCAGCCAATCCCAACCTGTGGTTGTGGAAGCCATATTGACATTTAGAAATGTCCTTAATCTGCGTACAAAATAGACCAGTTTTCATACATGCGTTGCGGGGCCAAGGAGTTGTTTTATCATAGGACAGAAATAAATAAATTGTTAGGAGATCAATAGTAGATGCCAGATTGAATAAGCGAAAAATGTCGTGAGTTTGACTGCCACAATTAAACACACGTTGACCCATTCAGCGTAATAACAACATTTAACGAGTTTTAGATTTTATGACGATTACACACACTTTTTATGGTTGTATTTTTAAATAAGGATTTAATGAAATATCTGTTTAAATGCATCACTTATAATGCAGGTAATTTAGGTATGTTTACATAGGTATAAGTTTATGTAGGTTTACATATCAGATAGTAATAATTGTTTAGTTTTTTACAAAATGTAATTTTATTACCAATTTCGGAGGTTGAAGAAGGACATGGGCCATTTTTGGCTAAGTTCGGTCTGTAGCTTTGATGAAACCACAGTTATAGTTTTATGATCAGACTAATAGTGATCTTTAGTCATACCAAAATCTTCCTAAATTGTAACTGACAATTCTGTACGTCGTAAAATACTTTTTTAAATCAATTTTGAATACAGTTAAAGTTAAAGACACTAATTGTGTATGTTTTGTGCACAAACTCCTCACTAAATAAGTGTTTAATAAACATTTTAAATGCGACTATTGGTATGCAATCAATTTTACAATAATCCTGCATTACGTTTAAATTATTAAAATTTCACAATTTTATTTCATCGATTAATTTTATTTATTTGTATTAAACAGTTAGAAGAATAACTAACAGCTTAATCGTAATTGAGTTTTAAATTAATCATTTATAGGAATATCTATATTAAGACTTATAGTCAGTAAGTTTAAGATTATTGCAGGTGACATGTACAGAGGAACAGTTCTGTTTCAGTATCTCATAAAGTTGTTTCTTACACAGGCAACGTCTCAGCTCCGTGTAGCAAACTGTCATGTTAACACAGTTTAGTAAAAAATATATTTTCTTACAATACGTATAGTAAATTAAAGAAACGTCTTATAACACTTTATACATATATTTACACTTTATACTGTTATTCACAAGACGGTAAATATACAAAAAAGATGGTAAGTGGTGATCGATTTCGATTGGACACTCCAATCGAAATCTGTAAATTTATTAACACGTACAATGCTGATCAAGAGGTTATTTAATACGTATAGAACAAACATTTTATTGTAGACTAAATAAACATTTGAAATTGTAATAATTAAAAATATTGATGATATATACCAAACGTAATACTAGTTCGTCTTGCTAACAATGGCATTTGTTTTTCCCTTTTACTTAATTGTAATAATTTATTCCACAAAGTTCGAGTTGCACCAACTACTTATAGTTTCTGAGATTATATTGTTTTGAACAACTGTTAATTTCGCATTTACGTTTACAAGATATTTAAATAGAAACAATACAGTACATAGCAACAGTAAACAAGAAACACCAGCATACTACATTTCGTTCTTTATTGAGAAATAAAGTACTGTACAAAAAAATTACGTTGTTATCCAAAGTCAGAAACTATGATTAATTTTGCAATAATTTACTTAACAACAAAAACTAATCTACTAGTTTCTTAAAGTAATAATGCATTAACGGCAATCCGATTGACCCTTCTACCATGTATTGAATGGGTTTTAGTTAAAAGGAAAACCCTCTGAAACTGAATGTACCTGGGATAAGTGATTTTGCCGAATCCTTTCCTTCCCAACCCCAAGTTCAAAACATATGTTCAAAATCTAATTATTATCATACTAATATTATAAATGTGAAAGTTGGTGTGTTTGTTTGTTTGAAGTTCAATCACGCATTAAATACTGGCAGGATTGTGTTGAAATTTGGTATGATGATAGCTCACATTCCTGATTCACATATAGACATATTCTTATCTCAAAAATCCTTTCGGGCTCTGCCCCAGCGGCTCTCGAGTTTCCCATGTTAACCTTATGAGAATTCATATTTAAAAGGAATTAAATAATTTTTCCAGTTGTTTCAACTACACAATTTGTTTCTATGATATTCAATAGCATTAAAAGGTTATACGGTTTACCAACAGGGTGCAGCACCATTAGTTCTTTATACATTTATGACAACAGCTAATTTGAACCAAGCAGAAACAAAAACCTGAGTGTGAGAGCTTTACTTCTTTCTATTGTTTAGGTGAAGTGGTAGAACATTATGTCTATGGTAGATGTTCTATATACTATAGTATACCGTAGATTAGACCTATAGTAAACCAAATTTTCTCAAAACGTGTCCCCCCTCATTGCAAATGCAAAGCACGAGTATTTAACTACAATAAGCATTGTATACCAACCCCGTACGAAGGACGGGTACTCAGCTAGTACCATATATAAAGGCCTAACACAAAAAAAAAATCAAAATTAAATTATGTATTTAATTCTAAAAAACAATTTTAAATATGTAATATTTTTCTGCTTAAAAAACAGCTTGTGTAGTACATGATACAATTACAGCATTTAATTTGTGTACAAAAAGGGTTTAAATTATATTGAAACTCATTGTGTATTATAATATGAAAAACATTATATAGAATAGTTTTAGTGTACAAATTCCTGTTCCTAGACGTGTTAACTATACAAGTAAAAGCAAAAGATTAGCCTATCTTTGCCTATAATCTGAATTATCAATAATGATTTTTATTCTTCGAAAGGGATAAAACCGAAGTTTTTCAGCGTTGGTTATATAAAAGGTGACTCTTTTCACAAGGAGGGGGTCCCTTATGTCATCCACCCTCGGGCTAAGCCACTCTCTACATTTCCTTCCTGTGAACACTTCCTGTGGGAGAATGGCTCATTTGTCAAGTCCCCTTACTTAAAGGACAAGAAAACAGGTATATTTATTTTACAAAAGACCTTTCGGTTGCAATTAACAGTGAGCAGGTAGTTATAGAAAACATCGCTCTCAAAAATCTACCAATAAAAATAATTAAAGTTTATAATGAGTTATTATTATCATCTATTTATATGCTTCCACACTTTACAGTTTACTGAATATAATTTTTAAGTAGTAATCTATACTACGTGTGCTGATTTGTATACTGAATATGTTGTTTAGCTAGTAATCTATACTATGTGTGCTGATTTGTATACTGAATATGTTGTTTAGGTAGTAATCTATACTATGTGTGCTGATATGTTTACTGAATATGTTGTTTAGGTAGTAATATATACTATGTATGCTGATTTGTATACTGAATATGTTGTTTAAGTAGTAATATATACTATGTATGCTGATTTGTATACTGAATATGTTGTTTAAGTAGTAATATATACTATGTATGCTGATTTGTATACTGAATATGTTGTTTGGGTAGTAATCTATACTATGTGTGCTGATTTGTTTACTGAATATGTTGTTTAAGTAGTAATCTATACTACGTGTGCTGATTTGTTTAAACTGACTATGTTGTTTAAGCAGGCCTAGTAATCTATAGGTACTACGTGTGCTGATTTGTTTACTGAATATGTTGTTTAAGTGGTAATATATACTATGTATGCTGATTTGTATACTGAATATGTTGATTAAGTAGTAATTCATACTATGTGTGCTGATTTGTTTACTGAGTATGTTGTTTAAGTAGTAATATATACTATGTATGCTGATTTGTATACTGAATATGTTGTTTAGGTAGTAATCTATACTATGTGTGCTGATATTTTTACTGAATATGTTGCTTAAGTAATAATTCATACTATGTATGCTGATTTGATTACTGAATATGTCGTTAAGGTAGTAATCTATACTATGTGTGCTGATTTGTTCACTGAATATGTTGTTTAAGTAGTAATCTATACTAAGTATGATGATTCTGGTATTCACATAGAGATTGTTTTTCTATAAATTCTATTCTGAGCTAAGGTTTCAAAAGAAGAGGATGTTAGGAGGAAAAAAATAAAAGTAGTAAGTACAAATTATAAAAATGTAACTAGCAATGAAGATTAAATTGATAGATAGTGCAATTCTCTGAACTCCAGTAACTTTGAATCACTGAAATGTAAATATATTCAGATGATACACATTCCCCGTTATTGAGATAAACACTTTTTATCTCTCTGTAATCTATTCCACAACAATACCTCAACAACAATGTGTGTGTTTTAAATGTGTACAAAAACATAAGTAATTGCTTATACATGTAAGGGTGGAGCCAGCAAGCTGGAGCATTACTGGACTGGAATACTAATAGCTTATTAGGTTCAATTGTGTGTACGAGTACCAGTGGACATTTGATATAACAATTTTGTAATTATGTAATAAAAAAAGATTGTGTAAATAAAAATGTACACATTTATAATTAGCAGCTATATTTGTATAAAAGAATTAAGTAAACGAATCTGTCATACAGTTTTAGATACAAGAAGATAGTTGGAAACCAGTTCTTTTCACATAAGATAACTGAACTACTGAGACCACTGAATTATAGAGTTATGTAATAGCGTAAGGAATTGGTTGTTTTTTTTATTTTAGTTATTTGGAATGCAATCTTGAAACTGAACCCAATTAACTAGAAGTAAAATGTTTTAGAATTTAGCAATATATTGGCTAAACAAAATCGGTTTTGAGTTTAAAAATGAACGACAAGTCTATACTTTGAAGTAGTTTAGTTCCAAAATACAACGTACAAAGATAGTATTCGCTTTCATTTAATATAAAAAATCATGTTGAGGCTGTCCTGGTCTTCAATTTATGATTAGGACAATGTTTAATTAAACTGATTTAAATACATAGAAAACAATGCTATGTTGATAGGAAGATTTTATAAACTCATAATATGAATTAATGTATTTAAATTATTATATTATATATAATATAATATGATCTTAGGCATGTAAATAAAAACGTGTGTCTATAAAAACTCTTATATTTTTATTGTTTTATAAAATTTAAATATATCTCACTTTGTAATTTTTTTATCAACGCCAGTGATGTTTTCAAGGAGGTATACAGGAGATATACGAACGCTTTTTGGGAGAGCAGTACAAACAATGTTTTACCAACATACCATTAAATATTCTTTAAAAAATTCAATTAAAGTTATAGCACAACATAAGAGTATGTTTAGCAAATTACATGCTAACTTTCTACTGCATTTTAAATATTTGAATATAAATACATCTTTCTTATGAACAGTGTCTTCTATCATAACTAAAAACACAATTAGCAGCCAAGCAATGTCAACATGTAATTACACCCAAAGCTAACTTCAGCCTTCAGTCAACAAAAAATTCTGTAAATGGTGAGTAAAGCCTTTTTTTGAGTAGAGACAAATATGACCATTCGTATTCCAAGTATAGTTGCTCGATTTGTTTGCCGTTGTGTGTTCAACAAACAATGACTTGACTGAAAACGTTTTGTTTCATGTCGAATAAAACACAAACTATGTGAGACAAAATTAGTGAGTTTATTAATGATTAAATAATTAAAATTATTATCACGGTCCTCTTGAAATAAAAATTTCTTACAAATATGAATAGCCTTATGGTTTTGTATTTATCTTCATTCTAAAATAAGGTTTCATCACCCAGTCGCATCATTAAATTTTATTCAAATTCACTAACATTTTCCATTACTATTAACTCAATAATCAATACCAAAACACTGAATTTTACTGAAAGTTATGGTCATTGTATTTAAAAAAAAATCATGTTGACCACATTTTTCTCAAACTCTATACAACGAAAGTTGTATTTATTGCTTAGTATACAAGGCCATTTAATTAAAAAGCCAAATGGTTTTTAATTTTTATAATTTATGAAATTTGTTATGGTTTTGAAGAAAAATGAACCTTCACTCTCTAAGGTACATCAATATCTATTTTATGCATAATACTTTGTCAAAACCACATAATTATAATAACTTCCCAAAGAATATTTATTCCCACGGAACAGTATGGGTGAGTGACAAATATTTATTAAGCTACACTTATTTTATATGCTTCCTAATAATGTATTTTTTCCATCTCTATATTTTAAATATTTTATACAATTATCTTACAAAAATATTAAAAAATTTCATAACACAAAATTCCAAATCATTGATTGGAATGATTCGTTTTTAAGGAGATTGCAATGTTAATAATGATTTGAGTGAATTATAAACTAAAAGAACACACAACTTTAACTGTGAAATAAGAAAACGAAAGTAATGAACTAAAAAGACGCATTTCTGTAGCACCTGCAACCAGAACCACTAACCACAAACCAATGAACCAAATGTGGTGTGTAAGTGGAGATGTAAACATTCACAAACAAGCTGAAACTATGTTCACCTTGTGATTAACATTTCACGATTGAGCGGACGTTAAACCATCGGTGTTTCGTTTTTAGTTTGTTTTAAACATTAGTCAACATGTTACTTAGCTGTAGGCCTATGCCTATTGAAACGGAAAGTTATGCTTTTAGTAGCAACATTATTTTTAAAATATTATAAATGGTGATAGAATGCAATATATTTAAGAACATGTGAATCTGATAGGTTTTATAAATTATCTAGAAATAACTTTTGTTAAACTAACCTTAATTTCAATTATTCCAACTTTTTTGTAATTTATATTGTGTGGCAATTCCCGTGGTCGCTTTTCAAAGGTGATTATATGAGTTAATGGTATTTACTTAGCCTTGAATTAGCTGATAATATGTATTTCACTTGTTGCACACTATGAAAGTTCTTTATCAATTAGATTTGTACTACACCAAAAGTAAGATTATTTAAAAATATATTTCACAGGTCTTAAGAAAACCCAATGTTTTTAAGACTCTGTAAAATGACTATACCTTGATATTCTTAAAAATAATCAATTCAAAAATTATTACTTGTTCCTTAATTATGCGTAAATAATAAACTATAATATTAAACTGATGACATTTAATCGACAGATAGTAAACTTGTATGGTAGTAAGATTGGATGAAATATAATGCTAAGAAATGATTCTGATTAAAATACATTCTAGTGTGTTATAAAATAAATGTCACTGCAAAATTGTATTCCATCTTTCATCATTATGCTCCGAATACATTCCTATGAATACAAAATTAAATTACAGTTTGTAGTAAGCTAAAGAGAGTGCTTAAGCAACTGTCAGAATAAAAATATTTTTCATTTCCTGTCCATATCCGGATTTTGTGACGTTATCTCTGATTACACTTAAATTGCGGTCGCTATCAGTAATTAAAACGATTATTTACAGAATTTTGTGGCTTAAAAAACTTTTATTCAAAATGGAAATACGTTAAACTGTTTTTTGAACACAAATTTTAGACAAACAGTCCCATACGCTTTAAGTAAGATTTGGTTATTAGAAAAGGAAAAACTAAAACTACTAGAGAATTAATTGCTTGTCTCAATACGAATACTTCTATAATTTGTAGTTGCATTGATTAATAAATCTATAATAAATAAAGAAAAATATCACATTTCTCGTGTGATGTTTATTGATAACCAAACCAATCAATGAGTGTTAAAATAATAATATAATAGTCCAACAATAATAACTATTTTTTTCAACATTAAGTAAGTTCATTATTAAAATTTGTTATGGTTGATAAAACGATAACAAGTATTACTCTTAAAAAACAATTATCTCATTAATGTTATTTACTACTTTGGAAGTAATGATCTTTCGTGGCTAAAAATAAATATTTACGTAATAGTCATGTTGTAGGGATTTAGTTAGAAAGTTCTTACTATGGTAAATAAATATTATAAAAGTACGATGAGGTTTATTATAGACAGGTAAAATGAAGGAATGAAATACTTGGAGGTGGTCTATTTAATTTACAAGAATATAATAGATGTTTTTTTTTATAAAATGCAATTTACACAAACGAAAAGAAGTCGTTTATACAGTCAAGACCCCCCCCCCTCTAATATTTTTCCAAGTAAATATACAGAGATATTCTTTTGGTGGTCGAGCAATCTTAGTAGGAAGTTTCATTTTATCATTTTGAAATTTTTGAGTGTCCCCCCAAAAGGGGGGATTTGGGGGGCAACTCAAATATTTTAAATATAAACCCCCTTCAAGTGACACCTCATTATGAAGTGTTAACAAAAACTTAAAGAATGGTGAAAACTAGAGGTCGCTATCTCTTCTCTATCCAAAATGGTAGCCCGTCAAATGTTGTGGAAAATCTACGGTAAAATTGTTAATATTGACTGCCATTTTGGATAGAGAAGAGATAGCGAGCTCTAGTTTTCACCATTCTTTAAGTTTGTTTAAGCACTTCAAAATGAGGTGTCACTTGATAGGGGTTTCTATTGAAACATTTTTAGTTGTCCCCCGAATCACCCCTTTTGGGGGACACTCAAAGATTTTAAATGTAATTCCCCTTCAAGTGACACCTCATTTTTAAGTGTTTACAAAAACTTAAAGAATGGTGAAAACCAGAGCTCGCTATCTCTTCTCTATCCAAAATGGCAGCCAATATTAACAATTTTACCGTTGATTTTCCACAACATTTGACGGGCTACCATTTTGGTTAGAGAAGAGATAGCGACCTCTAGTTTTCACCATTCTTTAAGTTTTTGTTAACACTTCATAATGAGGTGTCACTTGAAGGGGGTTTATATTTAAAATATTTGAGTTGCCCCCAAATCCCCCCTTTTGGGGGGACACTCAAAAATTTCAAAATGATAAAATGAAACTTCCTACTAAGATTGCTCGACCACCAAAAGGATATCTCTGTATATTTACTTGGAAAAATATTAGAGGGGGGGGGGTCTTGACTTTTTATTCACCCTGTATAATAATAAATAGTTTGTTCTTGAAGTATCAATCAAGTTCAATCAATCATGTGAAGGATCAATCATCAAATTTACCTGTGTAATCCTTATACTGTACGTGAGAAAGAATTTATCTCAAGAAATGTCCTGACTGACATAACCGTCAATCAAATACATGCAACCAAATATATTTTCAGTGTTTGGAACGTTTATTTGTATCATTTGTTTCAGTTTGCATGCAACATTTCGTGTCCAACGAAATGAATCTAGAATATCCGTTTGGCGAATACTATGCTATTATGTTGCTCATTTAGAAAACAATTTTAGTGATTACCTTAGCCATTTATTTACATGACCTCATTGTTTAAACGTGGCTTTAATTATGATGATTTACTTATTTATACATTTTGAGAATTGTCTTACACTAAAACCTTGAACGAATATTAATTAATTTATTACTAAATATATATCATTAGGAAAACATACATTTTCTCCTATTAAGTAATTTGTCAGAACTATATACTCGGACATTAAAGAATATATTTTCTATTAAATCTTAAGTGGAACATAAAATGAGAGGCCAGTGTCAAATACACAATAGGCTTACGAGAGTTTTATGCAAAGTAAGATAATTAACACACTAAACCCAAACCTCTTGGTCCTTTCTAGGGGTTTTGGTGGGTAATACGTGGTTTAAAACTTGTTTTTGGATTTACCTTAGAATCATTATTATTCTAATGGGTTCTATAAAATGAAATCTTATTATTTCTTAATAAATGTACTATATACAATTTGTAAGCACTAAGACAGACATGTCGAGAAAATGCCGATTTATATTAGAGGTTGTATTTATTAAAAACAATTGTTATTCATCACCATTGGTTTATTTACATTACGATATATTTTAAAGGACAAGCTATTTATTCATGAGGCACAATATTTTATCACAATATTTCACATTATATTAGAATATTGCTTAAATGACTTGAAAATTCCTTTTTAATCAAATCCATTTTGGTTCACAACATTTACTAGGTTTGAATATAAGTTGGTAGGATATTGTAAAAATATAACTAATGCTTAAATTGAATTAATTACCAAACTACCAAATACCAAACTTTTAACAAAACGTCAATTATTTAGATTTCTATATGAGTAGGAGCCCCTTAACCATTCATAGAGTGACAAGATATATCAAACTTCAACTACAAACAGAGAAGGATCACGTATGTATTGTATGCCTTTTATTTGATCTTGAACATCACCTCCAAGACTTGTGATAATCTTGCTTTACGTATATTTGGCTGTTATTCTATTACAGTACTCAGATTTACTTCTAACATAATTTATAACTTAGTAGTACAGTAGTTGTATATAATTTGATTTACAAAAGCTAGTTTATGATAAGGATGTAAACGGATGGTCTGTTAAACAAAATATCTTTCAAAGCAGGACTGGTCAGTATTCATTATTTATATTTAAAGATTAAATATTTATGTTATTGTGTTATAGTTACCATCATAATATTTTGCAATTGTTAAATAGATTTAATAGCTTTATACAAAACAAAACTTAAAAAAGTGCAACTAACTCGAGGACTAATCTTTTAAGGTTTTCAACAGAAATTATAATGTTTTTTTACTGTTAACATACATTAAATATGCTTTGTAGGTTCGCTCAGAGTAAATAATATTTCGTATAACAGCCTACAGATGACATTCTTTAGCAATGTGAAGAGCAGAGTTTGAGATACTTGACATTCTTCTTTTGGCATCTTGTACAGTTATTGTGGATTTTAGTTAGCGTGGAGTTTTTACAAAATGCACAAACAGTGTTTACTGTTAAAGATAACAATAAAGAAATTTTTTCACTAAATTATTAGGCCTGTTGAACAATAAAATGCCATTACCCTAACATTTCCATCTTATCACTTAGTAGTTGTCTCAGAACTTGAACAAACTGCTGACTTAACCTGTCAACTAGCTAATTCTACAACAAGGAAACACTGCATGTTAAATTACTGATGGTATTACCTACGCCTTCCGTCACCCATCACTACTATGGCTAAAATCGTGGGTTTTTAATACAGAGATATTTTAAACAATTGCATGATATGAAAAACGCCTTTGGATGACAACTGACAAAGAATCTAAAAATTTGAACTATTTTATCCCGGCAATTTTAATTTTAGATTCATATTGTTACTTTATTAATTTGTATTACAATTGGTTGTACACCAAACAGTGGTAGATAGCTCACCCAATTACGGAAATGAGAGGTTATAATCGGAATCATACCTTCTCTTAGAAGTTATGAGTGGTGTTTGTTAGTAATTAAAAAACTGTCATAGGTAAAGTAGTGTACGAAACTGGCGTAAACACACTACACTCGTAGAATCTTACAAAGGACTCACCAAGGCTCGTAACTTAAATTTCTACTCGTGTTGTTAACACTATCCTTACGTGACCGTTGAGTAAACTACCACAGCATTACTTTCTGGTTTACTAAAATGATGGCATTAAAATTTTTACTAAGTATGTAATCAAATTTTTAATGAAAAATTTTTAATGCAGTCCAAAAATTGATTAAACCACATATCCTCCTGTTAGGGTCTCCTAATCAATGGAAGCCCCGAGTGACAGCGAATGTAATCAGCACTGACGAAGTTTTACTGTGGGTTTGAGGTAAGGGAATTGATTAAACATGTGACTTACATTCTATTTCTGGAATACGTCTTTATAACAGGGGAATTTACATTGATTAGCAAATCACAGATAATTTGTCTTAAAACCTGATCTTGTAAACAGAAAAAAATATGAATACAGATTTAAAATACAATGAATTAAATTGGTTCAAAATAAAAGATTATGAAGGGATGAAAAAAATTAAGAGTATCTTACTTTTTCTAAAAAGCCTATCAATTTCATCATATTAAAGAAATGAAAACGTCAAACCCTGCTATCGAGATAATTGTTTGAAATTGTTTAGAAGTTTCCTAGTAGCATAATTACTCACATTTTTGTTTATTTCTAGGATGTTATAGAGACATATTTGTAAGCTGTTAACGAAAATAGCTTGATTATGGTTACTAACAATCAAAAATTAAGTTATGTGCACCACTATCGCCATCAATTTTAAATGATTTATGTTTAATTTCAGTTGAAGAAATACAAACGTAATGACTATGTTGTGTCAAATATTTCCCCAGTCAAAAATAATAGAACCTACAATTATATTGCATCAAATTAAATTACAAGGTATTTATCAATGTTGTCCTTTTAATACTCCATTTCAGACATGGAGAGTTACTTTACTGATAGTTATTAACTCCTTTTTAAACGTATCAAACCATGCTAAAGATTTCACATTCCCGTGATTGGGAAGTGTTTTAACTCATCGATGCGAAACACATTTTTGTTATAAAACGATAAGGTTAAAATATTTTGCCAACTCTCCTCAATGTAAGGTCTTCCATAAAGGATAACAGAGTACCAAATGTCCTGCCAGATGGATATAGCCTACTTATGCAAATGTTTTTAATCATTTAGTAAATCAATATATACATAACGTTTTGAAACGTTCATATTTGGAAAATTACTTCTTGAAAAATTCGTTTTAGGCAACAGTCTAGGTATTCATAAATATCTATGTACTAAGAGGGGGATTTTTTGGCAATGAATTTAAGCGAATGCCATGTTGGGATAGGTTTAAGTTGAATTTATATCATAACGCTGATTTTATTAATGTTCCGTGTCAATTTTACACTAACAAATATTTTGCTGGTCATTTTTATCCATCGTCGTTGTCCCACCATGGTAGTTGAGGCTCAGAGACAGATATATCATCTAGGATGAACTCTGCTACATAAATTTGTCAGACTGTCAACCGTTCAGAAACAGGCTTTGCTGAATATTTGTGACATGTATGAGTGATTGTTTGATGAACGTTACTATCATTTCCTAACCTTGTTCACCTACAAAGTTAGTTGGAAAATTAGATTTATAAACTGGTTAAAAAATTATATGGTTATATTTTATGAGGAAGTACTGTATAGTGTATATTATTTCTAATGAATGTTGTTGAGCTCCAACAACAAATTTGCACGGTAATATTTTCGAACTTATGCGTTTAGGTCCAATCTCGTTAGACCTAATAAATAAGATGTAATCAATTCATTATCAAATAAAAACGGTGAATATTTTGTGCAGAATCATGAGTTTACGTATCAATAAAGTCAAAATAAACCTACTTTAACAAGAAACCTTTTTTATAAACTAACCAGTAGCAGATATATTTCACAGTCACTCGCACACCATGGTAACGACTCCGCCTGGCAGAGAAAACTGGCTGAAAATCAAAATGCGAACAAACAAAATCCTTTCAGTACTTAAGTCATCTGTTTAAAGTCCTACAGTTGTATTACTACGTAGGTTTTATCCTCTTCAATTTATAGAAATTGTGTAGTTTCGGTGCTCAAAGATTCCTATTAGGTAAGGTTTTGTGTTTTAAAACTTTTGATAAGTATTTGACGTGCTATAAGGTAATTTTTTTTTTCTTAAAATACAATAAGAACATGAGTGTATTATATGACACTTCCCTTCAATATGTGTAATTGGATTGGGTACAAAATGATTTTGTTTGTACTCAAATCTATTGATTGTCATGCAAATAGTATTGTTTAAATATTAGTCTTTTACATGATATAAGACAATGAAAATCTTCAGGGACTGAAGGGGAGATCCGTCATAATATTTTTTCTCACATAATAGTTGGAATCTGCGTTGTGAGTAAGTTTGTCTATTTCATAGAAAATGGTTTAAAGCAACATGTTGGGCTTCTATAATATACAAGCTGAAACCAAGAATGGACTCAAACTGATGTTCATTATTAGGACTTGTAACCACATGTGTTGGTTTGGTGGTTTGTTTCTGGTTAAAGGTGAAGTGGGTAACATACAAGATACACTGAAAAAACTTTATAATTTTAATTAGGATATTAAACATTCTATTTTCAAATCAATATTGCTCAAATTTCACTAATCGTACGTCTTAGATTATTACTTTGCAAGGATATACCACAATATGCATTTTAAAAATGTGTTTGTTTAATTATTAGATTGTAGTAGTTTACGCAACGATAGCGTTAAGACTATTTACGCGAGATCATAATGCAGTCATCATACTAAGCCTATACTACTGAACACTGATACAGACTGTAAGGGTTTTATTTTTAGCAGGACGTTATTTTGATTCGAAAGACGATTTTTATTTTATTTAGAAGACGATTTTATTTTATTTAGAAGGAAATGTTATTCTACTTAAGGAGATAGTTGTTATTTTTGTAAATATAAATATAATTTGATCCCGAAGGTATATTTATTATTTCGTCAAGTATAAACACTTAGTTTATAACAGAAGAGTATTTTGTTCTTAAAGCCAAGGTGTGTTTTGTTGTCATCGGGACGTATCAGTTGTTAGGAGCGATAAGGCGCGGACGAACACGCACCGACGAGTTGCCCGTCCAAGCGCGTTGCAACCTGCACTCCCGACCTTTGTACTGAGGTATGGAAAATTCCTGCCCTCACGGGAGGGTATATAAGGCCTAGGTACGGTGGGACTAGAGATGTGCCAAGCAGTTACTTGGGCGAAACAGCTGCAGCTAGTTCCAAGGTCGCCGTGGAACTCGTTCCAAAAGCAGTTCCAGCTGCAGCTGGTTTTGCCCGCTGCAGCTGGTTTTCCCGCTGCAGCGGATCTATGGCTGTAGTGGAACGAGGCAAAAGGGCGGATGAACAAAATCTCAGTTTATTACCATAATTTGATACGGATTAGTTTAAGCTGTTCTTTAATTAGATTATTGTTTTAAATAATGCAAAATAGCGGCTGTAAAGAAATCAATATCGTGTTTTTCAAATGTTGTACAAGTAATTAATTATTTTAGTTTGTCTATCTAGGGTCTAAAAATAATACGTGACAAGGCCGGTATAAATTATTTTAGACGCTCTTCATATTATGCATTTATTATTCATATTATACATTTTTTTATTGTTAAAATAATATTATTCAAACACCTCTTACACTAACTCTTGATATAAAAAAATTCTAAAGTTAATAGCGAAAAAATCCTGAATTAAGGTAAACACAAACAATTATTACGATACTGATTACTGAGGAAGAGATAATTAAATTTGTATATATTATGAGCACGACTTAACTGGGACTGATGTACTTTTATTTAATTCCTGCCTGAAAAAAATATAGCGAAAAATCCTGAATTAAGGTAAACACAAACAATTATTACGATACTGATTACTGAGGAAGAGATAATTAAATTTGTATATATTATGAGCACGACTTAACTGGGACTGATGTACTTTTATTTAATTCCTGCCTGAAAAAAATAAAAAATCAGAAAATGAATTTCTTTTAAGGCATGTCAACCAAATCCGCTAATCAAACCTTTGTTTACAATAAACCAAATAAGTCAAAACGCATCAACTGCACAGGCTAGAACTTCATGTTTAGTGAGAGTATTAATAAATCAGCTGCAGCAGTTTTGTTGTAACTGTATTGTGTTTTGCAATTCCAGTTACTCTGGAACTTATCATTAAAAATTTACAAAAAGGCTGCAGCTGTTTGTGCGGAACTACATTCAAATCGTTCCACCGAGCTGCAGCTGAAAAAGTAGTTCCAGTGGAACTGGAACTGGATTGTGGTTCCGCTTGGAACGGTGGAACGAGTTCCACTCTCGGAACGATGGATAAATGTAGTTCCAGCTGCAGCGACACATCTCTAGGTGGGAGGACAGTCAAGACCCAGCACTCGTACGGTGCGGGTTAGGCGAGTGCAGCAGTACATGCTGCACCGCTAACACGGAGTAAGGCAAGTTTAGGGAAACGTGTGCAATAGTATATATTGCACCGTACGATATTAAAGCGAACGGTAGGGAAGCGCGTGCAATAGTTATATATTGCACCGCACGGGGTTTAGAATAGGCGTTAGGGATTTCGGCCCGAGTTTATTTTACCCAACGACGATATTCGGCCATCGAGGCATTATCCGGCTCGAAGGACCAAAATTTATTTCCGATCGATTACTAGGTCTGTGATAGCTGTGATGAAAAGAGTTGTATTGGAGTAAGCTTTTGCTTGACTTGCACTCATTTCTGAGCTTAGACTTAGTATTTACGCAAACAATCGAACCTTGGACGAAATTACCCACGCTTCGACTGTTTTATCCGGCAAACTTTATTTGTGAGGTAAATTTTAAAAAACACCGCGGTAATTTTAACCTCACAAGACTGTGTGCAGACGTCAAAACTAATTCTTGTTTTATATGACAATCCATGCATGTGCCAGTGTTAATTATTTAATATATATTAATAAATAGCTTGATGGAATGATAATTGGAAATGTAAATTATTATTCCTGAGGCGTATACAATTTCTTGTAGAGTTATGTTTTTGCAGGTGTAAAAATATATTTTGTTAGACTTTACACGGTCAGTAACAAAATATATTTCAAATATCATATATAAAACCTTTCTAAACTTTATTGACTAGGCTTAATAAACTTTATGAAGGAAATAAGTGTTATTAGATCTGAAAAACTATATTTAACATGTTAAAACCAATTTTTAATATTTTTAAAGTTTTGTAGAAAATCTAGAACTGTTTTGAATTTATTATTGTTATATAAAAATATATAGAATTTTACTAAACAAATGTTTTGTGTGGAATATATTAAATAATGTAAAATATAACCAGAAAAATGTAAAATTTACTTATAAAGTCACATATTTTTTGAACATAAAATTTCAATGTAACCTAAAACTAACAAGCAACCAAAGACATAAAAGTTTAAACTACCCCAGTTTACATCAACTGTCGTAATTTTGACAGTAATAACAATAAAACTGGTGATAAACATAAAGTGATCCAAGGCTCTATTAGACAGAACTTTATTATTGAGTTGTTAAAATACAAACCTTCTTGCCTTCTCTTCGAAAAGTCTATTACATATTATATACTTTATAGCAAATAGTTTGTAGTATGGTTAATTACAAACTTAAAAAATATTTAAAAAAAAAACTGAATTTGGATGATATACACCTATTTTATAATGTGTGTAAATGTTTTTTGTGATTGCTAAGTTCATCAGCTCTACGATTTTAAATTAGTTACATACATAACGAAAATATAATTTACCGACAACATTAATTCAAAAATATAATGGATTCCTTAAGTTTACAGAAGAGTTAATGTCGGATTAGATTAAAAACAATTATATGCCTCACAATTTGTATTTAATAATCTAACTACTATTTCCTAAAGGCAAAACTAATCTATAATATAAAAGTTAGTTTATAATTTTAATTAGTAACCCTCTAATAATATGTATTTTATTTAGTAAAATCTAATTATAAGTATTTTATTTTGTAAAAATTGTATGTGGAATTTGGTAAAAACAAAAACCACGGATATATTAAAATTATACGTTCATAACAAAAAATGTAATCAACAAAGAGATATAGTAAATGAAGTATTACTAAGCTAAATATAAATTATATTTAAAATATTTTATCAATATGTGTGAACAACCAACCAATTAATAATTGTAAAGCTGGTAGATTTGAAGACCAGCATGAACCGGACAGTCATACATGCGGGCATCGTTACAAAGCTTTGGTTTAAACAAGTTTATTTGTAATAATAAAAAATTGTATCTGACACTTTTATAATCATAACGTGAACCGATAAAGATATTGGTCTATAATAATAAATTATGTTTTAACGATTAACCTTGTCATTAGCATTTTCCTTTAATCTTCAAATTGCCATGATTTTTACTACCAATATTCCGCGCATGAAGATTACGCATATTTATTTTCTTAAACCCTTCTATTGCAAATACATTTACAACTTAGTGTTTACATGAAGAATATATTTAAGTAGATTCTAAAGCCTCTGGATAGGTTTTATGCTATGAAGCAATGTTTTTCCAATTTTACTTACCACAATTATGAAATCATAGTGTTAATTACAATAATATAACGTTAAAAGCTTGTGAGGTTATTGGCCATGAAAAAAGTGTGTGGATTTTGAAATTTTAAATTTAATTGGATATTTAGATATTTAAAAGCATTTATATTGTAAATGCTAAGAAATCGGATGCCTTTAAATGCTTGGAATTCTAATTTTTAAAGATTTGTCTAGGGAAAATAATTATATCAGGTGAAATTATTTAGATGTTCCACCTTGGTTCTGTTAAAGATGTAATTCCATAGCTTCCATATGAATCTGCTGAAGGATGCTGAACTTGCAAATATTTGTTCAGCCTGTTCCTTAATCCTTAGGGTAATATTTGCTACAAACATTTAATTATTCTATATTCATCCTTGTGTTTTATATGACAACTGAATAACTTACCAATCCAACTTGTTAATATTATGGTTATGTTTGAATACATTAATCAAAAATAGTTTAACTAAAACTAAAAAGCAAACAATTTCAATTTTGATAGTGGTGTTTAATGGTAAAGATTGATAAAAACCACTTGCACCATATGTGCCTCCATCTGCAGTACTGGCATTTTACTTACCCCAAAGCCCGGTTCT
This sequence comes from Macrosteles quadrilineatus, assembly GCF_028750875.1. NCBI lineage: Eukaryota > Metazoa > Arthropoda > Insecta > Hemiptera > Cicadellidae > Macrosteles > Macrosteles quadrilineatus. The sequence continues at coordinate 13,714,552 of NW_026542597.1, forward strand.
TTAAATAATGATTGAGTTTTTTATTTGTTCTTCTCCTTTTGACGCCTTATCAGCTCAATAAATTAAGGTGTGTGATGTCTTACACTAAACAGAAAAAACACAATTATTAAAAGAAAATGTATTAAGGTCATATTAATCTAAATTAAAAACATGTTTTCTATTTATATCACAATGTAGAAACGCTTAGATAGAAGTGTAAAGAATAAGAAATTATTCATGACCACCTCCCTATATTTTCGCTTGGTGAGAAAATGAGGGAACATCGCCCAAAGCTAATCGCTCCATTCCCGTCCAGTGGAGAGATAGATTCTTTATACAACCTCTGATTTACTGTATATAATATATTTAAGAAATTTTTAAATTTTTCAATAGTAAATGAGTTATATTAATTATTTGTGATATCTATACGTTAAGTCATGAACGGACATAACTTGCAGTACTGTACAGAGTTGGGGAGAGAGTATTAATTTTACAAATTTGTATTTTATTAAAATAATTACAAAAAAACAGTGGTTTTTGAATATTTTTTTGCCAAAAAGCTTTATGTTGGAGTACAACGTAGAATATTAAATTGTAAAAATTTGGCATGCTTAAAAAATATCGTTTAGCTATGTATTAGTCTCAATAACAACGTTGTAGCGTAATTAAATCCAAAATATCATTGAGAGAAAAGTTAAATAGGTTCTTAATGGGGTGTTCTACTTGTAATTCTTAATATTTTGTGGTTGCCGTTATTAACCATATAATTATTTTAAAAACTATATTTAAGAATCAAAGGTAGATTACATGTATCAGTAATTTCGTGTGTTGAGAGCATCTCTATAGACAATTAGACAAAGTGGTAAATAGTGAATAAATCGTAAAAAAAAAAAACAGCTCAAGACATTGCTTGTAGATTCCTGAAAACATTATTAATTATAATAGTCTAATTTTTTTTATTATTATTAAATTATTAAAATATCTTTTAAAATTCCCTTATTTATGGTTAAGTAAAACCCATAGTTTAGTAGAATACTTTGACTCTAAATAGAGTACCTAGAACTGACCAAAAACAAAACTTTTACTTAATTAAAAGTGTAATTTTGTCTGTCATAGCCTAATTTTTATCATGTAGTAATATTGCATATTTACGTTTACACGTCTAACTATCTACAATTATTATTTAACCTTGCTAGATTTCCTCATCCAAATAGTTTATTAATTTTAATTTCAAAGCTACCAGCGATGCTGGCAAGCTATGATAGTCCAGAGAATAAACAAAACAATTTTAACGTATTATTAAAATGAATAAAAACCAACCTCACCAAATGAACTAATATTTCAATTACGTTTTAACTTTATGTATTGTAGGTATAAAAGAGGTAGAACTAATATTATAACGAATCGTTTTAATCGAACAAATTTCAACTAATTGGGAGTTAATTTTGTTAAGTAAAGAGAGCCAATATTGGCTGAAACTGTTTACTTAGTCAAAGAGATTAGCCTCTTTTGTCAGTTGATTGCTGGGCAAATGTCATTAAATCAAGTTTAATGAATTCAATTAATAACAAGCTTTAAACCTTAGCAAAAAACTATTAATTAATTTGTAGCTAAATCTCTTGAAACAAGTATAATTGAGTTTTTTTTTCAATTAAAATAGTTACAATTTTAGCGTATGTCCTACGTGGGAAGTTCTCTAAAAACAATACAACAGACACTTTAACCTTTTCCCCGAAAAATACATTATTTTTAATGCGACCTTCATAATTAAATTATTCTTAGTAAAAGAACAGCTAGACTTTAAAATTATTCAGCAAAACTAGGTTATAACATTACACTGAATTTAAATTTGTAAAATGTCATACACCATGAAAAGTGTAGGCCTACACTTATTTCTTTACAAAATAGTATTTACATACCTATTCTTACCTTTTTTGTGTGTTTTTCTTAATTTTTATTCAAATATTAGGAGTACAAAAAATACAAAAATCAACTGTTACTCCATGAGAATAAATAAAAAACAAAAGACATTAAGATCTTTTTATACCCTTTTATTTCATAACCCTGAAAGAACTATATATTTTCAATGAGGCTGTTCAATTTTTCTGGGATAATATTGATTTATCAGCTTGCAGGATAAGATATCAATAATACATATATACACAACAGTTGTAGTGTACACAAATAATTGTGTGGTAAATGTTTAGTAAAAGTTTTAAACTAAAACTAACTTTATGTTAAGTGCAGAGTAATTTTATTTTTTGCGATTTATCTTAAGACACGACTAATGAAGATGCACCTGTGAAACCATTGTAGTAAAACTAGTCGGTTTTGCTTTTAAAGCTTGTACTAGTCACATGAAAGTTAACATGCCTAAAAGATCTCTTTATATTACATTTTCATATGGCCCAAAAATCTCACAGAGTAATAGGCGTACTATCCTAATTATTATTCATAAGTAATTTATGTAATAAGTAACCGATTTACTTATGTTGGCTAGTGTGTAGCTAAACTTAAACGTCAGTCACCAATTTGGTAGTTGCAAGCAGGCTTTGCTGTATTACATGCAACTCCCCCAGCAAACAGCTGATTTATGGGGGCGGTGACTCACCCCAGGTAATACAAGAGAGAGAAATACAAGCGTTGTTTATTGTAAAAAAAAACATTCAATTTTATATGTGTTAACCATTAGAGAAAATAACAAATAAATCATCCTGCATGAATAAAATCATAATTATACGTGCACAGCTTAGTCAAATATCAAAGAAATTTAAACTATTTTAATCGTCTGTTTAGCTAAACCAGTGTGCAAAGGGTACAAAAAAACCAGCAAAATGAAAAAAAACATGTGTTATATATGATTTAAGGGATGTTATGGGTAAGTTGAATAGGAAGTTTTGGGAATCTCGTACATTACTAATGCATGACCAAATCAATCTTGTTTTCCCTACATTTAATTAAAACTATAAACAATAATGTACACCGAAATGAAATGAAAACGAATGAAACACAATATTTCTTCTTCTGGGAACTTAAAATGTAATATCTCGTTGTCGAAGGTCTGAAGCACTAAGTTGTATTCATAAAATGAGTATATAATATTTATTGTCTCTAGGAAATATTTTAAATGAACTATTTGCTAAAGCTTAAGCTTTGATATTATCACAATGTTAATTTTCCTGGAATCTTTTGTTTCAAAACCTGTTTTAACATTTCTGGGAATTATAGAACTGCCAATTTGAAGAGACTTCTAATTCAACAATGATTTAATCGGTAAAGAGTATATTTTAAGCAATACACTTTGGGTACTAATATTCAAAGTTAGTTCTATATTTTAGTTTTGAAAAGTTAAAGAAAGAAAATAATACCCCCGCCTCAGCAAACCTGCCGTCTATGCGAATTTCCATTTGGCTGAATTGATTTTCAATCGATCTATTTAGATAACATTAGGTTTAACGAGTACCTAGGTTTGCTGCTACAAGGAAACTAATAAAGTGTGTATTTTAAGTAAAATTATTATTACTTAGTAGAAAATGAATATATTTGCCAAGTTTGATCAAAAGATATCCATAAACAAGCAAACTACAACATTTTACAATATTCTCCATGAGAATAACATGGGAATTTTAAATTTACAATTTTTTTAGTTTACTCCGTAACCAATAACCGTACAAAAACACTTTGATATACTGAATTGTTTGTTTTTTAAGCTCTTTAAGAAGGTTTAGAGAAAAATTGGGAAATTTTGTGTTTTGAGGGTCAAAAGTGAGAAAAACCAATTTTTACCCCATAAAACCCCCCATAAAACCCCGTTCCCATGTTCCGATCATGCTGGATCGCGAACTCATTCAAGTTAATCCCGCCTTACACCTTCAAACGAAATTTCATCAAAATCGGATAAAAATTACTCAAGTTATCGTGTTCACGGACACATATATATATAAATCTATATATATATATATATATATATATATATATATATATATATATAAATTTTTACGAATGATGTTTTTGGCCTCTGGGGACATCAAAATGAAAAAGTAAATCGGTCCCGGTCTTACCATGAGACCTACGGTAATAGCTACTTCCCTATAGGGAAATTCGCTAAAAACTGGAAATGTATAAACAATTGTCCATCTTGATAATGATCGCTATTATCGCTTCGTTTATCGCTTTAGTAATGGAGATTTAAATTCGAATACATACTAGTTTACTATCTGTGCTACTGCTATTTATATTCGAAAGTTGTTATTATTATTATTAGGCCTATTATTGTTAGGATAATTGCTATATGAAACATTCATAAGTATTTTTGACCTGATTTCTTTTTCGACCGCAAATAAGTTTCAAATGTGGTATAAATAAAACATCCCCGTTTGGCGAAATGTTTCAGCATCACCCAATGTGTGAATTTTGTTTTGATAAAAACTGCTTTTTGAGGTATGGTAGTTTTGAAAAATTAAGTTCATTGCTTTTAAAACTTAGATACTCTTATTAGATTTGGTATTCTTTAAATTTGCATAGACCTTATGCTAGCCTAAAATGAAATCACTTGGAAAAATTCTGCAAAATATTTAATATAGGAAATATTACATTAAATAGAGGTAAAGTAGTAATATTTTGGAATTGCAACATGTATAAATTTGGGTTTCCTATTCCGATTTTGACACGAGATCAAGTGAAACTCGGAAATCGAGCGAGGGGAAAAAACACATTTTGCCTGAGTAATTACCAACGTTTTTCCGGTATCAATGTTTTGTTTGGTGAAACATGTAGGTTTTTATTAACATCAACAACATTTGGATTATTTGATGAGGTAATTATACCGTAATATCATAGTAATGTTTTTCATTTTACGCAAAGTTCAAATAAGAAACACAATTTCAAACTGTGACGAATAAAAATCTAAACTAGTTTTTGCAATAACGATGTTACGTACTTTTGTTTTCCAGAAAAATGAATATAAATTCAATGATGGCAAAACTGGAAAATAAACTGCCAAATTGAAGTGGAGGTGAGATTATTTTGAATGTATGCCAGACTGAGTTGCCAAACTATCTTTCTTACTTTAAATGTTATAATCACCATTCACTTAAATAATAATACTTACTGTATGATTTATTTTATGCCCTTCAATTTGGATACTTAAAATAAAAATCGTAGGTAAAATATTTGTTAACTTAAATTATTTATAAATTACCCCTTTAGGATGACTATCGTTCAATCATTTAAATGACCTCTTTTGTATTATGGATATTATTTTTTCACCACACTATGATGTTATTAGCTGTTTTACATACGTTAATTCGTGGCTTAAAGTTACGTTTTGCTGGCCATGCCAGCTGTCATCGTCATTTGGGGACCGAGCAGGTTTTTACATCCCTAGGACCGCAAAATAAGCTGCCCGTTTACTTTCTTAAAACATGAATGCATATTAAATATACAATCAGTATCCATAGCATTGCAATAGAATCGTTTCATTGTCACCACTGCCTAGCAACTGTTTATTATTATTTTTGCTGATTCCTCAAATGATTTCTTCACATAACCTTTAAGTTGTAGCCTACTTGTGTTGACAGTGTGCATTATAATTGTGGTGAATAGTGGTATAGTGTGGTGAAAAATAGGGTTCGTACCACGGACCTAGGTACAAAATATACTATTATGATTACAACAATGAAGTCAAAATCTTTAAGCAGGGTTTGAGGTATTCGATTTCACCATATTGCTGAGCAATTATGAATGCTCAATATATTTGGAAAACAATTAAATCAATGTGGAAGAGTAGGCTAAATCTAGTTTTGTAATACTTCACCTGTAAGTAAGTATATCTAAGATAAAACCTAACGATAGTTTTCCAGTGCTAACTTAAACGCTTTCCATTCGTATAGAGACGGAAATCTCTTTTTTTGTAAAAAAATGTATTTTCATAATATTACCCATAACATTGCATAGTACCTATACCTAAAAATAACACGGTTTTCTTGTACAGTACTATAGTTATGGACGCTCATCACTAGGCTTGTAAAAAGAATCAAAAGGTTTTGGTCTATCGCAAGTTTGTTATATATTTTTATAGATATTTAATATTTATATTGGAATACAATGTAGCTACTTTAATTTAACAACTTTTGTAGAATTATTAATAATTGTTTTCCACTATGGACTTACATAACTGATAACCAATTTGTTTCAAGTTTTTAGTATTGACAAGAGAGAAATGTCGAGTAACATTTTATGTGCAAGACATTACCTACAACCGATCTTAAGTTTATGGCCGTCTATCTAGCCATTAACAATCTAGAACAGTTTGTTTAAAGGTAAGATTTAAATTTGGGATTCTACTTTGTTCATTAAAGCTACTACATTCGACTTTATGCTTATATATCACATGGGAAAATCTTCATTTTTTAAATGATTTAAACTGTTTCACCTACGAATCAATACATGTTGTAGTATGTTATATTTAACTCATTTTATGAAGCATGATAAGCAACAATAATTGTTCATAAGTCATGAAATATGGGTTTTACTAAGAGATTACAATAGTATATTTCATACCTAGAGCCGGAAATGAGGTTTCGCTGGCTAGAGATAGTTTTTAAGTTCGTGAAGAAGTCGAGAACTTAAAACGATCTGGAGCTGCAAAACCATTTCAGTCCGTGGTACGAACGCTATTTTTCACCACACTATAACCTATTACCACTATTCACCACTATAATAATGCACACTGATAGTCAACACAACTACAACTTTCAGGTTATGTGAAGGTGTGTTTAACTTGGAAGAATCAGCAAAAATAATAATAATAGGCTAAATAGTTTATATGCAGCGGTGACAATACAAAAAGTCCATTGCAATGCTATGGATACTGATTGTGTTTAATGTGCATTAATGTTTTAAGAAAATCAGCAAACAGCTGATTTTCGGCCCTATGGATGTAAAAATCTGCTCAGCTACCAAATGACGATGACAGCTGGCATGGACAGCAATACGTAGCTTTCCACTTCCAATAAACATTTGTAAAACGGCTAAAAACATCGTAGTGTGGTGAAAAAAATATTATGAAAACTTCGTATCTGAAATTGGTTAATGTGATAGATACGTGTAATACAACTAACACCAATCACTTAACAGCCATGTTAATTCCATGTTAACCTTATAGAGGTGGTGCAAAATTTGATTACTTAAACGAGGTCAAACCCTGAGGGATCGCCAATAGAGGTATCAACTTTTGTTTTCATCTTTGTTATCCTGTTTGTTATTATAATAAATTAAACTAAGCTAAATCCATCACCACACCATCATAAACTAAGCTAAACTGAACCTAAATTAACTTAACCTAACCACCACAGAACAGTGTAGAAGATTCGAGTAAAAAATACTCGTTGCCTTTTAATATTCACATTCAATACACACAGTAGATATTATATTGCGTGGAAAAATGTATAACATAATATATCGAACTAGTTTCATCCAATAATATATCGTAGGTTCTCTGTGGAACTTAACCCACAATATGTCGTTTACATAAAAATATGTGTATTCTCATGAGGCCTGGATTTTACTGTAGTTTTCATTGGATATAATTACACCTAGAGTAATATAATTAAAATCTCGGAATTTTCCGTAATGTCAACTTTTTTTAAAGAGGTTGGTGGCCTCTATAACGTTGCATTTGCCCGTCCACATAGACTACAGATCTGTGCGTGGAACGTATCCAGCAAAGCAAGGGGTGAGCCAGTACAGTACAAAGGTGAACTGTACTGATAAAAGTTTGTGGCAGTGACCAGGATCCGAACCCACGACACTGCTGCCTTGGGCCCGAAGACCGCGACGCTACCAACTTAGCCACCGACTCACCACAAAACTTAGCTTAGATATGAAAATTATTCGAATTGGTGCTTGAGATTTGGTTCCCGCCCGAGGTGTATAAGTTCGAGCGGCAATTATAAGTTAGCTCAGATATGTCTGGGAAGTGACTTAGTTGCATGTGGGGAGCTTAGTGAAACCAAATTTGATGTTAATTTTCATACAGAAACTCGCTAGTTTACACGCAGCTTATATGAAACCAGTAAAATTACAATAAATATAATAATATATATTCCATATTTTTTATAAATAAGTATATAGGTCAAACGTTTTTCAAATATTTCCCTCAAAGTGGGTGAAATGTTCGTAGGACTGAAGATTTTCCTATTAACTTAGAGGATTCTTTTTAAATGTCTTATTGTAAGTAAAAATTTTATTTTAATTTTTAGCAAAAAATAAATGTTATAAATAAATAATTAAAAAAATAATAAATTATTCATATTATTGGTGGGTAATTCTTCTCAGATATTTTATTAATGTGGGTAATTCTATGGTAATAAAATCGATGTTGCATAACTTTTACGGTTTCATTTTTATCGTGCGTGCTAGACACTTATATAAGTACCAATAGATTGTTAAAACAGGAAAAATAAAAACCATAATTTTAAATGTATTTAATCAGTTTGTATACATGTATTTTAGCAAATTTCCCAGATAGGTAATAAGCTATTTCCTTAGGTCACATGGTAAGACCTGGTGATGGAACAGATTCAATTTTTTCGTTTTTATGTTCACAGAGGTCAAAAACATTTTTTTTTTTTAATTCTATATACAATTTATAATGAAATTAGACCTATCAAAGCCTACATTTATTCGAACGAGTTCGTGAACCAGCATTATCGACTATGGGAACGGGGTTTTACAATAAAAATAATCTAACATAACATTTTATTATTTCTTTATAAACTATTTTTAGACCTTAAAAACAACAAATAAATAAGTATCTTGAAGTGTTTTTGTACGTTCGAGGTTATTGGAAAAATTAAATAAAACTGTAATTTCCAAATCTTATGTTATTTTTATTGGGAATATTTAAACTCTTGTTATTTTATTCTCTATGGACGTATATATATCCATCAATAAATGTGTATCAATTTTGGACATCTTTTTTATTTCATCCTAAGCTATTTACGTTTTACTTAAGTACTCACTTATTTTAACGTTCATTTTCAAATAGGGAATAAATCTGACAATATTAAGAAACTTTTTTAATAAAAATCTTACCAGGGAAATCTAAATAGTTCGCTTATTGTGCAGGCTTTCTGCGGCAGCAGTATTTTATTATATATTTAATTCATAAGATTATATTAAACTCTATTCAGTAGGATTGTAACAATAATACTGACGGATCTGTATAAACTCTTTTCTTCCTCCGAACATTCGTTTCAGAGACGCTGACTACAGACAAGATGTCACTTTGGTCACTTTAAATAAATCAACTTAGGAACCTCTTGTGGCGAATGAAAAACAGGCTTTCCACTTGTAACTGAGTTTTCAAGATCAGTTGGGTTATTTTACCTTATTTATTAGAATTATTTCAATAACATTTTGTCAGTATAGTAATTATTTTATTTTAGATTGGAAAAGCAAATCAAAACATATTTTAAATTAAACTTAAAAGTATTTTAATGAAAATCTGTCGTTTCTTTAATGTTTTCCATGTTATTTGTTTGCCTGTTCCAACATACAATGAAGTATACAATATAACTTACCTAAAAAGCGAAATACATGATAGGAAATTATGTGAGAACATTCATGTTTATGGTTTTAGGTGATATTGGTGAGATGAGCAAAGCCCATTTGAAAATGGATTTGGGTTATTTTTAAATAAAATCAAGAATGTATGTATTATTCCTGAACTCTCTTTTGGCGTTCTATAAAACCAACAGCAAGCAACAAATTTGGTAATAAGAGGTTAAAACCCCAGTTTAACAAAAATACATTGATAACCTTTAAAAATTATTCTAATGGAAAACACTTTGTATTAGTCAAACATGTGTTTAATTTATATGGTTAGTAGGCTACATATCTTGATTGTCTTTGCAAAAAATAATCAAATTTACTAATCATTGGCCAAGAATGTTTCAGGAAAAACATTTTAAAAAGATTGAGAATTGTACGAAATATTTTACCGCAACAATATAATCACTATAGAGTTCTATGAGACATTCTTATGCGATGGATAATTTATCAGTGAGTTGTGTTTTGTATTTTAATTAAAGTACCTGGGGACCGAGCATTGCTCGGGGAAAATCATTAGTCCACTCTGAAAGCAGTCTTAGTACTGTATTGGAGACACATAGATCCATTCCCAAACTCCACACGGCTCGCCTTTACTACGTCCTACACCATTTCCTACGTCATGGACCTGTTTCCCTCCATTTCCATAGCACTTTAGGATTGTAGATACCTTAATCTAATCGTTATTAACAGTTCCCACACTCCGGACAGCTCGTCTTTACTACGTCCTACACCATTTCCTACGTCATTGTCCTGTTTCCTTCCCTTCCCATAGCATTTCAGAATTGCAGATACCTTAATCTAATCGTCATAAACAGTTCCCACACTCCGGACAGCTCGCCTTTGACAACATCCTTCACCACTTCCTACGTCGCGGACCTGTTTTCCTCCCTTCCCATAGCATTTTAGGATTGTAGAAACCTTAATCTAATCGTCATAAACAGTTCCCACACTCCGGACTACTCGCCTTGACTACTTCCTTCACCACTTCCTTCAGTAGTTATGGAAGGAGATGGTTTTATGGAGAATTGAAATGAAATTGAAAATTTTCATGTATGTGTGATTGGAGGGGTACATGTGATTGAAAGTTGAGGGGTGGGGTTTGTTATTGTAATAGAATGAGTGAATGAAAGAGAAAGAGAGAATGGATGATGAAGAGGGTAATGAAAGAGAGAGTGATAGAGAATGTTTGGGGTTGTGAGTGAGTGAGAGAGAGAGTGAAAGAGAAAATGGGGGAGGTAGAGGGGTATTGAAAAGAGAGAGAGAGAATGTGAGATGGGAGAGAGAGAGAGAGTGAGAGTGAAAGAGAAAATGGGGGAGGAAGAGGGGTATTGAGAGAGTGAGAGAGAGTGAGAGTGAGGGGGGTTAGGGGAGTGATAGTGAGTGAGAGAGAGAGAGAGAGAGAGAGAGGGTGATGATGGAGGGTGTTCATGATGACGTCATTGTGTTATGTGTGTGTGTGTGTGTATTGGTGTGTGTATTTGGGTGTGTGTGTGTGTGTGTTTTTTTTATTTTTTATTACTGCTTTATTCTGTATTATTTGGTATAGTTTATTATCAATTACTCTGTTATAGGTGTTGTACATTTTAATGGACAGTAGTATGTTTTTATAGTTTGTAAAATTAAAAGATTTGGGTAAATTCTTTAGTTGTGGTATGGTATCTTTCAATGTCCTGTACCCGTATGTTTTACTTCTTACTGTAACGAATTCTAGAATGGGATTATTAGGAGATGTATCTTTGAATTTACCTAAGAGAGTATTAGAAATGAAATGTTGATCTTTTGTAAATGAAGTGGAATCACTAGTGAATACTTGTATTGCAAATGAATCGTTGTCTGTGTATATTAAATTGAACGGTGGGAAGTACTTTTTCAAGTTATTGTAATACATGTGGTACATGTATCTCTTACTTAGATCTAGTATTGAAAATCCTACAGGTATGGGTTTCTTGCACTGGACCCTTTTCTTTTTCATGAATATTATATAATTGTTTTCATTTAGAATTAGTCTGTCTATGAACGTGGGTTGTTTTATTAAGTACATGAGTTTCTTAGTGTTGTTGTACAGGAAGTATTTGTTTAAGTTTTCAGTTACTTTTTCTATTGACTTGCCGTAGATTAAGTTCGATTGCAGTTTAAAGAAATTTGAGAGGGTTTTGTCGTATGAGTAGGTTGTTCGTAATTGGGTGTTTATGTCTATGTAGGGTTTTAACCAACATGATTGGTTAAATGAAATGACTCTATGGACTTTCTCTAGTATCATGCCCATTGACAGAGCTTGTTCTAAGGTCTTGTAATGGATCACGTAATGCTTTCTATCTTTGAAAGAAGATATTAATGTCCTACCTCCTGTACTTTCATCGTGGTAAGGGCATAGTGGATAGTCTATGTGATCGGTATTGAAAGGGTATTTTAAATCTACTTCTAGAATGTAACCTGTACCATTATTATTGGAGGTATTATTGATATTGTATATGTTAAATGTTGATGGTGAAATCCATTTGAAATTGTCAAGTGGAAGTGGTTCTGTTGACATTATAGTGGCGTATAGACCTATTATATCGTAAAAGTATATAAATGAATCTGGTTCTGAGGCATTATAGTTTGGAAGAGTGTGGTGGTTTGATTTTGCATAGCTTTTAATTGCAGATGTATATCCACCTCTTATTCCTTTCATTATCATGTTGTACATGTCTATGTCGTTTAAAAGTTCTATTTGGACTTTAGTGACTTTGAGCATGACGTCGAAACAGTAAGAACCTATTGTCAGGTAGTGGAATATGTCGAGGTTATAGTTCTCTATACAGATTGATCGTATAGATTCTAGTTTATGGAATGGTATATCATCGGGGATGAATTGGAAGAAATCTAAAAACTTCATTGTCGTGTTCTTGATTCTTTTTGATATGCACAAGAACTTCTCTATCTGTCCCTTGAATGGGATGAATTTTATGTTTGCATTGACACTGGTGAAGTAGTTTAACAGTTCTATTCCGAAATCCTTAATTATTATAGGAACAAAATGTGGTAGACGATAGTTAAAGTTACATGTTGAATGGGTGTAACCTCTTACTTGTCCATTTACGTGATTATGGTCTAGGACGTAGTCGTTATCAAGAATATGACCACATATGTGACAGGTGTCATTGATTTGTGGTTTGGGAGGATAACAGTTAGGAGGGATATTTCTTTTATATATCCTTCCTATTGATTCACATTCACTTTCTAATGATATCATGAATGTGGATATGTCTGGAAAGGTAAGTGTACGTATTATTTTACTTGATTCATCTATGATATTGTATGTGAGACTTTCTATTGAGTATGTACCTATACGATGAGTGAACGAAGTATTTGGATTTGGTTCACAGGTATCCTCTTTGACTAACTTACTTTTTATGTCACAGTAAATGACAAAGGGTATCTTCAACTGTTTGTGGTAATTTTTAAAGAACAGTTTAGTACCAGTTTTTGGTAGTGTGACAATTGGATCTGAGGGAGTTGTTGCACAGACGGTTTCATGATTCAGAAGATGGAGTTTCTTGTAGAAATGTTTGAAACACTGTCTACAAATGTACAGTCTAGATGATGTTTTTACTAATTGTTTACCTATGAATGCTTCAAAATTTCTTATCCACATGTAATGGTTACTGTACAATAGTATATCTCGATGATCATGTTTTCTTTGGGGTGTCACTTTAAGGGGAATTATTTGTTTATTCTTACTGTCTAGTGTGTAGACGTTAATTGATATATTGTTTATGGTTTCAAATACTTGTATCTCGTCAAGTTTAACAGGAAAGGAAATACACCAGTTATAACGATTACTTATAGATACGTATTTGAAGTAATTTAAAATGTTATGGTAATCTTTTTTAGCATCTGCTAATAGTTTACCCATTATAGCTATTTTGAAACATATGTTGTTATTACTACAACATTTAGTTTTCATACTACTTGTACGAAAGGGGTTTACAAGAGATTTCTTACCATTTATGAAAGAAGGTAGTTTGATTCTTTTGTAACAGTGTGATGATCCCCAAACTGGTTCGTATCTGTTTATGCGAAGTTCAAGTTTGACTATCGTGTAAATGGCCCAACCTGATCCACGCATTTCTAAATTAGATTTTTCCAGTAATAACTTTTCTATATTACTTGTATATTGTTGATTTAAATCAGTTAAACTGAAAACTGTAAGGTTTTGAGTTTTAAAACTTTTTGTTTGTAACTCATCTTCAGATTTTGAAAACTTACATTCTAACAACATGTTATATTTTATACTTCCATGTATTTGTTGATAATGTTTTAGTTGATAAATTACATTATCTCTCAACCACTCCATATAAGTTTTAATACAAACAAAACCATTTGGATTACCAGCTTTTAGAGTAACAAGTCTACATTTGGCAGCTGATTCAACTTCTATAAAATGGTTTTCAAATGTAGAGTCGTGTTCATGTTCGTTACCAAGTGTAGGATCATAAAGAGTTCCACACACTTCACAGAGTAATATCATGATTAAAAATAAAACCACCAACCACCAAGCATTGGTTTAAATATAAGAAATTTGTAAAATACTTTCTAATTACTATATTTTTCATTTGTTATTCGAGTTAATACAAGACGAGTAGTACAATCAGATAATGGTCTATTTAGTTGTATATATTTACACTCATTATTCTTTGTTTTATTCATATTACAGTCAATACGTATAAATAACATAGATATACTAAAAATACTCCTAAAACTGTCCATATAAAATATAAGAAGTATCAATAGTATCTGACATTCAAATGAATGGTTGTAGAAACTGTAGGGGTATTTATATATGTAGTTTTTTTTTTTTATTGAGTATATAAAAATGGAAATTGTTGAAGTCAGTAATTATAAAACTAAATCTACAAATCTAAGTTTCAAAAACTAAAAATACAATTATAGAGTTTGTTTTTTTAAACAAATAATAAGGTTAAAGTAGTCTTATAACTTAAAAAATCATTTATAAATACACAAATTTAAAATTATCTCCATTTATTATCATTTGAAAGATTTTCAACCTTTGTTAGAAATATATAAAGAAAAACTACAAATATTGTCATGTATTGATTTCATGACTTTATACATGGCAATGTGCCGTGTTATTTTGTGATACTTGCTTTTATACATAGATGTGTGTTGGTAGCTGTGCATGAGAAGATGTTATAAGGAGGTTTCTTTATAATTTATATGATTCAACTGTTATAATGGTTGTTGTTTCATTGAATGAAATAATCAAAATGAAATGAAATTGAGTCAAGATGGAAAGATTTTGTATTTTATATATGTAATTTTGAACTAATTACTGAATCATAAATTAGGAAAACTCGCATTTCCTTTAAATAGCATAGTGGGAGTATATTCCTATTATTCCCATTTAAACATGTTGTGATCTTTAGCAAATACCCAGTACGATAATCTATAAATTTGAATTCGAAAAATATTAAAGATAAAACTCTGCGATAGAAATATTTACAACTGCTCATAGTCGAGCCAACAGAATCTTTCTTTTATACATTTAATCATATGTAAATGGCAAAATGTATTTATTATATTTCACCAACATTTTCATCGTAATTATAATATCATAATATATTTATGATATAACTATGTAATACTAGCTTTATGAATTATGTTGAACAGTATAGATTATATTATCGGTTAGAGGGTGACAGTAATAACCAAAGATATATAATACAACACACACCATCAAAAAATAAGCAGATACTAACTGCAACAATTCCGTCTCCCGAGTGTCATGCAGGCTATCTGGCACAATCTGACAGTTTTGACAGCCGTATTGGAATTCACAAAGGCAACAAACTGTGGTAAAGGCATGTGCTCAATTAAGCATTATAGACAATCAGTACTAGAATTTTGTTAACTTCACATACTTTTCATTGCAGACATGATACATTTAAAATTCTAAATTAACATTTAATGAATATTTTTTAAATTCAGCTTACCAACTTTTGTACTTTGAGTACTACTTTGTACTTTTGGAGATTCTTGTTCTTAATCTTAAATGATAAAAAACCTACCCAACCTAACTTAGCCTTATTAAACTCATTGATGCCATTTTAAAATAGAAGATATTAACTCTAGTCACTTCTACACAATTGAGCAGAGCCTTTGGTAATTTATCGCCTTGGTGCTGGGGATACACATTTGCCCTTGAGACTCGGGAAACTCGGCACTTGGGAGATGCAACATACCACAGCTCTGTGAGTGAGGTAAGACACTCAACATTTGAAACCGGTTTGGTCCAGCTCACATCTAGCAAATAATTGTGGTAGCCGAGTCCAACGGTTTAAATCATCCTTTGTTTCCTCTAGTCTAACAACTGTTTGGTGCTAGCTTAAACTATAAAGTAATATAATGTTTTCACTATTAATTAGGTAAAACCTAACGAAATTAGTGGTATATTAATTGCGTTAGTTTTCAATTATGGTTGATAATTTTTATGAATGAAATGTTTCCCATACCGTATATCATTGGAATGATTATTAGTATGTTAACTGGTATCTCTTCTTTTCGAAGCACCTCTAAATATCATTAAAATCGCATTTATGGATATTTTTTAGTTAAAAACTTCCATGATTTCATCAGTGTAAGGCAGATCAATCTATGATTTTATTTGAGAAAACATATCTGTTTGTTGAGAAGACACATTCTAACTTCAAAGGGAAGTCCATCTGTTACAGTGTAAGTTTGATTTTTCTTTTGACACGTTGCAACACTTCTGTGCCAATGAATAACCGATTGTTGACAGAAAGCGGCTGGCTGAAAGGTCGACCCTTCTCACACACATGCAGGCCTCACACACACACAGACACATGGGATTAGGACGGTTAGGACGGACGTGGGACGGACCATTGACTTGCCGCGCAAGTCATCGCTGGCTCACGGAAATTAAACTATCCATTTTTTAAAATTTACGTTTGTTATAAAATCTGGTAACGTTTTGACTTCAGCTCAAAATGTTTAGTAAAATGATACCAAACAATATATATATTTTGCTTACAAAGTGTAAAAGCTACGAATATCATTAGCTAGCTACTTGTCATAATCATTTCATGTGTGGACTCATTTTTCATTGAATTTAACAATAAATCTATTAACAATATATATATATATACATATACAAACATCCTCTTTCATATTTATAGATTACACAATCGAAGATTTCCCAATGATTGAAAACATGTACCTATGACAATAATCTTATAAACCCATGATGATTTGTTTAAAATAATATGATAAAAAATTTCCAAAAGTGGTGGAAAGGACAGACATCAACCTGTACAATAGATATAAGACAGTTTAATAAGAAATAATTGTAAGAGTAACTGTGATAAAAGGATTTTCTACAGATTTTGTAATGGAACGTTATATTGCAAAACATGACATGATACAGAAGAAAATCAATTTTAAAATCAGAAAATAACATTGCAAATACTTATTTTGGACTGCTCAATAAACTCCCAATAAATGTGTGTTGTATAAAAATATAATATAAAAATCAACAGCTGTTTTATTAAAAAGTATTATCCACATGGCTAAAATGTAAACAAATCTGTGGAGGGATTTTTAAATGCTTCTGGGGCATAGCCCTAAGGGAATTTACTTCGTCTTTGTTTTGATAACTCATTTACAAATATTATTATTTCTTTAGACATGTTTACGAAGTTTTTATACCTAGCCGTTCCCTCAAATTAGTCTAGTTAATGTTTTCAATTAAATATTTAGATGCCCCCATGTTAATCTTATAGGAGAAAACCCAACTTTGATTGAAGATCCTGCCAAAACTAATAAAGATTTCAAAAAAGGAAAGCCACTTTACAAAACTACAGATCAGGGTCATTTTATTGACACATTAATCATTAAAATCGGTCCAGAAATGAGAGGGGGGTTCTGTTTACAAAAATTGCCTTAGCATATTATACATATATATAATATAAGATAGATAGCAGATGCCAATTTTCGTAGTCCAGATTATTCACACTGGCATATTAATACGTGAGCTACGGAAGCTACAGCACTGCCACTACACCGGCTAGCTACATGTAGTTTGCATTGCCAAATACATACACACATGCACACTAGGACAACAGGCTGTCAACGCGACCCTACTCCCTCAACCTCATAATTAATTTATAAGCAGTAAATGTTGGACTATAAAACAAAAAACCACTATCAAAAAAAATCATTAAATCTAATTAATCTATTATATAACATAACAACCTTAAGAAAAATGTAAATGATCAATATAACACTTCATCATACAAGTACCTAATGTCCACTAATATATTTGTTTATGTTTGTAGGCTAACTCTCTTTATCCAAAAAAATTGTCTCTCTTAATATGGTTTAGTGGACTTATATTTATAAAACATTAATGAATTGTTTCTAGACATAGGCTTACGCCTTACTTACACCATAGAATATTTGATTATGTAATCCTTATGGATTAGCAAAATAATTAAAATTTTTCTGGTAATATTATTTTTATATGGCACAAATCTTATAGTCTACTATATACGGCCTAAAATTAAATGCAATTATAATAACATAATATATATTTATTGTTTTATTAGCGAATTTCCCTAAAGGGAAGTAGCTATTACCGTAGGTCTCATGGTAAGACCTAAGCCCGGGACCAATTTACTTTTTCATTTTGATGTCCCCAGAGGCCAAAAACACCATTCGTTCAAATTTTTATATATCTATATATATATATATATATATATATATATATATATATATATATATGTGTGTCCATCCGCACGATAACTTGAGTAATTTTTGTCCGATTTTGATATAATTTGGTTTGAAGGTGTAAGGCGGGATAAACTTGAATGAGTTCGCGAACCAGCATGATCGGACTATGGGAACGGGGGTTTATGGGGGGTTTTATGGGGTAAAAATAGGTTTTTCCCATTTTTGACCCTAAAAACACAAAATTTCACAATTTCTTTTTAAACCATTTTGTAGAGCTTAAAAAAACAAATAATTTAGTATATCGAAGCGTTATTATGCGCCTAATTGTTACGGAGAAAATTCAAAAAAATTGTAATTTTAAAATTCCCATGTTAGTCTTATGGAGAATAAGTCAACTGTTGTAGTTTGCTTGTTTATGAACATATTTTGATCAAATTAGGAAAATACATGAATTTTTTACTAAACCGCAGTACCTTTTAATATTTTACATAAAAAAAACTTTTTTTACCCTCCCTGTTGCAGCAAACCTAAGTACTCATTAAACTAATTCTGTTTAAATAGGGAATAAATGTGATATTTTTAAGGAGACATTTTAGTCTAAATCCAATCAGGCAAATGGAAATTCGCTAAGTCTGCAGGTTTGCTGCGGCGAGAGTATTATATGTATAATGTGTTCTGGGAAAAAGGGTATTTATGATACAAACAAGCCCAAAATATTCAGTACAGTTGATTTTGTAAAATAAAGTTTTATATTTTTATTACAAATTGGTAGCTTACTACACACATTTATGATTATGTGTAGCAATGTTATGTTATGATTATGTTTTATAATATGGTGGCTGCCGTCAATTACATTTTAAGGATATTTTAGTCAAAAAACCCTCCACTAAATTTCAAAATATATATTATAGATGGACAGACAAACAGACTTCTATTGTAATAGAGTTTTAATTACTATTACACAACTAATAATATATACTGAGCAAAGGCAGGTACTGTCATTTTAATTAAAAAAATGTAAACCTCTTGCTACCGTTTACTATAAATCCTCAAAGCAATAAGCATGAAATTTAGCACAGCCACAGTAACCATCAACTATGAGAAGATATACATCTAATATGATATAAATTACACTAAAGGTTTTTTTTATACATGAATTGAAATCTATATAAATAATTGACTTGCACACCGGCAAGTGTGGGTAGAACAGAAAGCAAGCACTAAGATATTCCTTAATATAATTATTGCTTGCTGGGGTCACAGCCTAACCCATTGACTCGCTTATGTTTACTCATCCCATTATTTGCTGAATAAGCACACCACTACAGTGGTGTGTTGTTGTATTAGAGTGTTGAATGGGGCAAGCGCCACGGGTTACGGGCCATAAATCTTGTAAAAGCCTACTCAATGAAGCTGACGAGTCTTTGTGGTTGGGCTTCTCTTTTTTTTGTGGTCTCTTTGGGTCACCTGAGGCACATTTCTAAGTGGGTATCCCACTTCTTCTGGTCCCAGTCTAAAATATAGTCTTCTAACCTGCACTTCCTCTGGCCCCTTCGACAGTCTCATTACAATTTGTCTAACACAATAATTAGGCCTACGACTAGCATTTATATAGTTATCACTGCCCATTCATTGGTAGGACCCTGAGGTGTTTCATAGTCTCTGACAAAATCTAATTCAAGAGTGTTTGATAGTCTAAGATAGTGTTACCAATAACATAAAAGAATCTGAATTAAATGTATACTGTAATGTGATAATATACTTGTGGGTTTAAAAGTGTTTGAAGACTATCGGACGTCTTAGATAATTTCAAACAGCTGAAGAGTTTATTATTATGTAAAAATAGTTTTTCAAATACTAAAGTGATTACAATATAAATACTTAATAGCCTATATTGTAAGATAAGAAATGTTGTTTTGAATGTATTTCCACGGGAGTCCATGGAAGCCAACGGCCATCTTGGTTTTGTCCACTATAAGAGCAATGTTAATTTTATTATTTTTAAACGGCCACTGAAGAGTTATTTACAACCTCAAAATATTTTTCAAATACCACAGTTATTCTTATTCAAATATCTACTATACTGTGAGATCGAAAATTTGCTTTTTAGCGTCTTAATTGTTTTGAGAGTTCGAACATCTAGGCTCCAAGAACTCATAATGAGAAATTTCAGCAAATGAGTTTCATTAATATGGCATAATTCATTGGGTTTTAATTCCTAGGGATACTAATATAAGTACTGATACTTATATACCTAAAAATATTACGTAACATTTTTTTGAACCAAATATTTTTAGTTTTAAATAATTTCAAATTTCTAAAGTCTTACTTTTGTGTTATATTAAAAGTTTTACAGTTACTTTTCTTTACTGTTTATATTTAGATTAGCTTAAAATTAAGTACTGGGGGACCAAGCTTTGCTCGTGGTTGTGTTTAATTTGGTTAAATCGTTAAAACAACTAGCTGTTACCCACGGGCTTTGTCCCATTTTAATTTATAAGTATTAATAAAACTATTGATTAGTTAAGTTAACCTGAAATAAACTATTTACAGTAAAAGAAACAAATAATCACACCTGAATTTGTAAGATAATAAATTGAAAGAATAACAAACAAATAAGTACAGCTGAAGTATTTTTAACATTAGGTATATGAAAAGTTCCCTTTAGAAAGGAATTATAATCTTAAAGAGCAATTTATGAAATAACAGATAGTTTTGCGCAAGATTTCTCGTCATGATGAACATTTTAAGTATATGGTTTTAGGGGGGTGTATTATATTCCATAGACATTTGATCAGTTAGAGAGAGAGCCAGCTGGATAGCTGAGTTCAAAGTGGTCATGGTGTCATAGGAAATGATTGTGAAATGGTTATGCAATTAATTGTTATAAATTGTGGTTGTGGCAATGGTTAATACTATGTACAATTATATTTGTATACAATGATTTTTAAAATGGCTCTTGTAATTTCCTCTAAATTATTAAGAATATTTTAGTTTTAGACTAAAAACAATATTCATACTACTAACCACACATCTAGAAAAACTAGCTTTTTCTTAAACTCTGAATAATATTTTAATATATTTAAAATTGGTCTTATAGAAAGCTAGGTAGCCAAGATAGCTTTACAGAAATGTAAATCAAAATGAATCATAACGAATGCTTATACCATCTACAGTACAGTGGTAAATAACTATATACTGTACAGTACAACAGAAAATTGCATTCCCATAATAGTTTAATTCGTACCTAGGGCTGAAAATGAGGTTTTGCCGGCTTGAGACAGTTTTTTAAGTTTAAGATGAAGTTGAAAACTTAAAACAATCGAGATCTACAAAACCATTTGATCCATGGTACGAATGCTATTTTTCACCACACTATACCTTATTACCACTTTTCACCACAATAATAATGCAAACTAACAGTCAACACTTTTAAGGTTGTGTGAGGAAATAACTTGAGGAATCAGCAAAAATAATAATAAATAGTTTCTAGGCAGTGGTGACAGTATAACATGTCTATTGTAATGCTGTGAATACCGATTGTGTATTTATGTTTTAAGTAAGTAAACAAACAGTTGATTTTGCAGCCCTAGGGATGTAAAAACCCGTTTGGTCCTAAAATAAAGATGACAGTTGGCATGGCCAACAAAACATAACTTTCAGTTAACAGTTAACATATGTAAAACAGCTAAAAACATCATGGTGTGGTGAAATAATATATTTCATACCTAAGCCCAACAATTAGGTTTTGCTAGCTCAAGATAGTTTTTAAGTTTGATACGAAGTCGACTTTTTACTTAACAATTTATACTTCATAAAAATTAACCTTTTTATTTTTACACAGACTTAATTTATTTTAGAATTTTGAAAATTATGTGCTTATTAGGTTAACAAATAAAATATCGTCTGACTATATGATTATTCATTCTCCTACCGCTGTACTCTGTCTGTTGTTTTATTGCCATGTTTTAAAGCAGTAGGACAAGTATACTCTATTATTATTTACACTTTCCATCTTTCAATGACTATAGTAATATTAAATCTTGACTATATTGTTTTATACAATTTTTTCCAAGTGCCAAGTAGGCCAAAAACTAAAATATACAATAGTTCTATGTCATATACTATAATGTATCAACTTATAATGAAATATACTATTTCTAAAGCTAGTGTATAGTGGTGATCTCAGTCTCTCTGTCAAAACATCTCAAAGCAGCCTTCTCCCTATTCTAGTATAGCCTCAACAAACCAGTTTAATGAGAGAGAGAAAGAGAAAGAGCAAGAGAGATAGAAAATGGGACAGACATCAGCTGATCAATCCCCTCCCAAATCCCAGCTAACATCAGATGATGCACACAAGTGGGCTAAGTCTGGCTCTTTTGGAGGCCCCTGATTAATGGTAATTTGAAATCCTCCACTGGAAATAAAACAAGGACCATAGGGTCCTTTAATGGTAACAATAGTTAGTCTATATTTGCTGCATGGTTTTAAATGCACATATTACTTACAACTATCCACAGTAGGTACAATACATACTAAATACAAAACTCAATTTCTAAAAAAACTGGGACCCTAAACTAAAATTACAGCTTTGACATTCCCTAATTCTTAAAATTATCTTCCTTTCAACATAAAAATCATGAACATCTGTGCAATCCTTATATATAATATGTGAAGGCGATTCCTACGAAACACTACTCCTCCGTTAATAATGGACGGATTTTTACAAACGACATATCAAAAGTAAAGTATTTTTTGTGTAGATGCCCCCTTTCACCAATTCATGTAATAAAAATCCTCGGGCTTTGCCCTACAGGCCATCAAAGTTAAAGTTTCTCCCATAAGATTAACATGGAGGAATCTAAATAGTTTAATTAGAAACTTTATACCCACTAATTTGAGAGAACAGGTAGGCATAGAAACTTGGTAGAAGTGTCCAAAGAAACTGTCATGTCAGCTACTGTCATGACATAAAGGGCATATTCCTATTAAACTAGATCACATAATCCTTTATAAGATACGTTGATTAACAATATATAAACGTCAATATATACATAACGGTCAATTTACAGTATTTTTGCTTTTTGGAAATGTCCCATTGCTATGTAATTTGCATTATTTGTTGCCATTTAGCTGCAAGACCATATAAACTAGGAGGCCTCTAAAAGTTCTAGAATAAAAGCCAACTTCACTTCAAGTATTCTACTACACCTAACATTCCATAGAGAGATTATATTGACAACTTTATATTATTAATAAGGCTGAGACAATTAACTGACATGCCCCTTGTCAAAGAATTTCAGCTTTACCAGTAGCCCCACAATCAATTTCTCACAACTATGCTAGAGGGTTCATTCATTAGCACAGAAGTACTATATAAACTGACGCGACACAACGAAGGAAAAATCAAACTTACACTGTAACGGATATACCTCTCTTTGAAATTAAAATACATCTTCCCAACAAACAGATTTTCTTTTCAAATAAAATCATATTAGACTGATGAAATCACGGAAGTGTTTAACTACAAAAGATCCACGAATATGATTTTAATACTACTTAAAGGTTTTTCCAAAGGAAGAGATACTAGATAGTATACCAACAACTCCAATGACGTATAGTATGTGAAATATTTTATTCATTGAATGATCAAACCATATTTGATAACTAATGCAATTAATATCATTATTGTTTTTACTCTTATTAATCTTTAAAAAATGCTAAAAGCTCAAAATATGACGTATAATGTCACTCAATTTATCACAGTTAGATTAATTAGCATAATCCTTGAAAGTAACCGGGTTTCACCTAGTTATTTTACATTTTACCTTAATATATTACTAACTGACTTACCGGCATATCATTTATTATTTTTAACGGTATAACGTTTTTAGTAATTTTTATTATGATTATAAGTCAAATTTTTGTTCATTTTATTAAGTAAAATCTACAAGACAAGCAGGAAAACTATATGCCAGTGCTCAGTCATAACAATCGTCTTTTAAAACAATTTATTAATAAACTGTTAGGTATATTAAGAATTCTTTAGTAATTATTACAGTGGAAGAACTACAGTGGAAAATTAAAACATTCCTTACTTAGTGAACTTCATATGAAAAATGATATGTTCGCTGGACACATATTAAAAACATGTCTTAACTACAGTCTGGTGGATAAGCAAGGTCATTGGCAAAGTTGTGAGACCCGACTGATTTACTACCTAATATTATCTACCCTAATCATAATTTGTCTTGCTGAATAGAATTCATTAAGACTCTACCTTTGTCGGTTGTATGACATGCAATTTTAGAACGTCACGTATACAATGCAATTTTAGAACGTCATGTCATGTGAAACTGCAATCTTAATGCAATCATAATTTTGCAAAGCCAAATTACAACATTAATCTCCACGTTCCCATGGGAACTTAACCTTTAGTAGGTTGGTTGAACTCGATTGCTATTGGATATTCCAATGTCTAGTGGAGGTAATGCAGAATCCTTATTGGCTAGTTCACTCTATGGTGGGGATACTCGTTCTGAAAATATCCAAAGACTTCATTTCTTCAGTCCTTCAGTCGTCCGTGTGCTTCAGACTTCAGCTGTTCCCCAAAAGGTAAGATTATTTTAGCTCCTCACTTAGTCAAATAATTTAGTCACTCAAATAATATAATAGCATCAGATAGATTTCACTTTGAATTTTCAAGTTGGGTTATATGGGGTAAAAATGGAGGTTTTCCATTTTCTATTCTGAAAACATAACATTTTGCAATTTTTTCAAACTATTTTGTAGAGCTCAAAGAACAAAATAACTTTAAATAACTTTTTACAATAAAGTGTTGGGCTAAGCACACATGAGCAATTATTTTGAGGAAAATATTTCATCTGCAAATATATACATCAAGCATTTGGGGCAATTTCACACAGACAAGTAGGAATTGTGCTGATTTTAAAATCTGCATTCAGAAGCGAGATGATTATCGTTGTGAAAAAGTTAGCATGCAAGAATTGTATTTATTTATTGGTTGGATAGGTTTTTTCCGTGGTAAAGTTGTAGCAAATAGTTTGATGCATAATATATATATGTTAATTAATATAAATTAATTGTTCCTTTGTTTGTTTGATTTATAATATAACAATAATTGATAGGGCATTTCACAATAATGCATATGTTCTGGGACTGCAGGTTTGTTGCAGCGGGGGTATTATATTTTTGGAAATAAATATATTTCTTATGAACATTTCTTATTAAGATGGAGGAAATCATATTCTCTTTTAGAATATCATCTTTTGTTTTAGACCTAATTAATTTCCTCACTATTTAAAAAATATTTGTATACAAGCTAAACAACCTCAGAATTAAATAATGTAAAGAAAATATTGCTTAGATATATTCTTTTTTATACCTACAACTATACTGGACTGTTTTAGTGAATTTCCCAATGTAGGAAATAAGCTACAATATTACCATTGGGTCTCATGGTAAGAACTAGACCCATGACCAATTTACTCTTTTGTTTTGTGGTCCCTAGAGGCCAAAAACACTATTTGTTCAAATTGTTCAACATATGTATTATATATATGTCTGTTAGCATGATAACTTGAGCAAAAATGGTCCAATTTTGATGAAATATAGTACAAACGTGTAAATCTCTGTTTATTCGAACAGGTTTACAAATCAATCTGATTGGATAGTGGGAACGCTTGTTTATGGAAGGTTTTATGGAGTAAAAACCAGTTTTCCCCATTTTTGACACTAAAATTACAAAATTTCGCTATTTCTTTCCAAACCATTTTGTAGAGCTTATATAAGAAATAATTTAGTATAGTGAGGTGTTTTTGTATGATTATTGGTTACAGAGAAAATTATGAATTAAAGATTCCCATGTTATTCTTAAGAAAAATAAGTAAACTGTTGTAGTTTGCTAGATAATTGATATATTTGGATAAAACTTGGCAAATATATTTATATCATAATAAGCCATTAATATTTTACTAGGGTCAATGAAAACCTTTATCTATAAAAGATTGCAATTCATTTTAAAAGTACTACACTATTTTAGGTCGTTTAGTAACACATAAAAGTTAAAATTGGATTTCTTATATAACAACAACCAATGCAAATGTATAACATACAGACTTTTTAAACAAAGATAAAGGCCCTAGTCGACAGGCATATCAATCTTGAAAGATAAATAATTAGACATTTAGTTTCTATAAATATCAAAATAAGTTGTTTTACATTTTGAAATCATTAGAGACTTATGTCTCTACATGCTCCTAGTTAGGTTTATTTACAAACTAGCTGTTTGCCCGTTCTATGTACGGGAATCTTGTAGTAAGTTGAAACCTTCTTATATTCAGAACAGGAGTTGGTTTGCATATGAATATTTCCTAATATACTGGCAAAACTATTACCATACCATATAAGAATACATATAAACCTTCGCAAATACAATATCTGACAGTTTCAAAGCCAAAACGAATGTTTCACGATTATATGTCACCCGATCGTGTTAGTCCATATTTTATATCTAATGATAAAAATAAAAGGAATTGTTTTTGATCTATGAGGCATAGAACTAAGATAGGCCTGTAATTGAAAGTTACATTTCACACTGGTTAAAAGTAGTTAAAATACTACCTCAACCTCACTACTGCACATATTATTCGGGTTGAAATTTTCATTAACAAAGGTGCTTAATGTTAATGTTTAAAACATCTTGTCTTTTCCACGAAACACTGAAAAATAAGGACATTAATGCGTTACCAACAGACAGCATACACACACAAATACAGAATTGAATTAGGGGATTTCATACGCTTTAACATTACAAACAAAACAATTATTAGAAAATTTTTATAGTGTCATCAAATTTTATGATTATCGTTTCTAGGCCTAATTAAACTAAAAAATTGGTGTAAATCGGTTGGCAAATATAAATAAGAAAATAAATATGCAGTCCACAAAACATTTAGGCTATACGTTAACAATGCCAAGCTTTAAAATTCATGATGGTTTGCTAAAAAAATCTTTCAATAATGTTTTATCATTTTCATAGCATAAACTAACATTTTACTCATCCAGAGTCCAGACAGAAAACGCAAAAATTATACAGTAAGACATCAATTAAATTTAATAAGAAATAAGGTGCAACACTAACGATAACTAGAGACTAGTTGTAAATAGTGATGTGTTTGTACGTAAAAATGATTCTTACTGCTACCACCGGTTCTAGGGAAAAGTAGCAGTATCAAAAACCAACGTTTACATTTAAGAAAATTACCATAGTACTTACGACCAACTCAAACTGTCCTTCTAATCAAACTATATTATAGGTGTTAATACGTTGGCAAATATATAAATAAATAAATACACAGGCCACAAAACATGTCACATGTAACGTTAACAACGTAAAGCTTTAAAAACTCACTATGGTTTGCTCAAAAAACTGTCACTTGATGTGGTGCAGTACCGAAGTTATTAACCTTCATTGGTTTTAATTTTCTTTTTAAGTTTTCAAAAATCAAAGTTATTTCCCATTAATAGCATTATTTATAAGCAACTTTTAATGTTAACATATTAATGACAGTTTGAAGAAACCACCTTTATACAAACAAAGGTTTCTCATTTAAAAGATTACGTAATCTCTAAACTATAATCGGTACATATTATATCTAGCAAACATTCGGAGGAAATGTGACAAATTGCACAAATCTGGGGTTTTGGACGTTTTTAGTTTTACTTCCTAGGTAGGAAAAGTAGCGATATCGTTGTCGAAATAAGTAGAAACCAAAAGTGACACATTAGAAAAGCGAGTTTAGCTACATATCTAGAATTTTAACCAATCTCTGTTACGATCACAGCAAAATCAGATAGATCTTCCAAGATTTTAGCAACATCCACGATCACCCCCTGCATTTGTGATTTTTTACTTTGCACTTTACACAACTGTCCTTGAAGCACCGTCAATAAGTGAAAACCTGGTGACAATGATTAAAAAATGTAGGTAAGTTTCCCAGCACTAATACAACACTGATTCACGCCATTTTCCCCGGATATCAAAACTCAAGAACAATCGTTGCACTTGCGATTAATTAAACCGGTTAAGTAAGGCACATCGTTTTTAATCTCACTTGGTTTGGATGTGTTAACAAAACTTGATCAGAAATGGTTGCAGTATTTGTAAACAGTATTTAATGTGAACACATCAGTGACAGCTAGAAGTGAGAACTAATCTAAACAGCTGATGGTTATTTAATAAAATGTAATACTGTAGTAAACATTAGGAGAAAATTTGACAAAAATCAAACAAAATTGGGTTTTTGGTGGTTCGTTATTTTGTTTTCAAAGAAGTGAGGCCATGTTTTTATAGCCAAATACACTCTCACTAATCCAGTAAACACAGAAAAATGATTAGAACCTTGATCAGTTACTCTAGTTTTCTCGGAGTAGGCCGCGTAAAATGACATTTTGGCGTTACAGACGCAGTCACAGAATGGACAGACAAACAGACAGAAATTGAGATAAGACTCGTTTCGGCTTTCATTGGCTATAAAACGTAAAAATACCAAAAAACTGCATGATTCTAAGCAATGTACAGACAAAACTCTAATTTTATTTACATAGATTACAACAATAAGAAAATATATAGAGACAAATTAATTCTAGGGGAACATGTAAAAAGGGAATTAAATATTAAAATTACACAGTATAGGACAATTAATACTACACAAACACAACGAATGATATGAAATGATCATATGAACAACATACTTATATAATATATCATTAAAAGAGGTAAATTCAGTCAATTTTTCTTCATCGTTGAAAAATTTAGCCTTCTGGACAACATTTACTGCCAACTATATCGCTGGGCACAATAAATGTCTATTACACAGCTTGCCGGTAACTCAGATTCAGCCAAATATGCAGCTTTCGGTGCACATGTATTTAATGTGTAAGTTACACACTTGATACACAGCATTGAAATCGCTTATTTCATACGAAACTCCATAAGATATGAGCACTACATCTTAGATGTGCATACGCAGTACATCTATTATGTGTGTAGGAAACCATAGACTAATTGCCCAATTGATTTTGATAATAGCCTGTCAAATTTAGAACGAAATGTTATAACCCCTATTGCTTAAAAAATCATTGTTCAAAGTTTATTAACTTGTGTCATTTTCTTATAAAATGTTGAAAAATCTGATTATTTTATTGATTAAAATTTATTTTTTATGGTCCAGATAGTTCTGAAAATTTGTGTAATTATTGTTTAAAAACTGTCTCAACTTTTACGTTTCCTTACATACCATAGTTATATATTTTATTCGCCCGTAATAAAGCTTGTTGACAAGTAAATGGGAGATAGTTAGATTGCTAATACTGTTTATTAAGTTTGACAATTCACTATAAAATGGAATACAGTACTAAAAAACAAGTTCTATCGAAGTGCCATTGACTGTAAAGTATTTGATTGGGCTTCAAACTTACAGTTATTGTGATTGTGGGGTTTATATCTATAATAGTTTTACCCACATATATCTATAAAAATACAATCCAACTGCTGTAGATTTAAATTTAACTAGAAACCTGTCAAGCTTATGCTTATTTATTTAACTGTGATAAATAGAGTGGAATTTTAAAAATGTTAAACATTTAGCAGTGTTTAATGAGTACCGGTAATAAGTGTAAAAACAATGATGACTATTGAGTTGATTGTTCATTGAATAAACTATTTCAAATACTGTAACCATGTTAACTGTTTTTTCTTCTTTTGAAAGAATCTTTCAACAGTATTAAAATCCTATTGGTATAGATCTTTTGTGGTTAACACTACCGTGATTTCATCAGTGTAATGCAGATTAAATCTATGCTTTTATTTGAGAAAATATAAACTGTTTGTTGAGAAGGCAGCGGATATCAGTTGTCTCTGTCTTATCAATTGCATAAAGTTGTCAATATAACATCTCTTCAAATGTTAGGTATAGAGTTGAATATACTTGTAATGAAACTGGCTTCTATTCTTGAACTGTTATAGACCTCATTCATATGGTTCTGCAACTTCATTGGCAACAAATAATGCAAATGAGAAAACAATGCTTCATTTTCAAAAAGCAAATTCTGTTAATTGTTACATGAATAGTGATGTATACATAGGCAGGGGTGCCCACAAGGGGGGGCCGTGACGCAGACTGCGTCATTGAAATTCTTGGGGGGGGGGCTCAAAAAATTCAAATGGGGGGGGGGGCTAAAGTTAATAGCAACAATGTTCAACGTGACGACAATCCAAAATACATTACGAAGTCGCCAGATAGAAAGTGGATTAATTAATGACAATAGTTATATTATTGAATTAAATTAGTTAAAATAGGATTTTAGGATAGTTTAGGATTCGTGTAGAAAGTTTTTATTTAAGATTAGCAAGACGTGAGATCTAAGAGGGAGCGCACGGGATGGCTCAACTGCTGTGATAGTTAAAAGATAACGCGTGGTACAGACACGTCCAGCTACACCGCGACTTAGCACAGCAGAACGCTTTGTTGACATAAAGCTCGTTAAAATACAATCAAGTAGCAAGTAGCATAGGCTACAATACTTTACACTATTGTGTAGATACTCGATTACCTGAGTTAATAGGGAGAGGGGGGGAATGAAAAATACGGTTAATCCAATATAGTATAAAAACAGATGACAAACTCATTAAAACGCTGTAAACAGCCATAAACGTCACGATTTACATTTTTATAAACGAAATTCAACATTGCACAATCATTATTATTGTAAATTTCAAATCATTTATCTTGGTTCAGTTGTACAAACGGAAACGTTTAAAATTGTAGCTAACTCAAACTCAACTAATCACTAGCCAAACATTGTATTGCTATAAATAACGTAAATTATTAAAGGAACCTTTAGAAAGTGTTATAAGGTACTGCTCATGATAGACGGATAGGCTACCGATAGGTGCTGTAACACAGCATAGGAATTGATAGATAAGTAATAAAAAATTGTAAAATTATATTGAGAGATAATTAAAACACTCTTAAAAAAGAATGTAACGAGAACAATCTTGTTATTCTCTTTCTTTGTTCTTCTGTTCTTTAATAGGTTTCTCTTCAATTCATACACGAATTCAACAAGTCGCCATATTTAGGTCTACTCATTGGCCAATCACAGCCTTACTAAAGTTACCATGGTTATCACTCAATCACAGTGTACTAAGCATTATATCGTCATCATTCCCTAGAGCTGTTGTATCTGAAATCTGTTGTAACATAGCGCACAGCAGACAGAAGTGTACGGAGCAGACGATTGTTGGCGCAAGCGTTGTTTCCATTTCATTTTCATCAAAGGAGCTGTGATGTTTCTAAAGGGAGGGAGAGGGGATCGTAATATCGAGAAAGACGCTGACAATTCGTTAAGCAGGTTACGAACGCTGTATGGATATTCTGGCAATAAAAAATTCCTTAAATTGAGGTGATTTATGAAACTCTAATTTTATTTATATAGAAAGATAAGTTTTCCAGTCCTGTACAACACTGATTCACGGTCTTTTCCCTGTAATCAAAATTCAAGTACAACTTGATACAAACAGAATCTCCGGTTCCCGACCTGGATGATGGCTAGTTATTTCATTTAATTTACAGTTACATATTAGTACTCGTGATAAATCAAACCCGTTATGTAAGCCAAAGCCACACGGTTATTAATCTCACTTGGTTTTGGATTTGCTTACAAACGTGATCGGAAATGGTTAGGGCCTACACAGTATTCTTAAAGAACATTTATGTAAACATATCAGTGACAGCTAGGAAAAGGAATCTTTATCAAAACAGCTGCTCATAATTTCATACATGACGTGTTCTCATAACAGATTATTAGTATTTCATAAATTAATGACGTATGTAGTAAACATGGAGAAAATAAACTTGAAAAATCACACAAAATTGTGTTTTTGATCGTCCGTTATTTTATTTCCAAA
Organism: Macrosteles quadrilineatus; assembly: GCF_028750875.1. NCBI lineage: Eukaryota > Metazoa > Arthropoda > Insecta > Hemiptera > Cicadellidae > Macrosteles > Macrosteles quadrilineatus. The sequence continues at coordinate 13,746,890 of NW_026542597.1, forward strand.
ATAGTGAGGCCATATTTTAATGGCTATAAGGACTCTCTCGCCAATCTTGTGGATACAATTAAACCATTAGAATCATAATCGGTACTCTAGTTTTCTTTAGAGTAGGCCATGAGTAGGCTGCATAAAATGCATTCTGGGCCGTGACGACAGACGGACATAAATTGAGATAAGACATGTTTCAACTTCTTCAATGTATAAAACATAAATATCCCAAATTATGTACAATTCTGAGCAATTTTCAGACAAAACTATAACTTTATTGATATAGATTAACTGGGTTTGAATTTTAAATATCTAAAAAAATTATAAAACTTCTTTTATAGTTTTACAAATAGTGCTGGGCGGGGGAATAATGTTTCTAATTTGTTGTGTACATCATTTATGGGGGGGGGCTGTTGCTCAATTGCGGGGGGGGGGGGGTTGCGTCATGAGTCTAGGGGGGGATGGGCACCCCTGACATAGGCCTAGCTTATAACTAGCTGTGTACCCGTTCTACGCACGGGGATCTTATGGTATTCAGTTGAAACCTTTTTATATAAAGAGCAGCAGTTGGTTTGCATATTTTTAGATATGCTGGCCAAACTATTATACAAAACTTCATTTTATGTTGTTTGTTGTTGTTCTGGATTGGTATGACAATCAATATAAGGTTAAATTATCTGTGTCCGCCAGTCAATCCTAATATATCCTATTACAGGAGATGCATTTCGGTGAAATTAAATCGCCATCATCAGTCAATAATATAAGGTTAATATAAGGTTTTGAGCTTCCCCATTAGGTGCGTCTTGGAGTTTTTGAAACACATACACAAACTTTACACTCATACACATGACGAATGAAACATAAATACACGGTAGGCCTACTTTTATTTTTACTACGGACATGTAGACGTGCATCGGTCGTATGCTGCGTCTCGACTAAAAACATTCATTTAAAAAATGTAAGTTTCCCAGCCATATACAACACTGATTCAAGGCCTTTTTCCTGGTTATCAAAACTAAAGAACAATTTTATACACAAAGAATCTCTATTTCCATTTACGGTCAACCTACAAATTATTGCACTTGCGATTAATTAAATCTTTTATGTAAGGGAAAATGTTTTTAGATTTGCTTTCAAAACATAATCAGAATTGGTTGCGGTATTTGTAAACAACATACTGTAATCATATCAGTGACAGCTAGAAGAAATAATCTTGATTCGAACAGCTGTTCATTATTTCATTGATGAATATGTGATAAACATTGGGAGAAAACTTTACAAAAAATCGCACAAAATTAGATTTTTAAATGTCTGTAATTTTATTTACAAAGTAGTGATGCCATATTTTAATGGCTAAAGACAATCTCGCCAATCCGGTGAATACATTAAAATGATTTGGAACTTGGTAGGTACTCTCGTTTTTCAAGAGAAGGCCGCGTAAAATGGCTCTTAGGCCATGACAGACAGGAAGACAGACAGAAATTTAGATGAGACTTGTTTCGGTTTCTTTAATATATAAAATGTAAAAATAACCTAAAAGTTTACGATTCTGAGCAATGTACAGACAAAACTCTAATTTTATTTATATAGATGGATGATGATATCTATTTTCAAAGGGACACAGCCTTTTTATAATTACAGTTGCTGCTTAAAATGTTAAAACAATTCTTTATGTAATTTTTTCACAGTCAAAGTGTAGTTTTATTTTTAAATCATTCACAAGCAAGTGGCCCTCAATCTGTAATAGGCCACAACAAATCATCTGTCAAACATAAACGGTATTTGAGATAAGGTTTCTTTTTTATGTTTGGATATTATTGGACAAAATAAGAGCACAATGAACTTCTTCTGCAGATTAATAATTTGTTGGTCAAGAGAAATATATACCGAATGATAAATGTCACAATCCAAGCGCATTAAAATGGCTATGGCCTGAACTTTTTTGTAGTATCAAGTTTAAGAATTTTTTATGTAGCTATCGAGGTTAGAAAACAGTATTTTTTGGCTACTGCTTGGTTCACTTTGAGGATATTTTTTTAGAGATAAATTTAAGTTACCTTTTGTTGCTCAGTAGCACTTGTAAACATGCACAACTATTGTCGTTAGTCTAACAACATTCAAAGACTCTCTGAGAGTTAAAATTCTTATTTATATACGTATCTTTATTATATTTTCACTATGTTAAATGAATACATGAAAGTAACTTCTCTGAAAACCCTGCAGTAAATTGCAATTATCCAGCTTCATGACTTTCTAAATAATGCACATATTATTTCTATGTAAAAATATATAAAATTTAATCCAGATGTTGTAAACCACTATTAATTTTACAAAATACGGACATAGCTCATATGGACTATGAACCCTTCTGCACTTGTATCATTTTATGTTTTATTACATAATCAAAAATTGTTCCAATGATTAAAACTTCCATTGAACTGTTACATTCCAACTTTAACCTAGAAAGAAAGTAAACATAGTAAACAACAAAGAGTTTAGTCAGCTGTTGGTTCTATGATATGCAAAAACATCAAAAGTTATAAGATTTACCAACAAAACAACAAATTTGAATTAAGTAGCAACAAAGATAAGTAATGAGAACAAACTGTTAAAGTAGGTTTGTTTACAGTTATGTTTATGTTTTTTAATTTCATAAAAGTTTTGTGATTTCTTTCGTAATGTTTGATACCTATTTTATTTTTCTTTATTGTTTAGGTGAAGTGGTAGGACATTATGACTATGGTAGATGTGTAACACTATAAAATACTGTAAATTTAAAGAAGCAAAAAATGGTAGATGTGTAATACTATAAAATATTGTAAATTTAAAGAAGTAAAAACTTTATCAAATGGTGTCCTCCCTCAATGCAAACGCAAAGCTTAAGTATAACTGCAATAAGTATTTGATACTACTTATATCTCAACCCCATACGAAGGACAGGTACTCTGCTAGTATATATATACAGTAGATGTGTTTCAACTGACCAAAAATTCCCATCTATAGAACATATAATAGGCCTACCCACTCTCTTCTACAACTACTATCACCACATTCTAATGACGCATACTATATACAATTTTAAGTATGCTTTGTCTAAATAAAAATTACCCAAAATAAATGTATAATATTCACAATCCACATAACATAGCTTTTTGTGTCTTTACATCATTAAATAAAATAAACTAAAACTTTCCTTTAGGTTGTGGTTGTAGTCATCATGACTTATACAATGAGAATCAATTGCAAGTATAATAGTGTGTTATCAGGTCAAAAATTGAGATTATATGAGTATAAAATCTAAACTCTACTTATGATATTTAGGAAATTATATGTTGTTCGGGACTAGAAAACTTACATTTTTAAATCATCAACATTTAACTCTCGTGTTTCCTATCAATAACATCTTTTGGATGGCTATTATGATTATGAAGTACAAATAATTATCATATGTGGTAATAGTTTTGAATTTGCTAAAATTGTTTGCAATTTCGTTGTGATCATAACTAACAAAGGCTTATGGAAGCTTTTAAACTCGCTTTGAGAATATATAGCTTTTGGTTTAGACTCATCACTCATTATACTAAAACTATTGGTCAACAAGTCCATGGTTCATCCCCTATTGATAGTGAAACTAGCCAATCATCCATAACCCTATTTCAAGAAATATAATCACTAATCACTACTTTTACTTTTCCAAAGAACCAGTATTTGTGAAAATCATTTTCAAAACCTTAACCTATTACTATTTATATCTAAGTTATCAGTTATCGCTGATATTCCATCTCTCTTACAATCGTGTTATATTTTTCCTATAGTTCAGGATTTAAAAAATAAATATCCTTATAATTAGAATACATGTAGATATATTCTGTTATAATATATTCTATCTAGGTTCTAAATGCTATGAAAAGTTTAACTCATTTGAGTAGAGGTGGACAGTAAGGTATACAGTGTCAGAGTTAGAACAGTCAATGTATACAATATCAGAGTTAGGATAATAAACATTAAGTTTTTTTGAGCATACACTCATAAATGGTTTGTATACAAATCGGTGGTTTGTAACCTGTGTATTGTTCCCTGCCTTAAACTGATATCAAAATTACCAAAGAATATTAATCAAAATCTACCAAAGAACTAACAAACACAAATCTCACCATCAATACTCAACTATTCTAGTAAACCCCTGCTAAATTTCTACTAAATGTATTTCGGACTTAAAGAAAAAACTTTAGATAAATAAAAAAAAATGTATGAAGAATCAAATTAATTTTATAAAAATATTAGTCATAGAATTTATGTTTTTCAATTTAATGGTTTAAACTTTAACTAAAATCATATTTTAAACTGAACTTATTTAAGTTTTAACTTTTTAATATTTCATGTATATCAACCCTGCTTTTTAGGAGTATTCTACTTATTTAGTTTATCTACTTACAATTAATTGTATAACACTACATTTTAAAACTAGAAGAGTTATTACAGTAAACTTATAGTTTTTTGAGCATACACTCATAAATGGTTTGTCATCCCATGGTTTGTATACAAATCGGTGGTTTGTAACCTGTGTATTGTTCCCTGCCTTAAACTGTTATCAAAATTACCAAAGAATATTAATCAAAATCTACCAAAGAACTAACGAACACAAATCTCACCATCAATACTCAACTATTCTAATAAACCCCTGCTAAAATTTACCAAATGTTTTTCAAACTTAAAAAAAAAACTTTAGATAAATCAAAGGAAAAACTTATAAAGAATCAAATCAATTTTATAAAAATATTAGTCATAGAATTTATGTTTTTCAATTTAATGGTTTAAACTTTAACTAAAATCATATTTTAAACTGAACTTATTTAAGTTTTAACTTTTTAATATTTCATGTATATCAACCCTGCTTTTTAGGAGTATTCTACTTATTTAGTTTATCTACTTACAATTAATTGTATAACACTACATTTTAAAACTGGAAGAGTTATTACAGTAAACTTATAGTTTTTTGAGCATACACTCATAAATGGTTTGTCATCCCATGGTTTGTATACAAATCGGTGGTTTGTAACCTGTGTATTGTTCCCTGCCACAAACTGTTATCAAAATTACCAAAGAATATTAATCAAAATCTACCAAAGAACTAACGAACACAAATCTCACCATCAATACTCAACTATTCTAATATACCCCTACTTAAATTTACCAAAGGTTTTTCAAACTTAAAGAAAAAACTTTAGATAAATCAAAGGAAAAACTTATAAAGAATCAAATCAATTTTATAAAAATATTAGTCATAGAATTTATGTTTTTCAATTTAATGGTTTAAACTTTAACTAAAATCATATTTTAAACTGAACTTATTTAAGTTTTAACTTTTTAATATTTCATGTATATCAACCCTGCTTTTTAGGAGTATTCTACTTATTTAGTTTATCTACTTACAATTAATTGTATAACACTACATTTTAAAACTGGAAGAGTTATGACTTATGGGGTATTTAATGAGAAATGGCCTTTCTAGACCACTTCAACCATTTTATTCTTATTTTTAAAACTTGAGATAAGGTATACCTATTACTTTTAAGTCTTGCTAAATTGTAAAACTGATCAACAGTAAACATGTGGTTTGATTAAATACTGAATTCTAAAATAAAATTAATATTACTAAACTATATATAAACTTAGATAAAATAATATTATGCAGGTATTTATAATACTATAATGATTAATGTTTGTGCACAATGATTTCAAAAACAACTCAAACTATTTCCTACAAATTGTTAAAATATTTTAATTTTAGCTAAAATAGTTTCCATATTAGATTTTGACCCAAAACAATTATTTTTCATTATAAATATTTTGTTTTGTTCAATGTTTAAAACCACAATGATTATAGTATAGTCTAGTATTTATGAATTGTGGTAATGTTTTGTTTAGATCAAGTCAAATCAAATCAAATAAATTTATAGTCACAAAATAAAATGTTACATTAGGTACTTATAGCAGTACTGGTATCTCGTCAATTACATAAAGCTTTATAATCTTTTCAAAATCTTTCTTATTTTTATGGACATAATTTAGGCTTTCATAAATAAACAGCACAGGGAAAGTTAATATGGACTGATATGTGAAAATCTTTTTACAGTAAACTCTAAAATGTAAATAGTTTTAAACACTTAGGTACTTGAATTGCTAACATTTATTTTAACATATATCAATCAAATTTCAAAAGGAGCTCTCAAAAAAAGTAATAAAATTGATTAGCATTGCTACTGGTCAATTTAAATTCTATGTTAAGGATATTTTTTTGAGAACTGTGCCATTGATTACTTATCAACAATCCTTTTGTTTACAGTTATTAGATTTTCCTTTTCTTTTTATAGAAACACTGTTCCACTATTTGCTAAGATACCCAAAGTCCATAAAAGATCTCCTGCCTGGGTAGACCTGAGTTACTTATGATTATAATTTCTTATGAACTTAGAAATTTGTATTTGAAATATTGTCCAAAGTCTCAATTTAATATGTCATATTTGAAATAAAAGAACCATAACATAAATTTAAATATATCTATTTAGAAAGAAATCTATCTAAGATAAATTCCATTCAAGTAACACTAAAAACTTAAGCAAGGTCATAAAGATGTCTCTTATGATTGTTCACTGTATAAGTTTATATTATAAACTAGCAGTTACCTGGCGTGCATTGCTGTGCTAACAAAATACATCTGTCTGTGTGAAAAACTTTTCAGAGGGTAATTCGGATGAAGTCATCAGTATTCTTATGATTAAGACTATATCTCCCTTAAACCTACCACTGATAATTTTTGCTTGAATCAATTTTGACGTCTTTTTTTAAATTGTTAGTCTGGTAACGTTTTACAGTTTAATGTAAAGAGAACATCCATTTAGTATGGACTAATTCTATAATCTTATAACTAACAAATTCATGGATTTCATTGCTGATTTAAGAATATTTTTTTCAGGACATGATAAGGGTTATTGAGGGAAAGACAATCCTACTTAATCATGATTTTTATGACTGGTTGGATAGGCAAACTACCGATAGGATGAGAAGAAGGGTATACGATAGGCTTGTCCAAGAATACCAGAGGCTGAACCTCACACAAGAGGAGGCTGAGAGAGCTCATTACCAGGTCTCAAAGTCTTACCCTGTGGTAATGTTAAAAAGAATGGAGCCAAAAAAGGTAATCTTAAGTTTTATAATACACTAGCAGAGTACCTGTTCTTTGTATGACGTTGGTGTGTAAGTATAAAATGCTTAGGCATATTGCAGTTATACTTGGCTGTGTGTTTACAATGGGAGGGGACATGGTTTAAGAAAATTTGGTTCTTTTAATTTATGGATTGCTATAGCATATCTACTATAGCCATAATGTTTTACCACTGCAACTAAACAATAGATAAGGTAAAGTTCTCATTGTATATCACAGCTTTTTGTTGCTAGTTGGGTAAAATTCAAAAAAGTCTAATAGTGCTGCACACTGTTGGTAAACCTTATAACTTTTAACGCTATTTATTATCATAGAACCAACTTATGTAGTTGAAACAACTGACTAAATTCTTTTATTCCTTTCAAATATGATTATTCATAAGGTTAACATGGACAACTTCAGAGCCACTGGGGTAGAGCCTGAAAGGACTTTTGAGATAAAAATGCATCTATATGTTAATCGGGAATGTGAGCTATCATCACACCAAATTTCAGCCTAATCTGACCCGTATCTTTTCTCGTTTACTTGTCACAAACATACATACATCTAAACTTTCTCATTTGTAATATAAGTAAGATAATATTTTGGAAATGAATTATTGCTCCTAATTATTATATGTGTATTGATTTATAATTAAATTAAAATTTTTAACGCTATTATAGAGTGTCTTTAAAATTGATACCTTTTAAACCCTTAAGCTAAATACTTTTCTAGTTAAAAGATCTACTTGCCACTACTTAAAATGAATATATATATATCAATTTTTACATTTTAAACGAATATATATGTCAACTCTTATAATTTTTTTCAAATGTTGGATGTTGGTTGAACATAGGGTTTGAAATAAAAACACTTTGAGAATAATAAAAATCAAATTATATTCCATGTTTCATATTTTAAAAACAAAAGTGTAACAAATTCCTTTAAACAAAAAATCACTATTCTGTTTGATATTTGATATTTTATTCAAACACAAAACAATTAGTTGAAAATAGTAATGGCTAAAGTGATTACCTATAAAATTTGAAAAGAAACTCATTTTCAAGTTTTCTTGGACTTTATATTCTAAAGTTTATGCTTAACCTAACATAATATAAACTGACTGACTCAGTTTAATTTATAATATATCTACCAAAAAATACTACCTTTTTCAGTAACAACCAAAGCTCAGCCAGCCCTAGCCTGTGGAGTAAAACTTTAGGTCAGGACCAAATGTTTGCCACACCACCTGCCTCTATCTGCAAATTATAAATATTTCAGCTACACGTGAGTAAATTCTTACCAAAATAATACTATAATCGTATATGGTTCTTTATTATTTGTCAGGTATTAATATTATGGTTCCAAAACATCTTACTACCTCCTACCTCTAAGGAGATATTATTAATAAATTTGGCCACTCTATATTAAATATGATTGAAAATAAGAAAAATCTAATTTTTAAAGTCTTACAGTAAAAAGCTACTCAAACATGTGAGAAGTGTTAAGTATACAACAGTTATTATTTTAAAAATATTTGATTGTTAATCAGTTTAAAGGTTTAGTTTAATAAACTATTATTGGTAAAATTACTTCAAAACCAATTTCAAAACCCCTTTGACTTCAGAAGGAAGTTTTACCTAAACTTTACACTCCAACTAGCCTTGTTTAAGAAAATACTTAAAAGTATTAGATTGTAGGGCTGAGAGAGTGGGTTTACATTACGTTAGTTTTTTTACATTACGGCTTATAGTAGTACAAATACCATTCTATAGTTCTGCGTTTTCAAATTTTCAAATAAAGTTTATTCAAAAAGTAATGAAACGTAGAACTATAGAAAATTTCATAATCTTTAATATGAGACCTTAACTTTGATTCTACCTCTAATGTAGCAGGTGAAAACGAAAACAGTAATCTTGCAAGCCTTTGCATTTGGTTGCAGGGGTAGAGTGCACCCTTAAGTCAGAATATCGAGCTCGATCCGAGCTTTTACAATCGAGAAACACCTCTGCAAAGTTCCACATGGTCAAACATCCTATATCCCATATACCATTTACTTAAAATATTCGTCATGACGAGAAACCTTAGCCCAAAACTATCCATTATTTCATGAATTGCCCTTTAACGTTGTAATTCCTTTCTAAAGGGAACTTTCTATATACCTGATGTTAAAGATACCCCAGCTGTACTTCATTGTTTATTATTATTTCAATTTATTACCTTATTAAAATCAGGTGTGATTATTTGTTTGTATTACTATATTCTATTTTGTTTATTACAGCTTAACTAAACCAATTATTTTTGTAATACCCCCACCGCAGCAAACCTACAGACTAAGCAAATTTCAACTTGTCTAATTACATTTTTACTAAAATATTTTTATAAATAAGACATATATATTCCCAATTTAAATAACATTAGATTTAACAGGTGTTTAGACTTGCTTCTACAGGTAAGTAAAAGGTTTTTTTGACAATATGTTAATAGTATAAGATAAAAAAATTTTACCAAATTTTATCAACATACTAGCAGAGTACCCGTCCTTCGTACGGGGTTGGCATGTAAGTATAAAGTGACATTAGTGTATGGTTTGACAGCTCCATTTAAGTAATGTTAAATAATGTTTACATTCAGGATAGTGACATCATTATTTTAAATATGATCCTTACCCTCTCTGTTCTAATATTCATGCAGTATTTAAATGAATGTTTGAACCAGCTGTATGGAATTATGAAATCAAAATTAATTTGACAGTTAGTACTGCTTGTTTACATTTTTAAACTTTGTAGGTTTGTTCTTTGTTGTCATGGATACCATCAATCAAAATTTACTTTGAAATCTCTCACCTCCGATTTTTGAAAGCCCACGGGGCATAGCCCTAGGACAATATTGAAGCGGGAATAGTTCTATATGTATCCTCGGAACTATAGCTTCATGTGTGTGCAATTTGAGCCCAATAGGTTCAGTAGTTTTTGAGATTAGCTCATACAAACACACACACAGACACCACCTCTTCTTTATAATAGTATAGATAGATATCCATAAGCAAGTAATATACAACTATTTTTATTTTCTCCTTAAGACTAACATAAAAATTTTAAATTACACTTTTTCTTAATTTTCTCCATGGTGGTTAGGTATACAAGAATGCTTTAATATACTTAATTATTTATTTTTTTAAGCTCTACAACATGGTTTAGAAAGAAATAGTAATTTTTTTGTTTTTAGGTTTAAAAATGGGAAAAAACATATTTACCCCATATAACCCCCCATTTCCATGGCCCAATTTTATACTGGTTTGTGGATTGTTTGAATAAATGTAGGTCTTCACGTTTGTACCAAATTTAATCAAAACCTGATAATTTTTGCTCAAGTTATCGTGCTAAAGGACATGCAGATCAAAAATGTAAGAGATATTTTCAGAGTTTGGTTTACATATTTAGTTTTAGCTGTATGTAATCTATTTACTGACCAATTTTAATAAATTATACTCTAAAAGCTAAACAATTACATGAAAATAGAACAATAAATCATATTTTTTACAAGAACTCCAAATTATTTTCCATACTAAGAGTTACCTATGTTGGAAAACATCTAGACTCGTAATCTTTAAAACTGTAATATTATGATATGAGTCAGTTAAGCTTAACCCTTATTTGCTTCAAATAATATATGTTTTTAAACATAAATAGTCATAAAATATAAAAATTTCAATAGAAATTTATGAATGAAATAATGAAAATTATAGTAAAATTTGACAATTAGAATATATTTTTAAACAGTTAACTTTTTTAAGAATACCAAAAATTTTGAAATTGAAAGTATACATGTTACAGTCTCAAAGTGTCAAGAGCCAGTAAATTTAAGTTTCTGTGATTTATTTCATATACATTTATTCATTTCATAGTATGGTATTTAAAAGCATTTGGCTAATTTTAAGTCTTTCAAGCACAAAAAAATTTCTATGACCTCTTATTAATAGATAAATATGACCTTTAAAGATTAAAATTGTGTATAATCTGTTTTAAATGATTTAAAGTATAGGAAAATATCCCTTGAACACTACTCATGAATTATTTGAACCTTAATAAAGTAATTCTAACACTGGACTGCAATTTTAGCTACATTTCATGTCTAAATGTCGGGCCTTAAAGTGAACTGATGATCGTTTTCAAATGTTAACCGCATATTTGGGTTGGGATGGTTTAATTGAAGGAGAGTACATTTAAAAAAATATAGATTTTACCTTTTGAGATCTATTGTAAGGCAAAAACAAAAACTTTTAAGGTTAAGTTCGGAGTTTAGTTGAAAAATAGCCTTTCAAACACTAACAAATTTCTATAAACTGTTATTAATAGATACAAATGATTTTTAAAGATTGAAATTATGTATAATCTGCTCTAAAATGATTTAAAGTATAGAAAAATATCCCTTGAACACTACTCATGAACCTTTTGAACTTTAACAAAGCATTTCTAACGCTGGACTGCAATTTTGGCTACATTTTATGTCTAAATGTTAGGCCTTAAAGTGAACTGATGATTGTTTTTAAATGTTAACCACATATTTGGGTTGGGATGGTTTAATTGAAGGAGTGTACATTTAAAAAAATAAAGATTTTACTTTTTGAGATGTATTGAAAGACAAAAACAACAACTTTTAGCGTTAATTTAGGAGTTTGGTTGATATCATCTGTAATCAATCCAAAACCCAGAATATTGAATTCTCACTCAGTTAAAATTCTAGGCTTTTACCTTGATAGTAAATTAAAATAGAAATCTCATATCACAAATCTTAGCAAAAAATGCTCGAGAGTGTCATCTCTATTCTGGAAATTAATGCCTCTTGTTGGTATTGAATATATTTTTATACTTTTTTTATTCTATTTATATCTTAATGACACTTGGTTTTATGACTGGCCAAGTGGGACATTGGAATTTTAGACTATTGATAGGCTACTACCTGAATTTTTATATAATAACACCCTTGTGACAGTACATGGGCTATGTATGCAGAGACAACAGCAAGGAGGGGCCAGAGAATAGCAATCCTGACGAGGACAACGGCTAAGATGATCACCTATAACAACATAAAGAGGACTGAATAAATTACTTAGCCAATACAGTATATAGAAAAGGTTAGTGATAGTTATTTTGTTACTTTAATCAATAATTATGATATTATAATTTTACTAGAAACATTAAAATAATATCTATATTTATGAAACAAATTAAACCTTAAAGATGTACAATTTACGAGTCAATGCTCTAAGTCAATGTTTATAACATGAAAATTAGTAAAACAGATTAACCCTAATACTCCCTCAACACATTTTTGAATTAGTCTAAAATCATTCTTATCAGTTTCAAAACTAATTATTATAACCTAAGATGGATATAACTTTTGCAAATTTTTTACCGAAAGTAAAAAATTTAATAACCCAGAGAACAATTATTGTGTCTTTTCATATTAGGTATTAGGTATAACAAGTATATAAGTTTGCTCCTACTAAGAAACTAATAAAGAATTTTTTTGTAAAATATATTCATCTTAAATAAATTTTGTAAGTTTGTTAAAAATATATCCATAAAAAACAAACTAGAGTAGGCATTTTACAATATTCTCAATAAAAATACTATGGAAATTTTAAATTTACAATATTTTAATTTTACAAATTATCAATAACCATACAAAAACATTTTTATCTAGGTAAATTATTTTTCAAGCTAGAAATTGGGAAATTTTGTATTTTGAGGGTTAAGTATAAGAAAACCTAAATTTTACCCCATAAGACCCCTTGTGCTGGTTTGTAAACTCATTTTAGTTTACCCTACCCTACACCTTCAAGCCTAATTTCATCAAAATTAGAGAAAGGTTTTATGTCGGTAGAGTCGTTACTAATACTTTGACTATCCTGATAATAATTAGGCCAATTCATTAATACCGTAGTTTGGATTCCACTATAAACTGTAGGTCCCTTAGTTGCCATTAGCTGTATGGGCTATTAATTAATAGCTGTGTCTAAGAAATATGTTGGACTTATTCACTAACAAGACTAAGGCCCGATTTCACAAAATTCTTGCTAACGATGGTTTAGTTAAACTTTGGTTAAAACTAACCGATGATTTAAACCACAGTTAAGGAAATCTGGTTTCACCAGCAAAAACACGTCAAAACTAACGCTGGTTTTATAAACGAGAGTTTAGAGTAAAATCCAGGTGGCAGTGGCAGTGAACTGTCATAATACCGGGCTGTTACGGGAGCAAGTAAACATAACCTAGAAAATAAATCAGTGTTTATGAGGTAGTGAAAACAAAACTGGAGACAGCAAGCTTACAGGAATACAATAGATTCTGAGCAAAATAACAACAGAAAGCAAGAATAAATACCAAAACAATTAACATAAGTAATTAAAGGCAAATCAATGTTGATCAAACATATTCGAGGAACAAATTGGTTGAGTTTTGCGGTCGAGTCAAGACTCACCATTTCACCAATCCAACTTTTTACAGGGATGTTCAATATTCTGTTTGTTCGCTAACCAGTTTGGTACATTTGAAGTAGTGAAAAAAATTAGAGTCAAAAGAATTACAAGAACAAGACACTATGTAGATAGCACCAAAATAATTATTTTCTATAAAATACTAGCAGAATAATGACAATTTTGGTTTAGATTTTGGTTTATTTATGTCTGACCGAACGCAAAACAATTGTTTGAATGTTGGGTTAGGGTTACCCAAAGCCGGGAGAAGGAAAAGGGAGCCTATTTTTTTGAACAATGAAATAATAAATTTGATAATGTTGGTAGAAGAGCCGGGATAAAAGAGTACAGCTCTTGAACGCCAATCAGTTCAATCACAGTCTAATATAAATAAAGTCTGTATAAATTATTTATTGTTAGACTGTGGTTCAATGCGGTCGCTGATCACAGATATACGCCTTAACTAAAAACCTTGTGGGATAACCTAAAGCAATGCACTATGTGGGATAGCCTTTTAAACACAAATACTACAGTGGTTTGCATTCATTCCCTAAAAAAGGCTAAACGTTTTGATAGCTCATATCTAATAATAAAATCAATTTCATGTTTGTTATTTAAATCATTAACCCTTTCTCTTATCCACCTAGTTGGTAGAACAACATAGGCTACTCTTCATTGCCATCACTTACTTTCAAAAGCTAATTCGTACCGTATTCTCTTCTACCATTTCGCCTTTCCATATAAACTTTAAACTTAAAGCCAGCTGCCATATTTACTTAACGAAAGATTAAAGAAGCTAACCGGTCAAAATTGGGCAGTTAATTATCTAACGACGGTTTAGTCTAAACTAGCGCTAACGGCGAGTGGTGAAATCTGATTTCGTCAGTTAAGAGCTAACTGCAGTTAGAGCAAGGCTTAACGGCGGTTTAAAAGTTTGGTGAAATCGGGCCTAAAAGTATTAAAGTTATTATATATGCATATCTCACTAACTATATAGCTACAATCAGAATTTAGGTTATGTAGCTGCTACCAGAACCAAAAGTATTTAAGTTTTCATATCTAAAAGACATAACTCACATGATTGTTAATCAACATTATAATTGTCATAAATAGGTATTTTAAAATGTATATAAATTGTTTCATGTGGCTCTCCCATGTATAAGCCTATCTGGCCTCCTAATAACTACTAACAATATACACCATAGGCTAAGTATTTGCCATCTATTTAGCTACCTCCACTTTTGCTTAATAAACTTAGGCAATTTACTGATCTGTTTTGGAGGCAAGTGAACAGGAATTATATCCTACCTTGAGCTCCAAGCTTCTTGTATAGCTACAATTTGGTTTGACGGAATGAAAACCTCAGTTTTAACAATTTCACTTTAGGACTAGATAGATATTTATATGGAAATTCATTTAGCCACATAGAATACTTTTCAGAATTTGAATAGTATTTGAAAAGGACTCTCAACTCCCTGCCACTTGTTTAAAACAATGAACATCTCATTATTATAATAACTATCTTGTTATGTACCAATGAGTAGGTCCTAGTACCCAGGAACCGAACAATCTTTTTAGATATCCTTCATTATTTTTTATTATTTTATTCAAAGTTTAATGTAGAACTCTAAAATACAATCATATACTCAAATCCATAATACAGGGAATTGAAAAATTGGTTATTTTTTTGAAAATAAAAATAATTCTTTTGGAAGATAATTCTTAGACTTGGATCCTCTTATATACAACATCACCCTTAATTTACTTTTGAACTTACATCAAAAAGATTTTTAAGACCGATGACCAGCTACTTGTAAAGTTTTTTAGCATTTTAGTGAAATTATTTATTGTTTAGAATCCTATTTCTGGATATTTCAATCAACTGACTAAAACTTTAAAAAAATTTAGGCCTAACATCAATAGTTGTGTACACTTTGACAACAATGAATAACAGAATAACCAAATAAGTCTAGCCTGTATGTTGTATAGAAAAAGCAAAGATGAAACACAAGTGTCTGTCCAAATAGTTTAAAACAATAATATTACAGTAGACTCTTGATAATTCGAAATTGGTGGGCCAAGCATATAAATTTGAATTATCAAGAGTTTTGAATTATCAAGAGTTCGATTTATCGGGAGAAAAACAAACCATTCGAATTACAGAGAGTTCATTTGTTTAATACATACAAAGGTACAGCACGTTACAATAAAACATCATACCGTATTTTAGTACACTTTTAAACAATCAACGGCTTATTTTTCAGTTACTGTAGTTGCAAAGAAATCTATTATTTAGCGCCATATATTTCGCCAATAGCTGAACTATCAGCTGTCGACAACTATGATTGTGCTCAAGGAGATGTCGCGCAATCTAGAGATTGGATTGCCAACTTATAAAAACAAGTCAGCAAAATAATTCAGACTACTGCTCTAACTAAACAAACATCAAAACGTCCAACACTAGCCTACCATGGGAACAGGATGTACTTGTACTGTATAGTTTCCTGTTATAACAGGAAGAGATAACTTCGATTTATAGAGTGTTTTGCCGACTAAACTTCGAATTACTGCGTGACTGATTTATAGAGTGTTTTTTCGACGAAACTTCGAATTACAGCATGACTTCGAATTATAGAGTGTTAACCGACGAAACTTCGAATTACTGAGTTACTTCGAATTATAGAGTGTTTTTCCGACGAAACTTCGAATTACTGCGTGTTACAAATTGACCTGCCCTCTATTTGGACTTTGAAATACCGAGTGTATCAAAATGCATGGTAAAAATTTGAAATATTGAGAGATTCTCTAGGGACTGAGCGTTCATTTTGAATTATCGAAAGTTTTGAATTATCAAGTGTTTGAATTACCAAGAGTGGACTGTATTTACAGGGGCTTTGGAAAATAAATGATTTAGCAAGTAGGTATTATTTTTATTGCATGAATGGATTTGTGATCCTATTTTATGTATTACTTCTTCTTTTGAGTATCGAGTATATTTGTACTGTATATACTGTATAAACATATTTAGAGCCAAAGAGAAAAATTCAAAAATCAATAATTATTAAAATGGGCATACCACCTAAGCAGTGGGGCACGCGGAAGATTTCTCAGGTGCCGTTTGATGTCATTAACTGCTGCGTCTGAAGAAACAGACAATTTTATAATTTTCTAATATTTTAAATTAAACTGTCATAACCTAACCAAACTAACCAAACGTGCTGATAATGGAAAAATCAAATAAAGGTTTACTAATCTAAAATATAGTTTTGTTCATAAAATAAAATTATAAATGCCTAAAATTTAATTTTATAATTTTTAATTGTAAAATTAAACTGTCTAACCTAACCAAACCAACCAAACTTGCTGATATGAACAATTGTTGATAAAAAGTTAGAGCTGCCGGCAGGATTTGAACCCGATACTTTAGATTATCAGCCTGCAACGCTATCCACTACACCATGGCTCTGAACCGTATCATTGCGGTATTGGTGTTCCCTCAAAGTGACGTCAAACAGCACCTGAGAAATCTTCCGTGTGCCGTTTCAGCCACCTAAGTGTGTATATGATTAAAAGATGAGTGCAGATTAGAGTGAGATGATCTGTGTAGGTTTTTGTAAACTAATACTTAGGGGCAGTTTACAAGTTTAGGACTACATAATACATGACCAGACGTTAGTCCTGAACTATATAAGTGATGACCAAAAAATTGGTTCACCATGAGAAAAAAGTATAATGATGTGAAAACCAAGACCTGAGCCAGACGACATAAGTCAGCAAATAGACATTTAAAATTAGGGTAACTCCAAAAGTTGAATTTAGGCCTACTTCTTATATAAAGTTTAGTTTAAACGTCTTTGACCAACAATATTTTTGTTATTGATGAGAAAAAACTAGAATCACGGAATTTGGTACAGTCGCGGTTATATATTTTGGGTTAATTACCAATTGTTGCAATAAAATATTAATGGATTTTACTCCAAAAGTTGAATTTACCTCTCTTCTCTATGAAGTTTAAACATTTTTGACCAGCAATAGTTTTAGTATTGGCAAGTGAAAAACCAGAATCACAGAATTTGATATAGTCTTTCACAATATTTGGTAGCCTATACTTAGTCTTTCAAAATTACTGACACGGTTACTTTTAAAATGGTTCCAAGTGGGTTAAGCCCTGAAAGTAATCTCAAAATAATAATTCTATGAAATTTTACATATGTACCAAGTGTTATATCCATCCGTTCAGTAGTATCTGAGTTTATCACTGCCAAATATGTATAGGCATTCTTTTTTATAGGCCAACTTACAGATAAAACTCCTACCCTTTAGGAAAACTCCTCTAACTGTCCTTAGAAACTTTTTGAAAAACCATAATATTCCTCACGGACATTTCACAATAAGAACACCTTTTATTCAGTTGTGTGGTAGAGTCTTATTACAGTCTCAACTAAAGTAGCCTAGGTACAATTTTTTTAACCCTCCAAGTGTCCATAAATCCACCCATTTATTGCGCAAATGCAGGGTTTTATCAAAATGTATCTTAGAAACTTAAAAACAATAAAGTATACTGTTTTATATATAATTTTGTTTGAGAAATCATGGGCTTCAATGTAGCATATAAAACATTACAAAAAAATTTTCAAAAATTTGTGTGAGGTTAACATTTCTCAAAAATTATAAAATAGGCATAAACAAAAAAAATTATGTTTGCGCTCAATAAATTTTTATAATTTAGCCTATAAGTCGACAAATATTTTAAAATAGCCACTTTGTTCTAAATGTTACAAGGATTACAAAAATATAATAATATAAGGAAGTAAATTTGCAAATAAATAAGTTATAGGTGAAAAACAGATTTCGTACATTTAGCGTTAGGGAAGAATGCATAGCTAGGAATCTGGCCGATAATTTACTTCAATATCACTACCTAGCCTATTTCTTTAGGATCATCAACTAGTCCTTCAAAATCATTTAAATCTTCTTATAATGCACCACATAATTTTTAACACTAAAACAATGATAAACGTAATAAAACACATCAGTCATCGTTCACATCAAAGTTACGGTAACCAAGTTGTTTTCAAATAGTTACATACGTGAGATGTCTGCTACAATATTTTCGGAACTAAAATGAAAAGCATCTAGAAACAGACATCAGGAGAAAGTTTAGAATCTGCTAAAAACAATGATATCAATCTCAATTCAGTTCCATATGATTCAGTCAGTCCCAGAGCCTTTGCCGTAAATGATGTTTGTGTGTCGCAAAAGCGATGCATAACACCACGGCGGGTGTGTTGTGCATCGATTATACGACACTTAACACTCGGAGAGTTAAACAAATACTATCACTAGAACTAAAACTAAATAATAATATATAATACTTATTTATATTGCCAAATGGCAGTACCTACCCAATTACACCTTTCTAGGAATTGATTGATGGGTCTTGGGATAGCCTACAGTAGCTAAGTTGTCGGACGACACTTGAAGTTTGTGAGGTGTGGTCAGTGTTGAACTATTAGTAGGTCTAGATGTTCACATGCTTGTAGCTGTTGGTCAGGCTCAGGATAGGATCCCTTTAAACAAATCATAAGTTAGGACTACTTAAAGTAAAATCTAACCTTTTAAAATTCTTGAAAATTGGCACAGCCTTGTATTGAGCCTAGGCCTTGATGAATTTCCCTGAATCTAAAAATTCTAATGTCAGAACCCAGGTGTATCTCAGTTTTTGATGTACTGAAAATATCACTAGGTCCCTAATTCCAGTTAAAAATATTTGAATGGTCAAAAAATATTGCTACTTAATCAAACAAATGCACATAACTTAAATACTTAATAAGTTCAAAGAAACAAAACTTATAACTTAAAATACTACTCGGTCAACATGGTCCTGACTTGGGTTTAAATTTTAGCGTGACAGTTACCATACATTTAAGACAAATAACTACCTATTATTTATTATTAAAGTTTCATGGGCCTACATAATTGACACTGAAATTGAAAGTTCTTTAGACAATAATCGTGAACATAGGCTACTTAAAATTCAGGAAACTAAACTCTTATCACTTTTCAGACATTCAGAATATCACAACTGTCAGCTGAGTTGCGAATAAAATTTCTCTCTCTAAGCTCATGATTAATTCAAACTGAAATTTCATGTTTAAAATGTTAACTAGTAAATAAAATTACAGGCCCCATGGTTCAAGTATACTATTTAATGTCACAAATCAAAAGAAGTTAGGCCTATTCTTACTTATCAACAAATTTTAGGTTAGGTTTTCAGGTGTAGGCCTAGGGGTCCCGGCCATTGGTCAAAAGTTTGGGGCTATAAGTATTTATATAATCCATCATAACAAACATAAGTAACCCTTTACCAAACTATTATGTATATGTGGATTAGTGTCAGAGGTAGCCAGTTCTCAGTTTCTCTCAACTTTTATAAGATAAAAATTCATTTCTAAGGAGTAAAAATAAAATAAAACTTAAGTTAAAATTGCTACAGTGGATAATTTAGTAATTATCTTGATGGTACTTTGGTCTACTTGGTAACTTATCCAATCTATTCTTGGGCTCAGGACTTCCACAGTAGCAGGTGTTGGGTGCCGGTCCTCAGTTGTTTTAACGTAGTCCAAGGGTATAAAATTAAGTAGCCCACGGTGACATTAAGATCATGGTAACCTTTCCGAGGACAGCAGCCAGTTGAATCAACCCATCCAGGACCCTATCAACAAAACCAAGGTCTAACTAATATAACTTCATAAACTTTTGAGATACCCTATTTTACATCCTTTGTCTAATTCCGGCATAGTACAACCCTAATTCCGGCATAGCACAACCCTAATTCCGGCATCCGTCAGCCTAATACCGGCACCCTGTGTATAGACCTTAAGTTAATAGTGGATGTAACAGCCAATAACAAATAAGATAACTAGTTCATATGTCAACGTGTTGTTAAATGACATAGGTCACCACTGCACTGCCAGTATTTGGGCCACTGCCAGAATTGGGGCTGTTTACCTTACCTAATAGTCACTCGGTTTTCAGAAATGCGCTAAGTTAGAACCTAAAATTAACTTAACTTAAGCCTACTCTTTAACTCAGCAATTGGCCAACTAAACCAAATAAATATTTCAGTTATGTCCAAGCCTAGCCCAAAAAAGTAGCTAGAGAAAATATAAAAGATTTAGTCTGAGTGACATATGCCTAGGCCTACTTACAAATACCGGAAACAAAAAAAAACTTTTACAGGAGACAAAGGGGCAAATTTTACTTTAAAAAGGGTATAGGCCACGGGTACAATTTCTTAACTAGGCTACGCTACTATTGAAACTATCGATTTGATTAGTAAACTTTCATGCGATTTTTTTGCCATCAGCAAGTTTGGTTGGTTAGGTTAGGTCGTGATGGATTAATTTTATAATAAATATATTTTAAAATATCGATTATTAATCAATATTTCAATTTGATAGTTCCAATTGATATTAGCATAGCCCAGTTAAGTAAGAAACTGTACCGGTACCCTAGGCCACAATAATAACACACAATTGAGCAAAATTTGGCCTTAAGCCCAATTAATTTAAGCTAAATTCCAACAAGTTAAAATTTAAAGTTTTATTGTAACCAGGCTAGGTTTAAATTGTTTTCAAAATCTTTCTTAAGAACAGCATACCTAGGCCTGGACTAAATTACTATACAATAGGACTACCTACATAAATGAAAGTTTGTCAGACTTCGACCTTACAATTTAGTATTTGTACCTATCCGAAAATATTTAATGTAACCAAATCCAAATAAACCAAGGTAAATCAAACAGAGAGTAGGCCTAAACCACAATCACGATACTAAACATTATGAAGATTACCTATCACAGATAAAATGCTTTCTTACTTACTTGATTGTTGATTAAACATTGAATAACTTGTTGTTGTCGTCTTGTCTTCGTCATTGAGAATCGGGCAGGTTAACCAACATAACTGTCTGTAAACATAAGTAACTGTCTCTGGATTGGAATGTGTAGTTGTGCCATCTTCTGTCTGAACAGCTGTGCGTGGTAACGGCAACGGCGCAGCAGCATAGCACTTCCAACATGTTGTGAATGAATATTGAATTGAATAGCCTTGCGTCTGCCTAGTCCCAAGAAGACATGCCAACACTATCTGTTAGATTTTTTCGGAACTAAGTGAGCGTAACCATCGACATCGACAGTATGTTGTCAAATAGCAGCGCAGTGTATGATTAGCGCGTAGTGATGGGATAACTAAATGGTTTATTTTAGCCAAATGACCAATCGATAATTTTTAGTTGAATAAATCTCTAAATCAATTATAGTCATAATAATTCATTGTCCCAAAACACAACTAGTTTTTATCTCTTGGAAAACTGAATAGGTAGCATTTTGTGATTTTAGTGCCATTTGGTGATTTTTAGTTGAATGAATCGCTGAATCAATTTTATTTATTAGGTACTAGTTGTTTGCCTGTTCTACGTACGGGAATATTGTAGTAAGTTGAAACCTTATATTCAGAACAGGATTTGGTTTGCTTATTTAGGTACATTTTTTTCAGATATGCTAGTAAAACTATTACTGTATAGGAATATATATAAACCTTCGCAAACAATATCTGACAGTTTTAAAGCCAAAACAAATGCTTCACAATTAAATGTCACCCGATCATGTTAGTCTATATTTATATCTAACTAAATGTTTGCCCGTTCTATATAGTAAGAATCTAGTAGTAAGTTAAAACCTTATATTCAGAACAGGAGTTGGTTTGCATATTTAGTGTGCCCTTTTCCAGATATGATGGCAAAACTATAACTGTTTATGAATACATATAAACCTTCTCAAATACAATATCTGACAGTTTCAAAGCCAAAACAAATGCTTCGCAATTAAATGTCACCCGATCATGTTAGTCCATATTTTATATCTAATGATACAAGGAATTGCTTTACAGTATAGATCTATGAGGCATAGCCCTAAGGTAGGCCTGTAATTGAAAGTTACTTTTCACACTGGTTCAAAGTATTTTAAAACACTACCTCAACCTCACTACTGCACACTTTATTCGGGTCAAAATTGTTATTAACAATGATGCTCTTACTTTTTCCACGAAAAATAAGGACATTAATGCGACACACACAAATACAGATGAATTGAGTCCACATTTTTGAGTCCAGATAGTAAACGCTAAAAATTATACAGTAAGACATCAATTAAATTTAATAAACAATAAGGTGCAGTGTTTATAAATAAATAGTGAAAATAAAAATAGTGATGTGTTTATATGTAAAAATTATTCTTACTGTTACCACCGGTTCTAAGGAAAAGTAGCAGTACCAAAAACCAACGTTTACATTTGAGAAAAGAACTATAGTACTTACGACTAATTCAAACTGTCCTTCTAACCAAACCGTATTAAAGGTGTTAATTAATCTGTTGGCAAATATATAAATAAATAAATACACAGGCCACAAAACATGTAACATGTAACATTATCAATGTAAAGCTTTAAAAACTTACTATAGTTTGCTAAAAAAACTTTCACTTGATGTGGTGCAGTACCGAAGTTATTAATCTCCCTTAGTTTTAATTTTTTTTAAGATTTCAAAAATCAAAGTTATTTCTTATTAATAGCATTATTTGTAAGCAATTTTTTATGTTAACATATTAATGGCAGTTTGAAGAAACCACCTTTATCCAAACAAAGGTTTCTCATTTAAAAGATTATGTAATCTCTAAACGATCAATCGATACATATCTAGCAAACATTCGGAGGAAATGTTACAAAAACACACAAATCTGGGGTTTTGTACGTTTGTAGTTTTACTTCCTAAGTAGGAAAAGTACCGATATCATTGTCGAAATGTAAGTAAGTGGAAACCAAAAGTGAAACTTTAGAAAAGCAAGTTAAGCTACATCTGTTAAGTTAAACCTCCATTATGGTACGATCACAGGGAAATCAGACAGATCTTCCAAGATTGCAGCAACATCCACAATCACCCACTGCAGTTGTGATTTTTTACTTTGCACTTTCACTTTACACAACTACATACATGAAACATAGTCTGAAAGGATTTTAGGTTTACTAATAGGATACAATTGTGTAGACTCCAACTAATTTTAGCATCCACAGTTAATGATGAGAGCAAATATTATAAGTAGTAAATAAGTATCTTTAGACATGAAAATAGAGCTAAAATTTCAACTATTTTCCACAGTCTATAAGTTACACAATCTATTAACAACATACACAACATATTATTAACCTATATACAATATAATTGTCTTGTAATCCAGCTACTAGGAGGTCACAAATTGTGGGCATTTATAGGCATACACTGTGGATACAATGCTCCCTGGTGTGGATTCACACCAATGAGTAACCTACTACAACTATCTGCAATATTAGACCAATTATTTATTAATACCATCAAGGCAAAAATTCCACTTATCCTACACTCATCTTCATTCATACTTTGCTTAAAATACCTACTCTGTTTTCTTTATATGGTTGCCATTTCAATGAAAAGTATTAAATTATAGTTGAGAAAAAACTTGTAGTACCTATTTTAGGAATAATGTAATCATAATTTTCTTTATGATGATTTGAAATTTCCTGTCTTAACATTGATGGAAAGTTTACACTTTCTTTTACATGAGTTAAACAAATAAAGTTTTACATATTAGGTATCTAATAACAAACAGAAGGTTTTAGGGCTAAATATTACTAACTCCAACATTAATTTATTGGGAATTTTTATTCATTTAAAACAAGTTTTACAATATTTACAAAGTCATAAGATGTTAAGATAATATTAAAACGTGATTGAAAGAATATTCCACGATTTAGCATGATTTCTTTTGCTTTGTTCAAAATGTTAAATCCATTTGGGACGGGGAATCGTATGAAACAAGGTACAAACCTATCACTCTTAGCCTTTTTTAGAGATCTTCTAAAACGTCTTTTTTCTGTTCGAATACACTTATATTCATTCTCACTCCCTCCAGTTTCTCTAATCAAAATACAGACAATATGTTGAAGATTGCCATCACGAGGGAACACGGTTACCTTAGGTGCTTGTTTCGTTAAAATTTCATTCAATGATTCATTTTTTTTACACAATAAATCATTTGTTTTTTTTAGGTCTGAATTTATTTGAGCAAATTGATGGTTGGATTCATAATACTGATTAAGTAACTGTAATAATTTATTATTTTCAGTTACAAGTTTATATTCTCCAAACTTACGTATAGAGGGCATCATTTTTTCAAATACCCAGTCCTGGAAAGTCTTGGCAATAGGGAGTTTTGATTTCAAAATCAGGGAATACAAACCTGGTTCATTAATATAAATTGTATGTGGTTGAGTGTTGAAAGTGGGTGGTGTTTTGCTATTTCTTATAAATTTATATTTTGTTTTATATTTATCTTTAACATGGTCTTTAAGTGCATCTCGTGATCTAGAATAACCTAAGATTTCAGCAATTTCTTTACCTTTAAACCAAGGGTTATTATCAGAGTTAAATAATACTGAGACATGTTGATCATTGAAAATGTAAGAAGTAAGATGAGACATTATTTTACAAGAATGGGGCTAATTTCAGAGTTTGTCTGAACAGCAAAGGATCAAGACAAAGAATGAGGGTTACATCCCCTTACTTTGTAATGTTATGTATACAATAGACAAATAACTTTTACAAATTTGTTTGGGCAAACACTTATGATAGATATTTATTTTGTAATTCACCCCAATAATACTTATACACATTTGTCATACATACAATAACCAAAACTTTTAAATTTTTTACATGCTATCCGATCAACATGAACCAAAGGGAATACAAAACAAAAAATGTATAACTTCATAATTCTTTTAGATATTTTAAGTTCAATTCCTTTGATTTGAGCCATCACCCATGATTCTTTTATACTTTTACTTATAATGTTTTTATGTATGAATATTATGCATTTATTATTCACTTATCCAATTTACATAAATATAAATAAATTTGATAATTGCACAGTTAAAAAAAATAATTACAATATTTTAAGGCCTAACAAAAAATCTCAATTGTAGGTAACACTATCCTCGGTTTAAATAGTATGATAGTACACAGTACATTGTAGAATTGACTGGCAAATAAGAAATCAAATTGTCAATATTGTCTACTGACTGACAATCAGCTTCATTAAAGAATACAACAATCAGCTATGAATGTATTCTAATGGTAAACAGTTTATGTTATGGTTATATCTAAATTTGTATTAAACTTTATTATTATTTTTAAATAATTTCAACTATTTATTTAGAGTTTATAAAAACCTTCCCTGACATTTTATTAATTAAAAGATAAATTATTTAATAAAAACTTTCTAAATTTGTAATTTAAACTACATATATGAAACTAAAATGAACTAAACATCAATATTGAATGTACTGAGATTATAATTTGACTTTCATCATTTTTCAGTTTTTCATCTTTAGATGTTAGATGAGAGCTCAACATATGATCATCAGTGGGGAGAAATATATGAATACTTTTAGCCTTGGTTTGATGTTACCTAAATCGAAGTCTTTTGAAACAAAATGGTGAGTAATTTTACTATAAGTTGGTTGTTCTTGTAATATAATTAGGCAAAACCCATCAAAATGGACCGTTACTTTTAAGTCTAACATTAATTAATTCATCTAACTAACAGCAATAAATATAGTGCAATTATACTACATTGACCAGTTTCTTTTTTTTTTGGGAAACTTTTTATAAATAGTGTTAGATAGCCCGCTGCTCATAATCAAGCAAAACTACAACTTGTAATAAAACAATAAAGAACAAAAACATAAAAGCAAGATCTCAATCGAAAAGTCACTCCAAAGTAATTTCTACAAATGATTATAGAGCTATAAAAAATATTATGTTCTAAAAATTACAAAAGTAATCTGCAATTTGTAAATAGAGATCCGCTCTCGTACTCATTTGGTTAACGAAAAAAAATTTTAAAAGAAATTCTGCCATTGATCTTAAAGTAATAAGTTGCAGTCTGTGGTTTACTTAAACTATTTCAAACTATGTTTATTGAAAACAATGGGAATTGGGTTTGATCTAATATTAACAGATAGAGCCACCATTTCCATATTTTGGCCCTTAACCTTACTTAATTGATGCTCTTTATTGATATTCTGAGATGTAATTAAACATTTATACAAAATTACCTTTAATTTGACATCTTAAATATTAAAATCCGTCAAGCCATTATCAAGCTATGACTGTGAAAATAAAACTGATTGCGTATTAATCTATAGATATACCTTAAGAAACAAAAATATATTTTAATATTCATTTTAGGATAACAAATGCTATTATTTTATATACAAAAAATCATAAAGATAACTAACTAATAAACTTATTTATGTTTACCCCATGTAGGAAAATAAATAATGTTGGATGTGTTTTCAATAATTTGGAGATGTTACTCATTTTAAATTGATCTGAGTTTTTTAAGCATAACATTACTAAATTATCCAATATTAAATGTTGAAATCCAAGCCATTTGATTTACGAGAAGATTGAAAGTATTTTTTTTTCTATAAAATTAAGCATAATACAATTTTATCAAATGTAGTGAGTTGTTAGAATTGTAGAATTTGGCTAAAACAATCAGCTTGTAACACTAGTTGGTAACTAAATCAGTTGATAAATATACAATTGTATTAATATATATCTTTTCATTTGCATATAATTTTATTTTGATAAATTTCCACAGTGACAAATTTTTTTTACTTTCAAATATATTTTTCTTGTTGGTACATAATTAGAATTTTTACCATAACATTTCGCAAATAAAATGATAGATATAGTTCTCAAAACTTATTAATGGAAAAATGATAGTTATTTTTTATTTTATTGAAAGTTAGTTACTATAAGATTTTCAATATTCTTACAATAAATTGAACCAGATAAATATTATTGTTACGGTTCCTTATATTAACACAATTCTGAAGAAAAAAGCTAACTACTAAACAATTATTTTTTGTTATTTTAACAGTGGCATAATAGTTTTTTAATGAAGGGATTAAAAGTTACTATTATATTTTAAAGAGATAAATTCAAAAATTTATATTAGGAAATTTTCTTCGAGACTTTTGTACCCTATTTTATATAAAACTTAGGATTGATTTGTGAAGAATAATGCTTATGTTATGGTTAATTTTGTATATGTGCTATTTTAGTATTACCTAGATCAAAAATATAAAATTATAGGATTTATAATAATGGGTTAAACCCCTTTACTGTCAAAGTAATTGAGTGACTCATGTAGTTTTTTTAAAACTACTGGGTTCAAATCTCAAAGAGAGTCATCATTAGGCCATTTATATTTTTTTACCAATCAATAATACATGAACTCTATAAAAAAATTTAAACATTGCCTAAATATTTAGCCAATTTCTTACAATACAAAAATGTGGAGATATAGGACCTATACAACATGGCAGAATAGTCTAGAATGAGGGTTCTATTTAGGATTTATTTCACAATTTTATTCCATTAAACATCTACAACATTAAGTTGACAACTTACATAGATAATATAAAATTTATTATAAAGATTTAAAAATTAAACTCACTTTATGATTATTGAAATAGGATTTGTCAATAAATTTATCTTCATTTGTCTTTTTTTCAAACAAGGGTATCCCTTTTTAATCCTCAATTGAATTAAAAAATTATCTTACTGCTTTTTGTTAATATTTTGGTTTGGTATTGGGAAACAATATTTAAGGATTAAGATATTGGTGAATTGTATTAAATGTGTCATTTTAATTTATTTAAAATTTTTTGTTAAATATCATTTTAACTAAAACATTTTGCTTTTTATTAAATAGATTTCTAAAATTAATTTATTTTTATAAAATATATTATCTAAGGATCTAAATTTAATTTTCTCAAAACTATTTTATCAACCCCTATTTGATTGAAAATTGAACTAACTTTATGATTATTGAAAGAGGATATATCAATAAATGTCTCTTTATTTATCTTTTTTTTCTATCAAAGTATCCCTGAATACTTCTCAATTGAATTACAATTTATTTTACTGTTTTTTGTTAATATCTTGGTTTGTTATTAGGCAACAATATTTTATGATTGTATTAAATGTGTCATCTTAATTTATTTGTAAAATCAGTTTAAAAAATTAAAAATGTTTGTTAAATATCTTTTTAACTGAAACATTTTGCTTTTCATTAAATAGATTTACTACATAAAATTTTGTATAAAATAGATTTTCTAAGCTTCTAAATTTGTTTTTCTCCAAATCATTTTTTTAACCCCTAATTGAAAGTAGACTTTCAAATTACATTGTGGTTTAGGTTTCTATACCAAATATGCTAATAGAATTAGTTTTGAAATTTAAAAAAAACACCCAAACAATAAATAGTATTAACAAAAAAGGATCTTTCAAATAGTTTTTGTCTTACCAATATAGAATGACTCAAACAACTCAAACCAAAGTATAAACATCTATAAACATGAATATGATAAAAATAAATAACATTATTGTTGCTTTTATTATATTTTCAAAATAAATTTAAACTGTTTCTTAGTGTCCATTATCATATATTTACTATATCATCCACTCTATCAAAGCTGGATTACTAAGGCCCTCTAGCTTTATTTCAGCAATATTCAAAGATTTTTGGTTGAATTCTAACAAAATGAGCAGAGTTTTTAATTAATTATTATGTAAATATATTTATTACTTACTTATATCAACAATTAGACCTGAAGTAGTTTTATATATCTCTTTTGACTTTTCAAAAATACTATAAAAATCAATTTTAAGACATATTTTTAAAACAGTAGCAGATTCTTTAACATGCTGTGACCCAAACCACTTGAGTAATGTTTATATGAAGAAAATAAATTGCGATAGTTCTTGGACAAGTAGAATCTAAACACTTGGTCTGCAAGCACTGGCATTAATCTGCTATCTTGATTTTTTGCAACATAAATCAAATGCATTTTAGGAAAACTTATTTATTTGTACTTGTATATTAACTAAATTTTATTATTAACTACCATTTTAAAAGAAGGTTCAGATTGGCTTGCATTATCAACATTGTATTTTAAAACTGTGAAATACTTTTTATGATCATGTATAAATTATAAAATAATATAGGAAACTATTTTTAAGAGTTCCACTTGCTATGGTAATTTTTAGAGGATTAATTTATATATACTAAAAATTTGTAGATTACATGCTATTAAAAAATCTTCATTTCAGATTATTGTGAGGAAGGTGCAAAGCAGAAATGATGCGAGACCATTTGGAAGACCAACAATAGTGGATTTTTAAGAGTGGATTTTAACATATGGTTAAGAGAATATGGATAATCCTGGACAGAGGCATGGTTTATTAAAATCTTTAGTTTATAGATTATAAGTAATAGAAAACAAAATATCTTCTGGCAGATTCAGGATTCTCTACGGCTGTACTGACTTTTTTTCTTAATGTATTTTCTTTTTCTTGAAACCTTTTCCCAAACTAATTCTATTTCTTGTGTCGGAAAGCTATTAATTAAAAATGAAATAAAGTTTTCAATTTGTAACACATATTTTGGATTTAATTTAGAAAACTTTGACTTTACAAGAAAAAATTTTAAAATATCAGTGACAATTTTCTTTTCTTCTTTAGATTGTAATGTTGGTTTCATGGTTTAATAAGGGTTGTTGTAATTCCAAATACTGAAATAATCCAAGATTTGTAGCTACTCATAAAATGAGATCAATTCAATGGGAGGGATTGTGTGAAACTAATGATAAAAGTTAATTGGAAATATAAAAATGGAAATGAAATAAAATTTCATTAATTCAAAATCTACAAAAATCTCATTTCATTATTTTAATAAATTTTATTTTGTAATATTACTCTGAGATAAATTTTCTTTATTGTTTTGAAACAATATTTAAATTTTTCAATTTACCTTATTAAATACTTTGTAAATTTTGTTTGATTAGTTTAACACGTTTAGTAGTTTACACTTTACTTTTTATGTCCAGAAATCAGAATTTGCTTTTCAAAAAATTAGCTACCGATATTAATTTGTCGTTTGCTTGAGGTGATTTACATCATAGTACTGGGAAAGTGCATTAAGATTCATAGTCAGCTTCTAAATTCCTACCTTATCCTGCATAAGTTCTGTGGGGTGCACAGAAGGAACCTCCCCAAAGATTGAGACCATTACACTCTAAAACAACATCACAATTGGGCACATCCTGGGCAACGCTGACATCAAAGTGGCTAATCCTTCTGCAACCGGAAGACTTCAAAAAATAGTATTAAGTAAGAATGTATTAAGAGTTGGGTGAATCTAGAATATATACCACTTAATCCAAGCTCACACTTAAAAGTTGAGTAGATTTTCCAAGATTCATTAGTATATTACAACGTTTAGTTACTAACTCTTTTTTAGAAAATAGTTTTTGAAGAGTTTTAACACTTAAAAGGAGAATTTCTATATGGATAATATAAAAAATATCCTTGTATTTTTAGAGTCTCCACAATTGGGTTTTATTCAGAGAGATTTGATAAAAAATCTCAAATGGTTTCAAGTTTTTCATATTTATATAAAAATTAAACCCCAATCTTCAAAGGAATATCTAAAGGAACAGTTATTAAAATATGAAACTAATATTTGGAACCTTATAAGTAAAGTAAAAACTATTCCTTATGTATTTTTGGAAGAATTTTCTCACAAAATAAACTGGAAGTTAGTTTCAAAACACCACCACATTAAAAACACATTTTTAAAGAAGTTTGTACACTTGTTAGATTTCTATATTATAAGACAAAGATGTAAGGTTCCAAAATATATTTTACTATACAACTTAAAGATAAACAGGCAAAACAAGTTGAAATAAGTAAGAGAATAGAAAAAAAAATTATAACACTTAGAACATCTTCAGTATCTGGTGAGATATAAATGAGAAATACCAAATACCATTTCTTTATATTTAATATGTTTAATTAATTTGAAATCATATTTGATTATAAAAATAATTATAAAAACTAATATTTATGATATCTATCAATTCAAATGGATAGTAATTTTTATTTCTGATATGGGGTTTGAGAGGTAATGGTGCCTGAGGAAAGGTTGACAATTTTTTAAAACTTTTTAAATTCATAACCACAGAGAAATATAACTAAGACACTTTTATATTAAATTATCAGTCTAAACAAACAACCCGACTTTATTCAGTTGGAGGAAATTTTAGAAAATTTTGCAGTGTAACTAGTGAGATCATACATCATCAGTTCAAATTGAGGACCCCATTTATCAGTTGAAAGAAGTTTTGAAAATTATAGCAGTGTATCCTCTATCACTTTGTGGAAGTTAATATCTTTTTAATCTCTTGTCCATTTTATTGTAAATATGGAAAGATTTACTTTAAAAAATTTAAAAATTTATGCAAAGAATTTAGGAGTAGAATTTACTCCACAAATTGGTAGAAGATTGATTATTTGGAAAATTATTAATGTTTTAACAACAGAGGAGAGTGTAATTTATTTTGTTAATCGTTTAAATGGTCCAAAAGATATATACGATTTATATAACACCTTAGAAAGGGAAATGTCTGATAAGAAATTCCAAAATTTATTACAACATAAATTCAACATTGTAAAACAGAGACTATTGGAAATGTCTCAATATGATTGGAAAAAACTCTACAAAAATGAGTGTTTTTCTAAAAAATTTATGAAAACTTTTACAAACAAGATTAACTTTAATGAAGTGGTAAAATACCAAACTCTAAATTCAGGCAGTATTATTGAATTTTTCAATAAGTTTGATTTTCGTCTTTTGGTTAAACACCAAAACCTGTCTGATGTAATTCTAACCCATCTTAAAGATCAAATTTATTGGAATGTTCTAATCTACTATCAAGATGTGCCTGAATGCTATTTATGGAAACATTATTACAACATCAATCTTAATATATTGTTGAGAAACAAAAAATTATCAAAAGATTTTATTACTTGGATTTTAATAAATGATAAAGCAAACCAACAACAAATATGGCCAAATTTATTACAATTCCAAGAATTATCAAAAGAGCAAATTATATTTATATACTCAAGATTAGATTCAGGAGAAGAGTGTTATAAAAATCAATTTGGAAATCTTATAAGCAGGTATCAATGTTTGGACTCTTTTCTTTTGGAAAAATTCAAAAACAGATTACATTGGCCTACAATTTCCTTATATCAAAACATAATTGACCTTGATTTGATAAAATTTTGTAAATGGATAGATTTCAAAATATATCTTACAAGAGGTATTCCAATAAGTGAATTTGTCAAACAAAATATCCCAAAATCCTATACAGAATCAAAGATATGTATAAATTGTCCAATTTGTTTGGCAACAACAGATAAAAATGTAGTCTTAAGATGTTACCACATATTCTGTAAAATATGTATGAAACAGTGGTTGGAAGGCCATAATACCTGCCCTCTCTGTAGAAATAATATTCAAATCCCATTAATTCTGTAAATATTTCTACCCCTTTTACCACTCTATAGAAACTAATCCCTTTCAATTCTATATTAAACCTTAGTTAAGTTGTTTCTAAACCATTCCATATTAAAAAACTAACATATTACTAGGGGACTAGTTAGTGTTATATGGATTATTTCTTGATTGTTATTCCCCTTTCAGACATAGCTTCAACCTTATCTCCACTTCTTTTATAAAATATTTGTAAAACTTTATACATATATAATTTCTCAAAGGCAAAATATCTAACTTTTTAGTGTTAAATATTTTATTTTGCAAGACAATTAATGGCTTGATTGGTGAAAAATAAGCTATTTTGTAAATAGCTAAACCCTACTCCAATTTATAATTTATCATTGCATAATAAATATGTCTGAGTAGGCATTGATTACAGATACAACTTAACATATAAAATATCCTTACATGTTTTATTCTTAACATAATCTATATGGTGCTTCCAGTTTATCTTTGAGTCTAAGTGTAATCCAAAATATTTAATTTTCTCCATTTGCTCAATAACAGTACAATCAAAATTTGTAGATTGGTAATTTGTTGTTGGTATTTTATCAGGGTAGTAAAACTTATGTTCTTTGATAGATTATAATTACATATTTAGTTTTTGGCTCATTACCATGAGCATTACTATTATTATTAGTTAAATTAGTTGTAGTGTATGGTATAGGAATACAATTTATATTTTTGAAAATATTACAAAATTTATCATTGAGAAAATTTACTATGTTTTATTCAGGAGTTAATATTTAGAGTTATTCTAGTTGGAAAACAAAAAATAATTGTAAAACCATACATATTGATTAAAATTTAAAACCTAGTTTTATGGCTGGATGACCTGCAGGTTTCTAAAGTATCTATATTAAAATCTCCTGCTATACAAATCTGATAAAATCCAACCATAAGTGTACAATTTTGAACTAATAAAGTGTTACAATAATTATTGTTTAAGCACATGTTATATTATTATTGTGATTAGTAAAAAAAATAAAATTATCAATTTATTAATTATTTATTTGAAATATATATAATTTTATTTTTTCGTTTGTTTTATTTACCACAGTATCTGTCTCTATACTTAACCATTTAAAAGATAGAAGTAAACCCTGATATTTTCCTATCTGCATTTTAAAGTTTACTTGCATTGATAAATTTAGACTTAATATTTTTTCTTACTTTTTACAATCTGTTACTTGATTCTTGGAATATTTCTTGTTATTTTCCTTTTGTTTTTATAAATATTCATATAATATTGTGAGTGTAATAATTTCTTGAGTTTAGGATTTGTGAGTTTCTAATAATGATTTTCAAATATACTCCATAGTTAAGGATATTCTATGTATTTATGGAAAACAAATTAACTTTCTTTTACTGGTTACATGGATCATACCATTCAAATTTAAACACTTATTGTTAATTATTAAAATAAAAATAAATCACATTCTATGTATTTATGGAAAACAAATTAACAGTTGTTTACTGATTACATGGATCATGCCATTCAAATCTAAACACTCATTGTTGATAATAAAAATAAAAATAAACCAAACAACTATACACTTACAATTTATTCGAAGCCAGTGACAGAAGAACATTGAGTACAGTTTTACCTCTTTGTCAAAATCCTCAAATAATATTTTTCTTTGATTTAAATTTAAAACAGAGTAATTGATTTATGAACATGATCTTAAATTTGTTAAAATACATATAGGTTATCTCCTTATAACACGTACATCTTTAGAAATTTAATCTTGGAATATAGCTATATTAGCTAAACTATAAAAAACCCAAATACTGATTTTCAAAATTGAGGTGACAAAACCAATTTAGCATTTGGTAGAAATTGTAATTATTCATAAAGATATAATGGATATATTTTATCACTTTTAAAATTATTCTAAATTTTTCCTTCAAATATTTAGTTTTATTTATGAGTTTTTACTTGCACTATAAAACATTAGAAATTATATTTCAATACTGGGATGTTCTATTTTCTAACCTTATTTCAATATTAACTATTTCCCTTTATAAACCTACATATTCACCACCATTTTAGAAAAACTGTAACAACCTCATATAATTAAATACTAATAAGTTAGATAACAGAATGGTTCCAATTTGACATTACAGAAAATGTAAAAACTACTTTTATTATAAAAAAATCCAATTTACATATTTAAGAATATTTCTCCTAAATCAAATTATTATCTTGTAGATATTTTATAATATTCCCAAATATTTATGTAAATTGGTTTGATTTATTCATGAAGCTAATATTACTTACTACTACTACTTCATCAACACATTTTTACTTAAAAAGATTATGGTTTGATATTTTAAAATTATTAACTATTAACTAACTGTTACCTATTCTTGATAATAAAGAGTTTTCTTTAGATTGGATATAAAAATAATAACATAAACAAACCCTACTAAAGGTTGAATGTGTAATTTTTGTGCGTATTTATCAAGGATGTGCTGAAGATAAGGCTGTGGTCAACCTGGCATTGTGGTGAGTATAAACAAGAATTATCAAGAAAAATAAAGCTGTGGTCAGCCTAGACATATCAATGTTTATCCTTGGATTATTTTACCTGGCAGTGCCATGGGTACAAACAAGAACTACCAAGGAATTATTAACTGAGCCATTCTTTATTGGGAGAAGTACATGCTTAAAACTTATTTCATTTAAATAGTTTGTCTATTATGCAGAACATTAGGAAACAATTGTGGGTAGTTAATCTCATAGCTAGCACAACTATACAAATACTAATAACTCATACTGGGATAAATTAGTTACATTTCATAAAATTTATTATCTAGAGTTATTTCTATTAGAAAATCATTTTATCTTTCTTCCTTAATTGATTATGGTAATATCTCTCACCTCTGTCAATTATTGTAAAATTATTTCCAAGATTGAATATTTTTCATTTTGAGCAAATTGTCCTATATGGAATCTCAAAATAAAATTTTATACCATTTAAATATTTGTGATTTATATTTACTAAACCATTATCAGTTAAATTTTAAACCATCTAAAATTAAAAAGAAATTGTTAATTTTATGTATTTTTTAAACATTAAATATTACAAAAAAACATACATTTGGCTATTATTTTTATAGGACACTATAACTATTCTTTTTATATACTTGAGCCCTATGAACAAACAAACCATTTCCTATGTTATCTATCTAAAAGAAAATGCATTTTTCTTTAATATTTTTAACATGTTTCAATTAAAAGGTTAACCCTTTCAATGTTAGGATATTTGTTTATAATTTTGGGAAAATATTAGAGTTATTTACTTATTGCATCTAAAAAGTGTTATGTTTGCCACGAGGGTAAAGTCTAATGGTAAAAATAAAATTTATGTTATGTGCTAAGAAATGATATGTTGGGCATTGATCATATGAGCAATCTAAAGAAACAGTTACTGTTTTGAAACACAACGAACCTCACACATTCAAGAGTTACAATGGCATAATATATCATCACTTAACATTTCTTGGGACAAAAAAAACACAACAAGTCTATCTTTGTACAAAAAAATTAAAATTCCCCAATATAAAATTACATTAGTTTCTTCCTAAGTAAAATAAAAATAACAATTGCAAAATCTTTCTAGAGTCTTTAAATTTAGACTGTAATCAGTATTTATTGTTTTTATATAAAAATTTTACTCTTTACAAAATCCTAATAGCATAAAATAAGTACATTTTATATTTACATGTCCTACTACTTGAAGATGAAAGTAAATAAATATTTAATAAAAAAACATCAATTCAAATGTGACAAATAAAATAACCTTATTACTCATTGAGTATGCCTCAAAACTTCATTCCTAGTCTTGAAACTGTATTTCTATGATCTTGAACTAATAAACTCCCCTTAGTTCCCTTATTTAAGTTAGATTAGTTATGGAACCTTCCACACAACACTTGTAACTTATCAACATGTCTTCGTACTGCAGGCTACTTCTAACTATTGTAAATGTAAAACTTAATTTTTAATTTTTTTCTAAAATCAAACCATGTTACTTTATAATAATCCATTGAAATTGGAATAATTATCTAGGAGTGTTTGTTACCATTATTCAACCACAAGTTCCCAGACTCACAATTGGTATTGTTCCTGTGCAAGACAAAGCCAAATATGGGATTATTATACAAGTCCAGTAAACATGTTCTGGACATGTGACATACAATATTTTATATCATACTACTAAATCTGTACATATCCTTTTCCACTAACTAAAGGACAAAAAATCACTAGTTCTAAGAGAGGTTTTTTTTTTGTATATGACCACCATTGCTACCCATATACAGTATAATCAGCTGATTAGTATCTAGTAAAACTCATTACAGTACAGTAGCATGTTATAAAACTCTATTTGATTAATTAAGTTGGTGGCAAACAGCTGTTTACTGGACTAAGCCCATGTTGCATGGTAAGTTTTTCAAAACAGTGTAATATGGCATAAAAAATTTTTTAGCTTGATAGTTGCAACTACCTTGTAATTTATGATTGACAACAAGAAGAATGATTTAAAATGAAGATGAAACTGCATTATTTGCAACTACCTTGTAATTTATGATTGACAATAAGAAGAATGATTTAAAATGAGGTTGAAACTGCAAAATTTATCATCTACTAGAAAAATGAGATAGATTGACAAGAAGTTAGTCATAATATTATTTATATTAGCTCATTACTATAGATTCCCATAGGTAAACACTGAAGCTAAAATAATTTGTATCCAAATCTATTTTATT
Organism: Macrosteles quadrilineatus; assembly: GCF_028750875.1. Classification (NCBI taxonomy): domain Eukaryota; kingdom Metazoa; phylum Arthropoda; class Insecta; order Hemiptera; family Cicadellidae; genus Macrosteles; species Macrosteles quadrilineatus. The sequence continues at coordinate 13,784,900 of NW_026542597.1, forward strand.
AGGAGGTAATACATTGTAGATACTTAGGTAGAATGTTGTGCTCCTAAGTTTAAAATAATATTCACACTAGTGAGAGAAATAACAATTTACAATGCATTCCTGATAACTAAACCAATTTATTTATAAAATGCCAAGGCAAAGCTGTGGTTTAGATTTCAATAGTAAAATATGATTATAGACTCAGTAGGCCTATTTTTATCAGTGGCTATATGGGATATAAATTCAAAGCTGTGTCCAAGAAATATTTACATCTTCCCATTAGAAAAAACCTGTCATGTTGTAGTATTTTTGGCATCACAATATTGAATAGATTCATTGATGGATTCATTATCCTATTCTATATTTTTTAAGTAAATGAGATGGTTATTTGTCAGATTTTAATTTTGAGAGCTAAGTCCAACTATCTAACACAATAGCATAGTGTTTTGTTGCCTACACCTTAACACAATTTATTTTTTTTAGTGGAGCCTTGGCCTTAATCACCAACAATAAATAATAAATGATTGTGTCAACAAATTTAGATAAAAATCTATACACAGTACCATCTTAATTTTTTGTTATTATAATTGATATAGTACACTAGGATTGATTTTAGGAGATTTGTTCTCATTGACATATTTACTGGAATAAGCTTATTATGATTCTAAGCAGTACATCAAGTATCTATCAGACCCACTAAGACTCACTCAGACACTTGTCATATTCTAGACCATCAGAGGAAATAATTATAGCAATATTTCAAAGATATAGACAGATGGTTGGACATGATGCCGATTATTCTTGGTAGGAGGAGAGGGGAAAGAGAGAGAAGGAAGAAAAGTAGAAGGAGAAGATGACAAGGAGGGGGGAGGGTAAAGGGGAGAGGAGAGGGGGTTTGAGAGTCTCATTGGTCAGGAAATTCTGGGAGGAGAGGGGGAAGGAGAGGGGGGAAGGAGAGGGGGTAGAGAGTCTCATTGGTCAGGAATTTTCAAAATAATGACCCTGTGTGTGTGTGTGAGTGTGTCAGAATCGGCATAAAAGGAGTGGGGGAGAAGCTGGTCCTTCAGTCTCTCATCAGCAGCACAAGCGTTCGGTCATCTCCTGGGTAAGTCCTCAACACTCAAACTTAGGCTAGAAACTTAGTCGGAATATAGCTAGCTAGGGTTCTCTTGTTCAAAATATTACAAGTTCTTTTAAAAACTTAGAAAATTTGTAGTCTCTATGCCAGCAAAACTTAGCCCAATGCAAACAACTGACAATCTCAAAGAAATTACAAGTCCTTTTAAAAACTTAGAAAATTTGCAGTCTCTATGCCAGCAAAACTTAGCCAAATGCAAGCAACTGACAATCTCAAAGAAATTACAAGTTCTTTTAAAAAACTTAGAAAATTTTCAGTCTCTATGCCAGCAAAACTTAGTCAAATGTAAGCGCGACTGATAATTTCAAAGAAATTACAAGTCCTTTTAAAAACTTAGGAAACTTGCAGTCTCTATGCCAGCAAAACATAGTCAAATGTAAGCAACTGACAATCTTAAAGAAATTACAACTCTTTTAAAAAACTTAGAAAATTTTCAGTCTCTATGCCAGCAAAACTTAGTCAAATGTAAGCAATTTCACAAGTTCCTTAAAAACTTAAAACATTTTCAGTCTCTATGCCAACAAAACTTAGCCAAATGTAAGCAACTGACAATCCTAAAGAAATTACAACTCTTTTAAAAAACTTAGAAAATCGCAGTCTCTATGCCAGCAAATCTTAGCCAAATGCAAGCAACTGACAATCTCAAATAAATTACAAGTTCTTTTAAAAACTTAGAAAATTTAGAGTCTGTATGCCAGTAAAACTTAGTCAAATGCGAGCGACTGATAATTTTAATGATTTTCACAAGTTCTTTTAAAAACTTAGGAAACTAGCAGTCTCTATGCCAGCAAAACTTAGCCAGCCAAATGCAAACAATTGACAATCTTAAAGAAATTACAAGTCCTTTAAAACACTTTGAAAATTTGCAGTCTCTATGCCAGTGAAACTTAGTCAAATATAAGCGACTGATAATTTCAATGAATTTCACGAGTCCTTTATGAAACTTAGAAAACTTGCAGTCTCAATGCCAGCAAAACTTAGCCAAATGCAAGCAACTGACAATCTCAAAGAAATTACAAGTTCTTTTAAAAAACTTAGAAAATTTCCAGTCTCTATGCCAGCAAAACTTAACCAAATGCAAGCAACTGATTATTTCAACAAATTTTACAAGTTCTTTATTTGTAGTTTCTTTGCTAACAAAACTTAGCCAAATGCAAGCAACTGATAATCTGGCCAAATTTTACATGTTATTTCTTTAAACTTAGGAGTGAATTTAGCTTAGATTCATTGTTCAATATGATTATACATCCTTTAAACAACTTACAATATTTCCAACAGTCTCAATGTTAGTGACACTTATTCACATGTATTTGGATGATATCCTAAACAAATAGAACCTCAGTAATCTGCCAGTTTACTTTATACTACACAAATAATTTTAAATTGTATAAATATAATTTTACAATTTATAAAGTCAAATTTCTTTTACCTTTTTCTACAATTAGAAACAGGATGATTTACAAATATTATTTAATAAATTCACCAAGTTTAAAAAATTCTTCCCACCCTTCTCCCTCAATAGTGTTTACCCTGTGTGTAGGTAAATTTGTGTGAATTTATTAGTGTAGTATGTCTGAATTAGCAACATCTCCTGGGTAAGTCCACAACACACACATATAGGCTAGAGATGTACTTAGAGTATATGTAGTGGAGGAGGGGTAGAGAGTCTCATTGGTCAGGAAATTCCGGGAAGAGAGGGGGGAGGAGAGAGGGGGAAGGAGAGGGGGTAGAGAGTTTCATTGGTTAGGAATTTCCAAAATAATCACCCTATGTGTGTGTCCCTTAGTCTCTCATCAGCAACACAAGCGTTTGGTCATCTTCTGGGTAAATCCTCAACACTCACACTTAGGCTAGAAACTTAGACAGAATATAACTAGATAGGGTTCTCTTGTTTAAAAAATGACAAGTTTTTTTAAAAACTTAGAAAATTTGCAGTCTCTATGCCAGCAAAACTTAGTCAAATACTAGCAACTGATAATTTCAAAGAAATTATAAGTCCTTTAAAAAACTTAGAAAACTTGCAGTCTCGATGCCAGCAAAACTTAGCCAAATGCAAGCAACTGACAATCTCAAAGAAATTACAAGTTCTTTTAAAAAACTTAGAAAATTTTCAGTCTCTATGCCAGCAAAACTTAGTCAAATGTAAGCAATTTCACAAGTTCCTTAAAAACTTAGAACATTTGCAGTCTCTATGCCAACAAAACTTAGTCAAATGTAAGCAACTGACAATCCTAAAGAAATTACAACTCTTTTAAAAAACTTAGAAAATCGCAGTCTCTATGCCAGCAAATCTTAGCCAAATGCAAGCAACTGACAATCTCAAATAAATTACAAGTTCTTTTAAAAACTTAGAAAATTTAGAGTCTGTATGCCAGTAAAACTTAGTCAAATGCGAGCGACTGATAATTTTAATAATTTTCACAAGTTCTTTTAAAAACTTAGAAAACTAGCAGTCTCTATGCCAGCAAAACTTAGCCAGCCAAATGCAAACAATTGACAATCTTAAAGAAATTACAAGTCCTTTAAATAACTTTGAAAATTTGCAGTCTCTATGCCAGTGAAACTTAGCTAAATGCAAGCAACTGCAAATCTCAAAGAAATTACAAGTTCTTTTAAAAACTTAAATAATTTGCAGCGCGACTGATAATTTCAATGATTTTTACAAGTTCTTTAAAAACTTATAACATTTGCAGTCTTTATGCCCACCAAACTAAGCCAAATGCAAGCAACTTACAATCTCAAAAAAATACAACTCTCTTAAAAAAGTCTTTTAAAAAACGTAGGAATATTTCTAACATTCTCTATGCCAGTAATACTTAGCCAAATACAAGCAACTGATAATCTAAACAGATTTTACAACTTCTTTCTTTAGTTTTAGGTTTGTAGCTAGCTAGATTTCCTCATTTTAAATTATTACAAGTCTTTAAAAAACTTACAATACTTTCAACAGTCTTCTTGTCAGCAACACTTATCAAAATTCATTTGAATTATTCTCTAAACAAAATTGGACATGAGTGTTCTGTCAGTCTCCTTTATACTAAGCATATCACCTTTCAATTTTACACATATAATTTTACTAATTCTAAAAGTTAAATATCTTTTACCCTTTCCTAAAATAAAAAGAGGGGGATTTACAAATATTATTTTATGAATTCTCAAAATTAAAATTCTCCCCCCAGAGAATGGTTGGGGGATTTGGGATATATACCAGTTCATCTAGGCATATTCTTCAGAGTTTGGTGAGTGCTCTCTTAGGTTTTATACTTAAAAAAAACTAACTTTGTAAAAACTTTAAACACTTGGACTTGTAGGTTCTAAAAAAAAGTAAAAAAATGATAGTCTTAATAATAGAAACAGTCTGTAGCATTGGATTCCTTGCGGTGTTAACTAAGATGTTACAGATTTAAACACTTAAAAAAATTAGTAGTGAGTTAGGGGCATTTTAACAAAAGTTAGAAATTTTCATTATTACTACTTTTAATAATAGTTACAGTCTGTAGCATTGGATACCTTGCGGTGTTAACTAAGATGTTACAGATTTAAACACTTAAAAAAATTAGTAGTGAGTTAGGGGCATTTTAACAAAAGTTAGAAATTTTCATTATTACTACTTTTAATAATAGAAACAGTCTGTAGCATTGGATACCTTGCGGTGTTAACTAAGATGTTACAGATTTAATCACTTAAAAAAATTAGTAGTGAGTTGTAGGGGTTTTAACAAAAGTTAGAAATTTTCATTATTACTACTTTTAATAATAGATACAGTCTGTAGCATTGGATACCTTGCGGTGTTAACTAAGATGTTACAGATTTAAACACTTAAAAAAATTAGTAGTGAGTTGTAGGGGTTTTAACAAAAATTAGAAATTTTCATTATTACTACTTTTAATAATAGATACAGTCTGTAGCATTGGATACCTTGCGGTGTTAACTAAGATGTTACAGATTTAAACACTTAAAAAAATTAGTAGTGAGTTGTAGGGTCTTTAACAAAAATTAGAAAAATTTATTATTACTACTTTTAATAATAGATACAGTCTGTAGCATTGGATACCTTGCGGTGTTAACTAAGATGTTACAGATTTAAACACTTAAAAAAAATTAGTAGTGAGTTAGGGGCATTTTAACAAAAGTTAGAAATTTTCATTATTACTACTTTTAATAATAGAAACAGTCTGTAGCATTGGATACCTTGCGGTGTTAACTAAGATGTTACAGATTTAAACACTTAAAAAAATTAGTAGTGAGTTGTAGGGTTTTTAACAAAAACTAGAAAAATTTATTATTACTACTTTTAATAATAGATACAGTCTGTAGCATTGGATACCTTGCGGTGTTAACTAAGATGTTACAGATTTAAACACTTAAAAAAATTAGTAGTGAGTTGTAGGGTTTTTAACAAAAATTAGAAAATTTTATTATTACTACTTTTAATAATAGAAACAGTTTTTAGTATTAAATACCTTATAGTGTTAACTAAGATGTTACAGATTTAATCACTTAAAAAAATTAGTAGTGAGTTGTAGGGGTTTTAACAAAAGTTAGAAATTTTCATTATTACTACTTTTAATAATAGATACAGTCTGTAGCATTGGATACCTTGCGGTGTTAACTAAGATGTTACAGATTTAAACACTTAAAAAAATTAGTAGTGAGTTGTAGGGGTTTTAACAAAAATTAGAAATTTTCATTATTACTACTTTTAATAATAGATACAGTCTGTAGCATTGGATACCTTGCGGTGTTAACTAAGATGTTACAGATTTAAACACTTAAAAAAATTAGTAGTGAGTTGTAGGGTCTTTAACAAAAATTAGAAAAATTTATTATTACTACTTTTAATAATAGATACAGTCTGTAGCATTGGATACCTTGCGGTGTTAACTAAGATGTTACAGATTTAAACACTTAAAAAAAATTAGTAGTGAGTTAGGGGCATTTTAACAAAAGTTAGAAATTTTCATTATTACTACTTTTAATAATAGAAACAGTCTGTAGCATTGGATACCTTGCGGTGTTAACTAAGATGTTACAGATTTAAACACTTAAAAAAATTAGTAGTGAGTTGTAGGGTTTTTAACAAAAACTAGAAAAATTTATTATTACTACTTTTAATAATAGATACAGTCTGTAGCATTGGATACCTTGCGGTGTTAACTAAGATGTTACAGATTTAAACACTTAAAAAAATTAGTAGTGAGTTGTAGGGTTTTTAACAAAAATTAGAAAATTTTATTATTACTACTTTTAATAATAGAAACAGTTTTTAGTATTAAATACCTTATAGTGTTAACTAAGATGTTACAGATTTAATCACTTAAAAAAATTAGTAGTGAGTTGTAGGGGTTTTAACAAAAGTTAGAAATTTTCATTATTACTACTTTTAATAATAGATACAGTCTGTAGCATTGGATACCTTGCGGTGTTAACTAAGATGTTACAGATTTAAACACTTAAAAAAATTAGTAGTGAGTTGTAGGGGTTTTAACAAAAATTAGAAATTTTCATTATTACTACTTTTAATAATAGATACAGTCTGTAGCATTGGATACCTTGCGGTGTTAACTAAGATGTTACAGATTTAAACACTTAAAAAAATTAGTAGTGAGTTGTAGGGTCTTTAACAAAAATTAGAAAAATTTATTATTACTACTTTTAATAATAGATACAGTCTGTAGCATTGGATACCTTGCGGTGTTAACTAAGATGTTACAGATTTTAGGGATGGACGGGATTGAATTTTTAGTTCGGGACGGGACGGGACGGGATTTTTATTTCCTTCCCGACTTTCGGGACGGGACGGGACGGGATTTTTTTCTGTGCATAAAAAGAAAGTACTGTATTGCAGTTACCAAAAAAGACATAAGAAATCAATTTTTACCATTTGTGGCACTGATCTATAAAAACCAAAAAATGGGTAACAATTTACAGGTACCTATAGAAACTTGTGACTCGCGGGTCACGGGGTGATCGTCTGTATGACTCGCGGTCACGGCGCGATCGTCGTCATGACTCGCGGTCACGGCGCGATCGTCGGTATGACATCGCGGTCACGGGGTTATCGTCGGTATGACTCCACGGTCACGGCGCGATCATCGTCATGACTCGCGGTCACGGCACGATCGTCGGTATGACTCGCGGTCACGGCGCGATCGTCGGTATGACTCCACGGTCACGGGGTTATTGTCGGTATGACTCCACGGTCACGGCGCGATCGTCGTCATGACTCGCGGTCACGACGCGATCGTCGGTATGACTCGCGGTCACGGCGCGATCGTCGTCATGACTCGCGGTCACGGCGCGATCGTCGTCATGACTCGCGGTCACGGCGCGATCGTCGGTATGACTCCACGGTCACGGGGTTATTGTCGGTATGACTCCACGGTCACGGCGCGATCGTCGTCATGACTCGCGGTCACGACGCGATCGTCGGTATGACTCGCGGTCACGGCGCGATCGTCAGTATGACTTGCGGTCACGGCGCGATCGTCGTCATGACTCGCGGTCACGGGGTTATCGTCGGTATGAATCCACGGTCACGGCGCGATCGTCGGTATGACTCGCGGTCACGGCGCGATCGTCAATATGACTTGCGGTCACGGCGCGATCGTCGGTATGACTCCACGGTCACGGGGTTATTGTCGGTATGACTCCACGGTCACGGCGCGATCGTCGTCATGACTCGCGGTCACGACGCGATCGTCGGTATGACTCGCGGTCACGGCGCGATCGTCAGCATGACTCGCGGTCACGGCGCGATCGTCGTCATGACTCACGGTCACGGCGCGATCGTCGTCATGACACGCGGTCACGGCGCTATCGTCGTCATGACTCGCGGTCACGACGCGATCGTCGGTATGACTCGCGGTCACGGCGCGATCGTCATCATGACTCGCGGTCACGGGGTTATCGTCGTCATGACTCGCGGTCACGGCGCGATCGTCAGTATGACTTGCGGTCACGGCGCGATCGTCGTCATGACTCGCGGTCACGGGGTTATCGTCGGTATGATTCCACGGTCACGGCGCGATCGTCGGTATGACTCGCGGTCACGGCGCGATCGTCAGTATGACTTGCGGTCACTACGCGATCGTCGGTATGACTCCACGGTCACGGGGTTATTGTCGGTATGACTCCACGGTCACGGCGCGATCGTCGTCATGACTCGCGGTCACGACGCGATCGTCGGTATGACTCGCGGTCACGGCGCGATCGTCAGCATGACTCGCGGTCACGGCGCGATCGTCGTCATGACTCACGGTCACGGCGCGATCGTCGTCATGACACGCGGTCACGGCGCTATCGTCGTCATGACTCGCGGTCACGGCGCGATCGTCGTCATGACTCGCGGTCACGGGGTTATCGTCGGTATGATTCCACGGTCACGGCGCGATCGTCGGTATGACTCGCGGTCACGGCGCGATCGTCAGTATGACTTGCGGTCACGGCGCGATCGTCGGTATGGCTCCGCGGTCACGGGGTTATCGTCGGTATGACTCGCGGTCACGGCATGATCGTCGGTATGACTCGCGATCACGGCTCGATCGTCAGCATGACTCCGCCATCACGGCATGATCGTCAGTATGACTCCGCGGTCACGGCGCGATCTTTGGTAGGACTCCGCGGTCACGGCACGATCGTCGGTATGACTTGCGGTCACGGCGCGATCGTCGGTATGACTCCGCGGTCACGGGGTTATCGTCGGTATGACTCGCGGTCACGGCGCGATCGTCGGTATGACTCGCGGTCACGGCGCGATCGTCGGTAGGACTCCGCGGTCACGGCGCGATCGTCGGTAGGACTCAACGGTCACGGCGCGATCGTCGGTATGACTCGCGGTCACGGCGCGGTCGTCGGTAGGACTCCGCGGTCACGGCATAATCGTCGAAATGATTTCGTCTCCTGCGTTCGCGGACCTATCGCTCGCAATAACGGCGTTATCGGCACTCGCGAAGCGGAAAAATCGCCGACGATCGGACCAAATCCCGTCCCGAAAAATTCCCGAGTCAAATGTAATCCCGTCCCGATAATCGGGAATATTTTTTTCCCGAAAAATTCCCGAAATTTCGGGACCCGTCCATCCCTAACAGATTTAAACACTTAAAAAAATTAATAGTGAGTTGTAGGGTTTTTAACAAAAATTAGAAATTTTCATTATTACTACTTTTAATAATAGAAACAGTCTGTAGCATTGGATACCTTGCGGTGTTAACTAAGATGTTACAGATTTAAACACTTAAAAAAATTAGTATTGAGTTAGGGGCATTTTAACAAAAATTAGAAAATTTTATTATTACTACTTTTAATAATAGATACAGTCTGTAGCATTGGATACCTTGCGGTGTTAACTAAGATGTTACAGATTTAAACACTTAAAAAAATTAATAGTGAGTTGTTGGGTTTTTAACAAAAATTAGAAATTTTCATTATTACTACTTTTAATAATAGAAACAGTCTGTAGCATTGGATACCTTGCGGTGTTAACTAAGATGTTACAGATTTAAACACTTAAAAAAATTAGTAGTGAGTTGTAGGGTTTTTAACAAAAATTAGAAAAATTTATTATTACTACTTTTAATTATAGAAACAGTCTGTAGCATTGGATACCTTGCGGTGTTAACTAAGATGTTACAGATTTAAACACATAAAAAAATTAGTAGTGAGTTGTAGGGTTTTTAACAAAAGTTAGAAATTTTCATTATTACTACTTTTAATAATAGATACAGTCTGTAGCATTGGACACCTTGCGGTGTTAACTAAGATGTTACAGATTTTAACACTTAAAAAAAATTAGTAGTTAGTTGTAGGGTCTTTAACAAAAATTAGAAAAATTTATTATTACTACTTTTAATAATAGATACAGTCTGTAGCATTGGATACCTTGCAGTGTTAACTAAGATGTTACAGATTTAAACACTTAAAAAAAATTAGTAGTGAGTTAGGGGCATTTTAACAAAAGTTAGAAATTTTCATTATTACTACTTTTAATAATAGAAACAGTCTGTAGCATTGGATACCTTGCGGTGTTAACTAAGATGTTACAGATTTAAACACTTAAAAAAATTAGTAGTGAGTTGTAGGGGTTTTAACAAAAATTAGAAAATTTTATTATTACTACTTTTAATAATAGAAACAGTCTGTAGCATTGGATACCTTGCGGTGTTAACTAAGATGTTACAGATTTAAACACTTAAAAAAATTAGTAGTGAGTTGTAGGGGTTTTAACAAAAATTAGAAAAATTTATTATTACTACTTTTAATAATAGATACAGTCTGTAGCATTGGATACCTTGCGGTGTTAACTAAGATGTTACAGATTTAAACACTTAAAAAAATTAGTAGTGAGTTGTAGGGTTTTTAACAAAAATTAGAAATTTTCATTATTACTACTTTTAATAATAGAAACAGTCTGTAGCATTGGATACCTTGCGGTGTTAACTAAGATGTTACAGATTTAAACACTTAAAAAAATTAGTAGTGAGTTAGGGGCATTTTAACAAAAATTAGAAAATTTTATTATTACTACTTTTAATAATAGATACAGTCTGTAGCATTGGATACCTTGCGGTGTTAACTAAGATGTTACAGATTTAAACACTTTAAAAAATTAGTAGTGAGTTGTAGGGTTTTTAACAAAAATTAGAAAATTTTATTATTACTACTTTTAATAATAGAAACAGTTTTTAGTATTAAATACCTTATAGTGTTAACTAAGATGTTACAGATTTAAACACGTAAAAATAATAGTGAGTTGTAGGGTTTTGTTACAAAAATTAGGAAATTTCGTTATTACTCTTTAAAAAAATAGTAGTGAGTTGTAGGGGTTTTTACAAAAAATAGGATATTTTGTTATTACTACTTTTAAAAATTGATACTGTTAGGATTCCCCCTCTCTACACCTTTTAGGATGACCTTAAAAACCCCATTTTATATTTTACTAATGGCAAATAACCAGTTACCCCTTCTCCCTACCACCTAGGATGACCTTGAAAACCCCCTCTCCCCACCACCTAGGATGACCTTGAAACCCCCTCCTTTATACTTAACAAATAGTACCTAACTACTTTTTCCCTCTCTTCACCGACCTGAATGACCTTGAACACCATCTCTATACTCCCACCTATCCTCTCTTAAACATATAGAATGATATGATATTATATTTAAACCCCCACACTCTCCCCTACCCTTCTTTTCTATGTTATCCCCTCTACTACCTCCCACTCCATGAGACCAAATATGTTTAAAAGGAGGCTCATGAATAGCAACTCTTCAGTTGAGAAGAAACTCACTATTGAGAGGTTTACAGATAGTGACTCTTTAATAAAGAAGGGACTTACTATTGATGTGGTTTTACATTTAAAAGGTGATTATTTACTAAAATGGATAGAATATTGACTTGTATAGTAATTTTAGATTGTAAATATTTTGGCTACATCCAGAGAGAAGTTATTAAAACTCTTAAATGGTTTGAAGTTTTTCATATTTATATAAAGATTAAATCTAAAATTTCAAAATCACATCTAAAGGAGTGTTTGTTGTCTTATGACTCTACTAAATGGGATTTAATAAGTAAATCAAAAAATACACCTGATGTGTTTTTAAAAGAATTTGCCCACAAACTAAACTGGAAGTTAGTCTCACATCACCATTATATTACACATGCATTTTTAAAGAAGTTTATAAACTTTTTAGATTTTGACATAATCAACAAAAGATGTGCTATTTCAAAAGAAACTATACAACACTATATAAACATGGAACAACAAAAACTTAAAAAATCAATTTTGCCAAGAAAATAAAAGAAGATAGAAACACATAAATTAGGACTGTACTTAACTTCTGTGGAATGTGTATAAACTTTGAACTTTACTATAAGCATTTATCTTTTATATTCAGTTAAAATGTATGAACTTATGATTTTATTTGCTGAATTTCCAATAATAATTCTGTGTATTTTAATATTTATATTTTACTCTATATGGCATTTTATCATTTAAATCATAAAAAATATATATAAAACTTGTGTATAAACTTTTTAGTAGTGTTATTAGGGGAATTAGGGGATTAGAGAGATTGAGGAGTTTTAATATGTTACTTAGAATGGGAAGTTCAATAAACTCTGCCCCCCCCCACTAAGAAGGGGAGTTTAAATTAACCCCCCACTAAGAAGGGGAGTTTAAATTAACTCTCCCCCCTACTCGTCTACAGCATATATAAGGGACCACTGACTCCATAGCTCACCAGTCTTAACAAATATTTGACAGTGGTCAGTCGAAGGAAGTTTTGAATATTTTAGTGGTATACCTAGTAAAATCAGATATCAGTCCAAACAAGTATAAGTCAGGGGAAAAAAGTTTTACAAGTTGTAACAGTGAACCCACAGATGAGTGAAGTGTACATCAGTGTGAATATTCAGTTGGAAATCATACAAGTATAAGCAAGTGGATTTTTCAATCTTTTATTCAATTTATTGTAAGTATGGAAAGATTTACGTTAAACAATTTAAAAGAGTGTGCAAAGAATTTAGGAGTAGAATTTACTCCACAGATTGGCAGAAGGATGATTATTTGGAAAATTGTGAATGTATTAATAGCAATTGAGAGTGTGGTTCATTTTGTTAGTAGGTTGACTGATCCAAAAGACATCTATGACTTGTACAACACCTTAGAAAGAGAAGTATATGATGGAAAATTCCAGTACTTATTACAGCAAAAATTCAATATTGTTAAACAAAAACTATTTGAAATGTCTCAACAAGATTGGAAAAAACTCTACAAAAATGAATGTTTTTCTGAAACATTTCTAAAAACATTTAAAAATAAAATTAACTTCAATGAAGTGGTTAAACACCAAAATCTAAGTTCTGCTATAATTATTGAGTTTTTCAACAAGTTTGATTTTTACCTTTTGGTTAAAAACCAAAATCTATCTGATGCACTTCTAACTCATCTTCAAGATCAAATTGATTGGGATGTTCTAATCCATCATCAAGATGTGCCTGAACGCTATTTATATAAACATTACAACAAAATAAACATTAATGTATTGTTGAGAAAAAAGAAGATATCAAAAAATTTTATAACTTGGATTCTATTGAATGATCAGACAAGTCAACATCAAATATGGCCAAACTTAGTACAATATCAAGATTTAACAAAAGAGCAAATGATGTTAATACATTCAAGATTGAACTCAGGAGATGAATATTTTCTACACCAATTTGGAAATCTAATAAGCAAATATCAACAATTGGACTCTTTTCTTCTAGATATATTTAAAAACATATTACACTGGCCTACAATTTCACTATACCAAAACATAATTGACTTGGATTTGATTAGATATTGTAAATGGATTGATTTTAAAACATATCTTACAAGGAAAATTCGAATAAGTGATTTTGTCAAGCAACATATCCCAAAATCATATGCAGAATCAAACACATGTATAGAGTGTCCCGTTTGTTTGGCAACAACAGATAAAAATGTGGTCTTACAATGCAACCACACATTCTGTAAAACATGTATCAAAGAATGGTTGGAAGGCCATAGTACTTGTCCTCTCTGTAGAAATCAGATTGAATTTCCATTTATTCTGTAAATATCTCCACCCTGCCAAAGACAAGTTATTCCCTCTCCCCCCCCTTCAATCAATATTACGCTTCCAATTTTGTAAATATTCACATTTCACCAAATATGCATGTGTAAATTATATTAAATTTTTAAATGTCAAAATATCCCCACCCTATCAATTTACAATTATATCCCCACCCCAGCAATTTACAGTTATTTAAAGTTACCTCAAGATGAAATTTACACTATAAAGTATTTTGAATTCTTGATTATAACATGGAAGCTACATTATTATCTAAAGAAGAACAGAAGATTATTAAAAACATTTTAAAACTATTAATTGTACAATCGAAATTTAATAAATTAAATGAAAAGTACAAGTTACCAATTGAAAACTTAATATCATTTTTAATTGGTAACTTTCCATTACAAGAACAACACTCAGTTTGGAAAAAAGTATCAACAAAAAGAAAATACATTAGGAAAAACAAAATAAGTTTGACAAATAATAATGAAATAAATATTGACCCATTACAACACAATGAGAACCTTGAAGTATCCTTGGAACAAACTACAAATCTATGTATAATTGCAAAATTCCAAGAAGATGATGAACCAGAATATATAATTCCTGATATGTACCCTCCAGAAGATTAATCTTAAATACTGATTGCCAGCTATGAAGAACAAATATTTCAAATTTTCGCAAAATAAAATGAAAATACAATTATATAATAAATTAATTTGAAGATAATAATTATAGTTTAATTACTATGATTAACAAATGCCACCCCCCACCCAATATTTTCAACCCCCCACCACCACCACAAGTGCAACCCCCAATCAAAAACTCGGGTAAAAGATAGCCTCAGTATTGGAATTCAATTAGTAAATATTTGTACGTCTTAGTAGAAACATGGAACCAACATTGAAATACAAAAAGGAAAAGAGAATTGTTGAAGGTATTTTAAAATTTTTATTTGTTAAGTCAAACTTTTACAATTTGAACCCGATTTATTGTCTACAGATTGAAAACTTAATTTTATTCTTAATTCATATTTTTCCAAAAGAAGAACAACAACTAGTTTGGAAAAGAGTAACAAAAACAAGAAAATATACTAAGAAGAATAAGAATAATGTAAATACAACTGAAATCAATGAAGCCAGTGTTACACCACAACAATATAATAACTTTGAAGAAGATTTTGAGCAAAGCCCTAGTTCAGATTTAACTAAAAGAGAAAAGGATTTTGTTTATACAAGAATCTCAGAAAAAATCAAATCCAATAGTACTAAAATAGAATTTGTATTACAACATGAAAAAAACTCTGAGGAATATTTGAAAACAGACATTAATGAAAAATTAACTATAGGAGATGAAAGATATTATAAACCACAAAATGTTGATGTAACTCCTGATGAACCATTCTTACAGACAAAACAACAATATAGAGAAAAAACTGATGAATATTTAAAACAAGGTACAAATTTAAAATTAACTATTGAAGACAAAGAATATTATCAACCAGAACATAAAATTGTAACTCCTGATGAACCATTGCAGAATGAAGAAGAATTAATAATTAATGCCTCTAAAATCAATACATTTAAAATAGAAACACCCAAACTGACAGAAGAAGAAATAGAATTCTTAGATACAATGGATACGTATAATAATAATTTTACAGGACAGAGTAATAACAATCCATCTACAAATGACATGTTAAAAATAGAAACACCAGAACTGACAGAAGACGAGACCAAATTCCTAGAAAAAATGGAAATAGAAAACAACAGTTTTCAAGAACAAATAATTATTAACTGTAATCAAATAAAACAAGAACCCCAACTAAGTGAAGATGTTAAATGTGATCAAATAAAACAAGAACTCCAACTAACTGAAGAGGAAATAGAATATGTACAAGAATTTAAAACAGTATATTTTGAAGAAAACAACCAACTTCTTGAACAAGACTTTAAATAAAAAAATCTTTATAAATAGTACAAAAATCTTTGTAATATATATTTAATAAACACGATTTATTTGACAATGAACTTATCATTAAATATAATATAATGAATTCATTTAGTTTTAAAGAGGTATAATTAGAATTTATGATACATAGCTTATGCTTTTTTATTAATGTGATAATTGTAGCTACGGTTTTGATTTAAAAGTTAAAATATAAAAAAAATAATGATTCAGTCATAAAGAAATATTTAGATTGATGCCCCTTCCCTTTTTAAAACATAATCCCCCCCACCTACAAGTAAGGCTATAAAACCCCCCACCCTAGTCAAGTGGATTTTAACCCCCCCCAACACATGACATGGTAGGGGGTAGTCATGTAGGGTATAAAACCAACATCCAACCAGGAGACCAGTCAGTATTGCATGGACTATCCTTACTGTTTGGACTTTGGTTCAGTGTTGTATGGACTATCTTTACTCTTTGGATTTTGGTTAGTATTAATAAATTTAAATATGTCTGATACTCTAAGATTTCGATATGAAACAGAAAGACTCAATAGTTTTGTCAATTGGCCAGTTTCATTTTTAAATCCAAGTTCAATGGCTACTGCTGGATTTTATTATTTACAAAGAGAAGATGTTGTTCAATGTGCATTTTGTGGTGTTGAAATTGGATCATGGGTTGAGGGAGATGATCCAACACTAGATCATAAGAGATGGTCACCTTCATGTAAATTTGATCAAAACATGCCATGTGGAAATGTTCCTGTAAAAAATATCTCTGAAGATCAACAACCATCACTAAAAAACTTAGGGATAAATCAAATCAAATTTCCATCCTTTCCCCAGTTTAAATTATTAGAGTCAAGACTTAAATCTTATCAAAAATGGCCAAAAACACCAAAATTTACACCTGAAATGTTCAGTGAGGCTGGATTTTTTTATACAGGTAAAGAAGATGGCATTATATGCTATTACTGTGGTGGGGGTTTGAATAATTGGAGTAAGGAATCAGATGAACCTTGGGTTGAACACGCTAGACACTTCTCAAAATGTTATTTTTTGCTAACAACCAAGGGAAAAAGCTTTGTTAGTAATGTATTGGCAAAATCTCCAACAAAAGAATCAAAACAAGAGGTTTCAAATAAATGTAATTTAAAACAAGAGGAGGATAATCAAGGCATATTAAGTACAGATGTAAAAAAAAATAATCCAGGAAGTGATGAATGTAAAATATGTTATATGGAAGAAGTGGCTATTGTGTTCTTACCCTGTGCTCATGCTGTGGCCTGTGTAAAATGTTCTTTGTCACTAACTAAATGTGCAGTTTGTCGCCAAGACATCACTGCAACCATCCGTGTGTTTTTTTCATAACATTGTAAACCTAGGTATTTTGTTTATAAATATTTTAAAAATTGTATATAAGTTTTAATATACTAACATCATTTGATTATTGTTACAATATAGCAGACAAATAAACTTACGACATCTTATATGAAATTTGTTCATAATTTTGCTTAATACGATTTTAGTTTCAGTGAACAAATAAAAATATTCTTTAAACATTAAAATTGAATATTTGATACTATTAAAATAAACTTTTATAAAAAATTACAATTAATTAAATTTTGAAATGGGTATGAATGATAATATTGTGAAATATTAAAGAAGGATATAATTGTTAAAATACTAAAGTGAAATATTTTATTGAGTATATTCTATTTATTTATTTATTTAAAATTTACTATAAAAGTAGGGTTAGTTTATTCAATAGATTAGTTTACTGGAAAGTAGTGTGTGAATAACATTGTGACTTTAATCATGGAAGCATTTGACAAATATCTTGAACAGGTTAAACAAATAACTAACACCAAATCTAGTGGTGATTCCAATTATTTTTATGAAGATGTGAGAAAAGAGTTTGAATATGAACTTTTTAAAACATCTCCAAGAAAAGTGCAAGGAATTGTTGTTGGTGTTATAAGAAACTCTATAATAATTGATAAAAATCTTCTCCTTTCTACAGGAAATAGAGAAAGAAGTGATAGATCTATGAGCAAACTTGAGATGCTTGATAAAATTACATCACTCCAGAAAAATGAAAATGTTTTATTTCTAAGAACACCAATGATTTTTACTAAGTATAACCAAACTCAAAAAAGATGTTTGATCAATGCATTCAATCCAGTGTTATTACATATTCTGAAACTCATTCTTCAAAGTCACTCAAATAGCTTTGAATCACCAATTCCTATATTTTGTCTTGGACGAAACTCATATGATTGTGTTTCAAACTGTTTAAAACAACTTCATAGACCCAAGTTCATAATTTTAAGCAGTGTCCACCCTAATAATTTAAAAGAATTGGACATTAAATTAAGTGTGACAAATTGCAAAAGAGAAAAGCTACAATTACTTAGAAAGAAATTCTACAGAGTAGATTATTTTATTCAAGTATTTTATGTGTTCTGTAATCTTATTAATTAAAAATGTATTTATAATTATACATTGTTTAATCATTTAAATTTAATAATAATTATTTGAATATTTAATTTTAATTTATAGTAAGTTAGAAAACACAATATTACCAATTTAACCAATATTTTAGAATTTAATTTTTAAAAAGGTACAAAACCAAATTCTACAATTATTAGTTGTAATATATTGGTCAGTCTCAATTATGGATTTAATAGGTACTGATGTTTCCTCTGTTAATATTGAAAATATGTGGAAAGAAAAAACTGGTTGCATCATTTTAAATTTAATCACAAAGGGGGAAATAATACATAGAATTGATTTTGATGGAAATCCATTGAGATTAGGTGTTTATTTTGATAAAATGTCTTTGCAGTTTTTAGATGGTAGTACAATGGTTAATAATGGGATTTCAATGTCCGAAGTTTTGGAAAAGACCAATGTCTTTTCTAAATATAAAATATTGGATATATTAATTTACAGCAAAGTTGGGTGTTATAAACAAAAGTCATTTTGGGTGGAGCCATCTAATGATTGTAACAATTTAGATAGCCTGTATATTAAATTGAATGAAGTAGAAGAGATTGAAATAAAAGATGTAGATTTCTTAATAGTTAAACTTAGAAAACCTGGATATAGTATGTGTTTAGAGGATGGCAAAGAAGAAGGGATGGTGATGAGGAAGTTGAGAGAAAAGAGTAGGATTATCTCTTTGCAGGGTCGCATGCTATTTCGTAGACTATTTTTCACAAGTATTTGATGTATTCTGTAATCTCATTCGATTATAAATATGTATTATTATACAATGTTTAATTTAAATTAATAATACAATGTGGTGCAGAATAAACACATGTTTTTTGAACTATTAGTATATGGCAATGGGATAGGGTATTGATCTTGAACAAATGTTAGCAGATGGTCTATACAATACCATTTCAGTTACTATGGCATGTTAGAGTTTACAACATCATATGTTTGTTGTCAAGCAGTTTTTTAGAAAAAAATTATTCTGTAGTCACAGTGTAATATCTTTTCCATCAACATTTAAAAGTTGGACACCAAACACTTCACCACATCTTACATGATGACCTCAAATTTTATCCTTATAAAACAACTGTCCACCAGCTATAAGAAGAGGATTTTGACAGTGTAGAGAGTTTTGTCTCATAATGGATAAAATGCTTGAGGAAAAACCCAATGAAACAGTCTTCATGAGTGATGAACCACATTTTCATCCTGATGGTTATGTTTATGTTTAAAAGTGGTAGTATTGGACATCGGAGAACCCACAAGAACCACACCAAAGACTTCTGCACAGTTTAAAGGTAACAGTGTTGTGCTGCATTGTTGGCCCTATTTTTTTTTGAAGAAGAAGAGATTGCAGTAACTGTTACACAGCCTCACTACATTGAAATGTTAAACTACTTCCATCATCCAGAACTTGAAAGTTGTCAGGTGAATATGAAAGACATTTGTTTTCAGCAGGATGATGCCACAGCTCACATAGCAAGAACATCCATTGAAGTAATTCAACAAATTTTCCCAGGATATATGATTTTGACATTCAGTGATGTTCACTCACCCAACCTGTTGACATGTGACTCCTTCTTGTGTGGATATTTGAAATCAAAACCTTAAAACTCCA
Source organism: Macrosteles quadrilineatus (assembly GCF_028750875.1). Lineage (NCBI taxonomy): Eukaryota > Metazoa > Arthropoda > Insecta > Hemiptera > Cicadellidae > Macrosteles > Macrosteles quadrilineatus. Next base: position 13,804,680 of record NW_026542597.1, read on the forward strand.
ATCGTCAGGAAATTGAAGCTATGCTAAATGAAATTTTAGAAAAAGCTGTTCATCAGAAGAGGATCTAAATTTATATCCAACAAGTGGGGCATCATCTCAAAGACATTATTTTGAGTATCTAAACATGGTATGTAATTTCAAAAACCTACCATTTAATAATGTTTTTTCAACCCATTGTGTCTCAGTAGTTCAATATTAAAAAATATGCATTTCTTCTGCACCACTCTTTATTAACTTGGATATTAAGTTAACAAAAAAACTATGAAAAATAAAATATTTGGTTTGTTAGTTTTTAAAAACTATCGTATTAATAAAATGTTACAAATTACTTTCTCAAATCATATTAGAGGGAATTGTCCTATATGTTTAGAGTGTAAACAATTATGTCATATTCAGTGTGGTCATGTAATTTGTCAAGAATGTTCAAAACAAATAAATACTAAATGTGGAATTTGTAGAGATACAGGATTGGTTTACTATTACTAAATTGTAAAATCCATTTATATATTAATTTCAATTTGTTCACTGTTATTATAGTATATACAATGGATCTGTACTGTTGTGAGAAGAAGTGTTTCTTGGTTCCTGATGATCAAGTTGATGGTCGAAGTTGTAGCCAATGTAAAAATTTTTCATACTGCATTTGCAAGTGCAAGTCATTTACAAAACAAAAAAAGAAACACAGAAGGTGTCATATATTATAGTTTTGTATAATATGTTGTATTTGTTGTTAGATTATAATTTCAATATGATGATTGTATATTTTCAACCACATGTTTAATCAATAAATTGCTCATATAAAATTAACTTGTTTTATCATTTCCTTTTCGCTTACTATCTCTATCTGGTGATCCATTTGGCGACTCTCGAGCTCGTTTACGAGGTATACTTACACCTTCAGTACCTGTACTTTCAAATTCAGTTGGTGATTGTATATCTCGTTTATGAGGAAGACTGATACCAATTTTTTTCTTAGAAGTTATTTCACTATAGTCATTTTTTAATATATCATAATTAACCTTTAATTCATCAAGGTCTTTCTTAAGTTCTTCAAATTGTTGTGTTTTCTTTTGTATCTCTGAAGATTGATTTTCTTGAAATATTTCAAGGTCATATTTTTCATTTTTAAGAATTTTAATTTCATCCATCAGGTTTTTATTTATCTCTTGAACCTTTTTAGTTTCTTGTGATTCGATAGACAACTGTGTTTCATTTTCATTTATGGTTTCAATTAATTTGAAATTATCTTTTTTAGTTTCTTCAAGCTCAGTTGAAAGTTTACTGTAATTCTTTATTCTATTTAAAATTTCTTTTATTGAGTTTTTATCTAATTCATTTTTAATTTTGGACAATTCTATAAGTTTTGTTAAGAAATTTACTAGTTCATCAAATGATATATTTGGACATATAACATTCAGTTTAGCAAGTAAGTGTTTATTAAGATATTCTAATTTCTCATTTAAAGTATCTCCCTGAATTATGTCAGTACTAACTTGACATGCTTTTATAGAAACAATTAATGTTGTAACTTCAGTTAAGGAAAATTGTTCATCATATATATCTTTAAATCTATCTTTTAATTCAACTAACTGATCATAAAACAATTGCCAATTATTATCAACACCAGTTATACTTATTACATCTTGTATCATTGTTACAACTTGAGAAAGAGAATTACATTTTAATATTGTAACTACACTTAAGGCATCTTGCATTATATTATTTATTGTGTTGTTAAAAGAATCAACATAACCTTTCATATTTCTATTAAATGAAGTTACATTTTTTTCTCCAATAATATTATATAAAATGTTAAGTTCTTTAATTGCTGTTACAATATTTAATACACCAAAATTTTTAAGATACTCTTCTAATACTTTAAAATCCTGTGCCCCAATCAAAGTCCAAACTTCCATTTTGAATTCCATTAATTCACTGTTGTCACTTTTAGAGTCAATAAAAGTTTGAATTATTTGAAAACAACTCCAATCATTTTTTACATCTATTTCAATAGTCTTTAAATTAGAAACAAAATACTTTCTAGAATATAAATTTATACACTGCTCTAAAGACAAACTTTTAACATCTTCTTCTGTAATGTTGAAATCTAAAAGTAATTTTTTAAATGTACCTGCAATTTTTATATCAGTTTCAAGTGAAAACAGCTCTTCAAGTTTATTTATACTAAAAGTGGTATTTATTTTTTCCATTATCATTTTAAAATTTGCAAATGAATCCATTTGTATTATATTTAATAATTCTTCAGTATGGATATTTAAGTTATTTATGAACTGTGAAAAATCCTCATAAACTATTGGAAACCGTGAGCCAATATTTTTTATAATATTTAAACTATTATTAAATGATGTAGCAAATTGGTTAAAATCATCAAGTTTTGAATCAGCAGATAAATTAGTAAATGTTTTTAGAGCATTTAATTTATCTATACAGTCTTGATCTTGTAAATATTCAACATCCATTGATTGTGTTTTAAATAAATTTAATAATTTATAGATAATTTTAAATAATAATTTCTCATTAGAATATTTAGTCAATAATGGTGACATTTGATGGTATTCACTTAAAATCATTATAGTCGATTTTAGACGGTTAGGAAATCTAATATCTTCTAGACATTCTTCTAAATCTTTATAGTATGAGTGCCATGACAAATATTGAGTTTCATCTTTTGTCAATAAGTAAAATATAGCATCAGTTAAAAGTGTAAATGACTTAATATGATTTAAATTTATATTTTTAACTATAGAGAGATGATTAAAAATATCCTTTAAGAATTTGCAAAGTAATTTTTTTGCTTTTGTATTTTCATTATCAATTATAGACCTTAATATAAGAGACTCTATAACAACTTCCTGCATTTTTATTAATGATTTTATGTGTAGATGGTAACATTGCTAGTGGCAAGTCTACATTTTGTAAAAATCTTTACAGTTTATTAAAGGCAAAGGGGTTCAATGTAGTGTTATATACAGAACCAGTTGAAAAGTGGAAAAGAGTTGGAGGAATAAATTTACTAGAGGTATATTATAAAAATACAAAAAAATGGGCATTTGTTTTCCAAATAAATGCTTTATTAAATTTTGCTGACATTGAGAGAAATGCTCTTATACAATCATTAAATAATTCTATTGTCATTATGGAACGAAGTTCGTTTAGTATATTTGAAATATTTTGTAAATATTTAAGTAAAAATGTTTTTAATTCTGCTGAGTCCCTTATATTACAAGATTAAAAAAAAATATATTCTAGTATAATGGACAATTATAAAAAAATATTATTTATCTACATAAAAACTGATTATAATATTTGTTATGAAAGATTAAATAAACGAGCTAGACCCGAAGAAAGAGGAAAAGTAGATAAATTATATTTAAAAGCTCTTGAAGAACTATATGAGGAAAGTTTAGATAAACTTTGTGTTCCCTATATTACTATAGATGGGATATCTTATGATAAAAATTCAATTGAAGATAGTAAGATTTTGTCTGAAAATCAAAATGTTGTCAATGTAATTTTGGCTTTTATTCAATCTTATAAGTAGTATATGTACCTCTTACTAATAACAAAACTATCATTACAATAAACATAATTATTGACAAACTCAATGAAATAGTCCCCAGTGGAAAAACTATAATTAAAGCTACAATTGTGTATGTTAAAATGTTTGGTTTTGTATGATCTAATTTAATATTTTTTAAACTTTCATTTTGTGAAATATCAACAATTTGATCATCTTGCATATACAACTTTACTATGTCAATAAACTTAGTCATTCCACCATATTTTAGGTCATATGCTTTTGAAATTTGTTTTTTTAGTTTTAGTTTAACCACTTCAAAGTCTAATAAAATTTCCGGAGTAATGTTTTGAATTTTGAACTTATCATTGAAACTTGTATCTAAACTATCCATTAAAGTTTTAAAATCTGAAGAAGTTAAGGCTTTATTTAATTTAAGAGTATCTAATACATCTAATGCAAATCCTATAAAATATAATATAAACAGCTCCCAGTTGCTAACTACTTCAGTACAAACACCTAAAACCTTTAATGTATTCAACAATAATGTGTCTGTCACTATATTGTTCATCTCAGCAAGAATTATATGTTTTGACATAAGATCTGTTATACTATTAGTAAATTTGTAAAGGTATTGAAGGGATAAATTACTAATATGAAGTGATATTTCCGGTATAGAACCAATTATAAAATCTTTAGTCATGTTTGTGAACTCATTTATCACATCACTCAAAATTATCTCTGATTTATTCTGATTGCATTGATATGGGGAAATTAAATCTGTTGTTTTATGATAAAAAATTAATGTGGGGTGTAGTATTGATCGAATTAACGTTTTCCCGAATGTATATTTTTCAAAAAAACTCTGAACTCCTGGAAGATAACACTCATTATTATTTGAATTGAAAGATAAACCAAAATATTGACAATATTCAGGAGACATAAAACATTCATTTAGATGTTGTTTCCAAATCAGTGGTGGAATTGATTTATCATTACTAGGCTTTAAACAAAATATCTTTTTTGGTAAATTATCTAATCTACATGATTTAACTTTTCTATCAAAATACACATCTAATGGCTCACTTGCTCTAAAACAATTATCTTGACAAAATTGTACTTTATTATTATTATTATAGTTTGAATTACAAATCATGTTTCTTTGTAGTGATGGAAATTGACAGTGGGGATACACTACCCCTTCAATACAAAATGCAGCAATGTTATTACATCCAGCTTCATCAAATGAAAATATATAATCATGTGGATAAGTCTTAAGAACACTTAAGTCTTAAGTGGGAAGTCTTATGGTATTTTTAATATTATTACATTTTTAAAATAAAAATGATTTGACATTTTTAGTTTGATAATTTGATTACTTATTGCAGCCCTCTGTGAATATTTAATACACTTATTCATAATTACTCAATATTTTTTTTAAATTAAATATTTTAACTTAATATTTACTTTTCATTTAGGTTGACTAAAAATTTTAATAATATTAGTGACAATTTAGCTTATAATTTTTTGAAACCAAATGCTAATTATAATTTCAAAAGTTTTAAATCTACATATAAACTTCCTATTTAAGATGACAACTACTAAATATTTCTCATATAGTAAAATGACTTCCACCTACTCTTATCTTGAATACCAAAATATATTAGCTAATGAAATAAGTGGTCGATTATTTAAATTTAATAATCGTCCATCTGCAAATGTAAAAAATGGAATAATTTATGGATTTCAGAGATTTAATAGTAATATTATAAATGGAATATATGTAGAAAATATGTCTTTTTTTGAAAAGTCATATGGAACTGATAACTCTAATATTGTAAAATGTAATTTTAGAGGACATGCTGATATTCAAAATGAAACCTTAAGAAATATGTTGACTCAAAAAATCAAAACAAATCTTTATGAAGTTTTGAAAAAACCTCTTTTTACAGATGATTGTAGATTAGTACTTCGATTCGGTGGAATAAGTACTTGTTCAGGAAATCAAGAGGATTCTAGATATCAAAGTATACATTTTAAATGTTCACAAGCTAAAAAACAATTTGAAGACGTCTATTCTACACAATTGTGTTACAATAGGCCAAATACAAATTTAGTTCCTTGTCTTTACAATAATTTTGTTTATAATCATAAAGACTTTAATAAGCTACGGTTTTATGTTGATGAAAATACGGGTAAATTTACTATGTTTAATCAAGAAGAACAAAATGAACGAAAATTTACAATATCACACCCTAAGATACACCCTGATGAAAATATATATTTATCATATTCTAATAAGTTATCTGGATTAATAAATATTCTTATAACTGGAGTTTACATTAAAGATGATAATGTTTTGAGTGATACAATGAAACTATGGTGTTTAATACAATCATCTCATATGATATCAAACATCTCTGATATTACTACATCAGGTGAATATGATGACGAAATTGATGATATTTTGAATATTTAAAATTATTTTTTTATGTAAATTGAAATATTTAACTATGTCTATTTAAATTAGTTTAAATAAAAAAAAATTAATTTGTAAATTTAAATTTTAAATTTGCTTGGATATAATATTATAAAAAGGACATATTATATGAAAAAATACATACTAGTACCAGTCTAAAAAGTTAACTAAGCAAGATGAGTCATACTTATATACTAGATTTTCAAGGTTTTAAAGACAACAACAACAATTTTATCATCAAGGAAATTGCAGTGACTGATATTAACAACAGTTTACTTTTGCATTGGTTTATTCAACAACCATACTCAATTTCAAAGTTATCACTAGCTTACATGAGACAAGCAAACTATAATTCCAAGTTTTATCATGGTATTCCATGGAACTATGGTAACACTTCATTCAAACATGTAAAAAAGGAATTGAATAAAATATTGGCATATAATTATGTGTTGATCAAGGGAAAAGAAAAACAAATATTTATACAACATCTTTTCAAGAAGGCATATGTAGAAGATTTAGATTACATTCCATCACTCAAGAAATTAAAATCAAAATATTTTTATAACAGTTGTCCCTTTCATCAATGTCATGTACCCCTTTTTTCCTGTGCTCTTGAAAATGTTTTAAAAATTCAAACATATTTACAATTAACAAAATTATAAATAAATATTTTATGTTTTAATTAGTTTGTTTTATTTTACCTTATTACAATTCTACATGATATTGGTAACTTTTGTATTTGTCTGTAAAATTTGTTACATATATAGTTGTTTTGTATAGTAATATTTTGTACATTATTTACAATCTGTAATATATTTAATAATAATTTTTCAAAATCTTTAAAAAATAAAGAAGAAATATTTTTATTTATCATATTAATATTACATGAACCATCAGCTCCAATCAGTATCAATGGATTTATGTTTATATAAATCATATTGTCTTCAACTTGTTTAGTATCTAGTTTACTATCAATCACTATATTAATATTATTTAAATTGTTAGAAATTATTATAAATTTATCTATTTTATAGGACAAGTTATCAAAATTATTTTGATATTTAATATTATCAACTACTCTACCTATTTGTTGAAGCAGACTAGTATTAAATTTCTCTATATAATCACTTAATATTTCTATAATTTTATTACTTTTGTTTTTATTAGTATTATTGGCCATTTATATGTTTTCAATTGATAACTGATTAACTAAAATCTCCTTTATAAACTCATTTTTTAAAATATTAGATTTATCAAAAGGATAAATAATAACATTTTTAATTATATTTAAATTTTCTCTGTTTTCAAATAAAGAAGATCCTACAAAAATTAGATGATTTTGTTTTAACTCAATACAGTATTGTGAATTTATAATATCTACTATCTTACAACAATTTTTCTTAAAATCTTTTAGAGAAAAACATTTAGAATAATTGAGTGTTTTAAGCCAATTTTTTAATTTATATTGATTAAAACCAAAATAATGATCTAAAGCAATAGAAGGATTTTTTATTTGGGAATCATATGTTTCAATTATTAAAATTAACATATTAAAAATGTACTTAGCCACGATATTGTGTTTATATTTTATATTGAACTCAATAATTTTAGTTTTCTTTCAATCTTGTGATGTAAAACTATTTATACTTTATGGTCTGATGGGATTAGAGTTATTATTATTATACCACCAGATAAAATTTAAATATTATTTACTTTATAAAAAGTAAACAATGTTAAAAGCTTTTGTAAAATATCTTAAAGGATCTACCTCTCCTGAACTAAGAATATATAGTCCAAATTTACATAAAATTCTATCAAAAAATACTATTAATGAAGTCAATATCAAAAACTTTATAAAAGAAATTGAAAATAATAATAACTTTGATATTGCTTTAAAAAAATTATTATTAAATGAAAATATTCCTAAAAATGAAATTAAATTATTTCAAACTGAACTCGAAAACTCTAAAGGTATAGCTTCTGCAATGGTAGTTCATGATTTTTTGAAAAATTCTCACATATTGGAAAATTTAAATTTACACACTTTACCAAAGAATGCTGATGAATTAAATTCATTAATAATTACAAATGAAGCATTAAAAAATAAAGTAAAAACGTTTATTAAATTAGTCAACAGACATAAATTAAAATTATCTGTGATAACTTTAACCTTAGCTACTGTAGGAAATTACTTATTCCAAGCAGCACACAACCTTTCTGGTTGTTATCGTTATAAACTTACACCATCTGGAGAGTATAAATTACTATGTAAAATCAAAAATTGTGATGAAAACAATGAATATCAATCTTCTATAAATGGAATATTTTGTAATGAAGACTGTTTAAAGGGTTTATGTACTGAGAAGAATTGTAAACAAAGAACAGATGATGCTTTTAAATACATATGTGTTGAATTGCATTGGTATGATGTTCTTAGTGTTGTTACTAAACAACTATCATCATCTCTAAGTAACTTTTTGGTTAATATTTTAAAATATGTAGTTATATTTTTGGTTGTGTTCTGTACTTTCTCAATATTAAATAACTTTCACCTTTATTATAGAGTTATAGTTTCATTTTTAGTTTTTCTAACTCTTGTAATAAAATTGTTTTAAAAACAGTTACAGTAAAGAATAGATAGTTCTGATTTACAAAGATTGCAATAATCTAACTTATCAGAAACTCTTTCAAAATATTCGCCTTTTAATTGATAGGATTGATTACATTTCCAACACACTATAGTACTACAATATAAAACATATGATAAATTAACACATTCCTCCATATAGTTTATAAAATACCCTCTAGTTTTATATTTATTACAAGTAATGTGACATATATGATCTTCAATTAAGTCATCCATAATACAATTAGGTAAGTGTAAACTTGTTAAACATTTTCCATTTTTGTATATTTTTAATAATTTAAGTTTACATAATTCATAAAGTGACTCCATAGGTACTATATATATATGTTTGATCAGAATCTTATTCAAATTATATGACTATGTCAGATGAAAATGTCTTATTGTATGTGAAACTTAGTGAGTTAGCCCAAAGCCCTTATAAAGCTACTAAAAACAGTGTAGGGTTTGATTTATATAGCCCAACTTCTTACAAGTTACTACCAAACTCTATAGTTACTATTCCTTTGGATTTAGCTTTTAAATTCCCCCCATCAACACATGGAAGATTAGCAGTAAGATCTAGTCTTGCAAAGTGTGGTTTGGAAATACTTGGAGGGGTAATTGATCCTGATTTTAGAGGTAATGTTTCTGTTATATTGAGAAACTGTGGACAAGATAATATAATTATAACTAAAGGACAAAGATTTGTTCAACTTGTTTGTGAAAAAGCAGAATTTCCTCAAATTAAACAAGTTACACATCTGGATACAACAGGAAGAAATGAAAAAGGTTTTGGTTCAAGTGGAAAATTAAAAAAAAAAAAATATTTTAGATTTTGAGGTACCTAAATTAGGTACCTAAATTAGGTACCTCAACAGGCTCTTAAAGTACCATATTTAGGTGTTAAAGGCTCTAATTTAGGTTATTTGGTATTATTATTACCTAAATAATACATTAGAACCTTAGAAAATAAATTTAAAATTTTAAAAATTATGTCAATTATACTTTAAATTTTAAAATAAATTTTTAATTTTAAAAATTTTGTCAATTATATATTTAATTTTATTTTCAAGTAAAAATGTGAGATGAATTTATTAAATGTATTAAAAAAGGTTTTAAATCTCAATTTATAATAATTCCATTGGTTTCTCACATGTTCTAAATATCTTAATGTAAATATAAATATAGGTCCTACATCAGATAAACATATTAAACCATCTATTCTTTGAAGACATAAACTGTAAATATATTTATAAAAACTATCAATTTCTTGAATAATTATGTTGATTGAATCTATATAAAAGTCAATATCTCTAATATATAATTTATAGAATTGGTTTACTTGGATGAATTCATCTTTAATTGACTGTAGAGTTATATATTGAAGATTTTGACTAATTAATTTTTCTAAATTTGATTTTATCATTATATTTTTAAATATATTAATAAGTTAAAACTTTAAGAATTTAATAAAAAATAAATAACTACAATTATAAATATGTTTTACTTCTTTGTCATTATAATATGTATGTACAAATATTTGAAAGATTCAATATTGATTTGTTAATTTCATGACATTCCTCTAATATTTTATATAGAAAATTATTTTTTTCTGGTTTCCATACAAATGTTACACCAGTTATATTAGGTGGAATTTGATTGATATTATTTGTTATAGTTGAAATATAATTAAAAACCTTTTTTTCATATTTAATCATACACTCAGTACCATTGTATATCAAAGATACAATTAATAGAATATACTCTAAACTTTGATTTTCTTCATATGTATACACATTTTTTTCTGTTATATGTATTTGAATATATTCTTTTAATTTTAAAACATTTTCCAACACATTCATATAACTTTCTATTAGGCGTTTATGGTACTGGCACCATAAACATGTCAAGTAAATTAGGTTTTGTAGTATTTCATTTATAGTTTCATTTATCATTTTTATAAATAAATATATATACATAATATATATAACATTTGTAACAAGAAATTGTCCTGTTAATCAAAGTAGTTTAAATATCTATAGGATAAGGATTAAGAATTTGTAAAATACATAGAAATTATTTAAAATAACACTGTTGAAAGAAAATGGAAAACCTGCGATCGATTGTCGATATTCCAGAGTCAGATATGACCTCATTACTTAGAAAAAACTCAAAAATTGATGATAAAATAATATTATCATATTTTAGAGTAATTGAGCGACGTAGTATGATATTTCCTAACCCTTTCAGAGTTTATTCATTTGATTCTTTTTTCTATGAGGCTTATTGTCAAGGAGGATTTCAACGTGTAAAAAAGTGGAATCAAGGAATAAACCTCTTCTTGAAAGATATTATATTTTTTCCAATATTTATAACAAACGAAAGCCACTGGATTCTTGCAGTAGCTTGGCCTAAAAAACAAATCATCCATTGTGTGGATTCTATAGGTAAACAGAGACTAGAAATTGTTTTAAAACTTGAAGAGTATTTAATATGTTTAGCTAATGAATTAAATGTATTATTCAATAAAGATGTTTGGATTGTAACAGGATCTACACCTGCTATTCGTCAATTACCAGGAAGTGTAGAATGTGGGGTCTATGTCTGTTGGTATGGAGACCAATTAGCAACAAATAAACCAATTATAAACACTACTTTTGAATCGAATTCTTATAGAAAATATATTGCTTCAACACTACGTTATTGTAGAACATTGAAAAAAACATATTTCAAAAATGGAGAATGTGTAAAGCAAATGGTTATGGATGAAGATAATTTGAATTTACTTCCTATTGATCAGGAACTAAAAAATAACACTAAATGTAAATCAGTTGATATGAAGTGTAACTATAATGGTGAAACAACAACATTTTTTTCCTCCTGGGATCCCCTCTTAGAGGCTTTAAATGAAGTAATTGATAATGACTATAGCAATGTTGATTCACCAATCACATTTACATCAATACCTCCTCCAAAAGAAATAATCAATAAAACTGTAGTTAAAAATGATACTGTTGTACAAACTGAATTAATATTAAATGAGGCTTTAAATGAAGTAATTAATGATGATACAATACCTCTTTCTAATAAGGTAATTGATAAGAGTGAGGTTGCAGTTCAAACTGAATTAATATTAAATAACAAAGATCAAAAATATGAAGTAAACTCATTTTATAATATAAAAGGAAATGAGACGCATAATTTTAAAAACCAAAAATCAAAATCACTAATAACTTTTAAAAAATATAAGAAAAATAAACCACGAAGATTTAAACTTTTCTACCCAGATGGTACATTTCAAAGGATTAATGTAAGACATTTACAACAAAATAAAAATTTGTTAGCCTTTGTTAAAAATTAAATTGGCCTTTTTAGTATTTAAAAATATTTTGAAAATTAATTTTAAAAACACATTTTTAATTTTAAAATTTTCAACAAATCAACCTGTATTTTTGAACTAAAAAGATTAAAATAACAATTTTAAATATATTTTTATATTTTTAAATGCAAATTTTTGGACTATTTAAAGAGCAACATGTAACCTCTTAATCACACTCACACTTACATTCCACCTATCAATACATATTCACACTCTTACTGACACTTAATATATTATGATATCTTGTACAAGATAACTGTTTAGTATAAGTTATTATAATTGTAAAACTATTGGGTAATGGTAAAAATAGAACAACATTAATACTACTTAAAATTTATTTAAACCATTTTATTGTAACTACAATCCAGTCATAATAATCTCCTTTTAAAATTTTATCACCAGTAAACTTATTTCTGTCCGTGGTAATAGGTTATTTCTAGTTGTCTATCCTAATTTTAGAAATCCTATGGTGTCATCTTTTGGAATGAAAGGTAGATAGTTCCCCAAAATAAAGCCTGTGATAATGGGTATTTTTTACTATCTACTTTTGAAAATAACTTTAGAATATCTCCCTTATACTGTGTTGGCGGCTACAATCCAACACAGACGTGTAATGATGTATGACTGGTGGGCTCTAAAAGTGTCCTATAAGCCATCATACTGAACACAACTCCCCTCCCTTATACTGTGTTGGCGGTTACAATCCAACACAGACGTGTAATGATGTATGACTGGTGGACTCTAATAGTGTCCTACAATCCATCATACTGAACACAACTCCCCTTTTTCGGCCTGTGATGATGGGCTATGTCCAACCCCTGCATTCCTATGGTGGCATCATAAGAAATCAAGATGAGGTAGTTGACAATTGTTATTACCTATGAATATGGGCAATTTTTATTTTACTATCAAAACTGGTGCTAAGTTATTCTAACTAAACTCACACACATATAATCAAACATTAGGTAGTATTCATAGTGTTAGTTCTATTTTTAAAATTTCCTTATAGTGTATTATTATTGTATTTAGAGATAAGGATGTATTTAGATTTAAAAGTAAGGTTTGATGTAAGATATATTGTTATAGGTTTATTATTGTAAATTAACATAAGTATTAGTTATTATTAATTGTATAACTATGGGGTAATTTTTAAAATAGAACAACACAAATACTATTCAAACCATATTCAAACTAAAATGATAAACTCTTTTTCAATCCAGTCATAATAATCTCCTTTTAAAATTTTATCACCAGTAAACTTATTTCTGTCCTTGGTAATAGGTTATTTCTAGTTGTCTATCCTAATTTTAGAAATCCTATGGTGTCATCTTTTGGAATGAAAGGTAGATAGTTCCCCAAAATAAAGCCTGTGATAATGGGTATTTTTCACTATCTACTTTTTCAAACAACTTTAGAATATCTCCCTTATACTGTGTTGGCGGCTACAATCCAACACAGACGTGTAATGATGTATGACTGGTGGGCTCTAAAAGTGTCCTATAAGCCATCATACTGAACACAACTCCCCTCCCTTATACTGTGTTGGCGGTTACAATCCAACACAGACGTGTAATGATGTATGACTGGTGGACTCTAATAGTGTCCTACAATCCATCATACTGAACACAACTCCCCTTTTTCGGCCTGTGATGATGGGCTATGTCCAACCCCTGCATTCCTATGGTGGCATCATAAGAAATCAAGATGAGGTAGTTGACAATTGTTATTACCTATGAATATGGGCAATTTTTATTTTACTATCAAAACTGGTGCTAAGTTATTCTAACTAAACTCACACACATATAATCAAAAATTAGGTAGTATTCATAGTGTTAGTTCTATTTTTAAAATTTCCTTATAGTGTATTATTATTGTATTTAGAGATAAGGATGTATTTAGATTTAAAAGTAAGGTTTGATGTAAGATATATTGTACAAAAATCTATCTAAAGTATACAATTGTAAATAAAAATTATTTTTTAATTTTTTAAATTAAATTTGTTTTATTTTTTCCTTATTATTTGTATTTCATAATATATAATATATATATATTTAATATTCAATTTTTAAAATGGTATTAAATAAAATACAATAAAATTGGTAAATAGGGTTAGATATAAAAAAAACTCTTTCATTTAATACTACACACAATTGTTTATTTATTAAAAACAATTTCAGTGACAAAAAATACAAGCAAGTATTTGAATAAAATAGTTTTTTAATTTATAAATAAAATTATGAGAAGATCAAAAAAATCAAAGACTGCATTATGTACATGCATAAAAGTTAAAAGGCGAAAACCTACCACTGTTGGATATCTAAAATATACTGATGACAAACTACCAAAGTCATTTATTAAACTTAGAAAAAAAAGGTGCCCAAGAAGAAAACGAAGTAGGTCAAGGTCACGTAGTCGATCTCGTTCTAGAAGTAAATAAAGTGGTAATTTAATAAAATAATATATAAAAAATGTCTGACTTATCTGAATGTGTATTTGTAAAATATAGAGATCTAATAAAATTTGAAAATTTTTATATGAATGACCCTGCTATATATTTACCATTTGTTATCTATAATTGGTTAACTTTGAGTATTTTACCAAATCTTTACATTAATGAAGGGAATAGTATTGAAGCTAGTAGAATAGAACTCCTGCAAAATGAGACTTATCTGTTTGAGGTTTTGACTTTAATTATTAATTGTGTTTTAGATATAAAAATAGAACTAAATTATGATTTATACAAACAAAATATAGAAAAGTTAAAAAAAATTAAACAATTTTCAATTAGTGAGTTATATCCCTTTGTAACAATTGAAAAATATATGTCTAATGAACACTCTAATTTATTTCTCAATAGTGTTTCTAAATATTTTCCTATGGGTTCACTAAAACAATCAACAGATGCAATTCCAAGCTATGAACTATATAAAACTATTAGTAACAAAGTAAGTGGAACAGCTATTTGGGGGAGCTCATATTGGGTGGTATTACATTATACCACATTAGTTGTAGATAAGATGTCTCAATCAAAATTAAAAGAAAATTATCAAGAATCTTTATGTATTTTAACTGGGTTTTTAGATTTATTATTACCTTGTTCAATATGTAGATATCATTATTCAAGTTTATTTAAATTTAATGAAGAAGAAGATTTTAACCGACCATTTCAATTGATTCTTCCAATTGAATCATTAGTATATGCAAAAAATAATAATCTTTTTGAATTTTATAGTTTACTTCATAATAACTGCAAACCTATGAACCAACGTGAGGAGTTAAGTATGAACCAATATAAGGAGCAGTATGAAAAGTTTTACAAATTTAGAAATAAATAATATACCAAAGTAAAATTGTTATTAGAAATGATATAATATTTGACTTTAAAATCATACTTGAACCAAAAGGAATATTTTTAATATTGGTATAATGTAAAAAATCTCCTATACAATTTGAAAACATTGTATGTCGTGTTACATTTTTTAGTTCAAAATTATATTCAAAAATTGCTCGATTTGGATTAGAAAACTCATGATTTGCTATATTACAACAAGTAGGAATCCAATAAATAAGATGGGGATTTTTAAATACAATATCAAGTCCAAATCTTTCACCTTCAGTGACTGCACTAGAACCATGAAAACGTTTGGTAACCATTATTTTTAATTTTTTTTTAAAATAAATGAGTGTTGGTTTTTATGACTGGATATTTGTATTAGATGGTAAGAGTAAAATATTTTCAGAACTATGTTCAATCCAAAATAGTAATAATAATTATAGAACTATACTACAAAAAAAAGTTGATAAAGAAAGATTTAGAAAAAATAAAATTGAAGCATACAATGGAGTTATTACCAAAGTTCTTATAAATAAAAATAAAAAAATACAAAGAAAATGAAAAACGTTTTACTTATTTATATAGTAACCAAGATATACTCTGGCAATTATTTGGAATCTCATTACTACCTGACGATAAACATGAAAAATCAAAATTATTAAAATTTTTAGAATTGTATAAGATAATTAAAAATATTAAATATCATAATAATAAACATATAAATAAGGAATATTTTTTAAAAGCTATGAATATATTATAAAGAGGTGGTAAAACATTTTCCCCTGTTCAAAACTCAACCACGTACAATTTATATTAATGAACCAGGTTTGTATTATTTGATTTTGAAATTGAACCTTTCTATTACCAAGAATAGAATTTCTAAGAGTGAATATTTGAAAAAGTGTTACCCTCTATATATATATTTTTTGAGAATATAAACTAGTAACTAAAAATAACAAAAAATTGTGGTTACTTAATCAGTTTTATGAATCCAACCATGTGGTTACTTAATCAGTTTTATGAATCCAACCATGAATTTGTTAAAATAAATTTAAAAAAATCAATAATTGGATGACATTTTTACAAAATAAGCCTTTGACGTAACCATGATCCTTTATGATAGTAATCTTCAACATGTTGTCTGTGTTTTGATTAAAGAAACTGGAGAGAGTGAGTATATAATTAAAAATATTAAATTTCATAATAAAAAATATATTTTTGTAAAGCTATGAATGTATTGAAAATTTTTAATAAATAAAAAAATTATGAAAATTATTACTGGAATAGAACTATTACAAGAAAAAAGAATAACAAAAAATCACTCTATTACTGATAGATTTAAATTATTTCAAAAAAGTATTTTATTTAATGAAGTAGATGATTTAAGATATTTACTTTATTGTTTGAAATTCAAAAGAATGTTTCACTGGTAATATAAGTATTTTATTTAATGAAGTAGATGATTTAAGATATTTACTTTATTGTTTGAAATTCAAAAGAATGTTTCACTGGTAATATTTTACTAACTCATAAATTTCTTATACGCAATATAAAGTAAAACTCCAATTACTATTCCAACAGCTGCACCAAGTCCAAGAGACATAATATCAAACATGTTTCTATTTTTTTTATAAATAAAAAAACATTTTAGATATTTAAGTTCCTAACTAAAATTGCATTTATTATTTTTTTATTTCAATTTAAATTTATTTATTTTATCTTCTATCTTGCTGGCGGGTTTAATTGCTCATTTCCTGACTTTTTACTACCACCAGCTTTATCTCCTGGGGGATTGGTATTACCATCTCCACCTCCTGGGGAATTTTTATTACCACCTTCACCTCCTGGAGGATTGGTACCATCTGGGGGAGGATCTTGTTTCTTATCATCTTGTTTCTTTTCTTCGTTTACATCTTTTTTAGATTTATATTTTTTATATACTAAATATATACCAATACCAAGCACTATAACTAAGAAAATAATTACATATAATGTCATATAATTAATCATTGATTATTTTTATTATAATAAAAATATGATCTTTGGAAAAACAATTCTTTTTACATCTATTGGATTAATTTTAATATTATTATTTCAAAATACTGAAAAACCTACAATTATAAAAAAATCTCTTGAATATGAAGGTGATAAAAATAATTTATCAATTTTTGATGATATATTATTAAGTGATCATCAGTATGAAATATCTGACTGTCTAATAAAAAAGTTTCATTGTCATTCAGATAAAGAGTGTTTACAGGTTTGTAATAATCAAATATTAGCCTGGACTTGTTCTAAGGGAATTTGTACTGAAAATATATCAAAAATATTAAAACCTAAATGTATTTTTGGTAATCTAAGAGCAATATATGATGATAATAAAAGAAGATTTAAATATAAATGTGTTTGTAATTCATTATATTATGGAGAAGATTGTTCAAAACATATAAAATTTTGTGATTATGTTGTTAATGATAAATGTTCTTGTAAACAGGATAGTATGTTATTTAAATATTATGATCAATCTGAAGTTTGTATTCCTCAGAAACACTACTTGATATTTTTAAAACAAGACCATTTTAAACCCCAATGATATCAAAAAGATATGGAATAATTCTTATAGATAGATACATGAAAAAGACTATTGTCTTGAGTAGGATTAATTATGCACTCTATAATCGATTGAATAATAATAACTTACCATATGACAATTCTAAAATGGATCTGACTTTTAGTATGTATATTGGTTATAATAACATTTTAGAATTTCCCAAAGGTGTAAGAGAAAGAAATGAAACTCCTTTGAACTGTGCTTTGAGAGAATTTTCTGAAGAAACTGGATTCCATTTGGATTTAAATTTAATCAATGTTATAGACCAAATTACTTACAAATATATTTCTGGTAATAATAAATGGTACAAATGCATTTATTATGTAATTGATATACCACTTCCATTTGCCAATGATTCAACACAAATATTAAAACTATATAATTTACCAGTGTTAAGTGATAATTTTAATATTTTACTTTGTACAAATTGGTTTAAAATAAGAAATTTCTTTCTAAAAAGACAACTAAATGAATTAGTGTTAAAATTAGACAACATTTTTACATAAAGTTATAACCTTGTTATTCAAACACACATATAAATAACCATGTTACAATCCTCAAATGTTACAACATGGGACTTAATTTTTCAAGAGCCTAGAGTCTCTCAAGGAGTTTTAACAAATGAATTTGTTCAAAAGTTTGAAAGACATAAAGATTGGAAAATTCTTTCTTTGCATTACTTTTTTACAATTGAGATTTTACGAATATATTTTCATCATGTCAATTTTATTTATATTCTTCAAAGACAACAATTCCCAGAATATTTCCTGACTGAAATTTTAAGTATAATAAATATATTAATTATGTGATTGATATACTACTTCCATTTGCCAATGATTGAATACAAATATAATTTACCAATAACAAATGATAATTTGAATATTTATTTTGTACAAATTGATTTAAAATAATAAATGGTTTTTATAAAAGACAATAATATAATTAGATGATTGGTTTACATAAAGAATTGAGAAAATAACCTAATTATTCACACATACATATACTCAACCATGGCACAATCATCAAATGTTACAGCATGGGGTTTAATTTCACAAGAGCCTAGAGTCCCTCAAGGAGTTTTAACAGATGAATTTGTTCAAAAATTTGAAAAACAAATAGATTGGGAAATTCTTTCAATGCATTATTTTTTTACGATTGAGATGTTACGAATATATTTTCATCGTGTCAATTGGGTTTATATTCTTCGAAGACAACAATTTCCAGAATATTTCCTGACTGAAATGACAAGCACTTTTGATTTTAATAAATGTTGGGATGTCATAAGTGAATCACAGAAACTCTCTGAAGACTATATTGAACAATTTAAAGACAAACTAGATTGGAAAGTGTTATTTGATTATCAACATATGAGTGGAAAATTTATAAGAAAACATAGCAACTATATGACATTTATACAATTTTGTAATGAAAGTGAAAGTGATATTGTATCTAATACAAAATCAGGAACAACAAAATTATTTTTTACTACTTCTTATTTATACTTTTACTATGTTTATGCACTATGTTTAATAATATATAATCAAAATTTCTATTTATTTGACAAATATATTGCATTTATTTGTTCATGAGAACAAGATATTTTTTATTTATTATGATATTCATGAACAACAACAACTCCATTATTATAAAATGTGATCCTGAAAAAGACAATTTACCCAAACATCATTTAATTACAACTATATATCTAGATAATATGTATTATGGATTTTACTTAAATAAAATTGATATTGAAAAATCCAAATGTGTCTTGTATATTGGTAAGTGTATAAGATTTCCAGAAAATTATAAACAGCAATTCAATTTACTTCAACATGTTAAAAAATGTCCTTCAATAAAAGAGAATAAGATTGTAAATGTCTCAAAAATCAGTGATACTCCTAGAAGCATTTTTATAAAAACATATTTTAAAACATATGAAGATATTTTTAAAACTTGTTGCATTTTTCATGTGGATAAAAATCCTAGTATGAGTGTGAATTTAAAATTAGGCGTATTTCATTGTTTTAGTTGCAAAGAAGGAGGTTCTATTACAAAACTTTTAAATAAAATTCACAAATGAATCATTGTACAACATTTTCTTTTGGTATCCAAGAATTCCACTTTTGATCATCAAACCCTAACCACTTTACAAATAAAAATGGTTTTTTGCGAACTTTTTTTTCTTTTATTACTTTTTCCACAACATAGGTTAAGCCATGTTTAGCCAATTTTAGTTCTTGTTCATAGAAGGTTCCTTTAATAGGCTCACATTTATCTTCTGTGTCCTTTAATCTATAAGTTATAGGATCATCTTCTAATACCACCTCTCTTATTTGAAATACGAGTGGTGTAAAATTAAAAGTACCCTTTTCAAAAACATGTTTCTTTTTAGATATATGTACATAATCACCCACTTTAAATTTGGGTTTCTTTTTTTTCACCTTCTTTTTTGAAGACAGATGTCTTAGAATAATTTTTTCATTTGTAAATGACACCTTTGAAGGCTCAATTCTAGTTACACTATGAACTGTATTATTATATTTATCTAGTATATCCTGTAAAAAATCAATCCACTTTGGAGAGTTTCTATAATATGTTTCTTTTACAATCATTTTTCGCAAAGTCCTATGGAATCTTTCTACAAATGAAGCTTTTATTTCTGAATAAACTGAATACATGTTAATATGATATTTTTTCATCAAAGCTTTAAACTTTTCATTGTAGAATTCCTTACCTTGATCAACTTGAATGTTTCGAATCATTGGAAATACTTTTAATAATATTTTACTCATTGCATCTGTTACCTCTTTACTTGATTTTGTTTTTAGAGGAACAGCATATGCAAATTTACTAAAACAATTTATTGCAGTTAGTATATATATATACCCATCATTGAATTCCTTATACTTTTGCAAGTCCATTAAATCACATTGAATCAAATCATTTATTCCCTTTAATACATAACGACGCCTTGGAAACCTCTTCCTTACATCAGCAAAATAAATATCAATCAAATCATTTTTCACAGATGATTCCATTTCTTTTATTATACATAATAAATTAAATCCATGAAACCATAATCACATATTAAAGGTTTTTTAATTATATTTCCCTTATCTGAGTCTAAAAAAACTTCATTATTACAGTAAATCCTCTCCATTGTTTCTAACAAACATATTAAACACAACCTATTATTAATTTTAATGTCTTTAAAATACTTAAAATTATAATATAAATTACAATTTTTACAGTAGTATATTGTCATTTTTATTACAATATTATTACGAGTGTATTTTTATAAGTTTAAAGTTAAAATCTTTTAGTGTATAGTAATCTTTTTCTCCATTACAAGGTATTAGATAGTTTTTCACATCTTTCATAAACAGGGTTTCTTTATAACAGTTTATTTTTATTGGAATCTTTTTATCAATATCAGTATTGACAATAACACAAGGACTGGTCTTATCGTCCACAATAAGGTTTTGAGTATTTTCCGTACAGTCACATAGGCCAGTATCAAGATTATATCCCTTAGCAGGATTGTTTGTAATGTTGTTTAAGCAATAATCCTTAATACAAAATGAGATACCCCCATTTAAAGTAATTTTTATGAGTTTGTTATTATACTCATCATACAACCCATTACAATTAATTTCATATTGAGATGGGTCATTGTAATCAACATAGTTTACAAGCATATTAGTATTTGTATGTGGATATTTTCCTGCTATTTGTTCACCAGATGTTGTAAAAATCCCATAATACTTAGGAAGACATTTCCAATGCTTATCAAATACATAAGTCCCAAATTCTTGATTACAGCCCCAGTAATAGTGTGGAATGTAACAAAAATAATTTATATCATTTTTATAAATCTTTGCATCTTTATTATTACAATACTCTTGACAGTCACACTGAGCTCCTTCATGAGGGCACCTCTTTGGTTGAAAATGACAGTTTGATTTCACAAGTGGAGACATTTTACCAGGAAAATTTGAAAGGTTTAAGTATATTTTCTTATCTATGAATAGTATCAGGTAAATACATATTAAAATGATAACAATAATTGTAAAACTCATGTATTTTATTTATTCTCTACATTACAATATTTACACTCATCTCTAAATTTAAATATTTTAACTTTAAAACTTCCCTTAAGATTGTTTGTTTTATAAAAAACATCACGAAAAGATGAATCAAACTCATCACAATCAATCAACTGCTCATAGTCAAAAAAACCTTTAACACCACTTTCTAAATGATGTATCTCTAATTGTATAAAATCATCAGGATATCTGTTAGCTGCTATTTCACTAAACATAAAATATGAAAAATCTTTAGGCCAGTTTATGACATCTAAAAACATACTTTTTGTTGATACAAAAAAAATATATTTAAATTTTTCTATTCCACATCTATCCATTTTTTTATGTTTTTTCAATACCACCGAAATCTTTGATCGTGACTCATTACAGTAGAACATCACGATTATGACTGCAGTTGACTCTCTAAGTCTGCAATATAATCATGCATTGATTTATTATGTTGTTCACCTACAATTAAAGCATTTTTAAATTCTTCATTTTCTCTTTGACTATCTGACAATTCATCATAAATATGTTCTTTTTCTAATATTAATTCTTCTATTATCTTTTCCTGCTCTTTAATCTTTTGATTGCAGTGTATAATGTCAAATTTTAATTTATTGATTTCCAATAATTCTTTCTCTAAATTTGCAATATCAGTTATATATTGCATATTATCAGATTTTAATTTAATATATTCTTTTCTAGTCTCTTCAAACATTGATATTCTTTTTTGACAGGCATCCAAAAATTGTTTCACGTCTATATTTAATGGTTTATGTTTATAAATACTATTTAGAAAGTCCACTATTTCTATCAAGTCAATATTCATTTCATTTTCTAATGATAAAACTGGTTTACATTTCATTGACAGTTGCTCATATGCTGATGTTTTAGTAGTAAGTTTATGTGTTAACAACTCAACTTGATCTGTATCCTGTTTACATTTTTGTAATATGTGGCTTATACTTTCTAATGAAAATACCAGTTTGAAATCACATTGTAAAAACGTATCAAATAATATTTTAAAATCCTTGACCAATTTCACCAAACTGGTCTCATTATTAAGGGATAATAAAGTATTAATTTGTTCTTGTACAAGTTTATGGTTTGAATAGTTTAAATTTAATGTTTTAATTAATTTATTCTGTTGATCAATTAAGTTAAATAATGTTTCTTCTTCATTGACATTAAATAGTGTAAAAAGTTTTTCAACAAGATCATTGTTGGATTTGATTTTATTAATTACATTTTTAAAGTCTACTATTTTCAATTCCTCTTGAATGGTTGAAAATTGTTTACACATTTCATCATATTCCAACAATTTACCTGTAATACCAACATTAGGAATATTTTTTTCTTTTTCAAGAGACAAATTCTTTTTCAAAAAGGAACGGGCATATTCATTTAAAAATGATTGAATCATATTATAAGTTAATGTTTCAAACTCAACATTTTTTAAATCTAAAATATTAACAACTGTATCAGCAAAAAATATTTTACTACCATCTATAGTTAAATTACTAGTTTGGGTAGCTTTATCAAATGCCACATGACTAATACTATCTGTTGAAGTTTCTTTATCATGTGTAACTATAGTTGTATCCATTTCTTCTACTTGATTCTCTTGATTTATACGAGACCAATTAAAATCTGGCCCACCAAATGATTCAACTACTTGAATAACTCCACTTTTTAGTTCATATAACGAAGAAGATTTGGTCTTTAATAATAAATCATTAATTATTTCTATTGACTGCAAAGGAGAAATATCCTTATTTCTACTCAATTGTTTTATTTGTGAATTAATTTCTACTAATGTTTTAACCTTTTCATCAATATTACATTTTACTAAGATATCAATAACATCATTTCCACTTTCAATAAAATTATCCAGTTCTATATAGTTTTCAAATATTAATTCTTTACAATTTAAAATCTTGAATACATTCTCGCTTAAAAAGTGTAACATATCTTTATATTGTACAATATTATTTTCTAACTGATTCCAATTTTTATATTGTCCTGTATGAGGTAGAGTAGTTTGATTAGAAAGTAAGCTAAATATCACTGATGTTATACAACTATCATCCATCGAAAAAACAATAGTATCATCATATTGTGATTGTAAAGTCTGTAAAATTTGTTTTAAAAGGATCAAAAGTTTTTTTTTTACATTTGAATAACTATAGGACTTAATGTAAAATAAAATTTCATTCTCATTTGTTTTCATCATTTATTTTATTTTAAATTTTATCTACAAATTGTTTAAGAATATAATTATAAAACTTGTTAAATAAAATACCATAAGTTCGATTTGTTAAGTATATTGTATGATTAATAACAAGGTCAATCCCCTTTCTATATACTGGTAATAAATCACCATGTGTCTCTAAGCGAATATTTTCAATTTCCTTTCGTATATATTGATTAAATTGATTAAACCCCATCTCTAACATAACTGCATATAGTCCAAGCTCAATTCTGTTTATTAAACTAAAATCAGAATATTGAAGAAGATTTGTAAAATAGATTAATTTTATTGGATCAATATATATAATTTTTCTTTTAAAATCTTCACTTTCCTCTGGTATAATTTTTAAACACCCATTTCCATAATAGTTGTCATTTGTTGCAATATTTTTTATTTCATTTTTAAGGAAACTCATTTGACCTGACAACTTGGTAATCAAGTCAATATTTGATGTAAATTCTAATAAGTAATCCTTTAAAATTGTTTGAGAATTTTGTTCGGTAATTATTCCTTCCATCTCAGAAATTAATAATCCACATAATCTAAAAAATAATGTTTTTTGTACTGAGTCAAAACTTTTCAATCGTAAGTGTGATATTATATTTATATTATTCTCCTGGTCTATCTCTTCTTCATCTGCCCATAGATTTATCATATCGTTGTCGTCGTAGTCTAGAATGTGTTGTTGTGCCATGGTTACAAGTTAATAGTGAGTAGTGGTTGTTTTTGTGTGGTTTAAATATAGTTTTATTTTCTAAAAGTAATTTTTTAGTTGTAAAAACTCCAAATTTATAAATATTTTCATATGAAAATATAGAGGGAAGATAATAAATATAAGTATCAGGTGTAAAGAAAGTCATTTTTATTATGAATGATCTGATAACACTTATATATAAATACTATCAGTTAAATAATTTACCTGGTTTTCTTACAAAATCAGATGATGATTACAATAATATAACAAAATCAGATGTAGTTTTAAAAATTCAATCATATATTTTTAAATGTAATGCTTGTATTTTAAAACAATATAATAGTGAAGTGATAAATTATATTTTATCTCTGTTAAATAGAAATATAGATGATTGTGTATGCATAAATTTAAATCATTTGGAATTTCATCATGTTGTAATAGATGTAGATTTTAAAAAGCTTCAAAATATTGATATTAGTTTTGTAAAGGAAATATGTGATGATATTTCAAAAGTATGTAAAAATATTTTAGGAAGATTAACTGAAAGTAAAGAATTTGAGCTAACTTTATTTGTAAAAAAGAATCTGGGTACTTCTGATAATGATGATATTTTTAAAACTGCAAAAGGTGGTGTACATTTTGAGATTAAAGATTTAGTTTTATACAGGGGAGATAATATATGGTTTATAGAGGTTTTAAAAAAGTTTTTAAAACCTAAATACTCTGAACTAATTAATAATAATATTATAGATCAACCTACTAATTGGAACTTACCATTTTCAAAAAAACCTAATAAACAAGTTTACATTCCTGTGGGTACATATAATCTTGCTGATGAAATTCAATTTTGGCAGTCGGGTAGGGAATATATATTGAATGACGAATTTGATCAATCATTTATAAAAGATTTTTCAATAATCAAAAACTACAAACAAGATAGTGTTCAGGTATTTTTCCCTTTAAACTTATTAAAACCTTCTCATGGTTATTATTTTGGTCAATGTAATAATAATAAAATCTATAAACATTCAACACTTTTTAAAGTGGGAAATGATATTGAGGGTGTAATAACAATTAATAAAAGTACTATTCCATTTGTTGATTATGCAGTTTCACGATTTTATAAAAATAATTGTATGTTTATAATAGGTGAGTCTCAGTTAGAAAAATCTCTTTCTCCATTTAGTTTATCTTATTTAAGAGAGGAGTTATTATGTTTTTATACAGATATATCAACAAGTGATGTAGTAGGAAAATCACAAGCAATATTTAATACATATATTTTTATAATACTGTTATATGATAAAATTTGTAAATCTAACATCTCACTTGTTGAGGAAATATTAAGTGAAATATATAATAATAATTTTATAAAATATTTTAAAAATATTTCTAGTAAAATATCCAGGTTAGTAGAAGAAACTGTTAAATTAAGTGAAAACTCTGAAAAACCCTACAGAAAACTCAATCCCTTATTATTTTTAAAATGTTTATTTGTTCAGTCTTATAATGAAATGGATAAAGTTGAATTAATTTTTGATGATTCTACAGATGAAAGTGTTTATGTATCACCAAAGGTCTTAACACTAGTAAATGAAAATAAATTATCTATTTTAGAATTAGTAAAATTAATGTATCCAATATATGCTATTCAAAGGGATGGTTCTATATTCTATTATGAAAAGAATTCATGGTCTTTATCACTAAATAGATTAGAACACGTGTTTTTACCTTTAAAAATATTAAAAAAATATGGTTGTAATGAAATAGAACTTGAAACCGAAAACTTAAATTTAAAAAAGAAGCGAAAATTAAATAAACCAGAAGATAATCTTCCAAAAATCTACAATTATTTAATACAGTTTTGGGGAAGAGTCAATACTATTGATTTTCCAACAAATGTTGTATCATTTAATGATTGTTTTGTATTAATTAGCAATGAATATTTTCATTTTACACATACACCTTTATTTAAAGGCTATCCATGTAAACTTAGCTGGAATGGAATGAGGGAAAGAATTCAACATATTAGTAATCCACTTTGTACTTACAAAGAAATATTGAATATTTTAAATGAAAATTCTGATTTTAAAAATGAGAGTTCACTCTGTCCTGATGGTGTAATTGATTATTTTCGTTATAGTTATATTAAGGAAAACAGTCCAGAATTTTCAGTAAATAATTTAGAGAAATGTGAAAATGCGGGTGACTGTCCAGTAAACAATTGTTTAAAATATTTCCTGACACTATTTTCAAAAGATTTAGAATTAGTATTTTTTATGTTGTGGACACTTAGATTAGTACTTTTAGGAATTAGTATAAAAAGAGCATTCATATTTTATGGACAGGGTCAAAATGGTAAAAGCTCTTTAAGTTGTGTAATGTATGCTTTATTTGGAAAAGCAATGAGTTTTATTGGTACGGATACAATCCGTGGCAAAATTTCAACCCTTGCACCAGATTTATATAATGCAAAAGATGCAAAAATTGTATATGCAGATGATTTACAAAAAATAAATCCAACCACTCTAAAACAAATAGTATCAGGAGCCCATATGTATTTGAGAACTTTATATAACAGTGGAACTGATATTCAAATGAAATGGTTATTTACTGGAAGTTGTAACTCTCTAAGATTGAATGCTGATTTTGCTACAATGAAACGAATTTTAATGATTCCATTTTTAAACTTTTTTCCTGATAACTCTGATTATTATTGTAATCAAAATACATTTCAAATAATTGCAAGTGACATATTGGCTACTATATTTTGGTTAGAAAAATATGCTTCAGAAACAAATATTTTCTTTAATGATAAATATGACATTGTTAATCCTCCTAAGTCAATAAAATGGTATTCACATGAATTGATTTGGAAAAATGATTTAACAAGTGGAATTTTAAATGCTTTCAATTTAATTGAATCTCCTAATTTATTTATTAGAATAAATGATTTATATTCAGAAATCAATGCAATACGAAGTTCCAATAAATGTCCTAAACTTCAGATGAGTCTTTATAATGAAGATATAGAGACTATAGTAAACCTATTAAAACATAGATATTCAGTTGGAACATGTCTTAATAAATCTAAAAAAATATATGAAAAGGTAATAATTGGTATATCTATAGATCGTTACAAAATATTATATGAAGAAGCATTTGAATTAATATAGTAATGTTCAATTTTTAGTTAAAGAAAATGGATGAAGAAGAATTATCTGAAAGTATTTATCCTGTTGAATTTGTAACTACAACAAAAAAAAATAATCAAATAAATGATTCCATCCTTCTTACTACAATTGAATATTTATTAAGTTTGAATTGGCCCATTAGTCCACGACCACCACCTGCTATAGATATTGGAACATCTATGGAAAATTTTCTTACAAATATTATTAACAAAAGTAAATTAAATATTCAAAATGAGACATTAGATTCTAGATGTAAGCTACCAAAAGATTTAGAACAACCTTTAAAAAAGAATTTAGATTACAATGAATTTCTCAAATCATTACAAACTGTTTTAGACCAATCAAAAATAGCTTCTAATAAGATTGTAGATAGCAAACCGTCTTAATGTATCAAATGTATATATTGATGTATATAATCTTCTAAAATTTTCATATGCTATTATATCTAATCCATAATATACATTACCATTATTATAAAATAGTTCAGGCAATACATAACTTAGTTTATGTGTAGAATATCCCATTATTTCAACTCCGGATTTTGAAAGAATTGATCGGCTACTAAAAGATTCTTGAAGGTATTCAATTTTATTTAATCCTCGTAAACATTTTACAGTTAAGTGTAAGTGTCTTTTGTTAAAACGATTGCTATTTGAAATCATGTAGTGATTAAATAAAGAGTTGCATGTAGTTTTATTTTTTTCCCATTCAATAATAAAATTTTCTTCATTATAGCTTTGTAATAAAAATATTTTTAAGATATTATAAAACTCTAAATATGTAAATGTTGGTTTTACAACAGAGCTCAATTTCACTAACCCATGTCTTAGATTTTCAAAATCTGTTAAAGCTGTATAAGAATTATTTAATAAATATTTTATATATAACCAATTATATAAATTTTGTTTTTTTATTTAAAAAAAATTATACATCATTTCTAATTGTTCATGGGTTAGATTAGGTCTTATCTCCCCCATAGCCACAAAAGAAAATTCAGGATTAATTAAAAAAAAACATTCAGAAATTGACATACAACTATTAATTGCATAAATATTTAAAGTATCTCCATCAAAATCTACATTATTTTTCTCTGTTATTGATGTAGGAAGCCCAACTACTGGTGCATCCCAAAATTTTTTTACTTTATGAAAAGTAAAGGCTCTAGTATCCAAAACAGGATATCTTATTGCCAATACATAATTGGGATAATTCATACAAGCCCATATTTTTTTATTGAGAATTATTTCATTTGTTTTACAATTTGGTGCTGGTATAACAACACTGCGTGCAGAAAAATGTGATTTTTTACTCAAAAGTATTTTTCTAAAGCAATTATTTTTACCTTGTCCAATAAATGATGAAGGGTCTGGCTTAATATTTACTTGTAATTTTTGTTTACAATCATATGGTTTATTATTATGTAAGAGTTTTTGTATTAGTTCACAGAGTATGGTATTAGTATTCCATAGAAATGATGGAGGATAAGTATGTTGGTTTACTTGAATGCGAAATCTAAAATTATCAAGAATGTTGTTTAGATTATTTTTAAATAATCTTAGTTTACCTTTGTAAGAATTTTTAAAATTTATTAAAATACGCTCCATTTTGTTTTTACACATTTTACACTGAGAAATTATTTTTACTTTTAAAACTTTTTGTAAAATTTTTAAAAATTGATCAGTTTGAGGTTTAAAATAGTTTTGACAATTATTACAATAATTATGTAATTTAGAACAACTACATTGTAAATAGAAACAATTTGGACATATTTGATTTAGACGAAATAATAATGATTTTGGAAGTTTTTTATAATTGGAAAGTTTAACTTTTTTAAATTTTGCATAAGAGGCTAATATTTCTTTTGTAACCCTTATAGGTGGTAATCCATATAAATTATCTTTTAATTGATATGAGTTAGAATTTGATATGACACAAGACCTTACAATACCATGTTTCATAATATAAAATAATAATATTGTTAAAACAAAGGTGTGTATATATATAACTAAAAACATTTTAAAAGTAAAAAATAAATCTTCTTTTTCAAATGATATATGTATATATATGGAAGTTTAAATTTTACAGGTTTTAAAATGGTAGACATTAGTGGTTTGAAACTATTTAAATGGAGGTTAGTAGAGGAACCATGTAACTGTTCTTGTAATGAAACTGTATCAAATTTTGAATGGAATATTCGTGAATCATTATTAAGAATTCTACGAGTAGAACGTGAGCAATTTGATAGTATTTTTAAAAGTTTTCCTAGTGTTGTATTTATTCGTGGGTGTAAAAGTATTGACTGTTCAATTAATAAACGTGAAACAATGGGTGTAATTGCAAAATATTTTGATCATCAATTGTTTAACTGTCCTATTTTAGTGGGTGGTAAAATGTTTTTCTTACTCACACAAAATGATTACATTGATTCTAAGTTATGGAATGATAACAAGTGGAAAGATTCATTGAAATGTTTACTTTGTGGATACAACAATAAAGCAAAACCAACAACATTTTTCATTAAAGGTAAATGTTATACATTAGGGCAGTTGGCATGGACCAACTATGAAAAAATTGTTTGTCTCAAAAAAAGAGGTGGAATTACACTATTTAAAAAAAAGCCAAATCTTATAGTTTCAGTTAAAAGTTGTCCAATTTTAAATGATTTTGATAATATAAGACATTTATTAGCATCTAGCATTGGAAATCGTAAAATATTTCATGGTGGTTTTATATTTACTGAAATGCTAAAACAAACGTTAAGTGTTGTGCAGAGTGTTTTTAAGTTACCTAAAAACAAATTGTTTATAAATCAAATAAATAAAACACAAACAAAACGTATTAATACTGGAACTATTGATGCAGTTATTGGTAGAAACACTGTTTTCAATATGCAAGATTCTTTACAAGACTCAACAATGGGTACATATTCAAAATTCTATAATAGTAATATAGGCCGATATAAAACCCTCTCAAAATTAGACATAACAACATATTCTAAAACCTTACAGCTGGACATATTAACAACAATGTATTCTAAAAAAATTTCAATTGATTTTAAAATTGAAGATTTAGGATTCATTGATATAACATCTTCCAGTGAGAATTCTCCTGGAATAAGTGGACTAGAATCAGTTTTAGGGACATTTATTTCTTCTAAAAAAGATTGTATGCCTCATGATGAAATCAAAACCTGTTTAAGTAGATATGTAGATTTAAAATTATTATCTTTTGATAACTATTCTGGTTGGTGTTTAAATAATTCTTCTAGTTGGTGGTATGTGATAATTAATCAAAATATATATACACATTTATCAAAATGTAATTCAATCAAAGAATGGACTGATAATTTAAGAAAAATATTAAAATCTATTTATCCTTGTGTTGAAGTTTATCACATCAGCAATAGGCTATATACAATATATTCTCTCCCATTAACTATGTATAAGATATTACCTGATGGATTTGCATATTCAGCAATGGAAGTTGCTCAATCAGAAAAATTATTTATAGATATAATTTCAGAATATTGTAATTTACATGGACCAAC
This sequence comes from Macrosteles quadrilineatus, assembly GCF_028750875.1. NCBI lineage: Eukaryota > Metazoa > Arthropoda > Insecta > Hemiptera > Cicadellidae > Macrosteles > Macrosteles quadrilineatus. Next base: position 13,836,421 of record NW_026542597.1, read on the forward strand.
ATCACTTTTAATATTCAATATTAATTGTAATAATTTAGTTAGAAACACAATGATAGCACATGCAATCAAACAATGTGTCAGTGGTTTATCAGCATGGCCATTTATAAAAAATGAAAGACTATTATTGAAGAAAAATGCATATCAACTCATTAAAGGAGTTCCTTTTTATTGTCTAAAAGCAAATATTTTAATACTACCCCTAGAACATAACATAGAAGATTCCTGTGTTGTTAGTGCAAACACTATATATAAAAAAAATCTCTTCACAACAAATAACAAAGTGACTGTAACTTTACACTTGCAAAAAGTTTCAATAATAAAAATTTTAATACAAAAACTTCCCACTTTAATTAAACCTAATATGGTTCTATTAAAATTTAAAAGTGATAAAATATCTCATTTAGGTAAATATTTATCTACAATATCTGATCCTTTAAATAAAGAAATAACTAATTTGATTTGGACTCCAAATCCCGATTTAATAAAAACTAAAAATGTATATTTAAATGAAATTCAACTTAATTATGATTCGTTTGATAATTTATATTGTGATATTACAATTTCTTATTACCAATATGGTTGCTTGGGAACTAAAATCTTTATACTTAATGGAGCACAAAAATCTGTTATTGGGCATATTCTTGATGAAGATCATATGCCAATATTACATAATAGTCTGTCAATGAACGACATAGTACATCATGACATTGATATTATTCAACATCCATTTTCACTAAAGAGATTAGCTTTTAATTTTCTCTTTACTCCTGAAATATCTGCTCTCTATAATGAGTGTTTCAATTACACCCCATATGATAAGTTGAAGGTGTTAGAAAGTAAAAAAGATTATTATGTTAGTGACCCTATATTAAAGAGTTTTTATGTAGATACTGATGGAAATCCAATTAAGGCCATACTCTATGAGGGTTTTGTAGTCATAATGGGTAAACAAAACCCACATGCATTAATACATAGTGCAGAAGCAGAGTCAACACCAATATCAATTTTGACTGGACAACCAGAGGTTAGTTATCAAAAATATAGTAATAAAAATAATCATGCATTTGGATTGTCTGAAAGTGAAAGAGAAGTTTTGGTTGCTCTAGGGTTGAATAGTTTTATTGAAGAGATGTATGATTTGAGTGACTCAACAAATATAACTCTAGAAAATAATATAGGTGATACAATGTGTATTCCATTTTCTACATCAGCAGCAAGAGTTTTAGATATGTTGTCTTTAGTTGGAGTGGATATAAAATTTTCTGTTGACAATATTGATTCTGATTAATCTATATCAAAATTATCTCTAAACCATAAATATAATACATTTAAATATTCATTAAACATGTCATATGTAATACAGTAATCGTTGAAATACATTTCTTTGTTGTTATTTAAATAATGTATCTTTTGAGTAAATTCATTGCAAATTATTTCTATTTCTCTAATATTTCTTAAATTAGGTGCTAACATTGAAGTATTAAACTGGTCTTTTTCTATAATAGAAATTATTTCTTTTACCCAGTCTGGTGAACTTAAATTTGGTTTTGTAAATACTAGTAAAATTAAATTTACAATAAATTTTTTATCAATATCAACATTTGATATATACTCTAAAAACTCATTTATTTCATCAAAGTATGGCAAATGTTCAATGTCCTCAATACTTATAGACATTTTCTTTAATAATTTAAAATTTATTATCTATATATTTTACAATTATTGTTGCAATATAAGAAAATATAATCCACAAAAGTAGTAGTATAATATTAGTGAGTGGTGAAGTGCTCTTTAAAGGTGTTGTAAAATCCAATCCAAGAAAGTTTGAGTTAGTTTTTGTTGTCATTTTTTTTTAACATGGGATTCTCATTCTTGCATAGATACATTTTTAACGACCAGGTAATTTATCCAATACAAAACCATATAAAAGATAGTAATAAAACTAGCAGAATATATATTGATTGTACAGGACTATTATATCAGATTTCTTATTCTGTACCTACCAGTGTCATAGAAAATGATGTAAATATTCTATTAGATACAATGACAGAAAATTTATTTTATTTCATTAACATTGTAAAACAGTTAACATCAAATTCAATTTCAGTGTATTTATTTTTTGACGGGAAATCTCCAAAACATAAGCTGCATTTACAAAAGAAAAGAGATGAAAAAAATAAAAAAATACTTATTAACAATAAAAAACAATTTGGGCTTAGTTTAATAACAGATCGTAATAAAAGAAATTTAATAATTTCTCACATTGCAAATAGTATTCCAAGTAAATTATACAATTTAAACTGTAAAGAAATTTTTCTATCTTCTACAGATTTAATGGGTGAGGCAGATATAAAAATTATAAAAACTATTTTAAACCTTGAACAAAATGAGTCAATTTTGGAGGTAATAGTAACAGCTGACACAGATATATTTATTTCAATGAACTCACTTAGGAAAAGAAATGTCTTTGTAATAGTTAAACTACCACATATTGGTTTACAATGTCTCACAGCTCAATCTTTAAATAACTGGTTGAATTCTAATGCAATTAGTTACAAAAAACTACTGTTTTATTTTATATTTTTTTGTGGGAATGATTATGAATGTCCTATAATTTCTGGAACAAAAAAACAAATTCTCCATATTTATGAGTATGGAAAAAAGTGTGGGTTTAAAGTAACCATTTTTAATTTACTTTCTCTTTGGTCAATGTTAAATATAAAACCCATAAAGTCAGTTGTTATTAAAGGTTTATCACTTAATGTTTTATGTAAAATTGTACAGTTTAAAATTGATTCTACTAAACAATCCATGAAGTATTATAGTTTTGGATATAATTTACCCAATAACCACATTACTTTACTTCCTATATTTGACAAATGGAAAATTTTAATTAAAAATATAAATCCTAAAATAATAAGTGAACAATTACGACAAATACATCATTGCAAGACTTGATATTTGAGAAACTACTGATGAATATAGAAGTAGATATTTTATAGTATGAAAATCTGATTCAGAATAATCTAAAAAGCAATAACATGAAATCATTATAAAACTAATATACATAAGTAGTTTTGATAATAATTTATAAATAAACTTTTTTCTTAAAACAGCTTTAAAATCTATATTTTTTGAATTCTTTGCCCTATAATGTAACATATTTTTTATATAAATAATAGAAAGCAGTAGCCATCTATCATTTAATATGAATCCGTCTTATGGTTTAAAATTTGACCAAAGTAATAATATTTATAGATTTAACAACCACCCTGTTAAAATAACTGAGAGTGATACATCTTATATTTTTAAAAACTATGATACTGATGAAATGGTATTTTTTGTTGACTATAACCAATTGTTATATAGAGTTAGTGAAGAAGATATAATAAAAATAGCTATTTTGTCAAATGGAAAACAAATGGTACCATCAATACTTTTAATGCCAAAAAATATAGACTTATTTGTTCATTCAAATATTAAATCTAATTTTACATCATTAAAATATCTATATGCTTGGATGAGGTTTATAATAGAAAAAATCAATTCATTACATCCTGAAGGATTTAGACCCTTTAATCAATTACAAATTGAACAAATATTTGCTAATTTAAATATAAATGAAATATCTGAAGAAAATAAAAAATGCTTTACAGACTCTGTAAATTTATTTGATTTCAATAGCAATTTAGAAAAGATATTTTGGTTTGATAAAGTTTTAGAAAAATATGAAATTGTTATCCCATCAATTGATATACTCTCTTCAATACATCCACGTGAAATATTCATATTAGCAAATAACTTAATGAGATACATATGTGTTTGGGAAGCAGCTAACAAAAGCATTGACTGTGTTATAGCAAGTAATATAATATTTATTCAATTTTTACAAGATACAGGTTCTTCTACCAACCAATATTCAGCACTATTACCTAGTATGTGTGCATTGGCTGTCATGGCCCTAACACCCACTACCTCACCAAATCTTCCACGAGACTTAGATAAAAAAGCAAATCTTTTGTTCAATAGGGCTAAATTTAATAGAGATGACAATTATGGTTGGTACAGATTTCAAATGAAAGTAAAAAATGCTAATGCTATTTGTAGTCGTGAGAATTGTTTTGATATTTTACAATACCTTTTCTTTCAATTTAATATTTTTAAAGATCAGGAATTTGATGTCGTTTTAGCATACATGAGAAAAGTATTCAATTTCTTTGGAAAACCAGAACTTTATATTTATGTTATTGTTTTTGGAATGAGTCTATCAAGTTTACGTGTTGCAAAACCATTAAAAAATATTACTGGTATACATAACTTGGCTAATTTTGATATAAAAAATATTGAAATTCGAAATATAACTGCTGAATTGAAACAAAATCTTTACAAACAAATGAAAAAAGATATATCTGTTATTTTTGATTTTATAGATCCTTACAAAAGATACATTTTAAATTTACAAGAGATAAACTCATCCTTTAAGATTAATAATCTTACAGATGAAGTATTATTTTATTTTATGAAAACTGATAACTCATTTTCAGAGCTTATAAACTATATATTAAAAACAATTTTACCACTGGTAACTTCTCAGTTAATTTAAATTCATTAAATAAGATTGTAAATCGGAAATATATTTGGTAAAGTCAGTGTAAAGGGTGTTGGTCTTTTTCAAAATATTTGGCATATTATTTAAGACATCTACACATATAAAATTATGAATGGTATTTTTTAAATTAATATTTGTATGATTTTTAGAAAGTAAACAAGTGCCAGCACATTTTTGGGGTTTTTTTACTTTTGGGGGCCACTGTTTTTGTAATTTCCATAGAGTACCTATGGTTGCAAAATAATATATAATGGAACTTAAAAAATAAACCCTATCAATAATAGCATTTCTTTCTATTATACGAATACAAATTTGTTTCATTTTTGTTGGGTTATATAATCCAGTATTGGCAATGGTGTTATTATTATTATTTTTACTAATATGTTTTGAGACAATTGGGTGGAGTTTATTTTTAAAAACAGCAAATAACTCTTCTGGAACTGGATGAGCAATTGACACTATATAGTTATAAGAAGGTAATAATATATCTTCACTGTTCTTGTCAACTAGAAAAAGATTTTCTGAAAAACAAAATACACTTAAATGATACTTCAATACATTTGTTAATTTATCTAAGTAACTACAAATTATATTTGGATTGTAGGGTTCAATTCTAATATACTCATATAGAGTTAATAAACAATTATTATGTTTAAACTCATTAAAATATAAACCACTATAGGAAAATACTGAATTAGTAAATTCTTTAGGAAAAAAATTTGCCAGGTACTTTTCATATTTTTCACCCCAAGGTTTTCCATCTCTATCATTTAAAACATTTATTTTATTTGTGACATACAAAACCATTTTATTATCATCTGTAATATATAAAGTTGTAATACTATTTTTACTTTTATTGCTATACAAATTTACAAAATTACATTTTCCAATCCATTCTGGATTAATTTGATCAACTAGACACCTAATATAACAAGCCTGAATATTACTATCTATCATTTTTTTTAGTAGATGGAAAAAATAATAATATATAAGAGAGCCACAATGTATATTTTACATTATAATCTAGAGATATTACCACCCCTTATTCCCTATGATTTTATTATATTTCATTACAATAGAGTTGTAAACTTTGATGATGAAAACATTATTGCAAATATTGACTTTGAAAAATGTCACTTGTGGAGTGTTGAAGATTTATTTGATTTATTAATCAGACAAGTTAGATCAATGAATTTAGACTTTATATTAGTTGATGAGTATGAAGATTATTATGAAAAAGATAAAAATGTAAATTCATCATTTAAAAAAATCAAATCAAATATTATTAGACATTATATGACAACATGTCCAATGTGGGCTATAAACCATAGTAAAATTATAAAATTTCCAAATCAATTAATCAATCAACATTGTATTTTAAGAAAGAAATATAAATCTAAGGAAGAATATATATTCAAACTAGTTAAGAGGTCATTAGCAATAAGAACTTTTCTTTTAAAACATGGAAATTGTGTGGAAGAGAGAAAAACTTATTAAAAAACTATCAGATGAATTGTATTTAATAGGAGTGAAACTGTTTGGTCAAAAGGTTTTCAATGAAATGATAAACAATGAAATAAAAAATGTAATCACTAAAATGTGTGGTTTTCCAAGTGGAAGAACTAATATAACAATTAATATGATTAAAAAATATCAAAATATACCCTCACAAGAAAAATTAGATTCTGTACATATCCTAAAAACTGAAAGAGTGAATTGTTATAATGAACAGGATCAACGTGATATTAACTTGTATCAACAATTAAGTGATTTTATTGACCTTTTAAAACCGAAAAATATTGTCGTTATTAAATTTCATGGAGAACCAAATCCAATATTTTGTTCTTATAAAAAAACCCAAACACATCATATTCCCTGGTTAACTATGTGGTATAATGATTACCCTGAATGTGGAATTGAATACTGTACAGATGTTCATAATTATCTCCGTGTAATGGGACCCTTATGTTCTATGATTAATATTTCAAACCTTATAAATAGAATTGAATCTAATGAATTGAATTACACCTTAATACTACTGGCGTTGACAATATTTCCTGAAAGTGACATTTCTCCAATAACTAGAAATGCAACATTGGAAAAAAATGAAATTCTTAAATCAATTATGTATGAAGATGTTCAAAGGAAACTATTACGAACTAACAACAAAGAAGATGGATTGACCTATTCCCGTAGTAGAAATATGTTTAATTTACCTGCTCTTTCTGGTACAAACATTTTTAAGAGCTAGGAACCACTATTCTTTTTATTTCATTTAAATCGTTTTGAAATGGTTGAAGTGTTCTACCAATACTAAATAAAATATCAGTTTTCATATTGTTAATATCAGTTTGAAAATTGTCAAACTTATCTTTTGTTTGAGCATTTAATGATTGAAATTTTACCTCTATTTCCCTATTTATTTTAATGAACATATTTATCATTTCTGTAGATAATTTTAAGTCTAAGGTGTCAAAAAATTTGTTAACAGTTAACTTTTCATTCTGATTTAATCTAAAATACTTTTTAAATTCTTCATTTAAACTTGTTAGATTAAATAACATATCAATTGTATTTGTCATATCTGATTTTGTATAATTTTCACGAATATAATGTATTGCATCTGATAACTCTTTAGGGAAAGAAGGTATTTTATTAAGTTCTGTTTTTATTTTTTCATAATCTGGCAATGTTTCTAATTTATTTGTAATAGCTCTTACATCAGTAGGAAGTTTATTAACTATCTTTATTTGAGTATTCATTTGATTCTTTATCTTTTTTACAATTGCATCAACACTTAATTTATGAACTAAAGTTTCTAGTATAACATAATCAAATTTATGTGGCATTGAAGCATTATACTTTTTTAAAAATACTTGAGGTTCAACTCTTGGTAATCCTATTAAATCACGTAAGTGATTGTCAATATGAAATGGTCTAGAATACTCTACTACACACAGGTTATTTTCATAGGATATTTTAAAACTATTAGGATCATATTTTAATTTTGACCTTATAATATTTTGCAAATCTTCTAAACGATATAATCCATTATTAAGGTTTATTATTAATGATTCTTCATCATTTTCATTTTTAATAATTATTGCACCATCCTGTAATAAGTTTCTAGCCCCAGGTTTTAGGACATCTAAAACCCTTTTAAATTGAGTTATTATTTCTTCAACATTCTTTTGGATTTTATTTAATACTTGTATATCGATTGATTCAATTTTAATTTTAACATCATCTAAAATAGTTTTCAATCCTGTCAGTAAAACTTTATTTTCAGATATATCATTTATAATTTGAGCAATATCATGTAGTTTAATGTTTTCAATTATTCCTTTTATTGTATTTATTTGATTTAAAATTGAATTCATATTGATAAATGTTTTAGTAACATCATCTGAATATTTGGTATGAAAATTTGTCAATTCAGTTTTTACACCAGTGTCTACATTTTTTGGTAGGGAATTAATTAACTGTTTAATTTCGTGATTAAGATCAATGATTTCTGACAGTTTTTTTAAGTCTACCCCTATATTTTGAATATCTGTAGTTAGATCAACTTGTTGGATTTTACCAGCTACTTTTTGACACTGTTTTATTTCATTGCTAAATTTATCAATCGATTGTTCTACTTTCCCTAGTAAAGTCTTAATATCATCAGGTATTTTTATATTAGAAATCTTTGAATTGAAATCGTTAAATTTTATATCCAATTCAGACAATTTTGTTAAAACATTATTATTTTCTAAACTTGTTTTAATATCTCTTAAATTATCATTTAATTCACTATTGCTTTGCTGATTTACAAAGCTTTCAATAGTTTCCAACTGTATTTTTAATTTTGGTAAATCATTTACTGATGTATTTAAATCGTCGTATAACTGTAGTAATCTTTCAAGTAAACTAATTGTTTTCTGAATATTTGCTATAGGTGTTTTCATGTATTTTTCAAATTGATTAAATCCATTACTACATTCAATAGAAGACAATTGATTTAATGGGGGTTGTTCAACATTAATATATTTATTTTTGGTATAATATACTAAATATGTAATAATACAAATGAGAAATATTATACTAATATATATTATAATCATCTTTTTATTTATAGTTTGAATAAAAATGAATTTAATTTTAGATTTGAAAGGTTATACAAATGATAATGTAGTAAAGTGTATGTATGATAGAGGTCCTTTAGATTTTTTTGCAATTGTTGGAAATGATGAAGTTTTAAATGAACAGTTACAAATTTTAAAATATGCTTGGCCAAATATTACAAAAAAAACATTTTTAGAAGATGTTTGCTCTTCTACTTTAGAAAAACGAATATGGTTAAATCGACAAAAATTAGTGTTCAACTGTAATTTAAAATTATTTATTAAAGAAATTGATATTGGTGATATTAATGATGTATTAGAATATAGTATATTAGAAAGGCCATTTACTAACCTTGTTGAGATAAAGGAGTATTTTAATAACTTAAAATATCCAACACTTGAGGTAGACTTTCTTCCACTGATATTAAAAAAATGTGATCCCTATAGGGCTGGTTTGAAAAAGAACATGTTGTATTACCTATCAAAATCACCCGAATTTCAAGAAATGTAATATTATATACATAATATATTTACTTTTAATTATTATTTAATGAAATAAAAATGTTAAAAATAATACAATCAAAAAAATTTACTGTAGGAATTCATAAGTTTAATTCACAGTGGGAATATAAAATATTCAAAAAGATATGTAAAATTCTTCCAATTGAATTTCATCCAATAAAGGTTAATAAGAAAATTAAAAGTTATAAATTTGAGTTGGACATTTATATACCAAAATTAAAATTAGCCTTTGAACTACAAGGACCATTTCATTTTCAAAATTTAAAAATAATTAATCGTGATATATTTAAATTTAATATTTGTAAACACAAAAATATTGAAATTATATATTTATTTTTTAATAAATACTATAGCAATAAATATTTTCAAAATTTAATTTCATCTCGCCTTAATAAATACTGGTTCAATGCCGTATTAGCTCATACAACCACAATGACATCCAACAGCGACAACATTACATCGAGTTCCTTTGACTTTCAAGATCAAGAAAATACTTGCCCTTTAGATAACTCTCCTAAAATCAAACATGATGATACTTCAGATAATCTATTAGAATTGAACCCACAAGAAACATTAGAAGATTCATCTAGTGACAATGATTCTGAACACTCCTTAGAGTTAAGTGATACAAATGAAACCCCGCAAAAGAAACCAAAAAGAGTATCTAATAGAAAAAACAAAGAAAAAATAAAACTATACAAACGTACATTAATGGATCATTATAAGAATCTTGAATCAATTCAAACGGAAATTTACCAACCAATTAGTAATGCTGTTAACATTTTTCGAGACCAATGTCCTGAAACTACAGTCCATGATTCATCTATAAAACGACACATTTTGAAAAATTATAAAAAAATATTAGATTGTAAAAAAATAAATAATAGATGGATGTGTAGCAATGAAAAGTTAAAAGAAATACAATTTGATTTATCAAAATATAAAAATAGTTTTTAAACTGAATAAATAAAAACAAAACAAAGAGCATTCTTACAACCAATGGATAATAGAGAGATTCTACTGTACAATGATTTAAAAACAGAATATGAAATATGTGCAAAGACTTGTAAAATTATTCTTGCAACAAATCAATCAAGTCAAATTGGTTTTGTATTTTACAGGTATATTGATTTTAAATATATTTTTGAAATAAGAGAAAAAAATAAATGTTTAAAAAATATTAAACAAATAAATATTATTCACCCCTCTTCAAAAAAATACTCTGAACATCCATATGAATCATTTTGGATTGATAATAATAATTCAACTATTTTAAATATTATATCATCTTTTGCCTTAATTTATATTTCAAACCAAATATATCTACACACTCCACCTGTATGGAAATCTTTCTTAAGAAAACTTATACAACTATTCCGAGGAGCCAAGGTTATTGATATTAGATTCTAAATTAGACACATTATCCTCTTCTTGAACTTGTATTTTCTTTTTTTGGGGGTTTAGACTTTGTTTTTTCTTCAGAAATTTATTTTTCTTAGAATTACATTTTATACACATGGCATTTAAATGATGTGTTTCACGCTTCACTACAACTGGATCTTTATTAGCTGTAAAGTTTGTACATTTTATACAATAAATAGGAGTATCAAGTACTTCAGGAAGATTTGTATTCTCCATCCTTTTTATATATAATTAAAAAAATGAGTAGTAAGAATTTGTATAACCAATGGCAAAGGTTTTGTGCAGCCTCAAATGTACCAAAAGATGAAGTAAAAAGATTATATGATACTCATAAAAGTGAAATAAGGACATCAAATCCTACATTGTGGTTTAATTATTTAAATAAAAGTACATTTAAAGAAAGAGATGAAGATGATGAAAATATAACAGAAGCAACACCAGATATATTAAAAAGTGATAATAACATGCAATTAAATATTAATAAAGATGCTCATGAACAAATTATTAAAGATGTTTATGACACCCTTACAGAAATAAAATCATTTTTAATATTTCTAATATCAGAGCCAAGTAGGAATGTAAAGTCTTTTATTGAGCTTGAAGAAAAAACTGATGTCAATATTTTAAAAAGGTGGACTGATGGTATGACTATGATTATGAATAAATTAAAACATTCTGAAGAGTATAGTAATAATAATTTTATTATAGATTTAAAACAAATCTATTCTTTATTATATGAACACATATTTTCAGTGCCTAAAATAGAAAAAATAGGACAAGTATCATTTATTAATGTTACACATGAAAGTGATCTTAAGATTAAATTACTCTTTGAATCAAAACGTAAAAGGTTTTCTAATGAATTTATAATACCAATAATTATAAAGAATGCAGTAGTTTTTTTTTACAATTCTAAAGAACTACTCAATTTAATTGACAACAGATATAGATCAGAAATACTTTATAATAATGATTATATAACAACATCACCAAATAAATCTGTAGAATTTGATTTTTTCATCACTCATATGATATATTCTGTCTTGCATGCAATGTTACACTTATACTGCAGTGTCATATTCAATAATTCTTACATGAATCATGAAGATCATAATTATTATAAAACTGTTGAGGGTACAGTTCCACGACCTCTCTTTAAATATTTTTTAACCCCTAGTATTTAATCTAATTTGATACAATGTAAAAAACACTTAAATAAAGAATCAATAGATTTTTTACAAATCTTCTTATGATTGATATAGTAATAAATGATTTCCTTTAATCTGGGTAAAAAGGAACTATCCAGCGGTTTTTTGAGATGGTTTGATAATTGTTTTTCAATTTCTAAGGTTTTTATTAGGTTTGATTTAATACAATGTAGTTTATAATCAAAACAACACCTTTCATTTTTATGATTTATATTATCATACTCTTCAATCAGTCGAATAAAAAAGTCTGAATATGTAAACACATCAGTTAAGTAGCTTGGTCTTATAGAAACTATATCAATCAAGTACCAAATTATGATTAAATGTTTAAGGAAAATGTTTGGAATATTTTTAAATTTAATAAATGTAGAGTGTAAATGTTTTAAAACATATTCTTCATAATAATTATCATCACACTCATCACACTCGTCACTCTCACTTGAAAAAGAATTAAGACTACAACAGTCGTTAAAGTCTTCACTTTCACTCATTTTTCCTGTGTGATATAAACATACACTTTTTACAGTTACACAGAGAACATACAGCTTTCAACTGTAACCTTTTATTTCCTCTGACATTTATAGTTACTTTTTTAATATTTTTTGATTTAGTAAATGCTTTACATTTCAAACAAAATAATTTCACCATTTTTTATTATAAATGGGATTTAATAATAGTAAGTTTTATTAGTGGTAGCATTAAAATACTTATGAAAAGTTTATTCAGACAGGAATTTTAGGTTTTATTTATATCAAACATTGAGGACGTTTTTATTGTTCCAGATGATGAAAAAATTAATTAAAGTTTTTTTTTATAATAAGTTTGTAAAATATAATTTATAACAATTTAAATGTATATATATATATATATATACATATATGATATTGACCTTTGAAAAATTATGCAAAATGAATATGAAATTCGTCGCAGTGGTTCTCTAACAATTGAATTGTTACAAAGACTTCAAACTCTCCAACCAGTAGAAACACATTTTATAATATATTGGAATAATTTTAGAGTTTATATTAACATCAATCCTCATATAGAAAGAAAAACCCTTTTAAACACACAACCAATATTATTTAATTGGATTACTCTAGAAATTTGTTATGAATCAATAGAGGAGCCTGTATCAATTTCATTGTTATATGATATAATAAAAAATGGATACTTAATGAAAAAAACAATAATTATAAAAACAGAGGGTCTAGTTTTATATATGTTAGAGAATTTAGAAGTTAATCTGTCTGGGCTTCAAAATAAATGTGTAATAGAACTTGAAAACCCAAATAGTGCAAAAGATTATATTAAAGAGTTATATTTACAAATTGCAGTTATTTATAATTTAAATATAGATGATAAATACATCTCAAATTCTGTTGAAAATGTTTTACATAATCCATCATGTACATCAGTTAATAAAGTAAAATATCCAAAAGTTGATGGAGAAAGAGGCCTAATTACATTTTATGATAATTATGAAGTTTTTACAAGTAATACCAATAGTTTCCTTATAGAACCACCTCTTTACAAAGAATGGGGTAAGGAATATAATTTTTACTTAAAAAATATAATACTTGTGGCTGAACAAACATCAACACATTTGATAATAATTGATCTCGCTCTTTCAAAATATTTTAAGGCTGATACTAGAATGGAGTTTATAGAACATTTAGCGCGAAGAATTCGTAAAAAACTTTCAGTAGAGAATGGTATTCTTTTTCAAAGTTTTGATATTGATTATATTAAGTTAAATGTAAAAACTGATGGTAATATTTATATAACAAATAATAAACTTTACAAAGAAAAATATTTACCAACTGTAGATTTAAAATATATATCAAATGAAATGATAGATAGGAATGGTATTTGTTACAAATTGATATGTAAAAATAATGACTTAATTAACAATACTATATATGAATGTATCCTTGACAGGGATCAACAAATTGTGGATATAATTAGAACTCGTCATGATAAATTTTTCCCAAACAGTAGAAAGACTATTTTATGTGTATTTAAATCTCTATCCCACTAAAAAAGTGAAGATTTAATGCATTTAAATCATTTTTAAATATAGAATCATTTTTAATTTTTAAAGTATTTGTAATGACATCTCTATGAGATATATTTGTATTTATCCTTTTATTTTTACAATCAATTGGAATATTATAATATGGATGGACATGGATTGTTTTTAAATCTTTACAAAATTTATCTAATTTTATTTTTTCAGGTAAAGTTTCTTGTAATTGACCCATGTTAGAACAAAAACTTATTTTTTCATTCTCTGTTATACCTACACTTGGTGATTTAAATGGTATTAGACTATCTGCATTTACACATTCAATATCTGTTACACATGTTGGTATAAACTTGTGTAAATAATTTTTACATATATGTATATTATGTTTACCATCAGTAAAAGACCCTTCACCAAAATATGAACGATTCCAAAAGTTTGGATACTGATTTTTGTCAATAGCAATTTTATTAACAGGTTTACCACATCTACATGATAAAATTATATTAGAATATACTACTGTTAGAATACCAAAAAAATCACCAACATTTTTAATATATTCTTGATATTGAGTCAAACATTCCTTTTTATCTTGATTGTTATAAATTGTATCTTCAAAATCAGATTTTTTCTTTATCATTAATTTTTTAGTCACTGTATTATACACCATGGTTGGTAAAACATTACTTTGTTCAAACATAAAACGATCATTGTACACTAGTGGTATCTCCCCATTTCTATAATATTTCTTGTAATCAAAAGGATTACATTTTTGTTCATTTTCATCAAACACCATTGAATCCACATAAAGGGGGTGATACAAAATACCTAAATCAAATGATTCTCTAATTTCCTCTAAAACTTTTGAATAGTTGTTAAAATTATTCGCTTTAGGACAAAATTTAAAATTCCAAAAATAATCAATACATTGCTTGTACATTGTAGAAGAAGACCATGTGTTGGGAATATTCACTGGAATGGATAGTTGTGAATTACAATTTCCATGAACCTTCTTATTTTTATCATCATTATTTATCTTATCTACAACCTCTATATCTTTAGAGTTTTTATTAAAATCCAAAATAACATTCTTAACCCCATTATGACCATCACAATGGTAAAATATATGTTTTCTTAAATCATCTCCTACTATTTCATCCTTGGGTTTGTTTAAACATAATTGAGTATTTGAACACCCATTTCTTGTATAATAAAACCCATCTAAACACTTCCTTCTAATTATTAGATTTTCATTTGAATATATTTCAAATCCATCATCACCCCATTTTACAATTTTTAAAATTGGTTTTTTTTGTTTCACTTTAAACTCTGATTTAAAAGTATCAACTGTAAAGGATTGATCAGTATTATATATCGATTTGAATGTTTTCAGCTTGATTGTTTCTTTATTATTTTCATTATAAGGAAAGATTATATCTAATTTTTTATTAATAGTGTATATAAAATATTTTTGAATCATTAATCTAATAATAATAAATATAACAATAAATATAATAACAAGAAATATAATTGATATATCACTCATTTTTAATTTTAATAGTTAATTGATTTGAAGATGAATCATAAAATCCTAAAGCTGAATCATATTTAGTATAGTCTTCTTGTGAATTAATAGTTACTCCTTTAGAAAGTAAATCACTCATCCAGTTACCATGAATTTGCTCTACAGCAAACATAGTGGTTCCAGTGTCACTCTCAATGTTATAAAAATTTCCTAGGTAACTTTTAAGTGCTGCTAAAGGGTACAAATGATATATTTTCCAATCTTTATCATCTTTTTTCTTTTCTTTTACTTTTTCTAAAAGGATTATATGATTTTTCGACCAACTTATATTTTTAAGGAGTTTTGTGCAGCCAACTGTACCATTTGCAAGTGAAATAGGTATAAATCCATCTTTAAAACTACATTTACATGTGGTTTTGGATATACTCACTTGATCTACTCTTTCAAGGGGAAACAAAATATCCCATGAACATAATTTTTTTAAACATATATGATATTTTACATCATAATAATATCCATCTTCACATTTATTTGGTTTTGAGGAAGAAGAAATTAATGTGTTCAACTTACGTAAAATACATTTATGAGTTATAATATCATAATAGTAACCATCTTTACAATCACAAACTCCTTCAGTATAGGGATTATGAGTTTTAAAGTTTAATAATTTACCATTAGAAGTAAGTATTCTTTTACAATTTGTATCAACAATCTTATCACAGTTACCATTATAGTGGTTATTAGTTAAAAAACTAGGATATTTACAAATACAACTTTCACCATTCCAAGTTCCAACAAAATTGTCACAAAAATGTTTAATATTTGACTTTGGTAAGTCAAAATTTATAAAATTTGGTTTTAATATAAATATTATAACAATTATAAATAATAATATTATTTCAAACATTTTTATAAATATAAATATGTTGTACATATGCTATTATCCTTACTCATGAATAAAGTCGAGAGTTGTTTTGTCACTAAATGGACAAACAATAAGGGGGACTATATTGGATTTGATAATGATTTAAACATGAAAAGTGGAAAGTTAAACTTAAATAAAGACAATTGCTACTATTTACAATTATTAATATGTACAAATAAAAAGGAACAATTTGAAAAGAATGTTTATAATTTTTTTGGTAAACACATATATAAAATTACATACAATAATAAATTAATAAACTTAAGGACACAGTCTCAAATAACATTTGAAGATGTTGTTTCAGTTGACCTCCTAAGGGGTTTATCAACATTCATTCATGTGTTTAATGCTAACATACTTTCAGGACTTGAACAGTTTCTTTCTTATAACAAGTCCCTATTTGGTATATTTGATATAAATTTTACCTCTTCTCCATTACAGAGATATTTTGAACTAAAAAAACGAGAAAATAAAGACTTCCTTTATTATGGAATTTTACAAAATATAGATAATGACAATCAAACACTAGTTGGATTTGACACAATACCAAAACATAAAGTTTGTTCATTTGACATAGAGGTTGTAAAGGAGAGAGAATATGGAATTATTCCTAATGGGGCAAGTTTAGACGAAAGAATAGTTTCTGTTTCATTTGTTATAGGCACTGTTCTTGGTAAGAAATTTGAAAAAGAGTTGGAGATAGTGTTTTTACTCTTACCTAATCCAAATATTACAAATTTTGAAAATAAAAGATCAAATCGAGTCTATTATAATTTTTTTAAAGAAAGAGATCTTATTAAATCAGTGTGTGACTTTCTAAAAAATGACTTAAAGACACCATTTTTAGTTGGTTATAATATTTTAGAGTTTGATTTGCCAGTTCTTTTAAATAGAATGATAATTCTAGGACTGGTAACAGATTATTATAATATAGAAGATGTAAACAAAATGTTACTTGGGATAAAAATGCCTCTAGTATGTTGTGAACGTTTTCAAATAATTGACGTAATGGTTTATCTAAAGCGTATGCATGCAAACGAATATAGTTCCTTTTCACTAAACAATATAGCAGAAATAGAATTAGGCAAAAGTAAATTAGACATGTCTTTTGAGAAGCTAAATCAATATTATCAATACAATGATATATACATAGAGTGGGGTTTAGAGTTCTTGTATCAAATATGTGACTATGTGACACTTGATTCTGAATTAGCAGTAGAAATATATGCAAAAAAAGAAATTCTTTACCATCTTATGCCTCTAGTAAGTATATGTTTTTGTGATACAGTTGATTATATGTGCAAAGCTACTTCAAAAATTATAAGTAAGTTTACATCAATAATGTACCCTTCACAAGGTATGTGTGTTCCTCTAATATCAAATAGAGGTGTTAATGATTATGTATTTTGTGGTGATATGTTTGATTCAGTAGTTAATAAACAATATCGAGGAGCAACAGTTTTAAAAGCTCAACGAACTATATACAACAACAAAAACATTTCAGTTGTTGATTTTACGTCTTTATATCCTAGTATTATTCGTGAATTTAATATAAGTCCCAATTATGTTATTGATAATGTCAATAAAAACTCTCCTTTAATAAATGATTTTTTTAAAAAGACTAACAAAATGGAAAAGTTTTATACTATAAAGAGAGAGTATATAAAATCTCCATTGGCTGTAGTAGTTGAATATTTAATAGAACAGAGGAAAAATACAAAAAATCTTTATTTAAATAAAGCCTATAAACTTATAGCCAACTCCATATATGGACTGTTGGCATCAAAGGGGCGTATGCGTG
This sequence comes from Macrosteles quadrilineatus, assembly GCF_028750875.1. Lineage (NCBI taxonomy): Eukaryota > Metazoa > Arthropoda > Insecta > Hemiptera > Cicadellidae > Macrosteles > Macrosteles quadrilineatus. The sequence continues at coordinate 13,854,562 of NW_026542597.1, forward strand.
ATCTTTCGTGTGCAGCACTAGTAACATCATATGGGAGAAAGATTCACTCGCAAATAAAAAATTACATTGAAAATGATTTAAAAATGACTGTTGTATATGGAGATACTGATTCCCTTTTTATTTTACAACCCAGTTTTGATATTGATGTTGCAAGTGTATTGAATAAATACATAAAAGAGGGTTTGGGTTTGGACATGATATCATTAACTTTAGATTATGAAGCAACAACAACGATATTTTTAGCAGAAAAGAAGAATTATATAATGAAATTAAGAAATGGTCAAATTAAAATGGCAGGGTTAGCTAAAAGAATAAATCCAAAATTTAAAATCTTTATTGAAAAGTTTTTTAAATATTTTTTACAGTTAATTGAAAACTTTTATGATGATAAGGTATCATTTGATAGACGATTTAAAATTTTCATAAAAAAGTTTTGTAGTTATATCTTAGAAAATACTTCTGAAAAAGATTATGCATTTGTGTGCAATTCTAGACCATATTATGAATATGAAAACCTGAGTTCTTTTAATGCAACTTGTAGCTATCGACAAAATGTTCTAGGGGAAGATGAAAATTTCTCTTCAAATGGTGAACTTTTACTTTCTTATGTATTACCTATTTTTAATAAATTTTATAAAGAGAATAAAAGAAAGAGGGGAGATTCTGTAGAATTTTATGAAAGATTGATGAAAATTGGATTACCAGTTGATAAAACTGAAGTTATATTAAAAGTATTTAGCTTTATTTCAACTATAGAAAAATATATTTTGAAAACAAATGATTATTTTATAAACTACTTATATTCAATCAAGCAAAACTATATTGAACAGTTTAGGTTACCTTTCAAAGCCAATGTCTGGACGTTGAAATATAAAAAAAATATAATATTCTACTATGATGATTTATTTAAAAAACTCTCTGAATATAGTATTCATTTTTGGGATTTACGGGATGTAAAAAATTCATATCAAACTATAATAGAAGTAGAGAATTGTGGAAACCTTAGGCATATAAACAAAAGCTTTAGTACCAATGATTTGAATTTATATTTAGAAAAACATAAGAGTGTTCAAAAACTCAATATCTTATTGTTTCCTATTTCTGAGTTTTTAGTAAATAATTCATATAATTTAATTTGGTTTTTAGATTTACTTTATGTAAGACCAAAAATATATATTCATGACACAAACTATCACTATATACCAAATAAAAAATTAGTCATGGTAAACGGTGATGGGGAAATTGAAATTTATGTTGCCTAGATAAGGTGTAGCACCTTCGAATACATGCTTAATTATATTTTCTGAGATAAAACATTTAGAAAAATACTGATCTGGTCCCTTAACTTCAAAAACTGAATCATGAATCCCTCCACATTTTGTTAGAGAGTCTTTGACATATATATATGCAGTATTATTATGTATTACACCACTCACTCCCATTGGTAACTCTTGAAAATAAATATTCTTATCATTGTACTTTAAAATTTTAAATATATTTTTATTTTTAGTCTTATCAACTATTATTAAAAGAATAAGTATAAAAATATAATAACATGAGTAGTAAAAAGTATTCATTTTCATTTTTATTATTTGTTGTTTTTGTTATTGTTATTCCGATATTATTTGAACCTTATAATGAGAGTAGGTTATTATTTATCATCAAACATCTTTCAAGTACACTTATAGTAGACAAACATTATAAACCAACTGTGTTAAGAGAATTAGTTTCTAAATTTATAGAAAACTTTTAATAGCATTAAACAAATGTAAATCAGGTGTGGGTTTTGTACTTTTAAATGGCACAATGTTAATTTTAAAATCGTATTCCTTTTTAATTTCATTTGTTAAAGCTAAATCATCAATTAAAATAAATTTTATATTGTAAGTTTCATTTTCTCTTTTTAGTAAATCTTTTATAAAGAAGCAAGATTTGTTTTCACCGTAAAGTTTAAAAGACATCTCACAATCATCTCTTGTAAGTATCTTTTTAAAATAATGACACCAATTAAGTCTTATGAGTACATTGTGTACATAAGTAAAATCAGCTGATGACCAAAGAATTACAATATTACTTTTGTTATTGTTAAGAACTTGTAAAACCGTTTCTGAATATGGCCTAACAAAAATGTCCTTTCCATGGACATATACCAAAGTTTCATCTAAATCAAATACAAAACACTGTTTAAAAATCATTTTTTTATTTATAAAAAATGAACACTATTTTGAATAACCCTCCAAGTTTTTTGAATGCGGAAGATTTTTCTATCCCTCAACAACGGGATTTTATTAATAATCCTGAAACATTAGATATATTTGCTGATTTAAACTGGATGGAAAGTAATAATAATAATAATGAGGAGCCTCAAATACAAACTCAACCTCCAGAAAATCCCCCTCCACAACAAATTAATCAACCTTCAATACCACCAGTATCATCAATATCATCTCCTGACTCATTAAAGAAAGATATTATAAAATATTTATATAACAATGGATCTTGTGCTTATTTACAAAGTTGTTTTTCAAAGTTAGAAGATATTGATAATGTAAATGATCAATTACTTTACAAAAAGTTTAAGATTGGGCTTGTAATAGATTCAGTATTGGGTAAAAATAGTTCAGATAAAAATATGGCAAATTATGTGTTTACATTTTTTGAAGTATTATTAGCTGAAGCAAAAAAGTTTACTCCCGTAGATATTCAAAAATATATAGATGTATTTTCAACATCATTACAAAAGGATAAAATTACCATATTAAATGATTCTGGATCAAATATAATTTCAAAAATATTGGGAGCTAAAGATATAGATGAAATTCTTAAATCTGTTCAAGATAATGATTCACCATCAATGAAGGCATTAAAGTCAAGCTTACAAAACATATCTCTTCTTATTAGTCTTACTCTTACAAAAAGATTGTTTTCACCCTATATGGCATCACTTTTTAAAAATGATGAACCCCCTGCTAAAAAACTAAAAACTTAATACATATAAAAACAAATAAAAGAATATAAAAAATAGAATAACAAATTTAATTTTATTTTTTATTTATATAATAAAATGACAACTGGAATTTATACAACTCGAATAAAAAACTGTGTAGTTCCACACTACAAAAAACATGGTGGAGAATCAGAAGAATTATTTAAAAATTTTATAATGAATACAATTTTTGAACGTGAAATTTATATGTATAACAAGTATGGTAATAAGTTAAGCTCTGCTATTTCTGGAATATGTATTGCTGACTTATTTACTCAATATGGTCTATCACAAAGAGATGAGTATATTAAGACATTATTCAGCACAATTTCATGTTATCAAGGTAAAGATAGTGTAATATCATTTTTAACAGCTAATAAACCATACAAACTTAAAAATAGTCAAGAAAATAATAATTGTCCTGATAATATAGTATTTGAAAAAAATACTCTTATAATACCCAGAGGAGAACTTATGTGGTCACTTTTAGGAATACCTGGTGACAAAATAGGAATAAATAGTGATCCAAATAGTTTTAAAATCTGTATTCAAAAAGTAGATGATACAGATGCTATCAGTATGGTATCTACCACTAATGATGAATTTAAGGAACATAAAAATCATTTAAAACTGACAAAAATTGAAAAATTCTCAGGTACTGGGGCTAAACCCCAATTATACTATGTAAAACTTAACCCTTATATATATACAAGAATTAAAGCTTATCGCTGCATAGACACAGAGGGAAGAAATTTAGATGAACAATACTTTATGCTACACAAAATGAATCTTCTATATTCACAGTCAATTGGAGCTCTTAGTGTCATACAAGTTGAAGCTAAGCGATTACTTCAATATCCTCCAGGTACAAGAGAAAGTATTTGCTGTAAAGGAGATACTTTAAATATTGGTGTACCAAAGACATTTTGTGATGAAATTGATAAATGGGCAACAAAAGTTGAAGGAGATGTGGGTCAAGCCTATACATATACTGGAAGTGTTCCAAGAAATACTATAGTTTTTCCAGAGTGTGAAAATGTAGATGTATGTAAAAGTAATCGTGATGGGTTTCATAATTTTATTCAACAATATGAAAATTCTCACATTTCTAAAATCAGAGAAGAATATGCTGATATTAAACCAGAAGAAAGTTTAAAAATTCCAGCCTGTTTTGATGATAATCAAAAATCTTATTGGTACAAACTTATTCGAAACACATATCCTAAAGAGTTAAAGTTTAGAGAAGAAGTAGTATCATCATTCACTCCAAACTGTCAAATTACACCAATTGGAGTAGTTTCAACCAGGAGAATTTGTGAAGGTGATCCATTAATATTTGAAGGAAATACTTTGGAAATAGACCAGATCCATAGACCACATACAAGATCTTTGTGGGATTGTTCAATTGAACAATTGGAAATACCCGAATATAAAAGATTGGCAGATGAAGAAAAGTCAGGAGAAAGTAAAAATACCAGTGCAAAAATCTCTGCCAACCCACTCTCATATTCTGGATCACCGTTTGTCACATCACTTGGTACAAATATAACAATACTTCCAAGGCATACATAGACATGAAAATGGAGTTTAAATGTGTTATGAGTTTAGAAAAGGCTATTGTCCTAACAAAATACCCAACACTTATATTGCAGTATTTAAAAAATAAACATCAAAAAGACATTAGTGTATTAAATATATACTACACAAGAAATAATAAAAATTTAAAAATGAAAAATGTTATATTTTATATTGAGTATATTTTAATATAAATAAGTTTGTAAATATCTTAAACTTGATTAAATAATATATATTTTTTTTTTAGATTTTACTATAAACAAATATTTAACTTATTTATTCTTTGATAGTATTTCAAGTGACTCTTAATCTATATTATTTGTTTTATAATATTTAAAAACCAAAATGATAATTGATATAATTACAAATAATATTAACAGTGCATTGACAATACCAATCTTCAGTGTAAATATTGAAAATAATAATGTAAATGTTACAACAATTGAGATTACAGTCACTAATGATGGTTTACCATTTGATTCATTTTCTATTTTATCAGGTCTAATATTTTGAAGAATTTCTTTTAACCTTACTGAAAAAATATTTTGGATTTTAGATTTTGGTTTATCATTACTGACTTCAACAATTTCCATTTTTATATACTTAAATTTAAAATAAAGCTACATATAAATATTACTACAGTTTCTACAACCATTCATTACAATGTCAGATTCTGTTGATACTCCACAGAGGTTAAACTTATTCTATGTGGACGGTTTACCTGGTGATATAAAATTTAATAAAATTGAAGATATCTTAGATAAATATGATCATGATGTTATTCAAAGTATTTTAGAAAAACCAGATATTGAAGAAGTACTTGGAAAATTAATTTATATTAAACATAATATAAATATTAAATATATTAATATTGAAAATGCATATGAAATAACGTATGCACATGCTTTATTATTACTTTCTAAATTTCCTCAAGCAGAGATAAATTTGTTTCTAACAGAACATTCTAAAGATTTACTTGAATTAAAAGCCCCAAGTATAATTGACACTCACTTTAATCTTTTGACAATAGAAGATTGGAGAATTGATCAACCTACAACATCTAAAAAAAGAAAGTTTGAAGAAATTAGTGAAGTGAATGCCAAAGATTTACTTGAAGAATTTAAAAACGAATTGGAATCATTTGATAATTTTCAAGACTCACCATACATTTGATAGTATAAATATGTATGCTATTGATATACATCGACTGTAATATGAAGAAAACAAAGAATAATGAGTGTAAAAATATACAAGACTTTGTATCAGAAAAAGTTAAAGAAACTATAGAAAATTATGTAGTTGCATTTCATTTGAATAATAAAGATTTTAAATGTTTAGGCTGTTTAAGAATAGATGACAATATTCAAAATATGTTTAATTTAGAAAATAATAAAATATATGATATTTATTTAAAACTAAATAGACCAATATCTGATTGCACTACTCGTCTTGTATTAACTCGAATAACAAATGAAAAATATAGTAATTAGAAAGTATTTTACAAATTTCTTATATTTAAACCAATGCTTGGTGGTTGGTGGTTTTATTTTTAATCATGATATTACTCTGTGAAGTGTGTGGAACTCTTTATGATCCTACACTTGGTAACGAACATGAACACGACTCTACATTTGAAAACCATTTTATAGAAGTTGAATCAGCTGCCAAATGTAGACTTGTTACTCTAAAAGCTGGTAATCCAAATGGTTTTGTTTGTATTAAAACTTATATGGAGTGGTTGAGAGATAATGTAATTTATCAACTAAAACATTATCAACAAATACATGGAAGTATAAAATATAACATGTTGTTAGAATGTAAGTTTTCAAAATCTGAAGATGAGTTACAAACAAAAAGTTTTAAAACTCAAAACCTTACAGTTTTCAGTTTAACTGATTTAAATCAACAATATACAAGTAATATAGAAAAGTTATTACTGGAAAAATCTAATTTAGAAATGCGTGGATCAGGTTGGGCCATTTACACGATAGTCAAACTTGAACTTCGCATAAACAGATACGAACCAGTTTGGGGATCATCACACTGTTACAAAAGAATCAAACTACCCTCTTTCATAAATGGTAAGAAATCTCTTGTAAACCCCTTTCGTACAAGTAGTATGAAAACTAAATGTTGTAGTAATAACAACATATGTTTCAAAATAGCTATAATGGGTAAACTATTAGCAGATGCTAAAAAAGATTACCATAACATTTTAAATTACTTCAAATACGTATCTATAAGTAATCGTTATAACTGGTGTATTTCCTTTCCTGTCAAACTTGACGAGATACAAGTATTTGAAACCATAAACAATATATCAATTAACGTCTACACACTAGACAGTAAGAATAAACAAATAATTCCCCTTAAAGTGACACCCCAAAGAAAACATGATCATCGAGATATACTATTGTACAGTAACCATTACATGTGGATAAGAAATTTTGAAGCATTCATAGGTAAACAATTAGTAAAAACATCATCTAGACTGTACATTTGTAGACAGTGTTTCAAACATTTCTACAAGAAACTCCATCTTCTGAATCATGAAACCGTCTGTGCAACAACTCCCTCAGATCCAATTGTCACACTACCAAAAACTGGTACTAAACTGTTCTTTAAAAATTACCACAAACAGTTGAAGATACCCTTTGTCATTTACTGTGACATAAAAAGTAAGTTAGTCAAAGAGGATACCTGTGAACCAAATCCAAATACTTCGTTCACTCATCGTATAGGTACATACTCAATAGAAAGTCTCACATACAATATCATAGATGAATCAAGTAAAATAATACGTACACTTACCTTTCCAGACATATCCACATTCATGATATCATTAGAAAGTGAATGTGAATCAATAGGAAGGATATATAAAAGAAATATCCCTCCTAACTGTTATCCTCCCAAACCACAAATCAATGACACCTGTCACATATGTGGTCATATTCTTGATAACGACTACGTCCTAGACCATAATCACGTAAATGGACAAGTAAGAGGTTACACCCATTCAACATGTAACTTTAACTATCGTCTACCACATTTTGTTCCTATAATAATTAAGGATTTCGGAATAGAACTGTTAAACTACTTCACCAGTGTCAATGCAAACATAAAATTCATCCCATTCAAGGGACAGATAGAGAAGTTCTTGTGCATATCAAAAAGAATCAAGAACACGACAATGAAGTTTTTAGATTTCTTCCAATTCATCCCCGATGATATACCATTCCATAAACTAGAATCTATACGATCAATCTGTATAGAGAACTATAACCTCGACATATTCCACTACCTGACAATAGGTTCTTACTGTTTCGACGTCATGCTCAAAGTCACTAGTAGGGTAAAAATGAGAGAGCTAGCACCACCGTGTTATTAAACGGCTGAGAGAACTGGCACGGGGAGAACGTACATGGGTGAGAGAGCTGGCACGGTGAGAGAGCTGGCACACGGTGTCGAAAGTTTCCGTCGGCGTGTCGGGGTGGACGGTTGAGAGAGCTGGCACCGCGGAGGCTGGCACACGGTGTCGAAAGGTGTCGGAGGTGTGTCGGTTTGGAAGGGTGTTTGTTACCTGATGTCGGGCGTACGACAAGATGTATTATAAATATTTTTATTTAAAACTCGATTTTTAAGGTGGTAACGTTTGACTGACAAACGCTTCTCGCTTCTGCCATTTAGTGTTGAGTGTAGATAGTTTTCCAAATGTGTGGAGTAAATAGAATGTTAAATTGTTAGCCTTATGTAAGAAATAATGGATAAATAATAATATCTTAATAAATTAATTTAAAAACACTTATGGTGGACTTAAAAGCGCTTTTATGGCATGTCATTTAACGATGACGTTGTTTACCATGAAAACAATTTGTTTAATAAGGATATTTGTACATTTATATCTGAAATTCATTTATATCATAAAACTACTGTTTGTATATTTAAATAAATATTTAGCGCTGAGCTGATAATTATCCTTGATGATGCAAGGCTTATCGTGGCGTGCAAAAACTCTTGATAGGGATTATCATGGATGCAGCATTAGTTTATCAAAACATAATAATTTGCGTAACCATTACAAAGTGCAGCGTTGCAGCGTGTGTGTTTAATGACTTCCGACTGATAACGTAAATACCACGTGTGGAGGTTAAGGTCAAAGACGTCATATCTTATCAGTATATATATAGATATATAATTCGAGCACACAAAATCATTATCATCATGTCTTCCTCCAACGCGCTGACCACACCCTCCACCTGGGACGTTTCCATCGTCGAGGGATCAGGCCTGGAGAGTCTTGAAGACCTCTACATTATCTTGAAGGCAGTGTTCCCTCAACCTAATGTTCAGGTAGGAAAAAAATAAAAATATTATTGATAAAAAACTTTAGATTTATAAACGTTATACTTTATATCTTTAAAATGTTTTCAACCAAATTCACCTAAGATTCAATAGTGATGATATGTTATATCACTATCTGATAAATACACTGTATATTAAACTTATTTGCAAGTAATAATACCCTAAATTAAATAATCATACTTATGAATTAAATTATCAATGTCAATTTCTATTTTTATATCTACATTTTGAATTATGATTATTTCAAAAATGATTGCCCAAAAAACTAAATTGTCATTGTATGGAACAAGAAGGCTTTAATTTATCGTTTCATGTTCATCATTATTTTCTTTGTTAATTAATGTTTAGGTTGATTAATTATTTTTTTACCTATAAATTAAACTTATGACTAAACCTATAACTAAACTTTGATATATTTCTAGATAAGGTACAGAAGATAACAGCACTTAATTTATTTTAACACACGTTTAAAAAATATTATAAATTAATTTTATTTTACATGTTTGTTTAAGTTTGAACGGAGGGATGACCAAACATACAGAGTACGGCTGCCGTATTGTGTGAAGCTCACATCGCTCCAGGCCAGGTTTGGGGAGTATGCTGGGGCAGTGACAATAATCTCCGCTGCGGCAGACCTCACGTTGGCTCAAACCAGACGCCTGGCTGAGCTGCGCTCGAAGATCATCAATAGTAAGAGATAGTGAAAAACCATCAATTACTATAGTACAATTCATCGTAGGGACTAGCCAATTATAGAAAAATACATTTTATAATTTGAATAAGAAATACTCCATATCATTGTCAAATATAAATTACTATTCTATTGTAATCTGTTAACGATGCAAAACTATCTTGCAACGATTAAACTCAAATTTTGTAAACCATGTAATACGTGGTACAGAGAATCTGACAATCACCCTGCAAGTAACACTCATTTAAAAAATACATTGGGCTATTTGCCAATTATTGAGACCGAGTCTGCTGCAAAATGTAGGCTTAAAACCTATTACTTAACAAATGGTGAAGGATACATCGATATAGGTAATTTTTTAAAATATCACACGAAACCTTTGATTATTTCAAAAATTCAAGAACACCTTCTTAAGTCGAAAACTCTGAAATGTAATATTATTTTAAAATGTATCTATGCAAGAACTGAAGGAGAAGAAGATGAAATCAAAGAACTGTCATTTAAGACTGCAAACGAGCCCATACTACTAGGTACAGATCTAAACACGTATTGTAAAAACGCTTTTGATAAACTTTTAACAGAACAATCAGAACACCAAGGTAAAGGTTCAGGATGGAGTCTAAAGAGTATTATAGGGCTGGAACTAAGAATTAATAAATACTATCCATTAAGAGGATGTAAACATATATCCTTACCAGCTTTCATTGCAAACAAGAAAGCTGTTGTAAATGTAAAGAATCAGGATGATTATTGCTTCAAGTATAGTATATGGGCGAAAAATGTACCTCGTAATCCACAAAGAGTCCGCAATTATATTGATAATGCAGAAATGAATGCAGCGTATGACTGGGACTGTATTAACTATCCTGTAAAACTTAAGTCAATACCTAAATTTGAACAGATAAACAATATGTCTATAAATATATTTGGAATAGAAAAGAAACACAATAGTGAGGAATATATTGTATATCCTATTAAAGTAACAAAACAAGAAAAAGATGATCACCGTGATTTATTACTATTGAAAAATGAAACAACATCTCACTATGTGTGGATTAAAAACTTTGATAAATTAGTAAGCGCGCAAACCTCTAACCACAACGGAAGAAAATTTGTTTGTAAATCATGTTTAATCCATTTTAATGATAAACCTACCTTCGATGTACATAAACAGCTATGTAACAATCATGAACCTGTTGCTGTAGAAATGCCTAATGAAGATAATTGTAAACTTAAATTTAAAAATTTCAAACACCAACAACAAGTCCCGTACATTGTATATGCTGATTTTGAAAGTATATTAATACAAAAAAGTCCATGTAATAATTGCAATTCTTTTACCTGTAAAAATCCCAATGAATGTTGTATTAACTGTTTCCGAGTCAACTGTAAAAATTTGAATCAATGCTGTTTGAACTGTAAAAGACCAAATTGTAAGAACTCCCACACCTGCAAAACTAAACATGCTACGCAAAATCAATCTACCTCTTCAACTGTTGACTATCAAAAGCACTACCCATCAAGTTTTTGTTATTATGTTGTTTCAAGTAATGGTGAAAAATCAGAACCAGTCCTTTTTCGCGGAGAAAATGCTGTGAAGGTATTTTGCCAAAAGATCAGAGATGAAGCTCTTAAAGTGTACGAGACGTACAAAAATAAGTTGCCTATGGAGTTAACGGATGAAGAAGTGGACATGTTTGAACGTTCATCTTGCTGTCACATATGTGAAGAACAGTTTACTGCCGATAATTTAAGGGTTAGAGATCACGACCCTAATACAGGGAAATTTAGAGGTGCAAGTCATTCAAATTGTAACTTGTCATATCAAAATCCACACTTTTTGCCCGTAGTCTTGCACAATATGTCAAATTATGACCTCCATTTTATTATTAAAAGTCTCGATTATGATGAAATGGAAATAAAGGTAATCCCTAATACAGAAGAACGGTATATCTCTTTATCAAAGAAAGTTGCTGCTAGATTTGAAATTCGTTTTCTTGATTCGTACAAATTTATGTCTAGAAGTCTTGATGAACTAGTCAAAAATCTTGACAAAAATCAATTCAATGAAACACTTTCTTATTTCGGTTATGATAAACTTAATATTGTTACAAAAAAAGGCTGTTTTCCCTACGAATACATAGATGGCTGGGAAAAATTTAATGAGACTAGCTTGCCTTCTATTGATCAGTTTTACAGCTCTCTAAATAAGTCAGAAGTTGCTGTAGAAGATTATAATAGGGCTGTTGAGGTTTGGAACAAATTTAACTGTCAAACCTTAGGAGAATTTTCTGATATCTACCTTAAGACTGATGTGTTACTATTAAGCGATGTATTTGAAAATTTCCGAAAAGTTTGTAAATCCAATTATGGTTTGGACCCAGGTTGGTATTTCACAGCTCCTGGCCTTTCGTTCGACGCGTGTCTTAAATTGACTAAAGTTGAAATCGATTTGTTAACAAGCTATGAACAGTACATGTTCATAGAAGCTGGTATTCGTGGTGGTATTTCTATGTGCACTAAACGTTACTGCGAGGCATCAAATAAGTATTTAGTTTCAGAAACAAATCTTGACTCGGAATCACAACCTGGTGTCAAACCTATGGATCAGGGACTCTGGACAGTTGATAATTCAAACTTTATATTATTCCTAGATATAAATAACCTTTATGGGGCTGCAATGGGAGAAAGTTTACCGTTAAAGGACTTCAAATGGTTAACCCCTGTTGAAATTGATGAAGTAAAAAATAAAATTAATGATATTGGTGAAAATGATGAAGTAGGGTTTATACTTGAGGTAGATCTAGATTATCCGGCACATCTACATGAACAACACAACGACTTACCATTTTGCGCCCAAAGAAAAGTACCACCAGGTAGTAAACATTCAAAATTGTTAACAACTTTAGAACCTAAACGTAATTACATAATTCACAGCCAAGCGTTAAAACAGGCCGTAGAGCATGGATTGGTTTTGGTTAAAATCCATAGAGGTATGAAATTTGTTCAGTGTAAGTGGTTGTATGGATACATCGAAAAAAACACAACATTTAGAAAAAATGCGCAAAATGAGTTTGAAAAGGAGTTTTTCAAACTCATGAACAATTCGGTTTATGGCAAATGTATGGAAAACGTAAGAAACAGAATGAATATGGAAATAGTTTGTAGCACTAAAAGGCTCGATAAGCTTATTGCTAAGCCTAATTTTCGTGATAGAACTATATTTACAGAAAAACTGATAGCAGTTCATCTAAATAAAACTAAAGTAAATTTTAACAAACCCATTGCAGTAGGTATGGCTATTCTTGAACTAAGCAAAATCGTAATGTATAGATATTTTTATGATATTTTTCCTCGTGTATTTGGTCAAGGAAATGTAGAACTATTATATACAGATACGGATAGTTACCTTATAAATGTAAACTCAGTTGACGTATATGAGCAAATCAAGGAGAATATACATTACTTTGACACTAGTGAGTACCCAATAACACACGCTTGTTTCTCTCTCGATAATAAGAAAAGACTTGGTGTTATGAAAGATGAAACTTTATCAGTTCCCCTAAAGAAATTCATTGGTCTTAGGACAAAGCTATATACTACTCTTAGTAAGAATTATGATTGTAAGAAACGTGCTAAGGGTGTAAAGAAAAGTGTTGTTAAAAATGAAATAACTTTTCAGGACTACGAGAGAGCTTTGTTTTGTAATCAAAACCAGTACAAAGAAATGAATATAATTAGGAGTAGGAAACATGATGTATACACAACGAAAGTACGAAAACTAGCGTTATCGTCTCATGATGATAAAAGATTTGTATTAAATGATAATATCCATACCATGGCATATGGCCATTACAAACTAATTGAGAATAAAAAAAGGAAAATTGATTTACACAAAGAACTGATTGCAAAAAAAGCTAAAATGACCAATGATTCTTGTTAAGCTCAAATTATTTGTTAGATTTGTATGTAAGTTAATTTAGTTTTTTACTTTTCAGATAATGTTTTTTTGGAAACTGTACCGGTCAGGTACGAACAACTTTCTGTTGACGAGGGCTTCCTTAATATGCCTGAATACGAGAACATGGGTCGGGTTGCTATACCTCTGCACGCATTTTTCCCTTCCTGTATTTACACTATAACCTTAAATCCTGGAGAAAGAAAAACCATATCTGCGGGTATAAAAATTAGAATACCTGAAGGTTATGAAGGACAAATTCGACCGGTAGCATGGCAAGCGGAAACTTTCGGGGTGACAGTTTTAGACTCTCCAGCGTCTATTGACTCCAACCATACAGACGTAGTCAGGGTTAACCTAATAAATCATGGAAACGAGCCGTTCAGCATTAATTACTGTAGTCACATCGCAGATCTTGTCCTAATAAAGGTTGCTAGGGTGTGTTGGGTCTTAAACGGTGGTTCCGAAGATCACGATGATCCGGACTGTAAATTAGAGGAAATAATTGTTGACAATCATGTGTCTGTCATTGTAAGAAGGGACATTATCTAGTTACAAATAAATCAAGTAATTTGAGCTTTACAGTAAATTTATGTAAATAGTGGAATAATAGAAAGTATTATGACTGTAATGAAAAAAACTGTAAACTTAACTTATCTATTTAGTTTGATTGTTTATGTTTTTAATTACTGTAACCATTGAATCTTCAAATTAATACATAGATTTTTTTTCATAATTTTGTAAGTGTAACAATTATATTTGACATTTGTTATGTATATTTGTAATTTTGATATGTTTGTAAATAAATATAAATTATTTTGACATACAATCTGTGTTCAGTGTTATTTATTACCTACCTTGTTTCAGATTAATTTATCTCCCTTTCATTTATCTGATATAAATATATATTTATACACAATTAAATATTACGTCATGAATAAAAACATAGTTATATCAATCAAAATAAGAGAATAGCATCATTTGATGTTTGACTTTCAAGACGATGAAACCAAGTATCGACAAGTTTGGAGGTTATATAGGTTTTACTTCCAAAGAAAACGTTGTAGTAGGACCTTCAGGAATAGGTTTCAAGCTAACTGATAAACAAAATTTTAATATTGAAAACAAAAGGTTAACAAACGTAGGGGAAGCTGTCGATTCTAGTGATGCCGTTACTTTAAATTATATTTCATCAAAATGTCTATTGTTAGAGGATAAACAAGTTAATTTAAGAAAGAGAAAAATTGTTAATGTCAATGATCCTGAATCAGACATGGATGTTGTTAATAAGAGGTACTTTCAAAATAGTATGGACAAAGAACTACGAGATACTATTAAGTTTGATAGAAAGAAATTTATTATTGATTGCGAAAATCATAATATTAAAAATATATCAAACCCTGTAGATGGAAAAGATGCAATATCTCTCGATTATTTCAAAAGCAATACTTTAATGTATGAAAATGGCAATTTTAATGCTAAAAGAATGAGAATTAACAATATTGGAGATCCTACCGAGTTAACGGATGTAGTTTCTAAACAATACATCGAAAATTATGTTAATTCACAGATTAATTTAAAATGTGTGACTTTTGGTATCAATGATGAAATTAATATGAAGAATAAACGATTGAGCTTTTTTAAAATTGAAAAAGATCCAACCGATGACTCTGATGCAATAAATAAACTTTATCTAGATAAAGAATTAGTTAGGGTAAATCAAATAATTAGCAAGACGGTGGAATCCTTCATTAAACCAGAAAAAGGAGAATTAAACTTTAAAAAGTTTATAATTAATATAAATGAAGCCATAAATAATTATTCTCCCATTACTTTAGGTCAGGCAAGAACACTCATGCAGAAGTATTTATACATTGATGACAAAAGTGAAGTAAATATCAATAATTCAATAATAACAAATGTCAAAAAGCCAATTGAAAGACATGATGTTGCAAACAAAGAATATGTAGATGAAACAGTACGAAGCAACAATACAACTTTAGTTGAAGTGGTACTGAGGGAAATGATAAAGGATTATATTAAACCTGATATGAATGGTGTCATAGATTTAAAAAAGTATAATATTCAATTGGTTGTCAAAGCGAGCGAGAATGAAAATTCACCTGTGACTCGTAAACAATTAGATGCTTTCAAAAACAGGATAAACTCTGATATGTCACGTATTGATGAAAAGCTTAAGGTTTTTTATCCAGCTTCTTCGTTGACTGCAAGGTCCCGAAATAGAGAAGGTAAGCCTATATCAGATGTCATGAGTGCAATGATAAATGACTTAGCTTATCTTAGGTCTGAAATAAAAACCTTGAAAGAAAGTAAATCAACAGAAGATGATGATAAAGACGACTTTTGGGATAGGGTAGGTAAGTTGAATAGCAAGTAGGACTGGTCATCAGTATGGTTCTGAGCTTCAAACGAGGTGGAGGTCTAATTAATAAGCTTATTGATAACCTACCTTTTGAGGCACATCTGTTGGGTGGATACCAATTTTGTGGGGCTGGTACTAAATTGGAGAAACGTCTGGCAAGGGGCGACAAAGGGATCAATCCACTTGATAGTTACTGCAAGGAACACGATATAGCATACGCTCAGAACAAGGATTTAACGAGTAGACACGAAGCTGACAGGCTGCTGGCCGATAGGGCGTGGACGAGAGTATCGGCTCCGGACGCTAAACTCGGTGAAAAGGTAAACGCTTTTTTAGTAACGAACGCTATGAAAGCAAAACTTAAACTCGGTGCTGGTATGAAGAAATCGAAGTCAGAAAGTGTTACAAAGAAAAGGCAGAAAAGGAGTCCGAAACATGACAGTAAGAATGGAAATACACAGAAGAAACACCTCAAGGATGCTATACTGGCGGCTAAAAACGAACTTAAAAAGAGTAAAAGCAAAGAACTTAAGGTATTGGTTCCTGCAGCGTTGAAAGCTGCAAGAAATGCGATGAGGGGTGGTAAAAAGGATCAAATAAAAAAACCTAGAATCATACCCATACCCAAATCTGGAGGAGCGTTACCGTTCCTGTTGCCATTATTTGCCGGACTGTCTGCCATCGGAAGTCTGGCCGGCGGAGCTACCTCAGTGTATAAAGCCATAAACGAAGTTAACAGAGCAAGAAAGGAAAATGTAAGTGACGTTAAGATTAAAACAGGAAAAGGATTGTATTTGAGACCATACAAACAAGGGATGGGTATTTTTTTAGATCAAACGCACTGTTCGGTATTCATATTTTTAGAGTATTTAGAAATTAATCATTATGTTAATTAAGTCACTGGTTAATTAATCATGCTAATGTGTATATAAATCACCACATTTATTGTAATATTATTTAGTCTCAGTAACAATTTATTGTAAATAGACTCCCGCTTTCAATATTCAAATGAGATTGCTAAGCCTGCTCGAATTTCCCGCCACAGTAAGGCCTATTTTCCTGTACTACATACCCATGAATCACCTGACGCCATGTTTGCTTCAATCGCATTTCCTATTGGCCATCGAATTCCTAGACCCCTCTAAACCGCAATTGCATTTTTCAAAGTGTGAAGCCGGCGATCGGCGTCTGTCTGTCCACGGTCGGCGTCCATAACTCACGGTGTATTCCGTTTCTCGTATCTCGGGACATTAATTGCCCATTTTACCTCTCTTAAACGTATTTTTAGGCTATAGATTAATTATATCTGGCCTCCCTCTCCTCTATAGTACATTTAACTATATATACATTTTAATTTCCCCCTTTTGTTTGTGATTAAATTACTTAAATTGTGATCTAGTGCTTTCAGACTCTTCAAACCAATCAAACCTCAAGACAGTGTGTGCGCGTCCGTGTATTACTTCTAGACTTTCCGTACGTTTTCACCGCGACTTCCGCGTATTAGTGAGCTCTTTGTGATCATGAACTTGGGTGCGTTGCGTTCTCCAAAATTCTACAAAACAGAAGCACTCGGTCTAAGGACTCCGCCATCCGCCATCGCTCCACCATAGACGACGCCGCTGCCATACTCTCCACCTTTGGATAATTGGACTCAAGGTACAACCTTAAAGTTTTGTGTGTGTTTTAATTAGACTCTAAAACTAATCTCATTTGCCCCTCACAAGACATTTTATTCCATCTCGGGACCTCAGTGCCCTTCAAATTGCAGATTCGCCATTTTCTATAATTTAATTATTTTTCTCTTGAACTATTAATTAGTTCTGGTCCTTCGAGTTATTAATTATTTTCATTTTCACCCATTACGCCCCCAACATTTGGTCCTTCGAGCCGGATTCATTGTCTAAAGTCCTGTGGTAATTAATTTCAGCCAATTTTCATCATCAACCATATTTTTAGCGATCTGCAATTTTCAATTTTCGCCATATTGGTAAAATATCGGCTCGCGTTCGTTCCGTTCGTGGGCGTGGTTTAGCAATCTCTCTCCACTCGCGCGTCTGCGCAGGTCACAATCATGTACAATTTGCTGTTCTCTCTAGTAGTAGACAATTTTTCCCTACTTGGCTTTTTTATCCCGAAAACGGGATTTAGTTTTAGTTGCGGGATTTAGTCGCGTGCAGACGGCCGACACTACGGCGTTTGTTGTTGTTTACATTTTCTCATTTAAGGTGTATTGTGTAATAAGGTTGATTGATATTATTAATAACCAACTATTAGGTTATTATTAGGTATTTACTATTATTCTTTGAATCAATATTGCTCTTTTGAATATCATACTAAATAAACAATAATTTGTCATTGTTATTTAACATTGTTTATGCTTTCTGAATTTTGATTTTAAATGAAGTAAAGTTAAATTAGTTCATCTCTGTAATTTTGGTTGACAAACGAGCGATATTATATTTAAGGTAATTTTATCTTGTCAATTAACATTTTAATAAATAGTTCAAAATAACCGTTTTTACTGGTTCTTATTACTAGTGTTGTACATATAAACAAAACTGTTAGCTAGCGTATTTGTATTGTGATTCATATTTCATTGATGGTTATAATTTTATGTTCCTTTCTCATTTATTAGGGTAATAACTTACTCTTTATGTTGCAATTCTTCTTTACTAAGGATTATTCTACACTGTTTCATTAATGAGGCCTACTCTCATTAAACTTATTTAGATCCATTTATTATTTTTGTAAATAACGGTGAACTTTCATGTGACTCATTCATTTGTTCTATCATATCTCTTGTTTTATTGTGCATTATTATTACCGTACTTGAATACTTTCAACTAAGCTCAATTGTTGATTTATGGTTTGAAAATCGAATTAAACCTGCCACACTCATTTAAAAATATTTTATTGCTATTTAACGTGTTGATAACTTAGTGTTTTTCACTATTTGCCTCAATTAAGCTACAAAGTAGGTGGATATATGTTTTAGATATTTATAATATTTTATCTCTATATTATTCAGCGGACAATTAATTACTACATTGTTAAGCTAATACCATTCATAGGCCTAGCTACAAGCCTTTTGTGTACCCACAACTTCCATTTTCGTGTGAATACTTTCAAGTGAACACTTCACAATGCCTCCTAAAGCATCTGATTTTAAGTCCGCAATCTACACCCGTTCTACGGCGCTGATTAAATCACGTTTTGAAAAACTTAAGGCTACAGTAGATGAATTATCAACTCAACTCGACCCTCTAACACCATTACAACTTAAGAAATTATCCGCTTACGCGTTGGAAATAAAAAAGAAACGCAGTGAATTTGAAAATAACCTTCAACGTGCCTTCGTTCTGGAAGATGAAGGGATCGATGATAAGACTCTTTCCAATGATCAAGATGCTATTGAAGACATGTTCTCTCACATTCAAGCTACGATTGAAACCCTGGTTCCCTCAGAACCACCAAAAACCCCTTCCGCGTTCAGTGAATCGTTTTCTGTTTCAGAAACTCATCCAAGCTCACAAGTACGATTACCTAAACTGGACTTACAAAAATTCTCTGGCGATCCATTAACGTGGACAAGTTTTATCAATCTTTTTGACACTGCAATCCACCGTAATGCTTCATTATCCTCTGTTATGAAATTCCAGTACTTACTCTCTGTCTTAAATGGAGAGCCTCTCAATTTAATAAGGAGTTTAAATCTCACCGCTCCTAATTATCTAGTCGCCTATGAATTGTTACGTGACAGATATCACAACAATCGAAGATTGCAATCATTGCATCTTAACCAATTGTTGGACCTGCCAAACATTACGGCAACTTCACTCAAAGGTTTGCGCCAATTTGTAAACCTGTTTACGGAACACACACAAGCTCTTAAGGCATTAAATTGTGACGTTAGTGACAACAACCCCCTATTGTCCGCACTCCTTTTGCGTAAAATGGACCAGGAACTACGTAAAAAACTTGAATCGTTCCGTTCCAGTCAAACCGAAGATCCAGTTACTCATTCATTACTAGAAATTGGTGAAATAATAAAATTTCTTAACCAAGAATGTTCGCAGACAGAAGATGCTAACATACATAACATGTCATCGGCCCACAGAAGCGTTCAACCTTCACCTCACAAAACCATACCAAAAAAGGTGCATTTCCGGTCTGACGTAGGCCTAGCCATGTTAGCTACTTCGAGATCTAATGCTCCCCCCTCTCATAGCTCTCAGACTAAAAATAGTCATGTCTATAACAAATGTTTTGTTTGTAACAAAAATGATCACAAAGTTTACACTTGTGACGTATTTCAAAATAAATCTCCTCGAGAGCGACACGCCATTGTTAAAAAACATAATCGTTGTTTTTCTTGCTTGGGTGAACATAGCTCCAAAGAATGCCGCTCTCAGTTCACTTGTCGCACATGTAAACAGCGACACCACTCTCTCTTACACCTTGGTGATAATAATCAAACCTCTCAGATGTCTTTTCGACCTCAAGGTCAAAGAACTTCCCCGACCACTTCAGGTCCATCTCACACTCAGACTGGTGATGTTAATTCACAAGCCTCTATCTCCGCCACTGTCGCGGATGTAAGCAATTATTCTGCCCAAAATAACTCATGTACGACTTCGGGTAATTATACTGTATTACTCGGCACCGCCTTGGTCAAGTTGACTTCCCCTCAGGGTATCTCTCATGTGTTTCGTGCTCTACTAGATACTGGCAGTATGTGTGATCTGCTCTCAGAACGCGCTGCGAATCTCCTGAATATAAAACGCCAGTCTTCTCAACTCAAAATATCTGGTCTTTCTCAAATGGCTTCCTGTACTAAAGGGTCAACTTACTTGAATCTTGAAACTCTCTCAGGTCGAGTAATAGCCACTGACCATCAATTCCATATTCTTGATAAGATTTCCGTCGACTTACCTCGCTCCCCTATATCACCGGAAGTGCTAACAAAAATCAAGCCCTATGTTCTAGCTGATCCTACTTTTCACTTGCCTGGTGGCATTGACGTGCTTATAGGTAGTTCTCTGCTACCCCTCCTCTGGACTCATGAAAGTTACTCCCTCGGCACGCACATGCCTCATGTGATAGGTACTCATCTTGGCTTTATTCTGATGGGTAAAGCTCCCTGTGCAACTAACTCGGAACCCGTGTCAGGTTTTGCGATCTCTCTTCTCTCTGTTAGTGATAATTCACTACACTCTTCCCTGCAACGTTTTTGGCAACAGGAGGAACCCCCTCACTTCCAGGTTAAGTCACAGGAAGAGCTTCTTTGTGATGAATACTATAAAAAATCACACTCTCGTGATCAATCAGGTCGTTATGTTGTGCGACTTCCGTTCAAGACGGACCCCTCCATTCTAGGCCAATCTAGGCCCATTGCTGAAAAGCGCTTGTTGTCTATTGAGCAGAAATTTAAAGCTCAACCCCATTTTTCACACTTGTATAAGACGTTCATGTCTGAATATCAAACTCTCGGCCATATGACAAAACTAGATTTTGTTGAAGACATACACCCACACTACTTCCTACCTCATCATGGGGTACTGAAGGACTCTAGCACGACCAATTTAAGGACAGTGTTTGACGCCAGTAGCAAAACCAGTTCCGGTCACTCCTTAAACGATATTCTTTTGACAGGACGTAAATTACAAACTGACATTTGTGACGTAATTTTGAACTTCCGCTCTCATAAAATTGTGTTTTCATGTGACATTCGGCAAATGTACCGCCAAATACAAGTGCACCCTGACGATCAAAAGTTTCAACTGATTCTGTGGCGTGACGACCCTTCAAAGGAAATCTCTACGTTTCAACTTACTACCGTCACCTACGGCATGAACAGCTCCCCCTACCTTGCTATTAAAACTTTAATGCAGTTAGCGGAAGACGAAGGTGATGCCTTCCCTCAGGCTTCTCACTCTCTACGTCATCACACCTACGTGGACGACATTATCACGGGTGCTGACTCCGTTGAGGCTGCTCTTGAACTACAGGACCAACTTATCCAACTTCTACATCGTGGTGGCTTTGAACTTCGCAAGTGGGCCTCCAACTCCTCTGCTCTTCTAGAAAAATTTCCTTCGGAACATCTAGAGACTCCAAGTTTCCTGCAAGACGCTCAGCTTCCCCAGTACTCCATCCTAGGTCTCCATTGGTCTCCTGAAGAAGACTGTTTCTGTTACGCTTTCAACCCCCCGTCTGAAAAGCTGACTAAGCGCTCCGTGCTCAGCTTTATTGCCAAACTATATGACCCCTGTGGATTTTTGTCCCCATTAATCATGGTAGCAAAATGCTTCATGCAATTACTATGGACTCAAGGTCTTGATTGGGACGACCCTCTCCCTTCTGATCTCGCACATAAGTGGCATGTGTTCACTAGCAACACTAAAGACCACCTCGGTCAAATTAAGATCCCCCGAGCATTTCCGCTCGCTCACTCCTCTGATATCGAGCTTCACGGTTTCTGTGATGCATCGGAATGCGGTTATGCCGCGGTAGTGTATTTCCGGTGTGAATCTAGTGACAAAACAGTCATTGTGAAACAAATATTGTCTAAGACTCGTGTTGCCCCGTTAAAAAAGGTAACTTTACCCCGCTTGGAATTGTGTGCAGCTCACCTCTTATCAAAACTAGTGCATTATTGTGAAAAACAATTTAACTCTCTTACTACGAATACCACTGTATTGTGGAGTGACTCATCTGTAGTTCTTACTTGGCTACAAACCCCTCCATACAGACTAAAGACCTTTGTGGCTAATCGTGTAGCCCAAGTGCAAGAAATCATTCCCAGTTATCAGTGGCGGCACATAAAAGGGACGGAAAACCCCGCTGATTGTGCCTCACGAGGAATTCTAGCCTCATCTCTCATTGACCATCCCTTATGGTGGACTGGCCCACCATGGTTACAGCTCCCTGCGGCCAACTGGCCCCCCTCATGTTTTTCGCCGTCTGAACTCACTCCCACGGACGAAATTAAAGAAACTCCTCTTAGTGTACTTAGTGCAACAGTCGCCCCTTCGGAATGGGACTTATTGTCTAAATATTCATCTTGGTTGAAACTAACCCGTGTGCTAGCTTATGTACTACGATTCATAAACTATTCCAGGTCTAAAAACAAACTCTCTGGACACTTAAAACTCAGTGAATTAAATCTAGCGGAAGTGACAATTTTTAAACTAGTGCAAAAACTCCATTTCAGTGCGGATATTAAATTATTGAACAAAGGCTCAATATGTTCTGCACAATTACAGAAACTCACCCCCTTCCTCGACCCTAATGGTCTCATACGCGTCGGTGGCCGATTGTCACATTGTTCGCTTGCTCATGACATACGTCACCCTATTGTTCTACCCAAGTCTCATACTGTAGTGAATTTGCTTATAGACTTTTACCACCAGGTACACTTGCACTCAGGTCCGCAACTAACTCAATCACTACTCGCCCGAAAAGTGTGGATTCTATCGGCCAGGAGCGTTATCCGCTCGCGCATATTTAAGTGTCTTGTGTGCTTTAAAAATAAACCACGAAACAAAATTCCTCTAATGGGTGATTTACCTGCTCATCGGGTCAATCCTACTCGTCCATTCTCATCTACAGGCGTAGATTACGCCGGACCATTTAGTGTTCGCGTTTGCAGTCTCAAAGCTCTTAGACAGATTAAGGTCTATTTGTGTATTTTTATCTGCATGGCTACCAAAGCTATTCATATAGAGGTAGTCACCGATCTTACCACCTCAGGCTTCATTGCCGCTCTCACACGTTTTGTGTCGAGACGCGGACTCTGTTCCGATCTGTATTCTGACTGCGGAACCAACTTTGTTGGTGCAAACTCGGAATTACGCAAGGTAATCCGTGAAACCATCCTTACACCTGATTCGCAGGACAAAATTGTTCATTTCACCATCCCCAAAGGAATTAACTTCCATTTCAACCCCCCCTCTGCACCTCATCAAGGTGGCTTATGGGAAAGTGCCGTTAAAAGTGCAAAATACCATCTGAAACGGGTAATTGGTGAAACCATTTTAACTTTAACCCAATTTCAAACTTTGTCCATTCAAGTAGAGGCAATGCTAAACTCGCGCCCTCTTACAGTTCTTAGTTCAGACCCTTCCGAAATTTCTGTGCTGACCCCTGGACATTTCCTCATCGGAGCTCCATTAGTTGCCCTGCCGGAACCTCACCTGTCTGAAGTGCCCTTCAATCGTCTTCGTCAGTGGCAGCTTGTCCAGGCTTTTCACCAGCGTATCTGGAGGCGTTGGCAGCTTGAATATCTCCACTCCCTCCAGCAGCGATCCAAGTGGACCACCCCTCATGAGAATTTGAAGACCGGAGACTTGGTGCTCATTCACTCCAATTCACCTCCACTCACCTGGCCTCTTGGACGCATCGTCTCCACTCACCCTGGCGCTGATGGAACAGTTCGAGTCGTCACAGTGAAGACAGCTTCTGGGACTTTCACACGGCCTGTTCACAAGGTCTTCCCTCTGCCATGCAATGAAGACTAAGTCCAAGAAACCTACTCTATGTACATATTAGATTTAAGTGTGGTTTACGTTTGCTCTTGTGTTTTTTAATTAATTGTCTGTTGAAGCTGTAATGCTTCAAGGGGGCCGGAATGTTCGGTATTCATATTTTTAGAGTATTTAGAAATTAATCATTATGTTAATTAAGTCACTGGTTAATTAATCATGCTAATGTGTATATAAATCACCACATTTATTGTAATATTATTTAGTCTCAGTAACAATTTATTGTAAATAGACTCCCGCTTTCAATATTCAAATGAGATTGCTAAGCCTGCTCGAATTTCCCGCCACAGTAAGGCCTATTTTCCTGTACTACATACCCATGAATCACCTGACGCCATGTTTGCTTCAATCGCATTTCCTATTGGCCATCGAATTCCTAGACCCCTCTAAACCGCAATTGCATTTTTCAAAGTGTGAAGCCGGCGATCGGCGTCTGTCTGTCCACGGTCGGCGTCCATAACTCACGGTGTATTCCGTTTCTCGTATCTCGGGACATTAATTGCCCATTTTACCTCTCTTAAACGTATTTTTAGGCTATAGATTAATTATATCTGGCCTCCCTCTCCTCTATAGTACATTTAACTATATATACATTTTAATTTCCCCCTTTTGTTTGTGATTAAATTACTTAAATTGTGATCTAGTGCTTTCAGACTCTTCAAACCAATCAAACCTCAAGACAGTGTGTGCGCGTCCGTGTATTACTTCTAGACTTTCCGTACGTTTTCACCGCGACTTCCGCGTATTAG
This sequence comes from Macrosteles quadrilineatus, assembly GCF_028750875.1. Classification (NCBI taxonomy): domain Eukaryota; kingdom Metazoa; phylum Arthropoda; class Insecta; order Hemiptera; family Cicadellidae; genus Macrosteles; species Macrosteles quadrilineatus. The sequence continues at coordinate 13,879,809 of NW_026542597.1, forward strand.
TGAGCTCTTTGTGATCATGAACTTGGGTGCGTTGCGTTCTCCAAAATTCTACAAAACAGAAGCACTCGGTCTAAGGACTCCGCCATCCGCCATCGCTCCACCATAGACGACGCCGCTGCCATACTCTCCACCTTTGGATAATTGGACTCAAGGTACAACCTTAAAGTTTTGTGTGTGTTTTAATTAGACTCTAAAACTAATCTCATTTGCCCCTCACAAGACATTTTATTCCATCTCGGGACCTCAGTGCCCTTCAAATTGCAGATTCGCCATTTTCTATAATTTAATTATTTTTCTCTTGAACTATTAATTAGTTCTGGTCCTTCGAGTTATTAATTATTTTCATTTTCACCCATTACGCCCCCAACACGCACTAACCAATCTGGATTTGGAAAGGTATGCTAAACGATTGAAAATACCTTACTTTAGAGGAGTATTCTCTAAGGATAAACTGCCTTTGCATCCATGGAATAAAGAAGCGATAATCATAAACTTAGACGATGATGACGGGCCCGGGACTCATTGGGTCGCTTTACGTAAAGATGGATCACATGCAAAGTATTACGACAGTTTTGGGAACCTCAAACCACCAATGGAAGTTATACATTATTTAAAAAACTGTATTATTTTGTATAACTATGTTAGGGATCAAAATTTTAACACTGAAATATGTGGACAGTTGTGTTTGAAATTTCTGTCTGATTGTAATTAAAATATTCTCCAATAACTATCTCAGTCATTATTTGACCATCGTACAAGCAACATGTCTCACCTATTTGTAATTTCGGGAAATAGTTCACTCTTAAGCTGTGAAATATTCCCCAAAATTGAACTAGAAAATGATCGAGATTACGTGTTAGGGTTCATCAATTTTGAAACATTTAATTCAATTCCAAATGTTGAGGAAGGGTGTAATATGTTTTATTATCTTACCGATAAAAATGAAGAGGTGGGTATAGAAATACCTACTGGATCATATGAAGTTAAAGATTTGCAAAAGTATTTACGAAAGGTTCTTGGAGATAAGAGAGGTGAAACAGAAACTGACATCGATACTAGCTTATCATACAAAAATGCGTATCCCATTAATCATGATGTACTGATAACAATTCAACCAAACAATAATACGTTAAAAAGTGAGATAAAGTGTTCCAAAGACATCGACTTCACTCCTTCAGACTCAATAGGTCCTTTATTAGGTTTCAAAAATAGAAAATTAAACAAGTTTTTCACTCATGTGTCGGATGGAACGGTAAACGTCTTAAAAGTCAATACTATAAACGTGGAGTGTAATATAATTACGTCTTCGTTTGTAAATAGTAATCCAAGTCATGTGATACATACATTCTTTCCCACTGTTCCACCAGGATTTAAAATAGTTGAAACTCCCGCCAATATAATCTATCTTCCAATCAACACAAGGACGATTGATAACATATCCCTTAAAATAACTGATCAAAATGGTAAACCTATCAATTTCCGTGAAGAAACCATCACAGTAACATTACATCTTAAACGTTTGTAATCATGCCTATGATCTTCACCCCAGTTAAGAACATACCGTATTTGAAAACCGTGAACATTTCTACACCGGACACCGTGAAGAGAGGTTCTCTTTCTAAGAGTAATAGAGACTTTTTAGTATCATTAGGCTTAAAAATTAAACATGGCTGGTAGTATATTACAAGTAAGAGAGCAAATTTACTTTGACGAATCGATAAATAAAATAGAAGTACACGCACATCAACCATATGCTAATTCTTCATTCAACAATAATGATGAAATTAGAATACCAATCCAACATCAAGATATCTATACGTATCCCTGCAACAGTACTCTCTACATCGAGGGGGTGGTTAAATCAACAAATACAAAATTCATTAATAACGGATATGCTTATTTATTTGATGAAATACGATACGAAATCGGTGGAGTTGAAATAGATAGGGTGAAAAACGTTGGAATTACAAGTACAATGAAAGGTTATCTGTCTTTTAATGATAGTGACATTAAAATGTTAACTAATGCAGGCTGGACGAGTGAAAAAGGTAGTTTATTGACTCTCAAAGAAGACAGTACAAATAAAGGTACTTTCTATTTTAATGTCTGCATTCCTCTTAAGATTTTAATTGGGTTCGCTGAGGATTATAATAAAATTATATTAAACGTTAAACAGGAACTTATACTTATAAGATCAAGAACTGACCTAAATGCTATGCTTGGTGAGGTTAAGACTGAAACAGGAGCTGCAGGTACAAGTACAAGTATCGAGCCAACGATGGACATTAACATCAAGAAAATTCAATGGAGAGTTCCCTACGTATTCCCATCAGATCAAGAAAAACTATCTTTACTCAAAGTTATTGAAAAAAATCAATCAATTTTCATCAATTTTAGAACATGGGAGCTTTATGAATATCCTTTATTACCACAATCAAATAGACAGACATGGAATGTAAAAACATCAACTCAGTTGGAAAAACCACGATATGTTGTATTAGCATTTCAAACGGACAGATCAAACAATATCAAAAAAAATGTCAGCGAATTTGATATATGTGACGTTTCAAATGTAAAACTTTATTTGAATTCAGAGTGTTACCCGTATGACGATATGAACCTTGATCAGTCCAAGAATCAGCTAGCGATTCTTTATGAAATGTATGTAAAATTTCAAGAAAACTACTATTTTAAAAAGGGCGAACCCCTATTCACATATAGTGAATTTGTAACACATGCTCCGTTAATTGTAATCGATTGTTCCAGACAAAACGAATCCATAAAATCAGGACCAGTGGATATAAGATTAGAGTTTGAATCGAAAAGTACAATCGCAGCTAAAACTACAGCATATTGTTTAATATTACACGATCGTGTCGTTGAATACAACCCGATGACAAGTTTGGTAAAAAAGTTAGTATGAGGTGAAAAAAGGAAAACAAAAGGTCAGGAACAAGGTCAAGGGTTAGTAGGTTGAGATTAAACAAGTTGTAACGTGATAATTCACAATTTTTATTCCAGTTGCTAACAAGATGTCGAACAGAACAGTCGTATGTGATATCCAAGGGTTCCGTGGACTAAAAAATGAGTTCATCGTGAAGGAAGCAGCTTTTCTCACAACTTCAGGTAGTAAAGTGCAATCGATTATTTTCAAACCACCTTTTCCATATACAGCGTTACCTGAAACACAACAAAAGGTTGCAACATGGGTTAAGCAATTCTGTCATGGAATTGACTGGAATGACGGTTACACTCCATATTTCGAAATGAAGAATATTTTTAACAGGATATTAGGATCTTACGATGTTGTATTAGTCAAAGGTATGGAAAAAAAGATTTTTATTGAAAAAACTTTATCGAATAAAACTGTGTCCGTGCGGGATATGGATGAAATTTGTTGTCCAAGAATCAACGATCTGAGAAAACAGATGAGCTTTAGAAAGTGTTTTTACCATTCTCGAACGACTGATCAATGTGCAAGTGAAAATGTTAGACTGTTGTTACACTGGTATATAAACAAGGTTGAAAAGAAATCCACATTATTGGAGATCGAAGACAAAACAGTTGACAAGATTGGAGAAATTATTGATAAATTCAATACGCTTGATAAATACGGTAACAGAACTTTAGCCAATTTAAAAATACAAGAAATATCTTACCTACCGAAAGAGTATTTTGTACATCACGTGTCCCCGAGTGACCTATGGCACGTGTGGGACCTTCTCCCAGATCACAAAAAAGATAAGCTAAAGGATATAATTTACTGCTATGAACATTACAACTCCTCAGGTGCGGGTACAGATCACATCGACGGAAAACCTCAGAGAAAAGAAAATTGTGCAAGATGTACGCAATCGAATTAGAGCTTTTTATTCAAAGTAATCCACAAATCGTTCAACATTTTAACGGAATATTTCACGCTGAAGGTAGAATACCTTCATACATCAACTATCCCTCATCATATATATTCAATACTGGAGACCGATGGGTAGCCGTTTACATTGACGAATTTCATCGGGGTGAATATTTTGATAGTTTCGGTTTACCTCCACCTTACAAAATATTTCTCTTCATTCAAAATGCTACTGAAAAATGGAGTTACAATCGACATCGAATACAGAGTGAATCATCAGACTACAGTGGATACTACACTTTGATGTATCTGATCCATCGATCTTCTGGGCAAGACATTGAGGGGTTTACATCATTATTTTCAGACTGCACAGACGAGGAGAAAGATAAGCGTATCGGTGATCTGTTTTCAAAAAGCTTTAATAGTTCAAAAATTAAGTCAGTAAAACTTGCTGTAGAAAAAATGAAATCTTTATATCATAGGATGGAAAATAGAACCATGTGGAAATAAAATAGTTTTCATTTATATTTTTTCGTTTATTATTTATATTCCCTTGTGTACTACTTATAAGATTACATAAGAATTTAAGAATGCCGATCAATCTCATTTCTGCATAGAACGTGGTAAGAGAAGGTTATCTCATAATAATGAAGGTGATTAATCAAAAACAAAAATTAAACATTGAAAGTTTTGATTTAAAACCGGTTGATAATAGACGAAGACATAGTGGGCTCCTTCCAAATCAAATCAGATGTTTAATTACAGGACCATCATCTTGTGGGAAAACTGCTGTGATGTTAAGCCTAATTACAGATCCTAATGGATTAAAATTTGAAAACATATATGTTTACTCAAAGTCCTTATATCAACCAAAATACCAGTTTTTGGAAAACGTTTTAAAAAATGTAAAAGGAATTGGTTATTATAAATTCTCTGAAAATGAAGAAGTAATTCAACCTTCTGAGGCTAAGAAACACTCGGTGTTTGTGTTTGATGATATAATATGTGATAAGCAAAACAACGTAAGTGCATTTTTTAGTATGGGTCGACACAAAGACGTGGATTGTTTTTATCTTTGTCAATCTTATTCCAGAATTCCGAAGCAGTTAATTAGAGATAATGCTAATATGATAATTGTTTTTAAACAGGATAATAATAATCTTAAACATGTTTATAACAATCATATTAATCCCGACTTAACATTTACGGAATTTGTAGATATGTGTCAAATTTGTTGGAATAAAAAATTTGGATTTTTCGTAATCGATAAAGAAAGTGATCTGAACAATGGTAGATATCGCAATGGGTTCGATAAATTTTTTATAAGGTAATATTGTATGTGATACCACACAGTCTTCATCCAACTTCGAAAGGAAATGGATGTTAAAAAGGAGTTAATCAAAACAAGTAATACGGTAAGAAAAAAATATTTAGCACTGAAACGAGGTATTGTGGATGAAGAAGAAATATTCAAAAAGAAATTTAAACCTATCGTCGATCCTATTAGTGAAATAGTAAAAAATATTGAAGAGAAAAAGAAAAAAAAGAGTGACAAGAATTCATCAATTCTTGATAGTGAACAAACTCCGTCGTCATCACTTAAAGTTATGAATGAAAGCAAACCTTCACAAATTCAAACCAATGAATCATTATCAGAAGAATCGGATTCCAATAGTGAACATGATGAAAACGAAGAAAATTTTAACGATTATATCAATAAATCTATTAACGATAGTAAAAATGAAATGGATCATACGTATGGTGTATATTTAGGTGATAATGATGAATGGATGATTGGAAATAGTAAAATTAACTACGATCCATCTGATAGTTTCATTAAAATAAAAGGTCAAAAATTTAAACCAACAATTGGTTTGTTGGAACTTATGTTTAAGAAGAAACCAAATAAGACACTTATCACTAAAGATGATCTGAATTCTTTTAAAGATATATTACTGCTTACAAATGCTCATTTAGTGAGACATTCTGATGGAGAGAAGGTTCAAGCTACAAATACATTTAAATACAGAAACTATATAAAAAATATTTTTAAGAAAGGGAGTGGGTTAAAAACTCCCTATTTAAAATTGGATACTTATCCATGTGCTCCAGACTATGTGCATTATGATAATATAAATGAAATTGTGGACAGGCTGCGATTATTGAAATTATCAGAGATTTCAGGTAATACTAGTCACAATAACGAAGTTATAAATATAATATCAGAGCTCAGAGATAAAGGAGTTATAGAGTAACTAATATTATGGGTATAAAAGAAGATATTGCTAACGAGTTACATAAGTCGGTAAGAAAGAATTTTCCTCGACGAAAGGTAGTTGTGAAAGGGTTTGACGACCTTTGGCAGTGTGATTTAATTGATATGACAAAATATTACAAGGTCAATAAGGGATTCAAGTATATAATCACAGTAATTGACGTTTTTTCAAAATATGCTTGGTCAAGACCTCTCAAAACTAAAACCAGTAAAGAGGTTACTTTTGCAATGGAAAACATATTAAAACAGGGAAGGGTTCCAAAAAATTTACAATCCGATTTAGGAACAGAATTCTACAATTCCGAGTTTAAAAAGTTGATGGGTGATTATAAAATTAACCACTATTCTACCTACAGCATTTTAAAGTCGAGCGTGGCAGAAAGATTTAATCGCACGTTAAAAAATTTTATGTGGAAAAAATTTACAATTAATGGTACTTACAATTGGATCGACATACTAGACCAACTAATGGACTTCTACAATACAAAGAAACATTCGACTATAAAAATGAAGCCGTGTGACGTATCAAAGAAGAATGAAATGGAATTACTAAAGACCATTTATTCATATAAACAACCCAAACTACGAATGATACCTAAGTTTGAAATTAACGACTACGTCCGCATTAGCAAATATAAAGGGGAATTCGCCAAGGGATATACTCCGAATTATTCCACAGAAATATTTCGCATCACGCAAGTAGTTCCGACAGAACCCGTCACTTACAAGTTGGTAGATGCCGAGAACCAACCCATTGCCGGAGGATTCTATCAAGAAGAGCTAACTAAGGTTAAACATAAAGACGTTTACTTAGTCGAAAAGATTCTCAAGAAGAAGGATGATAAAGTGTTTGTAAAATGGCTTGGTTTTCCTTCGTCCAAAAACTCCTGGATTCAAAAAGATAATATTGTTTAACATGATATATAATAGACATTTTTTATACTGTAGTACTACTGCTTATTGTGAATAAATATATACTAAACTCAAAAACATTTCTTTTATTACATATATAAATTACAATTAAATATAGTAAAAATAAATTATCCTAATATACTTACCTTCGTCAGTCCCGAACCCGGTCCCGTGGCGTCGAAGCCCGAGACGATAACCGCTCGTCAACCTGAAACATGACCTACACAACCTACCTCGTATCGATATCAGTATAAAGACTTGCTTCAGATTGTAAACAAATAATTGGTATATAAATTAGACATCTTATCTGTTGTTTGACTCAAATGAATTGATGATGCACTCGCAGTTATCACTATCGCATGTTTTCTGCAACGTCACGATAAGCCACGATGCAAATCCATTAAGCGCTTATCTAAATACTATACAATCTGTAAATTGTTTAACTTATTTTAAAATACAACATATGTCAGTCCTAAGATTTTTTAAACAGATGAAACTAATATTTTATATATATATTTTTTTAATCACATGGTAGTTTTTAAAATATAAGTTTCGAACACAAATTCCCAAACAAAATATGTCACATATTTGTGGAAACAACCTCAACGTTAAATGATATACGAGCGCATGCCATAAAATCGCTTGCGATTCCACCATAATCGTTTTTAAATTAATCTATATAAACATATTATTTATCCATTATTCCTTACATCAGGCTAACAATTAAACACTCTATTTACTCCACGCATTTGGAAAACTATCTACACTCAACACTAATTGACAAAAGCGACAAGCGTTTGCGAGTTAATCATCACCACCTTAAAAATCAAAATGTTAATTTAAATATTTATAATACATCTTGTCACACCTGTACCCTCCACGGTGTCAGCTCTCTCGTCCGTCCACCACGACACACCACCGACACCTTTCCCGTGTGCCAGCCTCCGCGGTGCCAGCTCTCTCAACCGTCCACCCCGACACGCCGACGGAAACTTTCGACACCGTGTGCCAGCTCTCTCACCGTGCCAGCTCTCTCACCCATGTACGTTCTCCCCGTGCCAGTTCTCTCAGCCGTTTAATAACACGGTGGTGCTAGCTCTCTCATTTTTACCCTACTGTCACTAAAGTCCAAATAGAACTTTTAAACGACATAGACATGTACAACATGATAATGAAAGGAATAAGAGGTGGATATACATCTGCAATTAAAAGCTATGCAAAATCAAACCACCACACTCTTCCAAACTATAATGCCTCAGAACCAGATTCATTTATATACTTTTACGATATAATAGGTCTATACGCCACTATAATGTCAACAGAACCACTTCCACTTGACAATTTCAAATGGATTTCACCATCAACATTTAACATATACAATATCAATAATAATAATGGTACAGGTTACATTCTAGAAGTAGATTTAAAATACCCTTTCAATACCGATCACATAGACTATCCACTATGCCCTTACCACGATGAAAGTACAGGAGGTAGGACATTAATATCTTCTTTCAAAGATAGAAAGCATTACGTGATCCATTACAAGACCTTAGAACAAGCTCTGTCAATGGGCATGATACTAGAGAAAGTCCATAGAGTCATTTCATTTAACCAATCATGTTGGTTAAAACCCTACATAGACATAAACACCCAATTACGAACAACCTACTCACACGACAAAACCCTCTCAAATTTCTTTAAACTGCAATCGAACTTAATCTATGGCAAGTCAATAGAAAAAGTAACTGAAAACCTAAACAAATACTTCCTGTACAACAACACTAAGAAACTCATGTACTTAATAAAACAACCCACGTTCATAGACAGACTAATTCTAAATGAAAACAATTATATAATATTCATGAAAAAGAAAAGGGTCCAGTGCAAGAAACCCATACCTGTAGGATTTTCAATACTAGATCTAAGTAAGAGATACATGTACCACATGTATTACAATAACTTGAAAAAGTACTTCCCACCGTTCAATTTAATATACACAGACAACGATTCATTTGCAATACAAGTATTCACTAGTGATTCCACTTCATTTACAAAAGATCAACATTTCATTTCTAATACTCTCTTAGGTAAATTCAAAGATACATCTCCTAATAATCCCATTCTAGAATTCGTTACAGTAAGAAGTAAAACATACGGGTACAGGACATTGAAAGATACCATACCACAACTAAAGAATTTACCCAAATCTTTTAATTTTACAAACTATAAAAACATACTACTGTCCATTAAAATGTACAACACCTATAACAGAGTAATTGATAATAAACTATACCAAATAATACAGAATAAAGCAGTAATAAAAAATAAACACACACACACACACACCCAAATACACACCCAAATACACACACCAATACACACACCAATACACACACACACATAACACAATGACGTCATCATGAACACTCTCCATCATCACCCTCTCTCTCTCACTCTCTCTCTCTCACTCACTATCACTCCTCTATCCCCCCTCTCTCTCACTCTCTCTCACTCTCTCAATACCCCTCTTCCTCCCCCATTTTCTCTTTCACTCTCACTCTCTCTCTCTCTCCCATCTCACATTCTCTCTCTCTCTTTTCAATACCCCTCTACCTCCCCCATTTTCTCTTTCACTCTCTCTCTCACTCACTCACAACCCCAAACATTCTCTATCACTCTCTCTTTCATTACCCTCTTCATCATCCATTCTCTCTTTCTCTTTCATTCACTCATTCTATTACAATAACAAACCCCACCCCTCAACTTTCAATCACATGTACCCCTCCAATCACACATACATGAAAATTTTCAATTTCATTTCAATTCTCCATAAAACCATCTCCTTCCATAACTACTTCCTTCATCGCGGACCTGTTTTCCTCCCTTTCCATAGCATTTTTGGATTGCAAATACTTTAATCTAATCATCATAAACAGTTCCAAAACTCCGGCTACTCGCCTTGACTACTTCCTTCACCACTTCCTACGTCGCGGACCTGTTTTCCTCCCTTTCCATAGCATTTTTGGATTGCAAATACCTTAATCCAATTATCATAAACAGTTCCCACGCTCCAGACAGCTCACCTTGACTACTTCCTTCACCACTTCCTTCGTCACGGACCTGTTTCCCTCCCTTCCCATAGCATTTTAGGATTGCCCATACCCTTATCTAATCGTCATAAACAGTTCCCACGCTCCGGACTACTCGCCTTGACTACTTCCTTCACCACTTCCTACGTCGCGGACCTGTTTTCCTCCCTTCCCATAGCATTTTAGGATTGTAGAAACCTTAATCTAATCGTCATAAACAGTTCCCACACTCCGGACAGCTCGCCTTGACTACTTCCTTCACCACTTCCTACGTCACAGACCTGTTTCCCTCCCTTCCCATAGCATTTTAGGATTGCAAATACCTTAATCCAATTATCATAAACAGTTCCCACGCTCCAGACAGCTCACCTTGACTACTTCCTTCACCACTTCCTTCGTCACGGACCTGTTTCCCTCCCTTCCCATAGCATTTTAGGATTGCCCATACCCTTATCTAATCGTCATAAACAGTTCCCACGCTCCGGACTACTCGCCTTGACTACTTCCTTCACCACTTCCTACGTCGCGGACCTGTTTTCCTCCCTTCCCATAGCATTTTAGGATTGTAGAAACCTTAATCTAATCGTCATAAACAGTTCCCACACTCCGGACAGCTCGCCTTGACTACTTCCTTCACCACTTCCTACGTCACGGACCTGTTTCCCTCCCTTCCCATAGCATTTTAGGATTGCCCATACCTTTATCTAATCGTCATAAACAGTTCCCACACTCTGGACAGCTCGCCTTGACTACTTCCTTAACACCTTCCTACGTCGTGGACCTGTTTTCCTTCCTTCCCATAGCATTTTAGGATTGCAGATACCTTAATCTAATCGTCATAAACAGTCCCCACACTCCGGACTGCTCGCCTTTACTACTTCCTTCAACACTTCCTACGTCACGGACCTGTTTCCCTCCTTTCCCATAGCATTTAAGGATTGCCCATACCCTTATCCAATCATCATAAACAGTTCCCACCGGACAGCTCACCTTGACTACTTCCTTAACACCTTCCTTCGTCACGGACCTGTTTCCCTCCCTTCCCATAGCATTTTAGGATTGCCCATACCCTTATCTAATTGTCATGAACAGTTCCCACGCTCCGGACTACTCGCCTTGACTACTTCCTTCACCACTTCCTACGTCACGGACCTGATTCCCTCCCTTTCCATAGCATTTTAGGATTGCCCATACCCTTATCTAATCGTCATAAACAGATCCCAGACTTCTCACTGCTACCCTTGACTACAATGTATCGAGTAATCTTCAGTATAATCTTTGCTAAATGATGTTTTTCCTTTTGTACTGTATTTGTAATTTGCTAGTATACTGTGGGTAGTTGGCTTATTATGAACACATGCTACAACTTCAAGTCTTTTGTTTACTTTTTTCTTGTTATTTAATTCAGCCAACAAGGTTACCTAGCAACCCATAAGACTAATGTTAAAAAAATGTGATTTTCAGTTTCATTTTTCTACGTAATTAGATTTTTGTTGGCAGTTCTAACTGCAGTAAACTCGTTTTTAGGCCAGAATTAAACTATTTACAACATTTGAAGAAAATCGTCGGAACCGTTTTCGAGATCTTTGTGCAAGCAAGCATACATACATACAAGCAAACATTGCTCGTATTAGAGTATAGGATACTTACGTCTAGTTCTAATTTGTGTCTATAAAGATGACAAATTTCTTCGCTCAACCAGTCTCATGTCAGCGCCAGAGGTCCATTGTTGTCATCAGATTTTTTGTGACGTCACTATCTAGGTCCAGTAAGTAGGAAATATTCTATTTGATTTGCGAAATATCTTTGTTTCATGAAGTTGCATTCATAAAAATGGTTTACTCAAAATAACAAGTCTATAGAGGTCATACAATCAGTATAGGTTACATTAGCAATTTTTTACAACCAGTAATGTAGTAACATATAATATGGCTAGTACTTTCATGTAATATGGCCAAGTGGTCATGTTATAGATTAAGTTTGCTTTATTTAAAGATGGCCAGCACAAATAGTTTAGCCACGCACACGTTATGAAAGTAAAAAACAAACGTTTGTAAGGCATAATGAAAAAAGTTAATTAACTGCGGGTAAACGTGACACGATGTGATCAGGTGTAAGTTACCTGAAGTCAGAAACGGAGCAATATTCTTTTGTCAAGTATTTGTAGTCGTGTTCAGAGAGATCTGAGAGAAAAGAATACGAGGAATACGTGATTTTCTCTCTTTGGGGGTGAACTTCTTTCTTTCTTATTATGTCAATTTATTCCTTATTTATTCCTTAGTAAAATTTTTTCACATTTATTACTTCTTAATGTAATAAGGCCATATACCGATTTTTTTTGTTATAACAAGCCATTCTTGGATTAAAAATGTTTTGTGAGAAAACAAAATGGTGGCCACACGAGTAAATTTTGAGTTTTAGAAATTTTGAAAATACTATTTTGACCTGTCTATAGTATAGGAATAATGCCTGAAAAAGTTGGTAGAGATTTCCGGGACACCATGTATATTGCATATTGTATATTACGTTATTAATAATTTGTCTTCTAAGTAACTAGCCCAAGAGACACAGTTGAAGACGTAGTTGTTCGATAATTTAAGTTTTAACCCTAAAATTTTATGGGCCACGAGACGTTTTTATGGTACGAAATGATCAAAAAGCAATTTTGTCTTGAAATCCCAGAAATATTTATACAAGATATTAAATACATATGTAAAATGTACACAATAAAAATATGATTGGTTTTATTCGTTGTAGAATTTTAATTACTTATTCAAGATAGTATGAGATGGTGTTCTAGTATCTGTTCCTAATATGAAGCAATGTTGTTTACAGGTTGAGACTTTCAAAATCACAGTTTACACTAAAATTATTTTTTAGTTTCATTGTGATGCAAAAATATGAGAAAAAAGATGTTCAATTTTAAGGAGTTTGATCCGTAAAATGTTAGAAAACAAAATTACACAAACGACAACAATTTATTTACTTTACATTTTTGATACTAACATATATCCATCTTTGTGTACTGTATTAAGTCCTTCCATACAGTGAAAAAATCGTAACACAAAATATTCGTCCTACGTTTGTTACATTCCCCACTCCCTACTACAGAAATACACTATGAACACATGTAACATAACCGTTGTGTCTCACATATCGGGAGGGTGTCATTTTGTTATGTCTCGAGGGATACAATGCCATAACTGTATGTCATTCTTGTCTCACTGGATGTATCAGCCTTGGTTTTTTCGTATCTTCTTTGAAAGTATTCAAAAATACCATGAATTGACACTGTTATCTATAGTTCTTACTTGATTATTTTTTTATCATGTTGTACAGTAACCGTTCAGTTTGTTTACAAAAGTAATCTCACAATGTAGTCTTAACAAATTACATAACTAGTATCGCATAAAATTAGGTGTTAGAGTTATATTTGTATAGGAATTCATACCATAACGAAAAATAGACACAGAAATATGTTGCAGTTCATAGCTATTTTCCTGCTCATTTTTTCAATTTTTAAAGGTTAGCAGGAATTATTTATCAATTGACATGTAGACGGTAAGTAGCATAGAACCCTAGAATGAGAATAAATTTCCACATGTGTATTGTTAAATTTGTTAAATGGTCTGTTTTATTGGTATTGCAATAATGTGGTGCCATTTGTTATTGCGAGTCATTCAGACATTTTGAGCAACCCAGGAGATGTTATGGTGGGATAACCAACGTATTAAGTTTTTAGTTATTTTTAGAGCAGTGAAAGCATTTTCACTTAAGTATCAGGAATGTTTAGGATTTTATATAAATCCTAAAAATATTTTATCATGAATGTCTTATAAATAAATTAACATGCATAAAACAAACTAGTAGCCTATATTTTTGATTATTAATGGCCACCACAGCTGAAGTGTAATCAGAGATAACGCCACAGGTTCCGTATATGCACAGACGACCGGGTATGAAAAGTATTATATGTTCCATTGATTGCTTGTGGTTAAAAGTTTGTTTGCTCTTTTTCCTGGCTAGTGTTTTTTTTCTTTTGAGGGTTTAAGTTTGACAATACCACTTATGTATTTATAATCTTATTGACTATTTACGCCATTCTTTTGAAGTTTTAACTAGTTATATATGCACGCCGAGAGAAATGTATTCATTTTTTTATTTATCAACATCTAATAATTATACATAATTCTTGTGATATTTTAACAGTTTATAACGATGAATAAATTAAAAAATTTATTTATTTACGGTTTACTGATTTTTCAGTTTACCAGTTGTTTTAGAAAATTATTAGACTAAGAATTATGCTAGTGTTTTAGAAATATTCATAGTTCTGTTTACTATAAACACAGTCAACAAAAGCATTTCCTATCGGTTATTTTGCAGGTAGGGATTTTCTTCGACAACACTTTATCCAAGCTTTATCTGCATTTGCACGACAAATATTCAATAGGAATATTATTCTTTTCTGTTGTGATTAAAGAATCAGTAATAAAGTATAAAGAATATATCAAAAAACAATACTACTAGCTTATGCGTTTGCTAGGTTAAATAAAAGTAAAATGGACTGTAAATTACTTTCTAGTCGCTGCTCAACTGATTTCTAATGCTACAATAAAAAATAAATTTAATGAAATATACTAAAGAGCTTTGTTTACTAAATAAACCACTTTATTGTTCTTGCAGCTTCAAATTTAATCTACCCTTCTAAGTATTAGTCATCCTTAAATGCCAACTTTCTGAGGTCTGTTCAATTGTGAAACACTAGTCAAAAGGCAAACATAGTTCAGCTTGTTTGTGAATGTTTGCATCTCCACTTACACACCACATTTGTATAATCTGTTTGAGGTTAAAAGGTGGTTCTGGTCACAGGTACTCCAGAACTTTGCTCCAGAACATTGTTGTAATCAAGTGTTTTATAATTTCACTAGCTGTTTGCCCGTTCTACGTAGGGAATCTTTAAGTAATTTAAAACCTTATATTCAGAATAGGATTTGGTTTGCATATTTAGTGTGCATTTTTCCAGATATGATGGTAAAACTATAACTGTTTAGGAATATATAAACCTTCTCAAATACAATATCTGACAGTTTCAAAACAAAAACGAATTCTTCGCAATTAAATGTCACCCGATCGTGTTAGTCCATATTTTATATCTAACGATGAAAGGAATTGCTTTAGAGTATAGATCTATGAGGCATAGCCCTAAGGTAGGCCTGTAATTGAAAGTTACTTTTTACACTGGTTAAAAGTTGTTAAAAAACTACCTCATCCTCACAACTGCACACTTTATTCGGGTTAAAATTTTCATTAATGCGTTACCAATAGATATGCACACACAAAATACAGAATTGAGTCCACACAAACATTTTGGAGTCCATACAGAAAACACTAAAAATTATACAGTAAGACATCAATTAAATTTAATAAGCAATAAGGTGCAGTGTTTATAAATAAATAGTGAAAATAGTGATGTGTTTGTATGTAAAAATGATTCTTACTGCGCTACCACCGGTTATAAGGAAAAGTAGTAGTACCAAAAACCAACGTTTAAGAAAAGAACTGTAGTACTTACGACTAATTTAAACTTTAAATTAATTTAAACTGTCCTTCTAATCAAATTGTATTATAGATGTTAATCTGTTGGCAAATATATAAAAATAAATAAATACACAGGCCACAAAACATGTAACATATAAAGTTAACAACGTAAAGCTTTAAAAACTCACTATGGTTTGCTCAAAAAAACTTTCACTTGATTTGGTGCAATACCAAAGTTATTAATCTCCCTTGGTTTTAAATTTCTTTTAAGTTTTCTAAAATCAAAGTTATTTCCCATTAATAGCATTACTTGTAAGCAACTTTTAATGGTAACATATTAATGACAGTTTGAAGAAAACACCTTTATACAAACAAAAGTTTCTCATTTAAAATATTACGTGATCTCTAAACGATTTTCGGTACATATATCTTATATCTTTATATCTTATAGCAAACATTCGGAGGAAATGTGACAAAAACGCACAAATCTGGGGTTTTGGACGTTTGTAGTTTTACTTCATAAGTAGGAAAAGTACCGATATCGTTGTCGAAATGTTAGTAAGTAGAAACCAAAAGTGACACATTGAAAAAGCGAGTTTAGCTACAACTGTAAGTTAAACCTCTGTTACGATCACAGCAAAATCAGAAAGATCTTCCAAGATTGCAGCAACATCCACGATCACCCACTGCAGTTGTGATTTTTTACTTTGTACTTTACACAACTGTCCATGAAGTGCCGTCAATGAGTGGAAACCTTTGTAAGCTACGGTATTGGTGACGATTTTTAAAAGAATGTAAGTTTCCTTGCACTAATACAACACTGATTCACGGTATTTTCCCCGGTTATCAAAACTCAAGAACAATCGTTGCACTTGCGATTAATTAAACCGGTTAAGTAAGCCACAACGTTTTTAATCTCACTTGGTTTGGATGTGCTGACAAAACTTTATCGGAAATGGTTGCGGTATTTGTAAACAACTTTTAATGTAAACATATCAGTGACAGCTAGAAGTGACAACTAATCCAAACAGCTGATCGTTATTTCATGAAATTTAATAGTAAACATTAAGAGAAAATTGGACAAAAATCGAACAAAATTGGGTTTTTGGTGGTTCGTTATTTTGTCTTCAAAGAAGCGAGGCCATGTTTTTATAGCCAAAGACACACTCACCAATCCAGTAAATACAGAAAAATGATTAGAACCTTGATCGGTACTCTAGTTTTCTAGGAATAGACCGCGTAAAATGACATTTTGGCGTTACAGACGGAGTCACAGAAGGGACAGACAGACATACAGACAGAAATTGATATAAGACTCGTTTCGGCTTTCTTAGGCTATGAAACGTAAAAATAACCAAAAACTGCATGATTCTAAGCAATGTACAGACAAAACTGTAATTTTATTTATATAGATTACAATATACTGTGGTTTTTTATAAAAATGTTCCTAGACCCTTTGTCAACACAAATTTTTGCCAAATAATTTTTACTTTCTCCCCCTATACCATAAGTATATGGAGAAAGTATTGTTTTTTTTCGTCAAAATTTTCGAGTTTGAGTTTTGAGTGGATATATCAATTTTGGGCCCCCCTGGACCCAAATAAGTGGTTTTCGAAGTGATGTGTGTGTGTGTGTGGTGGTGGTGGTGTGTGTGTGTGTATGTGTACAGAGCTACGCTACAGAGTAAACCTGTGGTCAGATTTTGATGAAATTTGGTATGTTTGTACTAATCCATGGTATCTCTAGGCGTTTTTTAATGTTTTGAAATTTCTTTAATGGCAATTTTTCTTTAAAAACCCATAAAATAACGGAAACCATTTTTTGTATATAAAAAATTGAACGATTTTGATAAAGATTTAGTATGTTGTAGCCTTTTAAATTCTGAACAAAATGGTATAACATAAAAATGACGGCTCAAAGGTTATTGTAAATGATGCAATTTTCCTATAAATACCCATAAAATAAGAGAAAATTGTATAAAAAAATTCCAGTTTTGATTAAAATTAGTATGTTTTTAATCCTTAAATTAGGTTTTCCCCCTAATTTATTGAATATATATATCCGTCTGCAGGTTAGACTACACTTTCCTCTTAATAGATTGATTCATTTATTTATTAGAATTATCAATTGCCATCAAATTTATAAATACAGAGCAGCTTAGATACACTAACACCATTAATATTATGTTTATTTTTTTACGAGTGCGAAATAGTAATGCTTGTAACCTTCTCACGGAGGTTGTTATTAAAGTCATTACCAACTTGAATTGAAATCTCTTCTACTCATACTCACAGATTACAATTATTTAGCTTTGGTTAACAATGTAGTTAGGCTATCTTATTTTTTGGAATGTATTGTAAGAAGAAAGCATAAATCGTGTAAAAACAAATCACATTTGATTAGGAAAGGCTGACTACGAAAGTATTTTATAAAGAGGACCATTTTGCCATCAAAATTTATTTACGGTCACAATATTATACAGAAACTATTGCTAAAATAGAAAGAATATTTAAAAGCCAACTTGCTGATTATCCTTTGCATAATTTGCTGAACCAACTTGCTATTCACTGGGGAAAGAACTTAAAACATTTGTATATCAAGACGAGTATCTCACCAAATTTATAGCTAAATTTAATTTCAAATTTGATTTAAATTTTTTAATTGGAGAGATGAACAAAGGCTAGTTATTTTGTTGATAAAAGAACACAGCATTATTTGTATTTCAAGATTATTTCGGATTACTTGGGTTTTAATCGAAATTGAAACAAAACATTTCAGCCAAGTCATTGTTTTGTTGAACATACAAAGAGAAGCAAATTGCAGAGCTATACTTGGAATACAAATTGCTCGATTTTCTCTTGCTGCAAAAAATGTAACTCACACTTGACGATATGGTTGGTTTATGTTTACTTGGTTAAACATTTACTTGGTTTATGTTAAGCAAAGATTTGTTGTGATTTTTTATTCATGCCAAATTATAAGTTATTGTTACAGCTTAAATTTTATTTAATGAAGATGTATTCCATTGTTCGTAAAGGTCGTGATAAAATTTCTATTGAATGCTGTATCAATTTTTGTATGTTTTAAATTGAGATATATCTTGCATTTTGCTCTGTTACATTTAAAATTAAAATCACCATTTCTAGTCTGGTTTGCAAAGCAAAACAAACTCTTGAATTCCTACCATACAAGTTTAAACTGAAGCAAGTTAGCAAAGTAAAAGGTTACAAATGCCACAACCCATCGACCTCCTTTATGTACAGACAATAAACAAAATATTTTTTTACTTTTCACATAGTAAATATACACTGGTAATAATCGTAAGGCAGGGAAAATTATTGAAAAGGCAATGACTCATTTTAAGTTTATTTTAATCTTATAAACAGGGAATGTACAATCTGAATCATTATAAATTTATCGAATAATCCAAGGTAAAGAGTTTTTACAAACATCAGTATTTTTCTTGATACAAAGAGTTACAATCATTGATATGATATCTTGATATCTTCTCTACTGTTCGTTAAATCCCTCTTGGGAAATATGACTTCTTCTAAGCTCGTGGGTTTAAGTCTTTTTCGTGATTGTTTCTAAAACTATATGATAAGTTTGAGAAGTCACTTAGTATGCTCTTTATTGATAATGTTTTCATGTATTTAATTGAAAAATTAATTCTCCGTTTAACTGAAAAACATGTTTCCTAAGTCAATAGTTTCATTATTCATTACAAAATTCTTTATAATTTACAATGTTTTTGGGTTCACAACATAAAGCGTTTATAAGCCAACGAAGCTAAATAACAATAATGGTAACTTAACTTACAACTTATCATTAAACAAAGGTTAGTTAACTATTGTTAAACTATCATCAAACCAAGCAACCTCAGTCGTGGAATGGTCTTATAACCTAACATTGCACACACAGTCTTTTTGGTTCAGACTAGAATAGGGTCAAAGCTAGCGATACTATTACTATGTACAAAACAAAAAACACACATGGAACACTGCTTAACAACATATTCAGTAAATCAAATTTTTGAATGGGTGGTTTTTTTGATGTAAACGTTTTGTAATTGAATTAATTACAATTAATTCAGGAATGTTATACACTTGCCACTTAAGCTCAAATGATCTAAATCGATTAAAGCCTATATAAATAGAAAATTAAATTTTGTTTGGAGAAAATGTTAATTTGCAGGGTAGCCAACTTAGCCAGAATTAACTAGGCCTATAAAATCGGGAATAGTTCAAATAATTATAAGACAAAACGTGAACCAAAATGTTACATTAATCAAATATTCAATGCAAGAAAGAATTACTAAATAATACTTAAAGGTAATTGGTCAAATATCCTTGAATGCAAACTCTATCATAATAAATTATAATTTTATTGTAAACAATTAATTATTATTCTCAAACAGGTCAGATTGCAGTTTATCAGAAACATTTTGAAACAAAGAAACGATTAGTGTTTAGATTTAGATCATACTAAAATTTAGATAAAACACATTCATAATTAAGTTATAACTGTAGAATTTTGTTTTAAGAGCGTCATAAAATATATACTTTAAATGTACGTCCAAAGGTTGAAATATTTCAAACCACTATACATTTTACACTCGTTTTTATAATTTACTTCACTCTGTATTAGTTTAATTGAATAATTTTAAATGTCATAAAATCTAGTGATTATAGATTTTAGTACCAAAATTACAAAGTTAATCACAATGAAATTCGATAGTGTACTATACGCTTCTAACATTTATCTATAACTAACTAACTTAGTTATTAAAGAATGTTTATTCTGTATACTTTTAGATAAAGTTTCTAAAATATAATTCGTTTCTAAGCTACACCAATAACATCCTTTTTACATGAATATACAAACTATTAACACCATGTAAAAATATTGACCTATTGTTTTGTAGTTTCTGTATAAATGGTTGTTGAAATATTGTCTGTTTATCAGGATACAATTTCTTAAGGAACTACAAAAAATGTTAACAAAGTGTTTTAATTGTTATTAATTATGTTGAAATACATGTTTTACTTGAACAAAGATAGCACAACCAAAGAAATAATTCTTAATTAGAAATTAATTTATCTTTTTTTAACCGTAAACAGAATTATTTTACAATTCATAAAGTTTAAAAAGTTTCCTTAAATAAATAAATGGATGTCAATGGTCAAGCTTACTATGCATCATAGTATGAACTCCTGTTACTCCTCACTTTTGGAATCACTATATCGGTTTGTTTCCTTTCAACGTAATCATCTTCTGTTTCATCGTCATCATCAGCAAACTTTATGTCATCCGCATCATCGTTGTTTAAAAGGTCATAATACTCACCGCTATCACTAGGGGACTTTTCTACACCGGTTTCCTTTTCCTTCACTCTGTAGGCACGATGTACTTTAGCAGGAGACACAGGCACTAGTTTTTCAACAAGTTTGATCCTCACTTCTTCCAGATCAGAAGTTTCTCTAAGACTGTAGCAATCATGAAAGCTTTTTTCACTCTTCGTATCTTCTATGTTCACTGGCGTTGCAGACCCAGAATCTTCTTTTCCTTCACTAAAGTCCGTTGTCTCTTTAACCAGGTCTTCACCCGGAGTTCTGTCCTTGAGCCCACCGAGGTCCTTCATTTCTGTGTCTTCGCTGTCCGATTTACCGATCAGTTCGTCATCTTCTTCGTCGTCCCACTGACCTGGTGCGAACGGAGGGATCCACAGACAGAAGGCAGGGTCCATCCCCAGAAATGACCCAGGCACCGTGCTCGCATTGGAGACGTTGTAGTCGTAATAGTCCATCTCCATCTCTCCTGCCAGACTGAACTCCGACCCTGCCAGGAGACGCTCGCGGTTCCTTTTCTCCTTTGTCTCCTTAGGGTTACTTCTGAGGCTTGACGCAGGGGAGGATAAGGCCTGGAAAAAGATTGTACGTTTGACATTTGTGGTATTTGCATTAAGTTTGATAATAGTGAAAGGAAACATTTTTAAGGTAAGAAAAAAATGCTGTACATTCTTTAAAATTTATATACCTCTTGATCGTATAGAATTTGATTGTAAAATACAGAATGATGATTTATTATTATGATTGCTATAAGCTAATATTTATAACCATTTACTTTAAAATTTTCGTAAAATTTTAGTTGCTGATTTAAAAAGTTGTCTATATTATTCTTGAATTACTAAAAAATATTGAAATAATTTAGTAAAATCATTGTAATTTGCAATAATAGTAACATTCTCCATACCTAAGGAAATTTCTAAAATACATTGGATGATTATTTAAACACGCAACAGTAAAATTTAGTATTTGAATCATGTTTTTAAACGATGTTTATGATTTTGTAATGTTTCAAATCTTGAAGCATAACAACATAATTCGACTTAATTTTAGCTTCTCAAGTTAAACTGTAGTCACTTTCCATTAGTTCAAGGAATCTTTACTATTTCCAAACTTCTAGAAAAAAAAAACACTAAACTTATTCCTAACGACTAAGACAGTTTGCCTTTATGATTTCAGGTAGGCATTCCGTAGGTATTGTAAGGCACCACGATAATATCAACAATTTCCAAACACATTGACCTTCAACTCTGTTCATATACGCACATTAGTGAGGGACGACGACACGCTAGAGCTGACGCTGGGTCTACTAAGTCCGTTGCTGGACCTTCTGCCTGGAGGTGGAGGGGAGAGAGTTTGTTGAGAGCTGTCTTGGTCCTCTGGGCTCTCTGGCTTTTCCACCACGGGGCTCACTGGGGACTTGTACCTGGGTGAGAAACAGGCAGAGTTATTATACAGGGTGATTGATATAAGTGTGCCAGCCGTTTTATTCGAAAACCATAAGAGATATAAAAAAAAGTTAAATGGTAAGTGCCTTGAATTTTTTATTTAAAAAATTGTAGTCAAGTCGAAAAATTTTTTTTAGCCGCCATTTTTCCAATATGGCCGCCAACTTTGATTTTTCTTATGGAACACCCTGTATTGCATGATGTATTCCGGTAGAAAATGTAATTTTAAGACGATTTTATTCTTGTGATTTTTTTCATAAACCTAACCGTTTCAAAGATAATAATGGTTTAAGTTGTGAAATTTTGAATAGTTTTTGAATAAAACAGCTGGCATGCTTGCTTAGGCCTTTATCGAAACTCTTTCTTATGCCTAATTTTTAAAACTTTAAACATCATTAACTTTGAAACGGTTAGGTTTATGAAAAAAATTACAAGAATAAAATCGTCTTAAAATTACATTTTCTACCGGAATACATAATAAAATACAGGGTGTTCCGTAAGAAAAATCAAAGTTGGCGGCCATATTGGAAAAATGGCGGCTAAAATAATTTTCTCGACTTTACTAAATTTTTAAAAATAAAAAATCCAAGGCACTTACCATTTAACTTTTTTTGATATCTCTTATAGTTTTAGAATAAAACGGCTGGCACACTTATATCAATCACCCTGTATAGAAATGTAATTGGAAGCTATTGGTTTGATATGTGATATGTGGACTTCACGACGAGAGGTCAACGAACCCTTATCATAACCACAAATAATTGAGGTGTTTTGACCAATTTCAGTTAAAAGCGATGTTAACCTTTAATATGAGGTTACACTTATTGTTCATTGTTTAGCATACAATTTTAATTTAATTTGTTGTTAAATTAAGCTATTGATCTTTCCTACCGCTAAGTGTTAACCACACTAAGTTTCGGAGGTAAGAAATCTCCTCACGGTTTAAGCAAAATGTCGTGTGGTTAAAAATTAAAATGTATTAATTGTCTGGGTATCTGAGGCTGTTATACTTCTAACCTTAAAATCTGAAGATCACTGGTTATATTTCAAGCAAGATCGTTTCCAGATGCATTTTGTCATTTGGCAATTAGATATTGATGATATCAAAACTCCACGTTTAATAGTAATTAAACAATGATTTGGATGATTCCCTTATGAAACACCCTAAAAAAAACTTTAGATATGCGAAGAATATATTTAGAAATAAAAAAATCCATTCATGTTACTTAAAATTAAAATATTACACACCACAAAAAACCTAAATAAACTAAAATCACCATATTTACCATGGTAAAATGTTACAATCTTTCTTGATAAAAAGTTCTTACTTTTTATACGACTTGTGTATTCTGACAGTTTCCTGGTTGTGTCGTGGTGTACGATGCTGTTTCACATCCAGGCTGGTTGGTCTCATCTCCACATCAGCTGTTGAATCAGCAACTGAGACTCTGGCTTCTTGTTCTTCCTTTTGCTCGTCCTCCCTGTAGCACAACAATATATTTAACAACCCTATAAAATATATAAATACCATTAAACTTGTTTTTAGATAGTAAATAAATTTGAGTATACACTTACCGTGTGTTTTAAATACACCCAAACATTTACATAGCAGTTTTCAGAACAGGTTTCATAGGGATTTCGTACATGTCAGTTGAAATATATATGGGTTATAAATATTTTAACGCGTTTTGACCTCAACAGACGTGTAAGATACTTTTCTAAATCTTTATGAAAATACTTAGAACTGTTTCACAAACGGTCGAGAATTCTAATAAAGATGTAACTTGGCTTACGTCTGAGGAGAAAATACTCTACCTGTGTGATTCCACGGATGATTCCAGCTCCTGTTCCTCATCCTCCTCCACGTCATCGTGGTCTGGCAGCCTCGTGTGACGGTGAGGTCGGAACCTCCTGAGGGAGATGACCTCGGACAGCAGAGTGGTGCTGGAAGTGGCCCGACTCCTTGCAGGAACCAGACTGCCCATGGACTCTCCCACTGTACCGTCACAACGTTAAGGTAAGAGATTTGTATAAGAGTGCATCACGATTCGTAGCTTACATAGCATGGAATATGGAAGGTATGCAAAAAGGTCTTCGGACAAGGAATCTTCTTTAAGTCAGTGATTAAATCATAAAGTCAGTTACGACTTGTTACAGCATTCGCAAACACAACATGGTAAATTAAAATAATTTTACAAAGTTATTAGACAAAACATTATTCTTCAATCCAAAATCTTCCAAAATGTCCTAATTAATGTCACTACTAGGAAAATGTACCCAATAAATATAATTCCTAAAGTGGTGTTGTTATTACGACACGGACTCTGTTTACTCACGAGAGACGGCGAGTGACTCCAAGTCGTCGTGAGCTGCCAGCTGGTACTTGCGGTAACGGTGCATATACTGAGCTCCAAGGCAGGTGGAGGTGAGCAAAACCACGACCAGCAGTAGGATCACCGCGATGTGTACCAGCGCCAGCCGCTCTAGAGGACTGATGGTGGGACTCATAGACACCTCACTGCCCGAGGTTACGTTGCCCGTCCGCTCTGGCGGGGAAACAGTAGATGGTGGATGATAACGGAAGATATACGAAAGGTAATGTATTGTTTAAAATGAGTTCAATAACAGTTATAAGCTGTTTGAGTAGTTGAGTTATTTAAGTACCAGCCTTCCAATTTGAAGGCTGCTTGTGTTGATCCCTTGTGAGGCAATTTTGGATGCTATTTGTCACTGGGCTATCAATTGAGACAAGACCAAGGTTTGACCCGTACCCTTAAAAAAATATAAAAAACAATGGCGTAATCTAATAATAAATATTCAATCACACAAAATATAACCCGCAAAAATATAACCACATAAAGGCATACATTTGTGCAATCTTATTAATTTTGATGTATTTATTTTAATATTAAGTAAACATAAAACACATTTAGGACCTTATCCGTTAATTTACTACTAGTAGTTTTTAGAGCAATAGATAATTAACACTAGAAGTCGTAGTAAATTAAACTTTGTTTAGTTTAGGTTGGGTAAGGTTAGTATAGAGTTAGAAAAACCAGTTCGTTGGAAAAACCTAACCTAACTACATTCCACTAGTAGTAATGAATTAACGGAAAAGGTGCTAAATTAGAACAGGAAATAAACAATATACCCTACTAAATTATAATAATTAAGTTAAGTTTACTCCTACTCCTATTGTCATTTTTCTTTTTATTGCCATTCATATATTTATATTATATGTTTACTATATATTTATATATACATTTATTATATATTTCCCTTACTGCATGGCTAGTCACAAATGCTGATCAAGAAGTTTTTTAAATCATGGTGAATATTCACTCACTACACTGTTGAAAATGTCTTAATATTCAAACACCAACTCCTAATTAGTTCTATTTGTAGAACATAGCGGCCAACATTGCACAACTAGGTCAGTAGTACCAGAGTACATGTCAGGTCCTCTACTGTAATGCACTTCTAGTGTTCTGGCACATGTGAATTGAATCAGACAACACCGGGTACAAAATTGTGTTTGGAACCTCTACTATGACACTGACTAATTAATACAAATGCTATTTATTCGTGAACAATTCATCATGAAAATACATTTAATAACTGTTTGGGTTATAAATGGATTGAAATCAACACGGTTAATAGTACAAATATGTGTTAGACGTATACGTTAGTGTTCAAATGTCACGTTCAAACCAACATTAATAATGTCAGTGTTCAAACCTTTATTAGTGAAGGAAATAGGTTTCAACTGTTGTGTAACGTAATATCGACTAACCAAGTATTTAAATTAAATGCATGTCGAACTTAATAGTATGATCTAGTTTCAAATTATTAGCATGGACAGTTTGGTGGAGCTGATTTCCCAGTCGGGTAGACAGTACAAACAAACATTACAATGGTTAATGTACGTAACAGGGGATCCAATTGTGTTGTCATAGTTCTTGTTTACTCTAGGATTTAGGTTTAAACATTGCATAATCCACATAAGCTATTTAACAAATTCCTAATCATTTAAATGCCGATAAAACGTCTTAACGTTTGTTTTCTATCCTGATTATACAGGGTGACAAAAAAGTCTGGAAACGGCTTGATATCTTTTTAACAAAATTCGTTAGAAAATCCAAATTTTTCACATAAACTTATATGTATAAAAACTACTTTTTCCAAGAATTATCATTTTTTTACCTCTACCAGGGGACGACCCATGAGGAGTAGGTACATAATCTTTAATGTAAGCATAGGTTGATATGCACATTATTTTAAAGGTCTGGTCAAGTGGAGTTCATTGCCGGAAACCGCATCAAATAAGGTTCATCCGTTACAAAATTTCGGCTGTCCAAAGTTCTTGCGGAATATACCTGCAGCGACCTTAGTATTGGTAAATAATCATATTCAACATTAGCCGGGAAATCTGAAACCCGTTTAAATTTGTTTTGAAGATTGAATAATATTAGTCTATGAGCTAGTTGACGTTAAAATATAGTTTCAGCTCTCAAGCTTATGTTTAATACGAGTATTTACCAATAGTGAGGCCTGTGCAGGTATATTCAACAAGAACTTTGGACAGCCGCCATTTTGTAACGGATGAACCTTTTTTGACGCGGTTTCCGGAAATGATTTTCACTTGACCAGACCTTTAAAATGATGTGCATATCAACCTATGCTTACATTAAAGATTATGTACCTACTCCTCATGGGTCGTCCCCTGGTAGAGGTAAAAAAATGATAATTCTTGGAAAAAGTAGTTTTTATACATGTAAGTTGATGCGAAAGGTTTGAATTTGCTAATGGATTTAGCTAAAAAGATATTAAACCGTTTCCAGACTTTTTTGTCACCCGTATATACAGGGTGATTACTGGGAAACGCATGTTTTTGACATTTGTAGTACATAAGGAATATCGTTCGGTGACGGCCGGAAGTTGTTGCGATGTGTAGGGGGAAGTGTGCAGTTTCAATTTTTGCCAAGATGTGGGACCTCGAGCATCGTATGTTTGTCATGCGACGATATTACGCAAATGGTGAATCAGTCACTCAGACTCAGCGAGACTTTCATACACATTTTAACATTGCACGGCATGGTGCTACCCCTGATCGTAACACGATATTGCTTTGGATACATAATGTAAAACTCAATTAGATCTCTGCTTAAGAGAAAACCTCCTGGACTGGCAAGGACAGTTAGTACCCCTGAGACAGTTGAAAGAGTGCGCCTTGCAACAGCTCAGAGTCCTAGCCGCGACGGCAGAGCAGTGACAGTGAATCCACAACGGTACCTAAACATGTTGGAAGAATATTTCTTGCCGGAACTGCGCCATCAACGTGTCGAGATACGTAGTGATGTATGGTTCCAACCAGATGGGGCAACAGTCCATACAGCTCACATTAGAATGGAATTCCTTCGGTGAACATTACCTAAAAAAGTTATCCCACGTTTTGGTGGTGTCACTTGGCCGAGCGCTCACCAGGTCTTAAAATTCCAGATTTCTTTCTATGGGGATTTTTAAAATCTAGAGTTTACATAAACAAACCAAAAACAATACAGGAACTTAAAGAAGCTATTCGCCAGGAAATCAACGCCATTCCTAGAGATATGTTAGCAAATTCCATAGAAAGTTTTAAGGAACGCCTTCAACGCTGTATGAAAGCAGAAGGCGACCCGTAAAATTATCAATGTTCTCTAACCACCACGTTAGAAATGTAATTTTTAAATGCTAAATTGCAAGTAATTTTATTCTGAAATTGCATATTGTGTACACTGTTTTTCCACTCATAAATACATTTTTTTCTCTGAATTACCAGAGTACTCGTTATTTGAAAAACATGCGTTTCTCGGTAATCACCCTGTACATGTAAGGTTAATAATTGGAAACCCTGATCAACACAGGTTATTTTGGAGCCTGGATGATATTTTGGAGTAATTCCATGAATAACTAATAAATAAAATGAATCTTAAACATCTGCGTTGTATTAAAATAATAAAAATATTTTACATTAGAATAGATTTTATCATAATTAACTTACCTATTTGTTGAACGTGGGCCAGGAACCCTCCCCAACACTCCTCACCAATCGCAGCCAACTCGTCAGAGAAGAACTCCAACAAGAGAAAGTTTGCTGAGGAGTTGATGATGGAGTGACTCCCTAGGACTCCAGTGAGGTGAGCCAGCAGAGTAGACGACAGGGAGTCCCCATCTCGCACTTTGAGCCACTGGGCAGAGCATGGGAGGCGGAACTGCTCCAGGGAAAGGCGGATAAGCTGATTACGGTCAGCCTAAAAGAACAAAATTATTGTCTTAGCTTTGTGAGTGCTAAATAAAAAAGTTATTTATTTATACTTTGGACGTATCTATTTAAGTATCTATTACAAAAACCAGTAGTTATGACTTGAAGTGTAATGAAAAATATAGTTTTCTTACAGACGGGTTTGAAGTCACTTACCTTCAGCTTCAGTACTAATCGCGTTCACTTTTCAAATTCCTTCACTAGGTAGCACAACTTTTTAGTCAACATAGTTTTGAGAATTCATAGACTCGTGAACAATATTGTTTTGAAATTCGTAATTAATGATCACTAGTTAATCTCATCTTTAACACGTTCGCTGCTGGCGTTGTATTTTTACAACGTGTCTACCCGGCGCCAGGAGCTAGCGTTGTACATGTACAACGCTGTGTCATTGTTGTTTAACGTTTCCATGGATCAGCCAGCTCGTCACGAGCGTCCTATATTTCTTTGCAGCTCGTGGGGACGTACTTTTCTGACAATAAAAAATATAGTTTCCCAAAATCCCCACCAGGGTCGTTTAAAACAGGGCTTTGTCCCCACTTCTTTTCTGCTAGATAGCGACACTACTTTACCGACTGCAACCTGGGTAATGCTACTATCTATCAGAATCGCTTGGTACTATGCCCAAAGCCAGTTTTATTGCAGAACATTGCCATCCAGTATAACTACTGTTGTTTTTACTGTAATTCAGTGTGTCGGCAGCAATGTTTATGCAGCAACAAGCGTATAGTTCAGCTCCTGGCGCCGTCCCGGCATCTAGCGGTCAGCAGCGAACGTGTTAATTAGTATTATTGTTTTAAACCTGGTTTATTACATTGTGTTTTTACTACCAGTTACTGCATATATTTGGTGTTTTTTTTCTATAATGTTACAGCTATGGCTATACTTCCGATCTTGTTATTTATGAGGTAATTCCTCGCCAGAGAACGAGATCGGATTCCAGATATTGAAACGTTTAGAAAATTCTTTTTTACTAGTCGTGATTAAAAATGTTCTTCATAGTCCTTAAAAATTTACAACATCGTAACTTTTGGCTCCACAAGCCTCTCATGCATTTTACAGAATCCATTTCTATCAGTTAAACATCGTTTTACAAAACACATTTTCAACTATATCACCTGCGGGGGAGTGAGCTGTTCAAGTGGTTAGAGTGCGGGACTCCGGTTCCTGGGTCCCGGGTTCAAACCCCACCAAATCACCAATGGATTTTATCTAAGTGATATTGCCGTAACCCCTAGGTCTAGCCTGAAGTAATGTGAAAAACATTCCGGGCTCGTGCCTAGCATCCTAGGACAAAAAAAAAATAAACTATGTCACCTGTATTAGCCAGAAGGTACGGCCCGGACAGCTTTGCGATGACGAGGCCACTAGTCTCCTTGGTTTGGCCACTCCCAGGTGCACCACACAGCCGCATCTACAGCCAGGCCCGACCTCCGCCTTCACCTCAGGCCTCTCCGCTGGTACATCAGCACCCTCCTGGTAGAACGGACAGTCCCAGGCCAGCGCCGTCCCACACCGCTCTGTCTCTAGCGCGTGGCCCTGGAGTGGTGTATAGAATAGTGAACAGAGGTTACACGTCAATGTTCTTTAGACTCTTGGTTGTACATTCTTATCTTTGGATTACGTAATTGTCCACATATATAAAACAACGCAAAGGTGATAGGCAATATTCGCCCAAATATTAAGTCAGCGTTTGTAATATAGGTATAAAAAAGTCAATTTTTATAGAACCGATTGAAATTGCTAAAATATTGTACATCAATCTGTTTTCTACTCAAATATAATATATCATAATTCTATTTTTATTGGTTTAAATTAACACAGACATTGTAGTTTGACTGAACCGATATTTGTTTAAATTATTGTGGTCTCGTGCAAGAAGCAAAAGCAAACTCAAAGCAAAAGCAAGTTTAGGTTTTCTGCTACTTTCCACTGGTTTTATTAAAATCGTTTTAAAAAGTACTCAAACGATAAAATGTTTACATTAAAAGATGCATTTTCTATAGGAAAAAAACTAGTAAGAATTGTGTAATTTATATGTTAATTCAATGTTGAACTCTTAAAACATGTAGTTGTAATTAAGTTGTAATACATACTGTTTGTTAGATTATTGTTGAGTTAGACTTTGCAATCTCGATTTGTGATGGTTTGCAAATATTCAACATTGTGTACAGTGTAAATTTTCAATTTTAAAAGAATATTTATA
The DNA here is from genome assembly GCF_028750875.1 of Macrosteles quadrilineatus. Classification (NCBI taxonomy): domain Eukaryota; kingdom Metazoa; phylum Arthropoda; class Insecta; order Hemiptera; family Cicadellidae; genus Macrosteles; species Macrosteles quadrilineatus. The sequence continues at coordinate 13,910,782 of NW_026542597.1, forward strand.
CAATTTTGACCATTTTATACAAAATACGTAAATTTTTCTCATCTTCAATTCGATTTACTTAAATCTAATCACTCGTAAAACTTATGTCTGTTCAGCCCAAATACATGTTTACTGGTGTTATTCAACGTACCTCACAGAACCTGGCCCCATATCTAGGAGGAGGGGAGTCACAGAGCCTGTAGCGGTTTCTGGTTCCTCCACTGCAGGTTGTTGTACATTGAGTCCACGAGGTCCACGAGCCCCAGCCTCCGCTCTCGGCCTCTATACAGTCAAAGGAATTTTAGTACAAGAAAAAATAGAAGGAGTAGCCTCCACATTCAAAGGGACCTAGTTTTAAACTATACAGTTTGCAGTTTAACAGAAGATTATCGCATGAACAGTTTATTTAAGTACTACTACAAAAACCCTGCATAAACTTTTGCCCGAGTATATTAGAGCTTAAGAGTGATTTTATTTAAGTAATCCTTGTGAAATATTATGAACTGTATCTGTGCTTTGCTATTATCAGTGTTTATGTTGATATTCTATCTCTTTATAGAATAGAAATAATATTATAGAATATCTAGGTAGAAGTGAAACGAATATATAAATATCGCAAGACTTAAAAAGGTGAACTGATGAAGTAAAACTTCGTTTTGAAATTGTAAGCCACTATGAAGTTTAAAAACCTAATAAAATCAACGTTGGCATGATTTACTATGACTTAACGCGTGGATTGTGATAAGACAGTACAGATGCTACAGACATGAACCTATGTCTTTAATAGTTAGTAGTACATATACTTTTAAGATTATAATTGGCAATCCAATTAAATCTCTATAACGTTGTAGCATTTATTCACCTTGGAGTTACATTGATCCATTGATCCATACCATCTACGAATTTAATATGTCAATCCATATACTAACATACGGGATCTCTGGAATGCCCCGCTGGTATTAGAGGGTTTTAGGTAGGCCTACAATATGAAGGGACCTGGCAATAGTTATTTGTGTAACTAGTGGTGAAAGTGGCACTTTGCTGCACACGAGAGCAATGTTTACGCACGAGCCGCAGGCGAGTGCGGAATGATCTCGAGTGCAGCAAAGGCCTTTTTCACTCGTGTTACACATTATATTTTTCCTACAGTCACTATAAAGCATATAAATAATTAGTCTTTCAAACACTATACAACACGTTTTTAGGTTCAGCTGGCAACACAAATGGTGGCCTCCCTATAGAAAGTAGTACCCGCGGTCCGTATCACTCCGCTATTTTTCCTCGGCAAGAAATGTGCTCCGCGTTTTGAGAATATAGTTCCGTATGTTTTTGTAATTTGAAGTGGTTTCTGCTCCTAAAAAAATGCTTTAAAGGTATTTTCTTGTTTATTAAGATCGTAGGAATGTTTTGAAAACGTTTAAAGGAAAAGTCCAGAAAGTTCAGAAATACCGAAACTATAAACACGAAATGACAGGTTAAATCGTAGTTATAATAGTCAATCAGCTGCTCATAGTATTATCATCTTTAAGTGTTGCCAACCTTATTTCCAAGCGTACACGGATTACGTGCATAATAGAACCACGCTGTTTTGTGTTGTTTCGTTGGAATCCTGATGTGCGGCAAAGTATAAACCGTACGGCAAAGTATAAACCGTACGGCAAAGTATAAATATGCAGCAATTAGCAGCTTTCTGTACTATAAACAGTACAAGGAAGCCAACTTTGTCGAGTGACTGTAGGAAAAAGAATTTGTAGCAGAAGATAAAGGGAAAATAAAATTTTGAAATCAAATCTAGAGAGAAGATATACCAACTTGTTCAGATAATGGGGATAGCCTAAGTATAAGAAAGCGTCGATGGGAGGAAGTGAAACAAAGCACCTATATTTTTACTCCGACTCACCATGTACAGGCAGTGTAGGCACACAGTCCATCCTGACGTCACTGACGGCGCCACTGATGGCTTGGCTGACGTAGACAAAACAATACTCAACGTATCTCTCGGTGAACAGTTCGCAGTCAAAGTTGAGAGCGTGTTGACCTCTAGTGACCCTGTGTTCGGCGATGTAGTGTAGCGTGGAGGGCGGAGCCCCGGCCGTCACGTCGGCCCGGAGTCGGCCAAACACCCTGACTCGGTCACCCGTCTCCAGAATACAGGAAGGGTACTGAAACAGCACGGGGATGCCCCCGTGTCCGTCGCAGGGGAAGATGCTTCGAGCGTGGACATTGAACACAAACTTATCACTCCACTCCACCTGTGGGAATATTGTTATATAATTTTTGTGTATACCATAAAGTTAATACTTGTGTAAATCGTTTTACTAAGTGAAATGTGTTTGTTTTTTTCTGGAATTGTATAAAATATACTTCAATTTAAAGGGGGTGATGAATTTAAAATCAGAAAATGAATACTAAAGAACATTTTTATAGGAATAAGACTACTCTACATTTTAAATTATCTAATGATTCTCAAACATTTTTAAAATTCAAACATACTCACTAAATTTAGCTACATCGTAAGCTGTCAGTGTGTATTTCAGTATTAAAATGGTATTATGTAATTAGGAATTTATTTTCGTTAGCTAATCTAGCAAAAGTACATGACAACTTAGTGCAGCAATAAGGTTATTAGTATTTTTCTGTTACCACGATAGGTTGGGTTAGGTTAGGTAATGTCTTGCGTTAACCCATAACCCAACCTAGCCAAACATTTGGTCCGCAAAAACACACACCAACCTTAACAGTGTGGTCTTGTGGTGTGTAAGATATGAGGTGGCTGGAGGTGTTGATGGTGGTGCGTAGAGCCAGCGCGTAGTGTCCTGCTAGGCCAAACAAGTTACACGCCAATGTGGTCTCCCTCAGGCTAGGGTAACCAAGAATCTGCTCCGAATAGAGTACCTGCAGAGGGAATGTAAAACATAGTCTGTTACATATGCAAAGTCTGTTACATAGGTGCTAAACATCATTAAGATACATCAATTCCTTTCAAATATAAAACTACAAGATTTGGTGATTAATATATCAAGCATACATTCAAGTGATCTATGTATTAATAGGCAAGCATGTTTCTCTTCGTGTCTTTTTTCTACCTTTTTTCTCAGCTCGTGTGCATCGCAGAAAAAATCTACGCATACTGTGAGAAAGATATTTTTCTGTAGATGTACAGAATACATTTAAACATTAAAATAGGGTCAAATATAAGCACAAAAAACTAATTTGAAATAAAAAAAAATTAACATGGACTTTATGAGTTGCCATGCTGGTGACGAAATAACAACGAAATATAAACAGAAACCCAAAACAAATGTAAGAAATTACAATCACATGTTTTATTAACAGCATGGAGTGAAAATAGAGAAGCCTGTACCTTTGAACTACAACTAGACATTCCATACCCATGTTAAAGTTGTCACCAGTTTTTAATTAAATTCGTCGTAGTTGATGTGAGCCACCAACAGATTGTGCTGGTCTAAATGACTAATTTCTGTCGATACACGATGTTTTTTTACCAAATCAACTTTTGGAATGTTTTATTATTAGATACAGCAACTGTTATGACCCATCACCTTTGTCAGCAATAAAAAATAAGGCAGAAAATTCAGTGATTCATTGTTGTGAACATTCTGTGACTGGCTCACATGACTACATGTTTTTAATTTTAAAAAATGCGACCACTGATCCATATAGATGGGAAGTATACTTCCACAAACAGAAGCTAATAAATAAATAAATTACCAAACCACTAAAAGAGTTGTTGTTGTTGTTGTTTGTTGAAGTTTTTCTGTGATCCAATAGTCAATACGTGTACATTACATGGTTGAGGTTTCGACCACTGGACGACCTCTAGTTAGGTTTTAATACATTTTCTATGATTGGTTAAAACGATTTTCACATTGTTTCGGGATCTTGAATATGATCAAGGGAAAAGTATCTAAAATACAACAAGTTTAGAATACAACCCCAGTCAAAGCTGGAATCACAAAATAACTTCAACCGAGGGTAATTTTATGGCCCAAATAAAGTGCAGCTCAAAATTAACACGCCTACACGAGTCTCTCCACAACTCAGGAGAGATTGTCACGTTTTTGTATGGCAATTGGGGGAAGCAATAGGGATAGGAAACAGAAATGGCATCCAAAGGATGACCTTGAAACATGGAGAAGTCATATTTTAGTAAGCTCTCATTCCTCAAATAACAGAAACTTTCCATGAGCAAAATTGTAACTGAAACTAATAAAATATCCACATGATTCTACATTCGTTGAAGTACCTGTTTGTGTGTAGAGTTGACACAGCCCAGTGGAGAATGGCCGCAGTACACGAGATTCAGCCAAGTCTCGGGTACTAGAGACCCTATGCTGGGTTGACAGTATGTATTGTGGAACATAACTCTAGCAACCACAGGCTGCTCAGGGTATGTCTGTACAGACTTTGGCTCGGCCTCGAGAGTCACTCCTGGCCATCTGACGTCCAGAGGAACTATGTCGTCCTCCGTCTGGAATAAAAGAAAACATTGATCACTGTTTAGAGCAGTTTCCTTTAAAAATGCCTAGGAACAACTAAATAGAAAATATAAAATGGATTATATCCAATAGGTTTTGGTGCCCCCGTGCGGTACCGGGTTAGAATAGGACCGCAGCCTCCCTCGGCTTGTCGTAAAAGGCGACTAACAGGGGGTGGGAGATCCTTCTCTTTATGCTCCCAACTTTCTCTGAGGCCAAGTTTGCTTCTTACCTTTGGCTTGTACCTCGAAATCTTTCATCTTTCCTTTTTACACTTCTTTTTTTTCAACCCCGGTTTGGGTGTTTTCCTTTCTTCTTTTTCGACCGGCGTGCACTATTGAGCCTTGGGAGTGCCCTTTCTGTGCAAAAGGGCTGTTTTGTGCCTCGCACTGCCGCTGGTGTGTCGTCAGGAACCAGCCCCTTCGGGCCCTAGTCAGGGAGTGCGGCATGGGTGCAGAGGTCGGGCTCTGCACTGCCACGGGCGACCCCTGGTACGTCAGGATTCTCGGTACTAGGCAAACGGAGACCGGGCCCCAGGGAACTGGGGTAGGGGCTACGTCCCCGAGGGTATACCCGTTCCTGGTTATTCCGGGCCGTCCCTTGCCGCACGATGCGCTGGCAAACATTTTTATGGCTTTTTCAACCCCAGGTAGCATGGAGGGCTTGCTTGGCAAGCAGTCAGAGGAGAATGCGTTTAAGAGGGGAGGGTGTGTCAAGGTCACCCCCTCTGACAGCAGAAAATATATCGTTGGCACCTTCGCTGGTAAAGGGAGCGACTGTCTCCCCTCCACCGGTGCCAGCTTTCAAGTCTGGTGAAGGGCTGTTGGAGGAACACCTTACAACAACGTTGCAGTCGGAGAGCTCAGGGATGGTGCTTCTGCGTCAGAAATACCTTGACGCAGAGAGTAGCATCGAAACCCGGCTTCGAGACATGGAGGAGACCATTAAAGCTATGCTGGACACCTTTCGGACCCAGAAAGCTGTTAACCAAGTGGTCAAAAATGGCATGGCCAAGCTAGAAGATGACCTTGGATTCGTTTTTGCCTGCCGGTTGGTAAGCAAGGCGGCCATGGAAAAGATTGCGGAGAAGGTAGTGTCTATGCCCGACGACAGGGCGCTGCCTTCCAAGAAACGCAGAAGGCCATCCACTACGGAAAGCCCTCCAAAAAAGGAAGAGGCTGTTCAGACCACAAGGGCTAAGGTTAAGGCTAAGGCGACCCAGACAGACCTTTTGTCTGCCGGGCCCAGGTCTTCCCCAGATGTAGCTGCTTTCCCAACAAAGCGTCTACAACCTCAGCAACCCGTGACCCCTCTTAGGGGAAGCTCCCGTAAGGGATCAGTTGTTGAGACACCATCTGGGGCTGCATGGGAAAAGCGTCTTACCCGAAAGGAGAAGAGGCAGCAGAGGCGGGCGGAGGTCACCTCCAAGAAAAATGTAGCGGTAAAGGCACAAACGACAAACGTTGCCCAAATTGGGCCCGGTTTGGCCCCCGCTCTTAAAAGGTCGCGGCCAAAAAAGCCCAGGACGGAGGCAATCTTGGTTAAACCCTCAGGGGGGAGATCATTCGCTGAAGTCTTGGGTATAATAAAGGCTAAAGCTAAGCCGGAGCAGACCGATACGGTTGTGCGGTCGATTAGGCAAACCCGGGGCGGAGACGTCCTCCTTGAACTGGGTAAGTCAAAGGACAAATCCGCTTTTGCTGCTGAACTAAAGGCAGCCGTGGAAGGCCAGGGCACCGTCCGTGCACTCGAGCCTAAAACGTCAGTTGAGGTTCGGGACATAGATGGTGTGTCGACAGAGAGTGAGGTGGTTGAGGCCCTAAAGGAAGCAGTCCCCGAGCTTGCCGGAACATCGGCTGTTCTTAGGGTGTGGCTCACAAAACCAAATAGAAACCAGCAGCGGATGGCGGTCGCCGAAATGGCAGACGCACACGCTAGTAAGGTGTTGGCACTCCAGCATTTGAGGGTCGGTTGGGTCAACTGCAGGCTCAGACGGAGGGTGGAAGTAACCAGGTGTTTTAGGTGCCTCGGTTTCGGTCATTCCTCCCGAAATTGCAAGGGGCCCGACAGAGGCAAGCACTGCCTCCGGTGCGGAGGGGTGGGTCACGCTCGTAGGGACTGCCAAGTCGAATCTTGCTTTCTTTGTAAGGAAAATGGGCTCGCGGACAAAAACACCAAACATATAGCTGGGTCTGGGCAGTGCAGCGCTTTTAAAACTGCGCTTCAGCAAGCAAAAGCCCACCCTCGAAAATAAGAATACTCCAATGTAATCTTGGGCGATCCAGGACAGCTGACGCGCTTCTCAGTCAGCTTGCCCTCGAACACGGTGTCGACGCGCTCTTGGTCAGCGAGCAGTACCAGTACCGGAATAGGGTCCCACCCTTTTGGTTCCCTGATAGTCTTGGTACTGCTGCTTTCTGGGTGCGTAATACAGCTCAAGTGCAAGTGCGGGGTCATGGAAAGGGCCGTGGATTTGTTTGGGTTCGGTGCAAGGATGTCACCTATTACAGTGTCTACCTCACCCCTAACGAGGCTATTCATGACTTCCGCGAGAAGATAGACCGCTTGGAAGAGAGCGTGCAGGACACCACAGGGCATGTAGTCGTGGCTGGTGATTTCAATGCTAGGGCCGTCGAGTGGGGACTGACCCTCACTAATTCCCGGGGGAAGTACATCCTGGACTTTGCTGCCAGGGCCGGACTCGTTGTAATCAACGAGGGCAACACGCCAACGTTCCGGCGACCCGGGATGAGGGGAACGATCCCAGACATAACCCTCGCATCTGAGTCTCTTCTGCCAAGGATCACAGCCTGGAGAGTCTTGGAGGATTATACGGCCAGCGACCATCAATACATTATTTTCAATGTCTTAGATCGCATCCCGAGACAAGTTGCTGCATCTCGGGAAGTGCCCGTTCGGTGGAACACCAAAAAACTGGACGTGGCTAAATTCACCGAGGCCATCCTGCGGGGAGTGCCAGCGGTGCCTGCCGCACCTGGCATGGCTCTCGCAGAGGCTATAGTTACATCGATGATGGGGCTGATTGCCTCGGCTTGTGATGAGTCAATGCCCCGCAAGAGACTCCGTTGCGATAGGAGACCCGTATACTGGTGGACTGCAGAGATCGCGGATTTGCGCCGAGCTGCTTTGAGAGCTAGACGACTCGCTACCAGGGCCAGAGCACCCTTGGATAGACGCCGTAAGCTGGAGAGCTACAAGGTGGCGAGGAAGTCTCTCCGCCGGGCCATCAACCGGAGCAAACACAATTGCTGGAAAACACTAAGGGATGATGTCGATTCCGACCCGTGGGGCCTGGGTTACAAACTAGTAACCCAAAAACTCACCACTCGCTCTCCACCTTCCGTCATGGAGGGGGCCGCTATGGAGAGGGTCGTCAAATCCCTTTTTCCGGATCATATTCTGCGCCCACTGCGTAAGTTTGAGATGATGGACGATGTCCCACTCTTCAATCATGAGGAGCTGGTGACTGCCGTTTTATCCCTAAAAAACAACAAGGCTCCTGGACCTGATGGGGTACCTGGCGAGGCTCTTAAGAAGGTTTTTTCAATCAATCCCCTGATTCTTCTGAGCATGTACAACGCCTGCCTAGCAGAGGGGGTATTTCCGTTGTGCTGGAGAAAAGCTAGGCTCGTGCTCGTAGGGAAGGGGAAAGGAGACCCAGAATTGCCGTCCTCTTACAGACCCCTTTGCATGTTGGATACGGCTGGGAAAGTCCTAGAGAAGTTGATCCGTTCCCGACTGAATTCAGCCGTGGTTGCTGCGGGGGACCTGAGCCCTCGCCAATACGGCTTCAGGAAGGGGCGATCAACGGTCGACGCTATTGAGGAGGTGAAGCAAGCCGTGATAAGAGCTGAGGATTTTAATCACTACTCTCGTAGGGTTGTGCTGCTCGTTACACTCGATGTGCGAAACGCATTTAATTCTGCAGGATGGTGCGATATGCTGGACGCTCTGGAGAACAACTTCCACGTCCCGGCATACCTCATGCGCATTATAGAGGATTACCTCCGGTTCCGCCTCCTCATGTATGATACTACAGAAGGCCCGCGGACGATGAGTGTCACTTCTGGTGCTGCCCAAGGTTCCATACTCGGCCCGGACCTCTGGAACGTTGCCTACGACAGCCTCCTTAGGTCTGAAATGCCTGAAGAAACCGTTTTAGTTGGGTACGCAGATGACATTGCAGCTTTAATAGCTGCTCGTAGTGTTGAGCTGGCCCAGCTAAAATTAAACCGAGTCATGCAAACTATAAACGCATGGATGGCAGATCACGGTCTCTCACTCGCGCTGAACAAAACTGAGATCGTGATTCTGACCAAAAAGCGGATTGACACCATTGTGCCGTTGAGGGTGGGGGACGTCGAAGTCCAGTCCGTTCGTGCCGCCAAGTATCTTGGTGTCATGGTGGACTCTAAGCTTAGCTGGCGGGACCAGATATTCCGAACGGCGGACAAGGCCGCTAAGGTGATCTCTTCTCTTAGCCGGTTAATGACCAATGTCGGAGGTCCTCGTTCCAGTCGCAGAAGGCTGTTGATGTCTACAGTTCAGTCTGTGCTCCTGTATGGTGCGGAGGTGTGGGCAGACGCGCTCAATAAGGAGGTGTATAGGATGCGGCTTGCCAGAGTGCAGCGTCAGGTAGCACTCAGGGTAGCATCCGCCTACCGAACAGTGTCTGAACCTGCCATCTTGGTGGTTGCTGGAGTAATCCCTGTCAAACTTTTGGCGGCGGAGAGGAAAGCGATTTATCAGCGGCGTGGAGAGGACCGTGCAAAAATGGAGGAGCGCAACCGCACCTACCAGCTCTGGCAGGAGAGCTGGGAACAGGAGTCGCGGGGACGCTGGACCAGGAGACTGATTCAGCAAGTCCAACCATGGGTTGACCGACGGTATGGTGAGGTGGACTATTACCTTACCCAGTTTCTGACAGGTCACGGGTTTTTTTCGGTCGTACCTGTTCAGGATGGGCAAAGCCGTGTCACCCGATTGCATCTACTGCCCAGGCACTCCCGACGACGCGGAGCACACCTTCTTCCGCTGCCAGCGTTGGGAAGGTTCCCGCCTGGAGGCTGAACAACATGTAGGGCAGTTGTTGGTGGACACGGTCATTCCGATGATGACGGAGGGTGAGGACAATTGGACCTGTATGTCACATTTCGTCCATGATATTCTCCGCACAAAGAAGCTAGAGCTTGACCGAGATGCGGTCTAGGTCATAAAGAAATTGAATGCCAGAAACTGAGGGCTTAGGTCACACGTTGACCTGACCTGAAGTAATGTGACAAACAATCCCAGGTCTGTGTCCAACAGAGTAGAGGGGGTTTTTTAGTGAGTAGTCTGACAAGCTCAAGAGTCTCACACTACAGGCTGGCTACCTGTGTGCGTAAAAGCATTTTTACCTCCTCTCCCTTATAAAAAAAAAAAAAAAAAAAAAAAATAGGTTTTGGTACACGAACGTTTTTTGGGTCGTTTTAGCTTAAATTGTATAAATCTATATATTAATTTGAAACTGTTTTCCTTTGTCACAGCTATTTTGAGAGAACGGCTGGGCGTAGAAACTCGGTAGAGGTGTCTAAAGAAAGGTCCTGGTCTGTAGATGAGCCATCAAAAGAGAAACATGGAGAATTCCCTCGGGGCTCTGCCCCAGTGGCCTTTAAATTCCCATCTCATGTTATTCTTATGGAGGAAACGAGGTTTTTGTCACAGCTAATTTGAGAGAACGGCTGGCCATAGAAACTTGGTAGGGGTGTCAAAAGAAAGGTATTGGTCTGTAGGTGAGCCCTCAAAAGAGAAACGAGGTAAATTTCCTTGGGGCTCTGCCCCAGAGGCCTTTAAAGTTCACTCTGCAATTTTGTTTACATTTCGACCATATGGATAATTTTACACTACTTTTAATGAACCAGCTGTTAATATTAAAATTGTATTCAAAGGTACAATTGTAACAAAGGTTTACATTATTATTTATGATTTTAAATGGATTCTCCACTGCATGGCAAGTTTTTTATAGTTTCAACAAAATGATGAATTTATGATACGTTTGAAATGTTTTGTTCAAAAATCTATGCTTTATTGCTCTTAGAAAATTTTAAATTATGAAATAAGTGTGACATATCAATTTCAAAGGAACATAACTATTCCTTATCGGGTTAGCTTATATATATTGTAAGGTTGGCACTTGCCTTTTTTTCCTACTTTCAATCACCATTTATTTTTAAATTCAAGAAAGAACACCTGAGATTCATTTATTGGTATAAAAGTATATATTGCATATTGCATCTGTACACGAAACTTGGGTTGGTGTAATTATTACAATGGAAAAGAGCGAGAAATCTTGGTCAATTTGATGTAGGCTAAAAATAAAACTGAATTAACACTGTGCTACATTTCTTGAGCAATCGTTTAAATAACCGATTTGCAAACAATGGAAACATAGAAAAAGTCATAGAACACAACCAAGTAAAATAAATAGAAATAATGTTCTTTTTTTACACTTAAAACACCAAAAAAACAAGATCAACTTTTTGAAAAAAGATAAGATATTTACAAAAGATTTTGATTATATCTAACTGTTGTGTAGATCGTGAGTTTTTCCATAATCTTTGAGTCACCTGTAATGCTTCGCAATTGCTCGAATTCGAGCAACAGGTACACTAGTATAATATTGACTTTAAATCGATTTGGCTTTGGTAAAATAACGCAAATTTCGGGTTCAGTTTGTTCCTAAGTAATATTTCTAACAGCTTGAGCATTGTAACAAGAATAATACTATGAAGTACCATAATTTTAATGGTAACAAGAAAAGTCTTTTCGAAACCCTCACTCACAGAATGCCAGGAGGTGGTGGTGACGTCTGTCTCAGTTGTCTCGTTGTCATCGACGCTGGTCGTAGTGCTGCTGTAGGTCGAGGAGTTAGAGGTACACTCTAGGCCAGAGGCCAGCCTGAGGCCGAACTGACCGCCATGACAGATCACTCCGCAGGGAAACACCACCTACACCAGCAGTGATCATTACAGTGATTAATACCTACGGTTTAGGGTGTAATGTACCCTTGTCAAGTAGTTAAAGTTTTTCCTTGACGACAGGAGTCTAAAGATACTATTACATCACTGGAATATTATAAGGAAAGGTAATATAATTTTAGTAAAATTCAAATGGAGTAACTTTAAAAGTTTTGTTTTTGAGTTGTAAAGACTTTTTTTGTATTGAAACAGAAACAGAATATTATTACTTTGACTTTGACATTCCATCTGACAAATGTATCAGAATTTTTTTTTGTATTACAAAAAAAGTCCTTTAACAATTTATTAAATTATTAAAATATTGAGGGTTAATGATATTCTTCTTAAAGTTGAAAACACTTGATTTAGCATGGCTGCAAAACTTGTTAATTTTTTTGTTACCCACTAAACAATCCTTAGATATGAAGAAAGAACTTTGCGACCTAAAACATTATTCTGTAGATTAAACAAGACCTTCTGAAAATGACTGTGTTATAGACTGAAAGTCTTCCATCGTTGTAGACACCTATCTTCAGAGCAATTAGGTGGAATAGGTGCCAAAAACAGTTACAGATTGTTACTAGTTGTCTGTGATATCATGTGGTATTTGTTCCTTTGAATTTTCCGAAGATGGCTGCAAAGAGGCGACCAAATGCCAGCAAATGGTAAGATTATATCCGTCATCCGCCTTAACCAGACCAGGTTTTTTGTGTTAATTCATAATAATCTCTGTTTCAACCATTACAAAATAACACATAAACCAGTGTGGATTTTTTCCACATACCTGATGTAGTGGCACCCCTGGCTCCTGCACGGTAGTACCCATGATGGCCACGGTACCCAGGACTGAGTATTGGTCATCTCTCAGTCGCTCCAATAGCTGAACACATCCGGGACTGGAGACTCCTAGAACGTCCACCCTCAGATCCCCAGACAACGCCGTGTACTGACGAGGGGTCAGGATCTCACCACAAAGGCACATTTTGTACTCTGAAACCATACATGCGATTGGTAGCATACTTTTCAGTTGAATCATTTTATTAGCCTATATAAGTGATGATGTTTACAATAAAACTAGTTTAAAAGGTAAGTAGTTCTTTTAGTTTAGCTATAAAAAGGTACATAAGGAAAAGTACCACCATTTAACTTCGTATACTGCAGTCCTTCTATACAAACGTGCTCTAACCATATTTTTATAAAAAAAGAACAAAGTTCACAGAGTCCTATTCCTATTCTCTAAAGTTTTATTTACACACTTTGTTCTTAGAATTGTGGTAGGTTATGTGGCAAAAACCTGCCACATAACACGTCAGTCTGGTTTGGTATCAAAATCTATTGTATTCGACAGATATATTTAGTTATCATGTATTCTAAAATTGGCTTAAACTTTGAAATTGAAATGGAATGGCCACTTCTGTTACAGTCGATGTTAATACTGATCAGTGAAGAAGTATTAAAAACAAAACTCTAAAGGAGTGCTTTCTAAAATTATACATTCCAAAAGAGTAAACATCAAAACCTTTTTCAAAAGCAATCAACTTTTGATTTTCAATTCCCTCATCCGAGGCTGTGAAATCGATAGGCCCTTAACAATACTCGTATTTCTTTAGGCGGGGAAATTTCATCACCAGACATTGCTTTCCTTTGCACCAATATGTTCTTTATTTGATTCACCGACTCTTCTGGGATGAAATTGAATGGTGTTGTAGCCCCGGGACTAAAAGTAAGATCCGAATATCATTCCGAAGGAATTTTAAAATTTCAGTGTGACTTTTAAAAAGTCTTACAATTTTCTGCGTGTAGTATTCATATTAATTCTAAAATGTTTTCATACAAATATACTTGATAGTTAAATATGGTCAAAAAGAACCATTACATTGTATATGTGTGTAGTTAATATCCACGTTTAAAATAGTTTTACGGAAAGTTAAAACAGATATAGAAAGATTATAAGTGGGAAAAAATTGGAGTATCCAATCAAAATCGATCACTACTTACCATGTTTTACATGGGTTTACGTTTGTGAGTCGAAGGCTTAAGTGTAATTAGGTTGTTTCAATATTTATTAGACATATTTTTAATTGCCTTCCATAGGTTTCATAACACGCCCAATGCTGTTCAAGACGTCATTCTACATATTTTTACAAACAAATTTCATTCTATGGGGGATGTGGGTTATATTACAGTTGAAGATCGGTTTATTTGTGGGACGTGGGTTATATTACAGTTGATGATCGGTTTATTTGTAGTAAATAAAAGATGTATTCATAGGTTTTACCTGAGACAGCAAATAACAGAAGTAGTATCCGAAAGAGATTAACAGATGTCATAGTGCGGACATCCCGCTACTCTGTTGCGTCACCCTCACATGGCAATCTGAAACAAAATTACGAGTTATTACCTAAAGGATAAAAAAACGTTTGAATATGAATAGAATTAGACATTACACTATGTTAAGGTTGTAGCCAGTTTAAAAATTAAAAATAACATTGTTTCAACGCAGTAATATTGTGAATTGTTGAAAATCATTTCGGTCACCAATCCATTCGACTTAAGCCATTCGGCACTTAAAAACTAAACTATTTTTATTACAAAGATACAAGTGTGTTGGTATTTTTTTAATCCAATGAAGGCTAAACATGTATTACTAACAAATCAATAAAATACTGTTTATTGACTCCTGCAGTATTATAGATGATAACAATCCATTTAAATTTTATCTTCCAAATTTAAATACGAAAATATAAACTCATTTTATTGCTTACAAATCTCTATACAAAAATTCAGTAGATTAATATATTTCGAGTAGCATTTAATAAAAAAAACACCTACCACCCCTGCATCATACATGGTTTGTAAATTAAATTCTTTTCTTGTCCTGTAAGTAAGGGGGCTTGACAAATGAGCCATTCTCCTACAGGAAGTGTCCTCAGGAAGGAAATGTAGTGAGTGGCTTAGCTCGGGGGTGGATGACAGAAGGGACCCCCTCCTTGTGAAAAGAGTCACCTTTTATATATCCAACGCTGAAAAACGTCGATTTCCCTCTTTCATAATAAAAAGGATATAAATTTTCAAGCAGTTGAGCAGTTATCCCAATGGCACTAATTAAGCTTCTGAAATGTGGATTGAACGCATTAATTAACCTATTTTACTGATCGATTCGTGTTTATCTTATAAACTCAGTATTAAATATGGCGGTTACGTGTAATTATGTATGGTAAAATCTGAAAAATATATAAGTTTAAAATATATTTAACGTGATTAAAAAAAGTACACAAAATTTTAAGTTATATAATTGATTATCAAAACGTATCAATGAACTTAATTAGTTAAACGAATATTATAATCAAAATCAAAGTATCAAGGCTACTCACGGTATGTTTGTGTATGGCTTTAGAAAAAAAACCAATATTATACGAAAAAAGCGAAGTACATAGAAATCATCTCACTTAAAAATCTAGGGTTAAATCTTATATGCAGTTTTGAGATAATATTTAAATAATAATTACCGTATATAATTCTATTATAAAAAATGTGAATGAATAAAATACATCATAATAATAACTACTAAAATAATGAATACGTATATGAAATATCAAAATTAAATATAACGATTTACTTAATATAACTTAATAAATGTGATCATACCTGAAGCCATCCCTGAAAGAACATAGGCAATAGATTTAAATGAAATGGATTATAATGGATCTAAAATGATAACAGTAAGATTGAAAAAGGTAATAATTAAATAAACAAGACTTTGTTTTTAAAATACTCGTTTTCAACTTTTTATCACCAGACAATTACTTAGCTTATTTGTTAAAACAATAATCAAAATATTAAGAACACACATAGCGATAATCAATTGGAATAAATCCTGTGATATATATAACTGAGGGTGGTAAAAAATTTAACTTGGATTTTAAAACGCTAAAATTCAATAAATATATTTATTATGTGTTATTATTTTCAATGGGCCCCCCTTAAATGGATGCGATATTTTTTTAATGCTACTACCAAAAAGAATTAAGTCGGATTTGATTCAAATTTAAGAATTAGAGTTTGGTATGGAAAGGATTTGGTTAATCCCAGGCACATTCACTTTTAGTGGGGTTTTCTTTTAAATAAAGCTCTTTCAATAATGGCAGAAGGATATATTGGCGGAACGCCTAAGGTTCTAGGTATTAATGCATTAATACTTAGAAAACAGAATGCTTAGTTAAAATTTGTTGAATTTAATATAAATTATTTTTAATTAAAGCTCTTATGATTGTAACCAATTTTTGACTCATTGTAAACTTCACATGCACATTTATAATTCTTGATTTTATTTCAAATGAAAATTTGTAAAAAAAAGTGTTATCATTGTTCAATACCGAATTATCTTTATCATGGATTTGGGGAATTATCTCATCTTAATCATTTTCACCTAGGACAGTGTAATAAAACAAGTTGTGTTGACATTAACGAATTGAAGTTTTAGTCGTCCTATTAGTTTAGTCCTATTATATATAGAAAACAACCAAATTGTTTTACTTTTATCGCAGAAATTATCTTTTAAATCTTGGACCTGGTAACAATACAGAAAAACCAATAAATATCAAAACTATAGTCAAGGATGAAAAAGTATTTTCTTCTTAAAGATTTAGCTAGCAAATCGATCAAAAGAAACACAGAAAAGGGTTCAAATATTCAAGTGCCAGATGGAAAGTGTCCTTCCACATAAGGGTTCCTTGAGTGCTTTGCCTTCTTCAAGCAGACCCTCTTTACACAACTCCAGGAGTCAGGAATCTTAAGGATGCGTCGAGATTGTTGTGATGGTATTATATAAACTAAAACATATTTTCATATTTTGCAAGTCTAATCTTTTTACTGAAAATTAGTTTTCAGTAAATTTAGCCTATATTTCCAACCATTAAAAAATTGTCATGAAAGTATGAATGTCTATGAAATTACCTTTATTTTATAAAAATATTAAATTAAATATGCGATACTATTTTTACTAAAAAACTAAACCGATTTTGTAAGGTTGTTTACAATTAAACCAATAAATGTAGACTTACGTTATTTATTTTCAGGATCTTGAGGTCCTGAAACAAAAATAAAAGTTAAGTTAAAAGCTATACAGTATGAAGATAATTGGTCTACTTCACTTTTACAAATACAGTCAAATTCAGTTAATCAGATAACAATGTTTAATCGCCCGGAATGTATCTCCTTAAGATCAAATCAAGCTTAAGTGTGTTGCTGTTGTGTTAATAATAATAATAATAATAATAATAATAATAATAATAATAATTCTTTATTGCTTTCAGACAATATTTACATTGTATAGCAAAGGTCAAGATTGAATACAATACATACGACAATATATATGATGTAATATATAGACTAAGGTGAAACTTGGGTGATTTATTAATAAAATCTATATTAAACTAAATTAAAAAATACTAGAAACCACATTAATGAAAAGTATAAACGTTAAATTGAATAGTATATTAAAATTCAATCGTCAATACGAGAAATTATCTACAGAATTTCCTTTTGGATTGAAAACAGTCATTCCCGACCTTTACCCAAATAATGGGCTATAGTAGAACGTGGCACGTCCCTTCTTTACTAGGGCTGGTTGTTATCTAATGATGTCATGTTCAATATTTAGAGGTTAGGGTTTGTATAACGCATATTTATGAAAACCTTTGCATTTCATTAAAGGTATTTTATACTTAGGTAATATGCTTTTCCGTGTTTATTTACAGAGTGGAAGTGCCATTCCTTACGTGTAACTTGAACTTCTTCCAACAATTCCATAAGTGAGGAATCCATAAGTATAAGATTTAAAACAGTTGCCACAAATATTCCACACTAAACCCATAAAAAAAGAAAAATAATAAAACTCAACTTAGCCTACTGGTTGACTATGATTGAATGTTGTGTGACTGGTCCTATATTTTTATGACAGTTGCTATTCAATTTACAACCACGGGAATTAAGGCATTATTATTTATACTATCATCATTAATGAAATATTTGTTTTATTATTGACCTAACGTCCGTTTTTAAGTATATAAACTAAAATCCTACAAAAAGGGTGAACACATCTAGTATTAAGCAGTAAAATATAACAAACTGGCTAAAACATAACGTAGCCTTTAATGTCGGATACGAAAAAAGTAACGAAATCAGCAATGTAGTCTTACGGCACTAACGAATGCGGCTACTAATTAAAATAACGAACGCAAATAACAACCGGAGGAGGAAAATGTGTTGATGGTCAGATAACAACCACCAGAACCAATCAGGCAACCACAACCCTACAACCCTTAGTGCTTAGTACTACAATAACGATCATATGGGATAGTAACATACGTTACCCCTTGGAACCAATTGTTTGATGATATAGCATCAATTACTGCATCGTACAATGATAATGATCTGAGATAAAAATATACGGATGGTAAAAAATCATCTAAATTGCTATCAAAGTACACCATAATTGTCAATTTATTGAAAATTGTCAATTTATTGAAAAATAGTTTGAATTAACTCTTGACAATTTCAACTGATAGCAGGCAACTGGGTATGAGGGGGTTTACCTCATTGTTCTAGCTTACTTGGTGTATGACGCAATTAAATTATCGTAGAAATAATGGGTATTGAGGATTTAGGTAATATTGGACGGTAAAATATTAGCTTGGGATGAATTTTGTACTTTCCTGAAAGTATTTTAAAAATTAGTTCGATGTATTCCATTTTTTCCTTTACTCTACATTAGAGTCTATTTTATGGTGTTCAAATTTTTAAGTAGGATAAATAGGTGAAATAATAAATGGTAAAATATTAGATAAAAAATTAAGTGTAACTAGTTTCAAGTTGGAATTCAGCCTACACGAACACCAATGCCAATGTTTTAGGCCACACTATACAGGGTGTCCCGGAACTCTCTACCAATATTTTAGGGCATTGCTCCTGGGTAAGAAACATACATAAATATCTATATATTAATTTGAAACTGTTTTTCTTTGTCACAGCTATTTTGAGAGAACCGCTGGGCGTAGAAACTCGGTAGAGGTGTCTAAAGAAAGGTCTTGGTCTGTAGATGAGCCATCAAAAGAGAAACATGGTGAATTCCCTTGGGGCTCTGCCCCAGTGGCCTTTGAATTCCCATCCCATGTTATTCTTATGGAGGAAAACGGGGTTTTTGTCACAGCTAATTTGAGAGAACGGCCGGGCGTAGAAACTTGGTAGGGGTCTCTAAAGAAAGGTCTTGGTCT
Source organism: Macrosteles quadrilineatus (assembly GCF_028750875.1). NCBI lineage: Eukaryota > Metazoa > Arthropoda > Insecta > Hemiptera > Cicadellidae > Macrosteles > Macrosteles quadrilineatus. The sequence continues at coordinate 13,929,550 of NW_026542597.1, forward strand.
GTAGATGAGCCATCAAAAGAGGAACGAGGTAAATTCCCTTGGGGCTCTGCCCCAGAAGCCTTTAAAGTTGCCTCTTCAGATTTGTTTACATTACGACCATATGCATAATTCTACACTACTTTTTAATGAAACAGCTGTTAATATTTAAATTGTGATTTATTGAATTTGTCAAAATGAAGTCCAGTATTTGCAATGGGTTTTTCTTATTTTAAAATGGATTTTCTTCTGCATCGTGTCATGTTTTGCAATATAATGTTCTATTACCAAATCAGTGGAAAATCCTAATATCACAGTAACTCTTAAAATGATTTCTTTTGGAGTTAACTTATATCTATTGTATGGGTTGGTTTCTGCCTTTTTTACCACTTCTTGGAGATTGTACGTAGGTGATATTCGTTGGCATATTGCATCTGTTGACGAAACTTGGGTTGGTGTAATTATTAGAATGGAAAAGAGCGAGAAATCCTGGACAATTTGATATAGGCTAAAAATAAAACTGAATTAACACTGTTCTACATTTCTTGAACAATCATTGAAATAACCGATTTGAAAACAATGGAAACATAGACAAATTCAAAGAACACAACGAAGTGGAAGAAATAGAAATAATGTTTATTTTCATTTATAATCGTTATCAACCTAAAATGCGGCCATGAGAGGGAAGAATTTGTAGAAATCACTAAAAAAACAAGATCAGCTTTTTGAAAAAAGATAAGATATTTATACAAGATTTTATTTATATATAACTGTTGCGTAGATTGTGAGTATTTCCATAATCTTTGAGTCGCCTGTAATGCTTCGCAATTGCTCGAATTCGAGCAACAGGTACACTAGTCACATTTAAATTGTCCAGAAGTCCTTAGGGACTCACACAGCCGCCATTTTGTTTTTTCAGTTATTAATTTTTTTCTAAAGAATGGTAAAACATACGAAATGGAAACTTTGCACAAACATGTATGACAACTAGACAAAGCTAGAAAAAAAAGATATGGCGATTTTTCAAATTCATAAAACGAAATGGCGGCCATTTAAAATGTTATAAAATCAACGGTTTTTGAGCTATTTAAGGAACAAAATTTTTAATGGCCGCCATTTTGTTTAATGAATTTAAAAAATCGTCATAATTTTGTTGTAGCTTTGTCTAGTTGTCATAAATGTTTGTGCAAAGTTTCCATTTCGTATGTTTTACCATTCTTTAGAAAAAAATTAATAACTGAAAAAAACAAAGGGGCGGCTGTGTGAGTAACTAAGGACTTCCGGACAATTTAAATGTGATATTTAGGTATGTTTCTTACCCAGGAGCAATGCCCAAAAATATTAGTAGAGAGTTCCGGACACCCTGTATAAAAAAAGTATTTATTATAATTATCTACACATTTGAAAAAGGGTACAGAACCATGTTATAGTAGAAACCAAGAAAATCCTTTTATTTTATAAAATAAATTCAATCGATTTTTTTCTGCGTTGACACCACAGCCAATGAATTATTGAACCAAAGTTAAAGTTGCTGTTACAGGGGTGGTTATATATCAAAACTCAAGTTCCACACCATTGGCTGCTGAGAGGTTGTCCATGGCTACACAAGATACATGAACGCAATGCTTTATAAAATGCATCCGATTTCCACTTATCTTTACTGCAGTACAAAACAAAGTTTTTTGATTCATGCCATTCAGTAAGTAATATTCATTGTGGTAAGTATTAAGAGAATGACTATACGGTATTCAATTTCAAATTTAATTAGACAGTTTAACTGTACAATTTCATTTTTATAAAACTGGATATTATAGAGTATGAATATTTAGTTTTTAAACTTCAACTACATTATGCAATGTAGTGTAGTATTAATTATGCATTAACATACATTTCTTAAATCTTTGTATGACTATTTTCTTTGGCAGAACTTGCTCCAAGGTTTTTTCTAACTAATTTTTAACATCAAATAACCCCTTGATTTGTCTGTATTTATCATATTTTTCACTTCATAGGTTTTTGTTTTATTTTCTGCTGTGGCCAACACATACTGAACATTCGAATTTTACTGTTTATCATATCAAAATAATTCAAGTAGTCTTAGATATCGGAAATGAATCAAATAACAAGTTTTAATATTACCAATAGCATAACAATACACTGTTAAACATATTAAAAGGTTTAAATTTGTACAATGGCCGTAGTCCAGTCGTATAAATATCAATATACGTGTTCAGATCAGGGATCTCAGTTTCAACCTTGGTGCAGCAACAGAGTTGTTTAAATGCATGACGTTCCTCAGCAGGTTGACCGTGTCTTTGTGGCTTATGTAACATTCTCAAACTAGTTCTCCTTTAATCAATATAAAACTTATAAAACTTACCTTTATAAACAAAAAAGAATATGCCAGAATGTCATTTGATATGAGTTTTAGTTGTAAGTGTAATATTTGAGTATTAGTTTTGCTAAGCTATAAATAGCATGTCTTAGTCCCGTGGCGTTAAATTTAAAAGTTCACTAAATGATTTGTACTTTAAGCTCTGATTGTCTTCAATCTGCCATTTCGTGTTCCCTCGCCATTAAACAATTTTTTATCACTCTGTGTTTGAAAATAGCCCATTTCCCTATAGCTGAGATCTTCGAAAATCGTAAATTTCCATACACAAACAAATTTTGATCAGCTGACTTTTCCTGACTAACATTACTCTACACAAACAATACTTTGCCTAACATCAAAATTTTTATCATATGGTAGTTTTGATTAACGTAAGTATTTTTCTTAGTCAAGTTAAGGCCCAAAAGGTATTGAGCAAAGAGGGAATATTTGGAATTTGGGATATTACAGTAAACAACAGATGTATGAAGCAGTCAAATTGAAACGAAGGGACAAAAATTACGAAGTAGAAAAACGAACTAAAAGAAAACCAAATTAAAAGTACATATCATCGTTTCGTACAACAGACGATAACAAAAGCAACGGTTGAAATTCGAGTTTAAAATTTGATTTGTATTTACTTTGCACAAGATTCAAAATTTTATTGTGAATTATGTGCTCCAAATGTGAGTTTGAAAACCAAGTGACGATGAATTTTGTCTTTTAAAATAGATACTAGTAAAGATGTTAATTTTACATCGCTTACATAAGAAGAAATCTATTATCGTATTCTAGTATCAATGTAAATTTATTCACACTCCTGCAACGTGACACATGTCAAAGAAAAAAAATCTTTTTAAAAAAGGTGGCATTACGAAAAAATACCATTCCAAAGTATTGTTTTAAAGAAAGTTTATATTTCCTGTACAGTTTACAAATCTCCTGGTTCTCTTAGTTTTGTACTTTTTTGAGGGTTTTAGTCTCACGCACCTTGGTCAATAACCTCCCCCTGTGATCGGTCAAGGCCTTAACCTTCAAAATTCAATTGGGATTACTCCCCCACCCCTGAACCTTGCGTCCCCAACAGACCAATAAAGAGTGAGTTCATTTTGGTCCTTACTTCCTTTACGTGTTATTTCGAGGATATTCATTTAAATGTCTATGTCATGTAACAAATTTCGATAGAGCGAGGCTTCATTATTAGCAAATATTATTATTATTTTATTTACTAAGAAAATGAGTTTATGGGATGGTTACCTTAAAAACACTGGCTAAGCATCTAGGTTGCCTTAGATGAGTTTATGGAATATACAAATTGTGATTACTGGATTGTAATTAATTTGTATTGTAGATCCTCAAAAGGAATAAATAATGTAGAAAATATGGGATGGTTACTTAAGGTAAAATTTAAAATTATTAGTGTATAACTCACAAATTCACAATCTGTATAAATAAACAGTAGTGTTGGAAGACTGTAGGGTATTTAAGCAATGTGTTGAATATAGCATTTTTCCTCTCACAGCAAGAAGAGAGTATATCAGCTTCAATTGTAGTAACTGATCTATAACTTACTAAATTAAGGATATTTCTGCCTGATACCCCTGAAAATAATTTATAATATTCTATGATATAAATACTAACTGTAATTAAAACAAATAGTTTGGCGAGCATTTCTAGGAATGGTTGGAATTTAATTATCTCGAAATCAACGAAATTCCAAAAGAAATACGTTGTTTTCCCTAATGAAAAATATGTTCTTTAACTATATTATGAAAGGGTGTATTATGAAAGGCAAACCAATTTCCGTAAACTATGTATGAAGGAAATTTAAAAATAAGTGTAAACTATAAAAGGTAAATATAAATGTAATCTGAGCCACGTTTTTTATTCATAATAAGTGAGTTTTATAACACTTGTATGAATATTCCTTTATACCTCTGAGCTTATAAAAAAGAGTATCAACAAAAAAATATTTTATTACAAGCTGTTGTCAAACTGTATGTCAGAGTTGTTAAAAAATTGAAGAACCTTTATCAAACTGTTGAATGAAGTATGGTTTTAAAAAATTTCAAACCCATTTCGATAAAAATATTTTTTTAACAATTTAGAGCAATATACAAACAGATAAAACACTGCAGTTAAAACTATAATTAAAAATAAGCCACCAACAGCTTCTTTAAGTTATTCAACTTATGAATCCTTTAAACATATATGTGATCAATAACCACTTTTTGACTTGCTTTGTCTTGTAACCTATCACAACAAGTTTTTCAAAATTAATTTTTATAGACTGACAGCTTCTTAACTTATTTGTATTATTGTGTATAAAGATAACTCTTTATTTTCAAAACTACATTCGTGTCCAAAAGATACTTTTTCCCTTCCCCTACATCCTTACCGACCTTTACTTTCCTTAACTTCTACGTAGAATTGAATTATCTGTTGCTTCTGATCTTTGGAGCATCATAAGTTCTTCAAATATCCCCTCTTGTCTTCGGCCTCAACCAATATTACTTTCTTGGTAAAATACTAGTCTATCAGTGTAAGTTTCAACCATGTTCTATAATAAGCTTGAATATTGGTTCCTTTCTTGGAAAGAATGCAATCATACTATTATTGTGTATTATATTATAATACACATATTACACATATTATGTCCTAAAACTAGGATGTTTCGAACCATTAAGAGGACGTTGTTGGAATTATTTCAAATCACTGTGAGCGCAAAATGTACTCATTTTAGAGTATATGATAATTCAATTTCATTTTTTTCGAATTATTTGTCGTAATTTGTTTTCATAATATTAATTCTCTGTAATTGTTTTCTAGTATTAATTAATAATTGGTACGAATTACTCACGCATTACGTACGTTAAATTTAATATCGAAAAACACTAATTTATAGAAAACTATTATATTTCTTATGAATACAGAAATATTCTACATTTCAAAACATCGTGTTGGGTACGTTGTGACATATTTATTTTTAAGTAGGTATCTGTTATGCAAATAACATTGCTTAAACCAGTGGGAAAGAAACCAGCATCGCAAAGCACATAGTTTTTTCATCATAACTGTCATTCGCTGAAAAATTAATTTTATATAATTTAGTTTGTAATTTGTATTTCCATTCATTTTTATAATGAAAATTTTATATTAATGTTCTTAGTTCAAGGTAAAATTAACAATACACCTGTGGTACATTCCGTCCAGATGGGTTTCACAGCTGTGTTCAGTCAGCTGTTCTGCCCTTTCTCCTTTGTGACAACTAGTCCATCTCAATATATCCGTTGGGCGACAACTTTAATAGACCCTCAGCTTTTCAGCCGATGAATTTGTTATAAAATTAAAATACATAATTGTTCAATCAGTTATGTAAGAGCTAATCGATAAATTTTGTGTATGGTGTAGCAAAAAGGAGAATAGCGTACTAAATTGATTGTAAATGTTACTATTTCATTAATTTACTGTAATTGGAATAAGTTTCCATACTAAAAGATCCAAGTAGGAAAATCTTATAAGAAATTATTTATCGTGTTAATTTAGAGTAGCCTTATGTTTTAAAAAGTACAGTTGTATTTTATAAACCACTAATCTAAGTTCATATTACTATTATTAGTCACAAAAACACTTTTACAAATGTGTTGTGTTTAATTTGTTATTTATACAGTTAAACCTATCTTCAGTTCGAAAAGACAATAGCTTAGTTACTGTATTTTGAAGTTTAGAAAGAATTATTATTGAATTCAATCTACAACTTTAATTAGCACTCTCTTTAACTATTTTATTATCAGAGAATTATGCAACTATTGCCCTGTTAGCACACTTACGTTGGTAAAAACCTATTTTATTATGATTTATAAGCTGAAAGTCTTTAGTAAACTGCACAAGAGTGGTGAGGCAGATCAACTAAACACAAGTTCTAAGCCTTTGTTACAAGTCTACTGCCTTATCTGGCGTCGCTATGTTGGTATTAACTTCATTGCAGGATACTCTACCCTTATAATCCCTGACTTAATGTAGTTAATCCACCTTCATAAAACGTTTTCGAGACCACAGTAGAGTCAATTGAGAAGAAACTATACAAATCCCACAGTACCAAAGATAAATGTATTCCCTTTAGCGCCGATTTTGGAATCCCACTGCTGATGATGAGCCTTTTTTAACATTCCATAGCGTGATCTGAATAGTGCCTACAGAAACAAATACACCTCCATAGTGTCTAAAATATAGACAAGTAAAAATAGTTCTCAATTCTTCAAGCTAAATGGCATCGAATCGTACAGCACACAGAATACCTTTAGTACTTATTGTAAAAAAACATGTGGCAATTTTTAAAAATCTATAAAAATACTTTTACGTACTTTTTAAAATATTGAATAATTGTTATAAGTAATACTTAAAAATAGTATAAATTTCTTCTCCGAACCAGTGTCTGGTTGTGGACGATACTCACCACACAATTACGCTATCTGAAACTACTTCTTATAACATTATCCCGATAAACTAAATAGTATAGAGAATAACCTTTCCATTTCAAAATTCTAACAGTTAACATAACTTTTATATTATTTTTAAAATAACAAATGAGAATAAAAACTGTATTGTATACGTGGGTAATAATGTAAACGATTTATGTGTTGGTGCAATTGCTATCAACTGGTCACGAATGTGGATATGTATATGCATGCACTGTGGATGCGATACTCCCTGATGTGGATTAATGTCCACACTAGTGAGTACTGCGACCATCCGCAGTAGTGTCCTGATAATTAGACCAATTCGTTAATACCAAGGCAAAATGTGATTCGGATTCCACTATAAACTGTAGGTCCCTTAGTTGCCACTATTTTGGCTTTTAATTAACAGCTGTGTCTAAGGAATATGTCAGCCTTAGTCACTAACAAGCCTACAAGATCACGCCACTCATCCTACACTCATTTTCTTTCATACTTGGCTTAAAATACCTACAAAATACCTACTTTGTATGGTCGCCATTTCAATTAAAAGTATTTACGTTAACGTTTCTTGTAAAGATGAGAATTATTTATTTTTATAAATTATATTTTATTTCAAATTTTAATGTAAAGGATTTTTATGTTTAAAATGGTTTACCCCTGAAGTCGGTGCGAGCTAAATATATACCGTCTGACACGGCCATTCTGAAACGTAATATTGTTCTTGCGTGTAAAACGGAACATTGCATGTCCTCTGGGTTCATGGCTTTCCGCTTCAGTCTAGACCGACATAGGCTTAGCAGACAGCCATTAGAAATACTGGGTGTTTTTTCACAAGCTTGCATCTTTATTCATGTAAAAACCGCAATAGATAGAAATATGCAGTTTGCGGGAATCATCTATTGACGTAGGGGCCCAATTTTTTTTTTATTCAACGTTACATTCACATTCCCCCCCTTTCTCCCCTTGCCCACAACTTAACTTTTTTAAATAGCAAAGTACCCCTTGTGACATATCAAATGAAAGAGCATAAAAGAAGAAAATGTTTGGTGAAATTTATTTTATATTTGATATGTCACAAGGGGTACCTTGCTATAAAAAATAAAAGTTATGGGTAGGGGAAAAGGTGGGGGGGATTATCTCACAAATTCATGAGCCGATTTTTAATTTCTTTTCACCAAACATTTTCTTTTTTCATGCTCTTTCATTTGATATGTCACAAGGGGTAGCTTGCTTTTAAAAAAAATTAAGTTGACGGCAGGGGGGAAAGGGGGGGTATGTGAATGTAACGTTGAATTTAAAAAAAATGGGCCCCTACGTCAATAGATGATTCCCGCTAACTGCATATTTCTATCTATTGCGGTTTTTACATAAATAAAGATGCAAGTTTTTCAAAAAACACCCTGTATTATTAACCTTTTAAATATAAATAAATTGTCTGCTAGTGGAAAATATATATTCCTCAATTAACAGTAGAATACAAAACCGGGTCGTTGCTGCACTATAAGCCTTAACCTTATTCGTCTTTTGCTTGTCTTATAAACATAAGACCTTTTTTCAAGTGATGTATTTATGATTTTTTATTGTGTATTGTGTGTGTTTTGGGACACGATTTGTATTGGGAACAAACAAAACAATAAATACTTAATGTTTAGGCGTATAAAAACACTTTAATTTAATTATTTTATCTTGTAGATAAATTTATTCAATACTTCATTCAAATATTTTTTTAAGGTTTATTCAACAAAACAAACTATTAAATCAAACGAAACCCAAAACCAGCTTAATAAACAGCTCGTCGATGTCTCAGCTATGTAAATCAAGTCGATGTTTTCTAAAGGGAATTGGAGACTACAAAGATTAGATCGGTTTATTACATTAATTCTTTGTTGGTGGCGGATCTTGTTTCTATTGTTGAATAAGAGATTACTTCTTGGTGTTAAGTTTCTTTAGGTTTTATGTTTGTTCAACAATGAACAGTAATTATAAAATGAACACGAAAACTGGGTTTGTTATATAAGCTTCTTTCATACAAAATGTTTATTTATTTTAAAAAAAATCTATAAAAGTAGCGTGGTTAGAATATTTTTTATGAGAGATAACAAGAGGAAGGAAATGTAATGCTGTATATAATGATTTTACAAACATATACAACTAAACAAGGGAAGTTGTTCTAAAATTTATGTCTGACAAAATGTAGAGCGGAAATTTATTATTACATAAAACGTGTAGTTCAACTGCCTTTATTTTACTAAATTGTATACTTTGTACTCGAATTGCAATATATTAATTGTTTAGATGGAATGTAACATTACTTTCTACAGTTTTCATGCAATATAATAATATTTATATACAATATTTAGATATTAACAAGTTCAGTTTTTACGTAAAAAATGTGCACCATACCTTACAAATCAGTTATCCAAATATCTTTCCCGTAAAGCCGGGTTTTCCTAGGCGCGGAGTCGGCGAGCGGAGAGAGGAACGCGGAGAGCGGACTCCACTTGTCTTAGGCAATTTAATGTTACTGTTTTCCTAGAAGCGGAGCGGAATGCCATGTTAATTCCAATTCTGCTCTCCGCTTCCGCGCCTAGGAAAACCCAGCTTAAGAATTAATAAGGTGTCGTCTGTTTGAATTTCAAAATCAAGTCTAAGAAATTTGAGAGATTATAACAGTTTCTAAGACAAAAACCATGATATATACTACCCCTTCAACACCAAATAAATACATATAGATACATTCGTTGATCAGTTCTATCGTTCTGTCTTGCTATATTTTAACAAAACTCAACCTACATGATCATTAATGCTTTAAAACTCACTCACGTAAATAATAAAATGCAGTAAAACGTTTAAATATATTTAATAATCAGTCTAACCCTTTGAACTATTACAGCACAAACATTATGTAAGCGGCAATTCTTATTTAGAGGCGTAAAGAAGATGTAAGGTGTAATTTGCTGACCTGAGTAGAGGGTGTTAAGATTTATAAGATGGGGTTCTCCCCTTGGTTAAGGCACTGAAGCTGACTGTACCTCTGAGGTAAACTCAGGTCAGAAAGTTTGTTGGGGTTGAAAAGTTGTGCGTGAATACTTAATCCCCTTTGAGACATGTTTTGGCACATGTATTTTCTCTTTTTTACCAAATTAGAATAGTTAAACTGGTTATAAAACGCTCGTAATATGTTAAGAACTAAAAAAAACTATCTCACCTATGAACATTTTGTTGTTTTTTAACACCGAATATTGAGCAAAATATTGTGGCATTAAAAATTTTTAGGTTTAAACTATGTCGAGGCTATGGCTTAACATTTGGACGACATAACATCAACTTTCTAATCAAACATTTAGAATTTACTTCAGATTTTTTTTATCCAAAAACTGTTTGAGGACGGTAGGAAAAATCGTGATCCAACTAAATTCAAAAATATTTTCATGAACTCGAATCAAATTTACCTGTAAATTATGGCTGTATGTCAATAACCATATACATAGACGATATAATCTGTAAAATAGGTTTTTGGATATAGGCACTCCTAAAGTCTCGAAGACATTTTGTTTATTGTAAAACAGCTCCTACTTCTTTATTAAATAAAAAATATCATCTAATGTTTTAGAAGACATAATTCAACATGAGTATCATCGATATTTAGTATGAAGTTAATTACTGATTGGTAACTGGGTAGAGTTCTTAGTGATTAAAAGCAACTGTAACCTGAGCTGCCAGGTATATTTGATTAGATAACTTTGATTACTTACTACTTTACTTTAGTCTGAAATACTAGCTACAAATTTGAATGGACTTGGTATAGCTGTAATATATTGCACAAATATTAGTCGTGTATTCCAACAAACTGTCGTCAGATTTGAATAAAGGAATTGATAGAATTTAGGTAGTTGGTTAAATCAGGTTTTAAAGTTTATTGCACAGATAATTCATCTGGAATTAAATGTTACTTCAAATTATTTTTATCCGTTCATGTTGTCTATAAATTTATAACATTTTAAATGACGTTTGTTAATTTGTCGAATGTGTTATTTATGAAAACTTTTTGGAAATTGTAACAAATAGAAGCCTATTAATACACCTGCCTAGTAATAACTGTATTAAACAAACTTGTCTGTGGTGATTACATATGTGTTCAATACAAGGATTAAGTTCAATATGCACTAACAGATTAGTTTGCATTACGTATTAGTATTTTGTCCACATTTATAAAAAAAAATATTTTCATTGAATGAAAAATTTTAAAAATTATTAAAATTTAAAAAAATATTAAATTGGCGAGGGAGTTTTCTAAAAAACCTCATCTTTCGTGTCACAAGGCTTTGCTTGATTTGTAAGAACTTATCAGACACATTGATTACAACTATAAAAATTATAAATTTCCTGGACAATTATGAAAGATCAAATACCCCAATTTCTATACAAGCTATTCCAATTCTCTCTATTTTTTAGGTAATTAGATAACCAACTGTTAACGAATTAAATGTTGCAATATTTCCCATAGCAACCCACTTTAACGTATAAAGGCTGTATCTAAGAATTTGTTGGAATTTAAAAATAAAATGGAAAAGAACTTACATTTCTAGTAGAGAATGAATTGGTATTCCTCACCTGAAAAGAACAATGAATGAATTAAAATTTAAAGATACTGTAAATCAAAACTTTTAGCTGCAACAAAATTCATTGGGTCTGGTTTATACATCTAAAATATAATTTTCATTTAAAAGTGTTGATAAAATACTCACATTATTAAAATAAATATTTTACTCAACCAAATTGTATTACTCCGTTCACAAAATCAGGGCAGTTTGAAGGAAAGCGATTTCCTCCCCACATCACCTTAACAAACTTTGGAACCGCCAACAGCTGATCAGCTGATTCATACGTTTAGCAAAAAAAATAGTGGCAGGGAAACCCAGGAAACCTTCCTCCTAAACCACATATATTTTGTGAATGGATTGTGTCCATTCACATTAATGCAATGGCACTTCTGAAACTTTAGCATTAAACTTGTACAAGTGTTGCAGTAATTCAAAGTTACAAGTTCGTAACTCACGTCTGTATGAGAGACTAGTGACACATCTCAGAAAGTTTGAGTCATGATGATACTAATGGGAATATGACATAATGGTTACAGATTTCACTTTGGAAATCATTGAGAAGCTCTAATATTTTTCTCAGGGTTTTCTTACTTATCCTTCGTTTAAAAAAATAATAGTTTGGGAAAAATTTTCAGTACATTTGTTAATTTAGTGCGCACTGTATTTTTATGAAATAAAACCAAAATACTTTCTGTAGAGGAGTTTTTTTATTTGTAAGAATATAATAAAGAATTATTTATAAGTCATTACAAGGTGTTAGCCTGTCCTACGCACGGGAATTCAGTAGTCAGTTAAAACCGTGTACAATTCAGATCAGCTAGTTTACACTAATAAAGGCAAAGTTTCTTGCAGTTTTAATGTGAAAAATCATCTTGTTAACAAATGTCGTGTGACCAAATACGTTTTTATTCCATCATAGGATATGCATTTTAAATCCGATAATTTTACAATAAAACAGCAATTCTGCAATTTTTACGACGTGAAAAGCGTTGAAAAGCGTGAGATTTGCAGCCGATTCGCACAGACGCACACTGATTATAAGTACGGTAGGGGTACACTCCCATATCCGTTAGCATAAACAACCGAATGAGTAATTTTGATTAGGTATTCGATTGTTTATTTCAATATATCGTTTGGTTAGGTTAACCTTACCTTACTAACCAAACGATATATCGATCAATATTTTCATTCGGTTGTTTGTGCCAACGGATATGGAAGTGTACCCATAAGTAGCCTACGGTAGAGAGAGTTAATAGTCAATTGAGAAGTGTATAGACCTAGTCAACGATACCACCTTCCATGGCATACCTGCCTCTTCCATAATTATTATCACCAAAATACAACTACTAGCCTATACACAATTTCCAGTAGGTCTGAATAGAAACGACCTAAAATAAAACTATAGTATCCAATAAAATTCACAGTACACATAATTTAACTTTGGTGTCCTAACATCAAAACTAATCGTCACACCTATCCTTTATATCAATTTCACTGCATTAATTGCTAAATAAATAAGTGTAAACAAAAAAAAGTAAAAACAATAACAGTTTGTTTTGAAACAGCTGTTTGGTTCAAATAACATTCATTTGAAAAAAAAAGAACTGGTCACATGTAGTAGGAATATAAAAATTAAACACGCTAGTAAAGCTAATGACGTAATTGTCAATGTTTATTATCCATACCGTTATCAGTTCTATCCTTGATAATTACCCACCCTCATTGAGTAAACGTACATCGTAATTTCCCATATTAGTTAATTTAAACAATATATTCATAGTTGAAATAAAAGTGATATTTTCACGTTTGGGGGCGCTGATATAGGCGCCCCTAAACGTAACCACGACTGAACACGATTTCATAAAAGGATGGTTTGTCTAATTGCAGTATCCTAGGTCAATGTTGACGTTGTGTTCAATCTATGTCATCCATCTGTATATCTTTGTATAAAGCCCGGCTGAGGTTGTGGTGGTAATTTAAAATCGGGATTCCTGATTATTCTTGATCTTCCTTTTATGACATCAATATTTCCGGGCATAATCCAAACGAAGTTAAAGCAGACAAACATTAATTGTAAACAAAAAGCTACCATTAAGAATTAAGACATGTAAACATTGCTATTTTTCTAATCTTTCCTTGAAAAGTGGAGCAGTAAAATAATTTGCATTTATCCTTTTTTATTAAGGCTCGTGTACAGAGCCTCGATTTGTACTGTGGTTTAATTAATTTTGGTTAAAACTGTGGTTTAAACTGTGGTCTAATTATCTCTACTAATCTTACTTATTTCCTATAATCAATGACAAAATAAGAGTAAATAAAATAAAATCATAGTTCCATAGTTTATATTTAACCAGCTGTTAGTTAAAACAAATTATATTGCTCTAAAACAAATCGAAGATTACAAAGATTGCTTTAAAAAATAATTTGAACATCCTAGTATTTTACATCCTCTTACAGAAGAATTGAACGTATCAATGATTAGCATTACACATAGTATAAATAAGTCAACCCAAAGTATGTCTTTACATTTTTATCCAAATGCTGAATTTGTGACACAGAAGCTGAATGTTTACAGCTGTTATGTTAAACAAATTATTTTATGCCAAAAGCTAGTTTAGAATCTTAGCGTCGGCTGCTAGACTTTTTAAAAATTAAAACTTAATTTCTAAAAAACTGGGACCCTAAACTAAAATTATGGCTTCGACATTCCCTAGTTCTCAAAATTATCTTTCTTTCAACACAAAAATCATGAAATTCCGTCGAGTGGTTGATTCAGAATCGTGAAAGAAAAAAAAACACTGTTTCGTTTTAATATTATAGAAGATAATTTTTTTTAATCGACCAATAATTTTCACAATACTTATATAAATAAAAGTGCTTATTTTATCGTCACATCGTCATCAAATTTCACCTTTTTCTAAATAAATAAACCATTTACGATTTCATTAAAGATTACAAACATTTCCGAGTCATAGTAAAAAAATAAACTAACACTTTACTTTAAATTATACAATCTAGATAATTTTCGAACACTTTAAATTTGTAGAATATAAATTTGCATGAACCCAGTTTGAGTAAAGCATATTTAACTGGATGGCTTTGATATGTTTAATAAGTTTAATGCAGTGATTGACCGTGTAATAAATCCCCAGACTGGTTGTGGTGAATAGGCACTAGTTTGATATTTTAATCAAATTGTAACTGTATCAACTTGGATATTGTTGAGTTGATTACACAATTTTGACCAATGCACTTGTTGTATCGTATTAAAAACCATGTATATAATAAGTTAAAAATACATTTATTTAAAATCAAAAACTCATAAAGCCTAAAGAAGCTTCAAGTATATTAATTTAACTAAATTAAATAATTAATTGTAAATAATATAGTTAATTAAAATATGTATTAATTTAATTGAATTATTAGTAAAGGAATTGGGTACGTATAGTTTTAAGGGTATAGTCTATAGCTTACGAAAATTATTTCCTTAGTTTGGTTAGCTAACAACATTTTAATTGTGTGAATCGTTCTCACATTCCCTTTAGATTAGTACAGCTACAACCAAAATCACTAAACGATAAATAACCTGGTATATTTTGGTGCTATAAAATACGTTTTATTGATAGCTTACTTTGTAGAAGGAATACGAAAATATGCTATAAACATATATTTTGATCAAGAAAGCTTCTTCGGAATATTCTATGGTCCCTACGGAAAACATTGATTTCCTGACATCCGGAGCAAACATTGGATTTACGACTCTTTTTATTTTTAGTACGTTTACTTTAAGTCTAAGAAGAATTGCTGTTATAATACTCCAATCACACAATCCGAATCCTAAAATAGTAGGAGGTACATTTTCCATCCTGTTATTACTTTTTGTGGAAAACTGACTTAGGTATGTAGGTGAGTTGAAAGGTTGAAAGGTTGAGTCAACAGAATACACAGAGTACATCTATAATTTGTCAATTACATGCAAAAGCCTTCAAAATAATTTTTTTTATCAAATTGCAAAAAATATTAATTTTAAATTAATTTGTAAAATAAAAAACTAAAATAAATCAGTAGGTCTTCTATAATATCAGCAGCTACTAAGCAGGAGATGTAATACACATTAATGGCTAAAATGTCAGATATTTCATAATTAAAGCCAATATAATAACCCTCTAATACCCATACAAACTGCATTCCATTATATCAAACGCATATAATCCGCAGTCATATTAGTATGCCGCTTCCAAACCCATATATGAAAGAAAGATGGGAATTGGATGAGATAAATTGTCAAGCTGTGTTATTGAATAAAGGGCTAGCTGTATTGTTATGGAACATGTGATTAAAAGCTAAATCATGTTCAAGGACAGCTGTTTCCAGTTCCAAACAGCTATATTGTAAAAAAAGATGTAACTAACAACTAACTAAAAAAATTGAAATTTTATGTAACCAATCAAATATACTAACGATTAATTACTAAACTAAATTACTCAGGGTATAAAAGGTCAGACTTAATTTATATTTTTAACCCGACTATTTACTCATCGTATGAAAACTAACCATTTTTCAAGGTCATCAAAAGGTTTCAATTAATCTAGGTTGTTCTGCAACAACTACTGGATGGATTTAAGTGTAAAAAATGTACAAAAAGTGTATTTTATATGTAAGTTTTTCTGGTCTAGTTAAAAGACTTCTCAAGATGTTAGTGGTATATGATTTTTTATGCGTACGGAAGCTAATTCAATGACTTGAATATTATATATCCATTAATTTTAAAACACACCGAATCGTATACATCTATTAAAGACTATGTAAATTTATAATGTATATACACAATCAATTGTTGATAGCAATTACCAATACATTTAAGAAAAAGGAAAAGAACTTAAAGATTTTTAGTATTAGGATAGGGTTTTAATGAGTATTCCTAAAAAAAATACAATGTATCCAAGAAGAGGTAGGTAAATGAAGGAATCGTATTAAACTATTAAATAGATCATTAAGGGACTAGATAGCTGATTTAGTTAATTTTTGTAATGAGGTGTTTAGTTCAGTCCTGCATGATGAGTTTTGAGAAAATATTACTACATGAATATGAACTGCACCTCACGTGCCTAAGGGAAGGGTTGTGGTTTGGCGGGAGTTGGGTAAAGTTTTGGCGGTAGTCGCCGTGGAGTGAATGTGCGCCACGAATCGTGAACACTTAAACTTGTAATCGTAAACTTCATGTCTTCCTAAAGGATTTATGACATTTTATTCGCCATGGCATCTCCCTAATACTAAATTTAATTCAAGCAACTTCCTATATGACTCCAACAAAACTAAAAAAAAATACTTTTAGATGAACAATTAATTGATAGTCTACAACTACAGTACTTACAAAAAAAGAATTATTAATTATTGAAGAAAAGTCTTATTCAACTTTAAACAACGTTTTTGAAACCTGTACAAAATAAAATTATTCGACAAATTGCTTTGCACAGCATAATGTTCCTATTTTAACTGTTGGGCTTAGCATCGTAAGATGTTTATAACGATTAGGTAGCCCTTTGTGTAAACTGTAAAAAACAGATACTAAACTAGAAAAATGATATTAATTATGCATACATTGTATATGACATCAAATTGTAAGAAAAAATACAATACAAATGATCATGTGTGTTGAATAGGCAGTTACACAAACATTAGAAACAATGAAATATTTATATGATTGAACTTATATTTTAAATTAAGATTCATTAAAACTGAACAATTTCGAATTCATGCACTATACATACTGTACCTAATGTCCCCCTGTTATTGTTCACCATATTAATCGGAAAACGGTTTGTAATATCGAGTGATGCTTGTTAAGTACAAATAAAATACAATATAAATAATGAGGTATAAAAATTAAGGTCGTCAGTGAGTTAAACCAATATGATTGGTTATTACTATAGATTACCAGATTTTTTTCGTTTTAGAAGTATATAGTGTATTTAGATACTTAAAATTTGACTCAAGGAATGGATATCGGTCTAAAGAGAAGTTGTAAAGTTGAAACTTCTCGCCAAGTTACTTAGTGTCAGCCTAAATTGTTTAAGTTGTGATCAGATCATAAGCTTTGCAGCTTTTGCTAAATGAACATTGTTTAAGCTATAAAATCAAATGGATTAATAGCTTATACTGCTTATCTAAAAGTATAAAAAAAACTGCTAAGTTCCCAAAATGGTGAAGACTTTATAAACAGGTTATTTTTTGGCAAAAAGTCCATTTTATTGATACAAAAGACATTTTCTTGATACAGTTTGCAATAGAAGTTCGCGAGTAATCGCTAATGTTTGCTCAAGAATTGTCGTGACACAGAATAAGGACCCATATTTTAACAATAAATTGATGGCCTTCGTCGTTTGCCTGTAAGCTGGTTTTGATAACCATTTCATCACATAAAATAAGCAAGTTTGAAAATCGCAAACCAAATAGTGGCTGTACAGGTATTATTTCTAATTTTGGAAATTTTAACGTGATATTTTAGTTTTTCTTTAATCCAGGAATGATACCTTATAAATTTCGGTAAAGAAAACAGGGATACCCTGTATAATATATTGACTGGCCAAACTGTTACCAAACGTCTTATAAAATTGAAAGCTAAGACTAATCCAAACAAGATGTTAAACTTTGACTTTTTAATTAAAATTGATGTTTTATAAAATGGATCGTTGAATACCAAGATAAGATCGTTTCACATCAATTCTTTGTTGGTGGTGGATCTCATTTCTTTTGTTGAATCAAGTCTTACTCTTTGGTGTTGATTGTCCCTTGTATTATATTTACGCACTGGCCCAGCTGTTTAATCAACAATGTTATACTTCTAGATCTCCTTTTGAGGTTAATAACCACTTAGTTTTGATACTAATTATACTTAACTAATGTTAAAGAAAACTATATATTGATGGACGGTTTGGTTTAAAAGTCTAAATTAAAAACTGTGCTGTATAATTATTTTTAAAAAAAAATTTCAACACATTAGGCATTTAATGCGAGAGTGAATTAATCTGTCATTGCATAAATCTAAACAAATGTTTACAACAATAATTGATGTATTGCGTTTAAAATATCTCACTACAAAATTTCGTTGCATTTTAATGAAGAGATATCAGCTTAATCTCAGTTTAATACAATTTAATGATTCATTATAACTAATTTAGAACATTAATACGTACAAAGCTATAACTTCAATAGCTAGGCCATTGCATTTAGCTTATATTGCGTTCGTACGTTTAATATTAATTCACCTGACTACTAGGCTGATTGATTCGTAGGCTTTACTAATAAATGAAACATTGATTGATGTACTACAGAGATATCGCTGGGACATGCAATAGCTATAATAATTTAATTCAATTTTATGAATCTCGATTTACATTTGGCCAACTAAAGAGAAGATTTTAATTGTACTATCTGTTATCATTTTTCTTATACTTTTTCAGTACAACAAATAAAGTTTAAATGTACAGGTTTTCAAAAACTAGTCAACGTCCGGTGCACATACGAGTAAAACTATTGTTGATTGGTTCAAATCCATCTATAACATAACAATAATCTCTTGACACTTATTACCTAGAGCATAAAGTTTACCCACCCTCTTAATTCCCTTCAAAAATAGTTCATTTAAATTTTAATATAATTTTCTTTATTGGCCTATATAGAATTGAAATATGACTAATGGTTAACGATTGCAATAATAAACTACAATGTATTCAATTGGAACTTTTGTTGTATACTTGCTAGCAATTTAACTGTTTGAGGATAATACTAGGCTAAACTCGTAATCTGAAAAATAAATCACTCGATTAATCTTAATATTTTAAGAAGTTTGTAGAAATATAAATTATTTTTATTTTGACCCTAATCACTAGAACTCTTGTTTACATGATTTCGCCGATTGCCCCTTGAAAGATTGTCATTCCTCCTTCCATCATATAATCAATATCAATTTTCCAACTCTCAATATAACGTTTTCTCAGCATTATAACGACGACAAATTTACCAACAGCATGAAAGTGTACTGCCCCTTTGAAATTGGAATAGAGTAAAAAATGAATACATAGAATAATATACTTTTACTGGAGTGAAAAATTAACAGGGCAACCATTTATATTCCAAAGAAATACATTACTACGTAACAAAATACATGAAAAATATTGTTTGGATAGAACGAAAACCTCAAAGGAACATGTGATCAGCTGATAAATCATCACCAGACTATACAGCCGTTAACAATGAACTTGCTGAATAAATCAGCTGGTTTATATTTGTTAAATATTTTGGCAATTTTATAAACCACCAAATTGTTTTCAGATTTTTCTATTAGTTTTTTACAGTGGTAATTTTTTTTCAAATGTTTATAGAATGAAATCGCAAAAAAACAAGTTTGTGCCTCGTGCATAATTCAGCATAGACCCTACAGTAAAATAAATAAATCCACTTTAAATTTAAACTCTTGAAATGTAAAATTCCAAAGATACCATTCAAATAATTTCTACATTTCTACCATGGCTAATCCATATTACACAATTCAACATATATTTGAAGCTCTAGGGGTCAGTGGCTCAAATATTTCATAATCAATTCAATATATTAACCGCCATAGCCATTTTAACTGCATTCTATCGTATCAAATACCGTTGTAGTCTGCATTTACATTCCGATATGTTCCGATATGTATTCTACATCATAGTTAAATAATCCTCGTAAATATTTCGTAAACAATACTGAGTGTTGTACAATTATCTGTTATTAGATATTGTTATAATGGATTTAAAATACAGGGTGTTTTTTAAAAAACTTGCATCTTTATTTATGTAAAAACCGCAATAGATAGAAATATGCAGTTTGCGGGAATCATCTATTGACGTAGAGGGCGCAATTGTTTTGAAAGTTACGTTACATTCACATTCCCCCCCTTTCCCCCCCTGCCCCCAACTTAATTTTTTTAAATAGCAAGGTACCCCTTGTGACATATCAAATGAAAGAGCATGAAAAAGGAAAATGTTTGATGAAAGAAAATTGAAAATCGGTTCATAAATATGCGAGATATTTCCCCCTCCCCCTCCCCGGAACTTAATTTTTTTTAATAGCAAGGTACCCCTTGTGACATATCAAATGAAAGAGCATGAAAAGAGAAAATGTTTGGTGAAATTTATTTTTCATTTGATATGTCACAAGGGCGGGTACCTTGCTATTAAAGAACAAGTTATGGGTAGGGGAAAAGGGGGGGGATTATCTCACAAATTCATGAGCCGATTTTAAATTTTTTTTCACAAAAAATTTTCTTTTTTCATGCTCTTTCATTTGATATGTTACAAGGGGTACCTTGCTATTAACAAAAATTAAGTTCCGGGGGGGAGGGGGGGAATATCTCACAAATTTATGAACCGATTTGCAATTTTTTTTCATCAAACATTTTCTTTTTTCATGCTCTTTTATTTGTTATGTCACAAGGGGTACCTTGCAATTTAAAAAAATTAAGTTGGGGCAGGGGGGAAAAGGGGGGGGGGATGTGAATGTAACGTTGAATTCAAAAAAATTGTGCCCCCTACGTCAATAGATGATTCCCGCCAACTGCATATTTCTATCTATTGCGGTTTTTACATAAATAAAGATGCAAGTTTTTAAAAAAACACCCTGTATATAAATCATTAAGTAAGTAAAAGCTGTAATGAAAATCGTACGCTTTATTGACTAATGAATAAAAAAACACTTTTTATTTCTGTTCTATGTTTATTTCTGTATTTGTAAATACTTGCAATTGCAAAAGGGGTTCTGTGTATATTTGTGTGTGTATATCAACTGTAAATAGTCGACAAACACCGTTCGATGTGATATTTTAAATACAATAATGCTGCTGAAGATGAGCTGTAAGTGAAACATGTACAGCATGAACTAAATTTGAAATCTTCAGGCAAAGGTAAAAAACTCTTACCTAGAGTAAAAATATCAAACGTGTCAAGACTGATTATAAAATACAAAAAAAATTGAAAAAAAATAACCGTGTAACAGGGGTTATACTAGGAGTACGCTCCGAAGTCGCGTATGAGAATGAACGAAGACAATTCCATGTAGGTGCCCCTTAACCCTGCCTCTTCGGCCCGCCGCAAGTTCGTGCGGCGACAGTGGCAGTGAGTGATGACCAGCGTTGCCAACACAATTTGCTCATTTTACCCGCAAAATCCGGTGGTAATCCCCGGAATTAGCCGGAATCAAGTCTTGATTACCCACCAAATCCCCTGAATTCAAATTTTAAGGATTTCGGCAAACTTTTTGGTAAAACCCTCGTTGTAACCACGTTGTTACGGTGCATTGAGAGAATTATTAATATTTATACCATTCTTTTTTATATTCAGCAAACCGTTCATCATTCATTTCAAGTTTTTTAAGGCTACCTTTTTTAACTGAAGTCAAATGAAATGTAATGAAATATCTATTTATGTAGGTAACTATTTATGCAAATATTTTTATCTTTCTGAAAGAGAGGTACCGGAACTCCGTTCCACTGCATTCCCCCCAAATCGAACACTGAATAACAGTAAGACTCTATCCCCTATATCAACCATAAAAGTTTAAAAAAAATCATAACATTTACAAGATTTTTTAAACCTTATGTGATGGCCCCTGGCCCTATCATAAATTGAAGAAATAATGTTAATTATAAAAGCTAGAGCAAGTAATGCAAGAGTACCCTAGGTCTATCGCGAATGGCAATTTGAGTACTGTGGTTAATTCGGAATCTATAATATTAAAACGAAACAGTGTTTTTTTATTTCACGATTCTGAATCAACCACTCGACGGATTTTCATGATTTTTGTGTTGAAAGAAAGATAATTTTGAGAACTAGGGAATGTCGAAGCCATAATTTTAGTTTAGGGTCCCAGTTTTTTAGAAATTAAGTTTTAATTTTTAAAAAGTCTAGCAGCCGACGCTAAGATTCTAAACTAGCTTTTGGCATAAAATAATTTGCTTAACATAACAGCTGTAAACATTCAGCTTTTGCGTCACAAATTCAGCATTTGGATAAAAATGTAAAGACCTACTTGGGTTTGACTTATTTATACTATGTGTAATGCTAATCATTGATACGTTCAATTCTTCTGTAAGAGGATGACAGATTAATTAAATATACGTAGTAAAATACTAGGATGTTCAAATTATTTTTTAAAGCAATCTTTGTAATCTTCGATTTGTTTTAGAGCAATATAATTTGTTTTAACTAACAGCTGGTTAAATAAAAACTATGGAACTATGAGGTTATTTTATTTTAGTCATTGATTATAGGAAATAAGTAAGATTAGTAGGCTAGAGATAATTAGAACACAGTTTTGCCCAAAATTAATTAAACCACAGTACAAATCGAGGCTCTGTACACGAGTCTTAATAAAAAAGCATAAATGCAAATTATTTTACTGCTCCACTTTTCAAGGAAAGATTAGAAAAATAACAATGTTTACATGTTTTAATTCTTCATGGTAGCTTTTTGTTTACAATTAATGTTTTTTCTGCTTTAACTTTGTTTGGATTAGGCCCGAAATTATATACAGGGTGATTGATATAAGTGTGCCAGCCGTTTTATTCGAAAACTATAAGAGATATCAAAAAAAGTTAAATGGTAAGTGCCTTGGATTTTTTATTTAAAAAAACAAAAAAATTATTTTAGCCACCATTTTTCCAATATGGCCGCCAACTTTGATTTTTCTTACAGAACATCCTGTATTTTATGATGTATTCTGGTAGAAAAAGTAATTTTAAGACGATTTTATTCTTGTGATTTTTTTCATAAACCTAACCGTTTTGAAGATAATAATGGTTAAAGTTTTGAAATTTGCTCGAAAACCATTCAAAATTGCACAACTTAAACCATTATTATCTTTGAAACGGTTAGGTTTATGAAAAAAATCACAAGAATAAAATCGTCTTAAAATTACTTTTTCTACCAGAATACAACATAAAATACAGGGTGTTCCATAAGAAAAATCAAAGTTGGCGGCCATATTGGAAAAATGGCGGCTAAAATAATTTTTTTGACTTGACTATAATTTTTTTAATAAAAAATCCAAGGCACTTACCTTTTAACTTTTTTTGATATCTCTTATAGTTTTCGAATAAAACGGCTGGCACACTTATATCAATCACCCTGTATGTCATAAAAAGAAGATCAAGAATAATCAGGAATAACGATTTTAAATTACCACCATAACCTCAGCCGGGTTTTTATACAAAGATAAACAGATGGATGGCATAGATTGAACACAACGTCAACATTGTCCTAGGATACCGCAATTAGACAAACCATCCTTTTATGAAATCGTGTTCAGTTGTGGTTACGTTTGGGGGCGCTGATATAGGCGCCCCCAAACGTGAAAATATCACTCTTATTTCAACAATGAATATATTGTAGTTTAAATATACTAATGTGGGAAATTACGATGTACATTTATTCAATGAGGGTGGGTAATTATCAAGGATAGAACTGATAACGGTATGGATAGTAAACATTGACAATTACGTCATTAGCTTTACTAGCGTGTTTACATTTTATATACCTGCTACATGTGACCAGTTCTTTTTTTCAAATGAATGTTATTTGAACCAAACAGCTGTTTTAAAACAAAGTGTTATTGTTTTTACTTTCCTTTGTTTACGCTTATTTATTTAGCAATTAATGCAGTGAAATTGGTATAAAGGATAGGTGTGACGATTTTAGGACACCAAAGTTAAATTATATGTGTACTGTGAATTTTATTGGATACTATCGTTTTATTTTAGGTTGTTTCTATTCAGACCTTGGCCTACTGGAAATTGTGTATAGTAGTTGTATTGTGGTGATAATAATTATGGAAGAGGCGGTATGCTATGGAAGGTGGTATCGTTGACTAGGTCTATACACTTCTCAATTGACTATTACTCTCTCTACCGTAGGCTACTTATAATCAGTGTGCGTCTGTGCGAATCGGCTGCAAATCTCACTTCAACGCTTTTCACATCGTAAAAATTGCAGAATTGCTGTTTTATTGTAAAATTATCGGATTTAAAATGCATGTCGTATAGGCCTATGATGGAATAAAAACATATTTGGTCACACAACATTTGTTTACAAGATGATTTTTCACATCAAAACTGCAAGAAACTTTTATATGTCTTTATATGTGTAAAATAGCTGTTCTGAATTGCACACGGTTTTAACTGACTACCTACTGAATTCCCGTACGTAGGACGGGCTAACACCTCGTTCTTATGAATAATATTCAATAGTTTGATGCCATAAAATGGTGTTAGTAACCCTTATGGGAAAGTGGACTGGTCCCAGATCTGGATTCTATATCTGGCCAGATCTGGGATGACATATCTGGACATATTCCAGATCTGGCACCCATATCTAAACAGATATGGAATTAGTTCAGATCTGGCATCACAGATCTGATCGTATCTGGCATCCAGATCTGACCAGATACCGGTATGGAATATGAAATTGGTAAAATTTGTGTTTTAAGAGACAAACTAACATTTTATGTTATCCACACTTTATTCTCATAAAATCCAAGCCTAAAAAAGATAGTAACCATTGACAGAGAAAATGAAAAAAACTTTAACTAAATTAACGCATGAGTAAAAAAAATAGTTTTAATTTGTTTGGTTTGTAGAGTGTTGTTTATTGTAGGCCTTTCACAATCAATGTTGTTTTTGTGTCATATGGATGCCAACCATTTGTTTTAGCATAAGTAAAGGGCCATTAAAAAAAAGTATTAAAGTACTTAAGTTAGCCTACGATAACATTGTGTGTAGGCCTAACTTATCTATGGCTTACTTTTTTTATTATAAATTAACTGGTGAACCCCTCTTGACATTTTCTTTAAAATATTCCAATTTTTCACTTCATTGATAGATAGGCCTATGAGATCAATAAATGATTAAATCTGTAGGAACTGTTGTAGTCAGTCGAATTTCGTTTGGTAAAAGTTCTACCGAGCAAGACAATTTTTGGGAAATGTTCTTACAATTACGAGACCTAGATTCTCGTATTCGCAATGGCTTTCGTTACAATACGTGATTAGAAGTGGCCGTGGTGTAGTGGCTAAGTGATCGGAATTCAATGCTAGAGTCCCTGGTTCAAATCCCGGTCGGGCAAGTTCAAAACTTTTACTAACAGTTTTTTTCACTTTTTAATTTTTATTGAATTTTTAATGCATAGTTCATTAGGTTTTAATGTTAAAACATCTTAGGCTATATTCTTTTTTATTGTATAAAAATCATTTTCTTTATAAGTAATCTGGAACTCCTTCTTAAGGGAAGATGCAAAACAATGTTACTATTTAAAATGCATAACAATGTTATTATTTAAGTATTTTAACCTGTAGGACCATGTTACCAGAAGAATAGAAGCCTGTATATAGAAACAAATCAAGTACTGTAGGCCTACCTATGGAAATTGAATTTATGGTAAAAATAACAAGATAAATATTTCAATTTGTTTTATTTGCAAGCATTTTTTATATTGTTATTTCATTGTGTTTCAACCACTATTTCAATTGTGCAAAGACAGTCTGGAGGTAGCATAAATTAATGAGCCGGTTCGTTATAACCTAAACTTTACCTTCCTAATCGAACCTAACTTCAAAACACTTAATACAGTCACAAATTCACATAAAACCCAACCTACCTTCCCCACATGCCTAACTAAGAGCTGATTATTTAGTTTCAAAACGATTTGATTTAATTCCGCATTGAGTCAAGTATAAACAGCTGTGTGCTTTGTTCACACAGTCCTCAGCCTACATTCGGACCCGTCCAGACCACGCCATATTACCATCCGAACCGCGAAATGAACCTTAGATTCGTAATTTTAGCCTTCGTTTTACATCCACTTAGGAATCTTTCCGACAAAAACGGATTGCATTTTTGGAATCAGCGTGAAAAATACTGTAAGGAAACATCTAAAAATTACATCATTTCTCAATGTAGACATACTAAATAATTGCCAAATATTTTATCGGATGAGTAAGTTAAATACATTTAATCTTAACAATGCATATCAATATTTATCTGATTCAATTTTTCGATTAAAAAAAACTCTTTTTTTCCAATGTATGTCGCTAAACATCAATTTGATTTATGGTTGGTACGGTTTTTGTTCAAACCTATTTAAGAAATTAGGCTAAACTACTGTCTAGGACTAACTTACAATTTGACCAATAATAAATAATAAGTTAGGCCTATTAAAAAGAAAGGGTACAGTTTCATATCTTTGGCACAAGCAACCGAATGAGTAATATTAATTATTTGATTGTTTAATTCGATATATCGATCGATATTACTCATTCGGTTGTTTGTGCCAACAGATATGGAAATGTACCCAAAAGAAACAAAACAAATAGGCCTAGGCCTACCCAATAACAAAACAACCAAGGATAAAAGAATAAAATGCTTCTTTAATGTTTGGTTACCTTGGTAGGTGTACCTATGGCTCTGGGAAGTGGGATTTTTTAAACGTTATTTTTTTTATTTATAACTTATCATAGCCTATGGTAAATGTATGATGAACTTAAATTCAATAGGCCTAGGCCTACGATATTAAGTTAAGTTAAAATCAAACCGATAAGTAGTTATTCATCTGATAAAATAATTAAGTTATTGTTGGTTCTCTGCGGAACTGTAACTTACCCAGTAGGTAACATAGGTAAGGAAAATAGCCTACATTTTTATAAACTCATGAAAAAGATCAAAGTTAACTTACCGTAGCCTAACTTATGTATTTAAAAATTTATCTCTTTAACAAATCATACACAAAAGATTCATGTTGATTTTTAGAAATGTTACCTTTGTTATTAGGCCTATTATAAACTAAAAAGTAGGCTACACAGTGTAAAGAGTCTCCTTAAAAAAAGATCTTAGGCATAAATTGTTCAATATTGAAATAGGCCTTGGCCTACATAATAAATAGGTAGGCTACGGTAAGTTGTATCGCCTAAAAGTAAACCGATTACGATAAGTTATCGCATATAGGGTATATTAAGTTAAACAAAAATATTTCATCTGATAAATTATCGTAGGCTAGGTTCTCTGCGAAACTGTTCCCCTGAAGATGGGTAACTTAATCTAAGTAGGCCTACTATAAGGACACAGATATATAGTAGCTAAAAGAAAGTTATAGGATACATTACTTTTTTAGGTCTATTTAGGTAAGTTAGGGTTATATTAAGGCCTACCTTTCTTAGTTTAAACTTTCTACCGTAGGCCTACATTCTTTGACGGTGAAAAACACATTAAACACAGATTGTTGTATGAACAAATAAACATAGGACTGTGACATCATTAGACACAGATTTTTAACAAAACACTTGACAGGCCATACCTAGGCTAGGCAACACAGCCGTCTAGGCAATTAATGTAACAGACACACTTTACACAAAACAACGTTACATGACACAGCACTTCCTCGCTTCACCGCCTTCCTTCAAAAGTTTATACTGTTTAGGCTATATTTTGAAGTTAAGATTATCTACCTCAGCATTCTGATTGTCTGTCTCACCATTCTTCCACTGCCTTGGTACAATCGATGAAGACCTGTGAGCCTAATTTCATGTCTGCTCGTACCGTACGTCTTGATCTTCACTTCTTGGTTATCTGCGTAGTCCTTTTGTTATGGGCCCTTAGCAGCATTATTTTATGTGGGCTAAGGCTAAGTTAGCTCTTTGAAGCAGTAGGTTCCCACTTATTGACCTACAGTATTTAGCGTTCAATACTTGATGAAGGGTCCATAAGCTCAGTTTACACATAGTCGACTGAGAGTTCAATATTAAACTCACTAAAATTTGTCACTTATTCAGACCAAAGTCGGGAAAGCTCCTTCCTATTGCCTATTCTTCTTGTGTCCATTTTGGCTGAGTTTCATCCACTCTTCATCAAAACTGAGTCTACTTGTTTTAGGTTAACCTTAACTTAATGAATGAGGTTTGAGTTGAATCTAAAATGCAGTTTGATTGCATTTCTTACCTACGTAATTTAAATGGATAGGATTTTATTCACAAACTTTTGAAACATACTTAGGTTACCGTCTTATTATCAATTAGCAGAATGCACTAAACCTTGAGGAGTATGTTCTAAGACTTAACTTAACTTAAGGCAAAGGCAGCATTTCTGATTCTGTCTTAGTTAGCGAGTGAACTGCAGACGACCGATGAAAAAAAAGATATATTAAATGAAAAAAACCTTATTTGATAAAAAAAGTCTTAGTACTTATGTTATATCACTATACAGTAATATGAAAGTACAGTAACTTAGGCTATCTAAATATTTTGGGGCAACATTTGAATGACTGACTGAATAGATAAAGCCACCGACGCGAGAACTGAAATTTAATTTAGAACAACCAGAACGAAAATAACTAAAACCATTGATTATTAGATAGTGAAATCTTATCTAATATTAATTAGTCAAAGATAACACTTAACTTTTAGCAAATTAGGAAACAATATAAGTTAGTAGACTTTCACCCACGGCATCGTTTACCGTCGCGTCGTACTTATTATATAGCACAGCCTACTGAAGAAACGTAGCTTGTAGAATAAACATGTAAATATTTATTTTTCAATCAATTGCGATACATTTTAGTAGATAATTTGTTAACTCCTGCCAGTATTTTCGTAAATACATTATTATCCTAGAAATTAATTGTAGAGTTATAATGTGAACACGGTTTGACTGTTACTCTATGGATGAAAGAGTAGTCGTTCTCTTTGTCTCAAGTAAACGACAAAATTGTAGGTCGTAAAATGTAAACAAATAAAAAGAAGAAGAAGGTAGCTCATAATGTTTATCTTATGGGACAAAATTAAAAATGTTTTTTTAAGATTTTATAATAATTACGGAACAAATATTTTTCAACAACTAATGGTCGCAAGATAAAGTGGTATAGAATCTTTGTGCAACACATCAAGTTTATAACTTTAGGCATTCTCGAGATTTCGATCAACATAAAGATGCATTTCACCCCAGTATGAGAATTCACTTCGTTCATTCAATTATAAGTGTCATATACCGATATAATTTGATTTAAAGTGTAGTATACCCTTATGTAGACAATATTTTTTATTGCATAACTAATTTAGTCTTTACCCTTTATCAACGGTTTTATGAATATGGTATTTATTGATTACCGAAAATATGAAAACTAACACAATGTGTACCTTAAACAATTTACTATATCCAGAAGAGACTATTAATGCGTTTTCAACTTGCATGCTGGAATACAAAAAGATTGTGATTAAAAGTATCCGATTTTTTCTGAACATCAATGACATACTTCGTAATTAATATTTCATTTTATTTGAACATTTTCTGAATGTATCACAGTTACGACATTAAAAAATATATATTTAACACGAGATTAACCACGAAGTGTGTAAATTATTAGGTGTAAGTATTACGACTGTTGGCAACAAACGTAAATTAATTTACTCGCAGTAAATTAAATTAATTTAAAATTTCTTAAGATTATAAACTAGATCATATGTCAGGTTATTTCTTATCATCGAGGCTAAGCATAGCCTACGTGAGAAGGGAGGATACGGGCTAAGTAAGTGGTTTACTTAGTTAATTGTGTACTCTAAAAGTAAGAAGTGGTAAGGAAGGAAAGCACAACCACAAAGTCAAATTTGTAGACCAGGAAAAGAGGGTGACACCCCTTTTAAGACGTGAATGAAGTAAATAACCCCTGAAAGTTTAAAGTGCAAAATACTCAAAGCATCTTTTTAATAACCCGAAAACCCCCAATTAACAAAGATTTCAAAAAATATTTTTTTACTCTTACATGTTGACTTATAAAAATCACAGTTGTTCTTGTTTGTGGAGATTGATGGCAATTGGCGAGTTTATCCCTTTGCCAAATAAATACAAAACTGAATAAAAGTTATAAGTTCAAGTATTAGAAATGTCTTTATAATCATTAAATAACTTACTATATTTTAGTTTTCAATAACAGATGCACTTATTATGGCAATAACAAATAATGAAAATAGCAAATTAAATTACTAAATGTTTAAAAAATATCATACAAAGTACTGGTTAAAAAAAAAACTACATTTAATTACTTTGAATTTCATACTAAAAATAACTGATACTGTTTGTAGTATGAGGAAATATACTAAAACCGAAAACTGTTTCGATACTTAGAGTAAATCCTGCAAATGTAATTGATAAAGGTCTTATGTTGATGCTACTAAATTATTTATAAACAGTACGTTGCAATGGACAAAAAATATGAATGCAAGAGTTGATGTTTAGTGTATACTTACGACATCACAAGTTAAGTATTAACTTTGTGGTGTATTTAAAAAATCATAGTACTTTATAACTCGACATATTGGTGCTGATCAAAATATATGACAAAACTGTAAAAGTAACTTACAATCGGTTGACATTTGTAGCTTTCGAGAAGATGTTCAAAGAAACACAATCAGCTTATTTGCTAGGGAACGTCTCCCGGTGGCATGAAGAGAATTGACGTTTTCGTACAAAAAGATCGTTTGTAAAATCAAATTTACAAATTTGTAAAATTTGTAGAATTGTGTAATTTTGTAAAAAGTAACGATGTGTAATTTTGTAAAAAGTAACAACGTAGTGCGGAGGATTGCACCTTTTAACAAAACACACTCATACTATCGTATTTAAAAAAATGAATAATAAATAAATTTTGTAATGATGATTACAGTATAAATAGATGTATGAAAATTCTACAAATACCCTAAAATATAGACTGTTCTTACAGCTATTTCAAAAAGGAAGTGTGAAAATATAATGTGTTTGGTGAGGAAAATAGAGATTAAAACAAAAGTACTCGGCTTGGCACACAGGAAGTAAGCGGCGATTATAAAAGTGAACAAGAACAAAGAGGGGTTGGTCTGTATGATTCTCTTCTGGGGTGAGAATATTAACAAGACCAGAATTGAGTGTACCTAGAAAGGAAAACATTGGCTACAAATAAAGCAGTAATATTATTATATTGGTCTCTGATTGTAAACGAGAACATTGTGTTGGACGAGAAAGCTATGGATTCAATTGTACAAAATATAATATCATTTTTGTACTTGTACTGTTGTTTGTATTAGAGATAATGTAGTAGATCTCGTATGAAAGCGTTGACCATTAACTACATTAAAATGTTGTTTTCATGAAGGAAAAATAGAATTTATCTAAATAATTTATTTCGTAATAACTTGGTAGTGAGTTGTGGATAATGTAAAAGAATGGTTGATAACACAGTCACTCAGCAATACAGATCATTTGTCTTTGTTATCAATGGCTGACACGGCCGGAGATGATGATGCTATCAGTAGCTTACTTCTACATAATTGTTCATTTCTGTTTCTGCGTTTAATGTATTACATTACTTATCAATATCATTCGTAAATCTTTTGTATGTATACCAACTTTATAATTAAGTAATTGAGATTCACCCTAGTTTTTTTAAAAATTTCCATAAGTTTATAAGTAATTGGTAGTTTTGCTCGTCATGATTAACTGATTCTAAATTTGCTAAAAGAATGATGATATAAGAAATTTATTTTTTTTAGCTAAAAGAATATGAGGAATAAAAATTACGTAATGAGTGAATGCCCATAGTAAATAAATACTACTGCATTAATTCCTACTTATAATAAACCATTATATTCTCATACTGTTTGAATATTACTTAAACATTAAATTACATAGGTAATTATTTTATTGTATATCACCTCAGACAATAAATATTACTTTATTTACATTTCAGTCAGAATAAAGCTTAAAGTTTAAGACTAGTCTTTCTTTAATTTTAAAATCTACACACATCATAAAAGAAATTGACAATTTTATTTTAATGTAGCAATTATTTATTTTTAATTTTTTTATGTAGCTCTCTTTTAAATCACCTGGAAAATAACCATCATAAATATTTATTACAGCTGTGAAAGCTTCTTTAAATATTCTTCTGTCCCTAGGGAATACATTGATTTTACGACGTCCGATGCAAATGCAAAGGTTCACAACTCGTTTATTTCCAATATTGTCTGCAAAATATTTTTTTGTATGAGAATAAGTATTGAAATCCTAGAACATTTTAGATTTTCAACACTACGACCTACTACCGTACTAAAAATGTATACTTGAAAGACTTTCAGAATGCCTTTTTATGCTCAAAAATTATGAAAGAAGCTTTCCTTGCTACGGTATTTTATCTCTATTATTCGTTCCTAATATCCATGAAAAGTAAGCCACACTTATTTCTTAAGTGGAAAACAACATTTCAAAAGCTATTTAAATTAATTACATTAAAGAAAATGTCATATTAACGTAAAGCACTGCAATTATAATAAGTTTTAAACAAGTGTGTGCCCTTTTTGCTACAAGATATTGTTTCAATAAATATTAAGAATATGAAAAAATAGCTAACAAGTGAATTTAGAGAACGGAACACCAACATCTATGTTATACACTGTGGAAGTCAAGCTCCAGTATTTCATGGTATGACGCAATATTATTGCCAATAAGTAATAAATTTTGTTTTGCTCTATCAATTACAGAGTGTAATCTACAGTCATATCCGCATAGAGTAAATTCATTGTAGTCAAGCATACATAAAACATTATGTAATCAATTTATTTGCGATATGTACAAACATAATTTACATGAAATTGTACCTGTATGTTTATCTCAATCGCATTCTTTTCCTAATGATGAAATAAACTACCGTTTTGTTTACGAAATAGGAAAATTAGCACATATGATCTATTCAGCTATTTTAACCATTCCTTCAGACAAGATGGTCGTAGTCTCGTTACATAGATAAAATCTATTGCTCATTGGCAGGATTTGAACCCAGGACTTCAGGGACCGAAACGCCATGCTCTATCCCTAGGCTAACGCGCACCCCGAACACATCATACCAGG
This sequence comes from Macrosteles quadrilineatus, assembly GCF_028750875.1. Classification (NCBI taxonomy): domain Eukaryota; kingdom Metazoa; phylum Arthropoda; class Insecta; order Hemiptera; family Cicadellidae; genus Macrosteles; species Macrosteles quadrilineatus. The sequence goes on from NW_026542597.1 coordinate 13,962,913, forward strand.
CTGATAATAACTATTAATTATTGTTTGGAAGCCACTAATTATTCAAACGTACAATTATTATAATATTTTTTCTCCTTTCGTTTACTGGATTCCTGAAAAGGTTTCCATGATTCCAAATGTACAACCAACATTCAAATTTGACAAACCAGAACATTTATTCAAAAGAACACAAACGTACAATTGTTATAATATTTTTTCTCCTTTCGTTTACTGGATTCCTGAAAAGGTTTCCATGAATCCAAATGTACAACCAACATTCAAATTTGACAAACCAGAACATTTATTCAAAAGAATACAAATGCAATGAATATAAAGGCTCTCTTGTGAATACAGTTGGAAGTTTATTGTTGGATCGCAAATCATTCATTGATGTTCACTGCAATCCAACATCTGTTTCTGTCAGCCAGATTAAGCTGTATATCGTCTCCTTGAATAGATTTTAAACTCTGATACATTAGCCTATAGCAGTTACGTAAGCTAAGGTTACTACAGTTCCAAAATATTCATTGTCCGGGAAGTTTTTAATCGATTTTGGCATGGTTAACCCCCAAAGATCATGGCTCTTCTATTTGTTTTGTTCATTTAAGTAAAAACCATTGCACATTTCCATCAGTATGCGTAATTGTTTTACTATTGATAAACTGTAAAGTTGTGTGTAAACATTTAAAAACATAATTTATTTTCTCGTTCGTGTTATTTATGTTAGATGATACATCACTGTAATCAGTTGAAACTATATTAATTACCAGATTAATTGGGGGGCGGGGATGTAAGTTAATTGGGCTTATAAGAAGAAAGTGACAGTAGGGAAGGTGAACATTGAACAATAACAAAGGCACATTTGAAAACCTGACAAAGAGGGGGACTCCCCTTTATAAGGGTGGAGGAAAATACATAACTGTTGATTTGGAAGTGTAAAAACAGCATTTACCAATGCATTTTTAACAAGATTCATATCAAATGAACTCCAATTTAAACTTAATGAAACAAAGACACGTAAACATCCGTATGTTTAGTGATGTTTTATTCCCAATCAGTACGCAGCTTGAAATTGTGTTATTACTCAACACAATAAGTGATTGGTAAAACCACTTGATCTTATCTGTAAAACAAAAATACAAGAGAAGAGTTTTATATCCAGTTGACATTCATGTAAACAGCTGACTTTTTACGTCTGAGACATTCTTCAAGGAACACAATCAGTTTGAGTGCACATAACGTGTTCTTGAAAAGGTAAGGTTTTGTGTTACTAGAGCTTGAAGACTTTTTGTGAAAATTTCATTTGACTTGCTAATAATTATAGTGGTTTTAATACTATTCACATACTTTTTTTTATTTTATTGAGATCATTTTGGTTACAAATAAGTATAAGTTACATAGAAAATATTATTACAATTTACAAACGACTACATTGTAAACACACAACCATACTATAAATCCAATTAGAGTATGAATACTTAAAACCTTCCAACTCATCTAATTGAAAATTCGTTAAAAATATCGAAAAGAGGGTTGAGAATAGTTAAGAAAAGCAGTCAGGAGGTAAGCGGCCGATTAGAAAAGGTTAACAACAAAGAGGAGTTTGTGCAGGGTTTTCCCCTTGAGGGGGAGGAAATGACTCAAGAACGGGGAATGCAACCCTTCTCATCCAATGGACCATTAGTTGCATTAACAAAATATTATTTAGAACTTATCAAAACATGTCAACATAAATAAAGATAATAAAAATAATGAATAATTTTTACTTTTATCTACTGACTTATAAGTTTTAAAAACTAAGGATGGATAATTTTCAGCGTGGTTATGTGAAATCCACTAGAAAATCCATATACAAATGCTATATAGTAATTAATTTATTCTATATTGATGTATTTATGGCCGCACTATTTGAAAAAGTGGGCAGTCAATTTCCAAATATGTTTGTGCTGACTGAAAATGAATTTATTTATTCATTTCGTTGTTGAATCGTTTAAGATTGTGTTCTTGACAAATATATCTATTTTCATATCATTAACACTTTAGTGAGTAATAAAATAAATAACTTGGGTATAGAGGTTATTGAATACAAATATGTTCGTGTTACTAATTATTATACTGAATACTATGCAAGTCTGGTAACGTAATGAAACCCCCTATTACAATCCAAATCTATGTCCAAAAACACAATATGATATTTTAACACCATCTCAATAATGATTTCAACATATTGAACGTTTTATAAATTGGTCGGTGATACACTTTTAGTATACTCTGTGCTTCCTTTACAATCCAGTCCACAGTTATTCCGACCAGACTATTGCAGACTCTCGACTCAGTACCATTAGTCTCTCTTATCTGTGTCAGAATAAACCAACGATGACAAGCGGTTATCATTTCCCCACCAATGGTTGTTTGTTACCACAACCATTAATTTTTCGTGGTCCAAAAACCTATCTCACTTTCTCGTCCAACAATTTGCCAATGTACTCCTGATTATTCGATACTTTAAAATAATTGTCTAGGCTTAGTGTTCTTAAAATAAAATCCTGAAAATAATTCTTGTAAATGAAAATTCGTATCTAAAATTCTTTCTTAAACTCATAGGATTATGGTCTTTCGACATAGTTGGGTTTACCTACAGTTAGTACAAGAATTAGGGCCTACAAGTTTATTTATTACAATATGTTTTGTCCTTAGTTGGTGAAAGAGAAGTTCTGATATTGAAAAAATATAACTTTTACTTACCATTGCTTCTACAACGTAATGTTTTTACAATTTAGTTTTTGCATTGTTGATAACGCAGTCATTCGGAAATACAGATCATTTGTCTTCGTTATCAATATCAGACATAATCAGAGATTGTCCTGTTATCACAACTTAACCTCAGAATTATCCCTTTCAGTTGTGTGTAACAACACAACTATAGTTATATATCTAGGAATCGTAAGTTAAGTAAAGATATATTGTTAATGTAAAAATTATTTTAAGAGCAATCAATCTATTTGATGTTTTAAATTGTTATTTCTTATTAATATATTAAAATGCGATTTTGGATTCATGGTTTTAACAAATTAAAAATCTATCATTTCAGGTTTTATATTTTAAACTTATTTTGATTCATCAATTTGCTGCTTATACCTGTTTAGATTATAGCTATAAAACTAAATTCCTTGTTTAAAACCTTTTTGGCATTTATGACAAAATTGATTTAAGTATTTAGTTATGTATTATTAAATATACCAATATTTCTCCTCCTCCTTATATTCTTTATACTTTCAGTCTGTGATTTTGTATACAATTTGTTAAACTTATGTTAGCGTTTTCACACTTAAACGTTTCCTTACTATAAAGTTAATTAATAGGAAAGCGATCTGGTTTAGTGTTTAGAGCATGGGACTTTGGTTCCCGAGGTCCCGGGTTCAAATCCCACCAAATCACTTTGATAAAGATAATGCCGCAACCCCTAGGTCTAGCCTGAAGTAATGTGAAAACAATCCCAGGCTCGTGCCTAGGGAAAAAATTATAAAGTTAATAATTAAACACATACGTAATCAAAATTTAATACTTAACCTTTAAAAACATTCAATTAGGAAAAGGTTTTTGTTCACATAAAATGTAAAATAAAATATATAAACACCTTTACTACTTCAACCACGTCAGTGAACATTCTTTCACTTCAGTTCACTGATTTAACAAAGTGCAATCTCTTAAAGTGATGTTGGAAGGAGCTCAAAAAGGTGTAACAGCTTTAGAAATAAACGTAACTTCATGTTAAGTTCCTTTCATCACCAAAACTATTTAAGTGAACAGCACTATTGAAGAAAACCTTGATTTAGTTTCAAACTTTGAAGTAAAAGCTGGGAGTGTAGTTTTGAACAGATGACAACATGGGATTTTCTACTCAACCTCACCCTAATGGTGTATTTTTTCTGTAAATGTTTGCATACTTATATTACTCAATGTAAATAATTTTACCCACCTATGTTTTACAAGATAACGCCCAAGCGAGTATTCATGTATTTTTTACAGGAAATTATGAATACTAACAGTTGGATGAATGTCAACTAAGTATAAAGAACTTAAACACCTGATTACCTGTCTAAAAGTAAATCTAATATATTAATCTTTTTGTGGTGGAAGAGAAGTCCAAGCCTGTTTATAACTTAGTATTGACGTTGGTAAAACGCCTAAATGTTCCTTCTCGGTCTCAACCCCTTCAGATGGGGAAATTTTCCGCACTTCGCTGTCAAGTAATTGACAACTCTGTCTTTGAGGCTGGCTGTCACCATTTATTATCTTCTGCTTAGCTAAGGGTGGGTCGAGGGAATAACTCGTAATGTTGGGGGTAATGTCAAGACTATAATGTATTTAATTAGCATGTTTTCTATCTTATTGCGGAAAATGTTTTTCACTTAAGGTTGTGTCAATTTCATTCATTGTACATTAAATTAATTATCTGTAAACCAATTAAAAGCTTAGAATTTTCATTTTGTAATTTTTACTTAATTTACTTTGTTTGAATCCATTAAATGTCAAAAGAATTTTCTGAAGGATCACTTTAATCAGTCATATTTTCCTGTTATATTTCAATGATAGATGATCTACTTCTACAATGGGTAGGCCTACCTTTTCGAAAGATAATTAATTTGTAATAAAAAAACCCCTTAAACACCAGAATTTTCTTTAGAGAGGAAACCACGCTTTACAGTTAAATCGTAAACTGTTATTGACGGACGTCCGAAACAGACTGACCACTGTCATTTTGCCAGTCAACGAAAAACAAATGACATCCATTTACATTGGTTAACTCTACTAACTGTTTTTTACAATATGTATTTAAATACTTAATAAGTTGTTGATTTTATTCGAGTAGATATTAAATGACTGTTTGCACACTTTAGCTAGTTGTTGATTGAAATTGATTTTGTGGCTCAAGATTTGTCAATTTCAACATGAAACGTAATCATAAAACACTTGCAAGTATAAATAACCAAATTTATTGGCGGAAATTACGATATAGTTACTGACCGTATTTCGCTGTCTTGGTTAGAGATATTTCTTGCTTACCTGAAAGTAAAACACTTGTTTAGTTTTATTACGATTTAAAACATAACGATGCCTATTTCATGTGAGAATCGATAGGTATCTAAAACAATTGTTTTAATAAGTATTATGTGTTTAAGGTTTAAATATTAATGGCCCATGAAAATTGAACACAAAAAATAACAATATTTACGAACGCATTTTACTTAATTTAATGATAGAAAATAAAATAACAATTTTGGGATGAAAAAAAAAACATTAAAAAACGGAAATCAGAAACATGTAATTTCCTCTCGAAGAGTTAACTGATGGAACCGACGCAATTTCCATACATTTCTCACCTCTATATACATCTTTTTACTTCCACAATAATGAATAAATATTTTTAAAACTGTTATGGAAAATTTTATCCTTGAATGTTCAGTAGAGTTAGTGAGTTTACAAAGAAATAAATGAATCCGTTTTAATATCACAACATATAAAATAACTATTACTTTTTTATTTTTTATTATAAGTAATTCAACTTTTATGGGCCATATACAGTTCTAGGCTATGAATAATATTTCAAGAAATATTACAGGTATATTTTTTCACAGAGTAAAAAGCTAACTCATTAATGGACTGAAGGTGTCCAACCTATAAACAAACAAAATCTATTTGTGGTCATGGAATATTAATTACTGATAATTTTGTTGACGAAAAGGTCTTATTTTAACTAATATAATTAGTTGCATAATGATGTCAATACTTTTAACTTTTTTCAAGAATAGAGTACAAAGGCAGCTTTGATAGTTTTTACCCTCGGTAGAAAAAATCACTTAGCTCTGAAGAAAGGAAGCAGATAGTAATTAAGGAAAAGAACAAATAATAAATTGCGTGAGAAATTTATCCAACTTAATTAAATATTGGTAAATCATAATTGCAGGAAATTTTACCTTCCTGATTTCATGGGCTATTGATCAAAGTTATCATGGATAGAAGAGTCCATGGTTGAAAAAATACATTTTTTTCAAAGGGATTTTGCATTATTCTTTATAGACGTTTAACTTAAGTTACTTATAATTGACTAAGCTCTTTGGTGAAACAAAAAACCTTTATGTATGCAAATTAAGAGTATTTAATATTTATTTACTGTATCACAGATTAGTTGGAAATTGCATAAGTAATTAACTAAGAGTTTCTGGCCAAGCTATTATATACCTGAGCCATTTGCATTAATCTTCGTTATCTCTTCCAGGGTATACCGTTGATGACAGCCCATCATTATTTCACAGCTACTCTTCAAATGGGCTTAGGTTAAAAGCCCTTTCATTCCTTATGATTTGGCCACAGTAAAAATATTTTTTACGTAATATTCACTCATGTAAAAAAATAATACCAATTAAGTTCTGTTGTTCTAGATTGTTGACGTTCAAATTCCACTGAAGTACCAGTAGAAAAATATTCTTAAACACGTCCTATGGTTGAGATAGTCATTGTTCTAATATCACTTTAAGGAAAAATAACTTTCAATTTGCTTCAATTTTTATAGTATGACTTATAAAAAATAAGAACATGACTCTGTAGATATCATTCCACTGACCTCTATAGGTTTAATAGGATTTTTAATAAATATTTAAATTTTCCTATATCAATTCGTATAACAATTGGAAATAATCATAATGAAGAATATATAAAATATTTACGGATAGAAGAATGGCTACACTAGTTAAATATCTAAGACATTTTGGAAATAATTTCAATTTCAATAAAACAGATGCTTACAGTTTTGTACTATAAATATTTTTTTATTGTAATTACAGCATACTCAAATTTTATTCCAAAAATTTTCATTGAAAAAGTGTAATTGTATAGTAAAACATGATTAAATAAATATTTTCTTGCTACCCAACGAACTAGGTCAGCGTTAATGTAAACGTCAATGTAACCTTAAAGCTGCAAGACAAGTTTTACCAGTTTTTTTTTTTTTTTTTTTTACAACGTAATCAACTTAAGTGGCCTTCAATGTCATCTTTGTGGTTGATTCACGTTCAAAAATTAAGCATTACAAAACAAAATTGTTTTTCCGTTTTAAACATTGAAACACGTTGGTAATAAACTAAACTATTCATAATACAATCGCTTGTTACCCACGAAATAACTATGCCTCCGACTAGTTAAGAAATTTATTTGCCCTAGAGATTTTCTTGAATTTCCAAGAAACTAAAGTGATTCCTGAATAAATGTTGGAAGGAGTGTTCAATGGCATATTCAAGTGACTGAAAAGGAAAGTCAAGTAGGACAAGGACGTCTCTTAAAGGATTTTGTAAAAAAAATGAAAAAATGACTTTTAAGTTAAAATGGCAAAATATAAGCTGTGTTTTGATGATTTATATGTATAGGATAAATAGTATTAAATTTGTACGATTCATAAATTGGGGTGCTTTCATTGCCTCACTCTTTACTTTATAACTGAACATTTTGGTGCTGAACAAAATATACGACAAAACTGTAAAAGTAGCTTACAATCGGTTGGCATTTGTAACTTTCAAAAAGATGTTCTAAGAGACACAATCAGCTTATTCGCTAGAGAACGTCTCCCAGTGGCATGAAGAGAATTGACGTTTTCGTACAAAAAGATCGTTTGTAAAATCAAATTTGTAAATTTGTAAAATTTGTAGAATTGTGTAATTTTGTAAAAAGTAACAACGTGTAATTTTGTAAAAAGTAACAACATAGTGTGGAGGATTGCACCTTTTATAACAAAACACACTCATACTATCGTATTTAAAAAATGAATAATAAATAAATTTTGTAATGAGGTTTACAGTCATAGATGTATCAAAATTCTACAAATACTCTAAAATATAGACTGTTCTTACAGCTATTTCAAAAAGGAAGTATGAACATATAAGATTTAGAGTGAGGAAAATAGGAATTAAAACAAAAGTACTCGGCTTGGCTCACAGGAAGTAAGCTGCGATTATAAACGTGAACAAGAACAAAGAGAGGTTGGTTTGGATGATTCTCTTCTGGGGTGAGAATGAGTATATTAACAAGTCCAGAGAAGTGAGTGTACCTCGAAAGGAAAACATTGGCTACAAATAAACAAGTTAACATTATTATATTGGTCTCTGATTGTAAACGAGAACATTGTATTAGACAAGAAAGTTATGGATTCAATTTTGAAAAAAAGACTAAAATATAATATGAATTTGTTCTGTTGTTTGTAATAGACATAATGTAGTAGATCGTACATGAAAGAGTTGACCATTAACTTACTTTAAACCATTTACCATTTACTTTAAAATGCAATGAATAGAATTTATCTAAGTAATTTATTTCGTAATAACTTGGTAGTGAGTTGTGAGTAATGTAAAAGAATGGTTGATAACACAGTCACTCAGCAATACAGATCATTTGTCTTTGTTATCAATGGCTGACATGACCGGAGATGATGCTGCTATCAGTAGCTTACTTCTACAGAATTATTCATTTCTCTTTCTTCGTTTAATGTATTGTGTTACCTATCAATATGATTCCTAAATATTCTATATGTATAAAATTTAATTAAATAATTGAGATCCACCCAAATAAAAAAATCCAAACAATTTCATTTAAAGGTTATATGTATTTGGTAGTTTTGCTCGTCATGATTAACTTATTCTAAATTAGCTAAAAAGCTATTAGTGTTTCTATTTTCTTTATGATCCCCTTATGATTTATCGCATGGTTATTGATTTAAATTTTCGTATGTTAATGGCAGAACCATTTACATTTAACTTGTTTAAGATTATGATAAAAGAAATATTTTTTTAGCTAAAAGAATGTGAGGAATAAAAATTACGTAAAAAGTGAATGCCCATAGTAAATGAATACTACTGCATTAATTCCTACTTATAATAAACCATTATATTCTCATACTGTTTGAATATTACTTAAACATTAAATTACATAGGTAATTATTTTATTCTATATAACCTAATACAATAAATATTACTTTATTTACATTTCAGTCCGAATAAAGCTTAAAGTTTAAGACTAATCTTTCTTTGATTTAAAAATCTACACAACTCTTAATAGAAATTGACAATTTCATTTTAATGTAGAAATTATTTATTTTTAATTTTTTTATGTAGAGACCTTTGAAGGACTGTTCACACCGGCGTAGCCAGACGTATTAATACTTTTTCGGAATACGTAGCTGACGTAGCTCCTAATGTAATTCATAGAGAGTGTTCACACCGGCGTATTAATACGTGAGCTACGGAAGCTACGGCGCTGCCGCTACGCCGGCTAGCTACGCGTAGCTCGCATAGCCGAATACGCGCATGCGCACTAGCACAGCGGGCTGTCACCGCCACCCTCCCTCCACCTTATAATTAATGTATTAAGCGGTAAATGTTGGATTATAACACAAAAATTAAGAATCACTTAAAAAAATCATTAAATCACTATAACATAACAACCTTAAGAAAACTTTATATGATCAATATAATAATACTTCATCATACGAGTACCTAATGTTCACTAATATTTTGCTTGTAAATCTCCTTATCAAAAAAGTCGTCTCTCTTAATATGGTCTATTATGGTTCATATTGTGGGCTGATATTTATGAAACATTAATGAATTATTTTTAGACATAGGCCTACGTCTTACTTACACCATAGAATATTTTATCATGTAATCCATGGATGAGCAAAATTATTGCATGTTTTCTGATAATATTTATTTTATATTATAATATAGCACAAGTTTTATAGTCTACTATATACGGCCTAAAATTAGAATGAAACATTTTTGTCAACATTAACTCATTAATCAACAGACTTTTCAGGGTACTATAAAAGCTGCAATTGAACCGTGACAATCTTAACTGAAATCCATAAAACGCTAATAAAAATAAACAATAAAATTACCAAATATAAAATAATATAAAAAAATAAACAAACAACAGCTGGCTCACCGGCTACGTAGCCGTCAGACGTAGCTGCGGTGTGAACAGTGCACGGGCGACGTATTAATACACCGAATACGTCTGCAGACGTCGGGCTACGCCGGTGTGAACAGGCCTAGCCCTGGAAAATATTATATCACCTGGAAAATATCCATCATAAATATTTATTACAGTTGTGAGAGCTTCTTTAAATATTCTTCTGTCCCTAGGGAATACATTGATTTTACGACGTCCGATGCAAATGTAAAGGTTCACAACTCGTTTATTCGCAATATTTCCAATATTGTCTGCAAAATATTTTTTTGAATGAGAATAAGTATTGAAATACTAGAACTTTTTAGATTTTTAACACTACGACCTACTACCGTACTGAAAAATTATACTTGAAAGACTTTCAGAATGTCTTTTTATGTTAAAAAATTATGAAAGAAGCTTTCCTTGTTACGGTATTTTAGCTCTATGATTCGTTCCTTATATCCATGAAAAATAAGCCATACTTATTTCTTAAGTGGAAAACAACATTTCAAAAACTATTTAAATTAATTACATTAAAGAAAATGTCATGTTAACGTAAAGCACTGCAATTATAATAAGTTTTAAACAAGTATGTGCCCTTTTTGCTACAAGATAATGTTTCAATAAATATTGAAAATAAAAAAATATCTAGCAAATGGATTTAGAAAATGGAACACCAACAAACAACACTTCTATGTTAACACTGTGGAAGTCAGGCTCCAGTATTTCATGGCATGACGCAATATTATTGCCAATAAGTAATAAATTTTGTTTTGCTCTATCAATTACAGAGTGTAATCTACAGTCATATCCGCATAGAGTAAATTCATTGTAGTCAAGCATACATAAAACATTATGTAATAAATTTATTTGCAATATGTACAAACATAATTTACACGAAATTGTACCTGTATGTTTATCTCAATCGCGTTCTTTTCCTAATGATGAAATAAACTACCGTTTTGTTTACGAAATAGGAAAATTAGCACATATGATCTATTCAGCTATTTTAACCATTCCTTCGGACAAGATGGTCGTGGTCTAGTTACATAGATAAAATCTATTGCTCATTGGCAGGATTTGAACCCAGGACTCCAGGGACCGAAACGCCGTGCTCTATCCCTAGGCTAATGCGCACCCCAAACACATCATACCAGGCTGATAATAACTATTAATTATTGTTTGGAAGCTACTCATTTAAACGTACAATTATTATAATATTTTTTTCTCCTTTCGCTTACTGGATTCCTGAAAAGGTTTCCATGATTCCAAATGTACAAACAACATTCAAATTTGACAAACCAGAACATTTATTCAAAAGAATACAAATGCAATGAATATAAAGGCTCTCTTGTGAATACAGTTGTGGAGTTTATTGTTGGATCGTAAATCATTCATTGATGTTCACTGCAATCCAACATCTGTTTCTGTCAGCCAGATTAAGCTGTATATCGTCTCCTTGGACCATTTAAAAAATCTAACAGATTATCCTATAGCAGTAACGTAAGCAAAAGTTACTACAGTTCCAAACTATTCATTGTCCCTGGTAGTTTTTTGTCGTTTTTGGCATGGTTAACCCCCAAAGATTTATGTAAGACTCCTATGTTGATGTTAACCCCCGAAATTAAGTCCATTGTTGTAAGAAGCATTGACAATTTTTCAACAATAAACATAATTATTTTTCTAATGACAAACTGGAAAAATGTGTACTTATAGTCTTGAACATTTGCAAACATAATTTCTTTCCACGTTTTTGTTATTTGAATTAGATGGTATATCACTGTAATGAGTTGAAACTACATTAATTACCAGATTAATTGGGGGGTGGCGGATGCAAGTTAATTGTGCTTACAAGAAGAAAGTGACAGTAGGGAAGGTGAACATTGAACAATAACAAAGGCACATTTGTAGACCTGACAAAGAGGGGGACTCCCCTTTATAAGGGTGGAGGAACAATACATAACTGGGGATTTGGAAGTGTAAAAACAGAATATGCATTACATTCTTAACAATATTCATATCAAATGAACTCCAATTTCAACTTAATAAAACAAAGACACGTAAACATCCGTATGTTTAGTGATTTTTTATTCCCAATCACTACGCAGCTTGAAATGGTGTTATTACTCAACACCATAAGTGATTGGTAAAACCACTTGATCTTATCTGTAAAACAAAAAGACAAGAGAAGAGTTTTATATCCAGTTGACATTCATGTAAACAGCTGACTTTTTACGTCTGAGACATTCTTCAAGTAACACAATCAGTTTGAGTGCACATAAATGTGTTCTTGAAAAGGTAAGGTTTTGTGTTACTAGAGCTTGAAGAATTTTTGTGAAAATGTAATTTTACTTGCTAATAATTATAGTGGTTTTAATACTCTTCACATACTTTTTTTATTGAGATCATTTTGGTTACAAATAAGTATAAGTTACATAGAAAATATTATTACAATTTACAAACGACTACATTGTAAACACACAACCAAACTATAAATCCAATTAGAGTATGAATACTTAAAACCTTCCAACTCATTTAATTGAAAATTCGTTAAAAATATCGAAAAGAGGATTGAGAATAGTTAAGAAAAGCAGTCAGGAGGTAAGCGGCCGATTAGAAAAGGTTAACAACAAAGAGGAGTTTGTGCAGGGTTTTCCCCTTGAGGGGGAGGAAATGACTCAAGAACGGGGAATGCAACCCTTCTCATCCAATGGACCATTAGTTGTATTAACAAAATATTATTTAGAACTTATCCAAACATATCAACATAACCAAAGATAATAAAAATAATGAATATTTTTTACTTTTATCTACTGACTTATAAGTTTTAAAAACTACGGATGGATTATTTTCAGCGTGGTTATGTGAAATACACTAGAAAACCCATATACAAATGCTATATAGTAATTTATTTATTCTATATTGATGTATTTATGGCCGCACTATTTGAAAAAGTGGGCAGTCAATTTCCAAATATGTTTGTGCTGACTGGAAATTAATTTATTCATTTAGTTGTTGAATTGGACGATTCTGTACTTGAGAAATATATCTATTTTCATTACATAGCATTAACACTTTAGTGAGTAATAACAGAAATAACTTGGGTATAGAGGTTATTGAATACAAATATGTTCGTGTTACTGATTATTATACTGAATATTATGCAAGTCAGGTAACGTAATGAAACCCCCTATTACAATCCAACTCTATGTCACACAATATCATATTTTAACACCGTCTCAATAATGCTTTCAACATATTGAACGTTTTGTAAATTGGTCGGTGATACAGTTTTAGTATACTCTGTGCTTCCACAGTTATTCCGACCATACTATTGCAGACTCTCGACTCAGTACCATTAGTCACTCTTATCTGTGTATAAACCAACGATGACAAGCGGTTATCATTTCACCACCAATGGTTGTTTGTTACCACAACCATTCATAATTTTTCGTGGTCCAGAAACCTATCTCACTTTCTCGTCCAACAATTTTCCAATGTATTCCTTATTACTGGGTACTTAAAAAAAATTGCCTAGGCTTAGTGTTCTTAAAATAAAATCCTGAAAAATAATTCTTGTAAATGAAAATTCGTATCTAAAATTATTTATTCAACTCATAGGATCGTGGTCTTTCGACAGATTTGAGTTTACCTACAGTTAGTACAAGATTTAGGTCCTACACGTTTACTTTTTACAATATCTTTTGTCCTTAGTTGGTGAAAGAGAAGTTCTGATATTGAAAAAATATAACTTTTACTTACAATTGCTTCTACAACGTAATGTTTTTACAATTTAGTTTTTGCATTGTTGATAACGCAGTCATTCGGCAATACAGATCATTTGTCTTCGTTTTCAATACGAGTGTCCTGTTATCACCACTTTACTTTAGAATTATTCATTTCAGTTGTTTGTAACAACGCAATACGAATCGTAAGTTAAGTAAAAATATGGTACTTTCCTGTTAAAGGGAACATTCATTATTATCGATGATTTTTTTTTTCTCGATATATCGATATTAACAAATTGAAACACATCAGCTGACAACTACGGTAAATATTGTTCAGTATCAACAAACAATGATAAAATGAAGCTTCCAAAAAAAATAACCTAACATAACTAACCAAACTTGCTGTGTAACATTTAAAAATTCCGTGTTTACCTTGTCTTTTCTGATATCAAAAGGAATTTTTAAATAGTACAACAAGTTTGGTTGGTTATGTTAGGTTAGCTTGGAACAGTTTTATTTCTTAATCCATATAATAGTCTATTTAGCCTAAACAAGATCAGTTGTCAATTTGTAATGGATCGGAAAACAAAAATATCGATATATCGAAAAAAAAAATCATCGATAATAATGAATGTTCCCTTTAACAGGAAAGTACCAAAAATATATATTGTTAATGTAAAAAATTTACAATATTTTTTTAAGAGCAATCAATAGATTTTTATGTTTTAAATTGTTATTGCTTATTAATATATTAAAAACCCGATTTTGGATTCATGGTTTTAACAAATTAAAAATCTATCATTTCAGGTTTTATATTTTAAACTAATTTTTATTCATCAATTTGCGGCTTGTACCGGTATAGTTTATAGCTATAAAACTAAATTCCTAGTTTAAATTTTTTTTAGGCATTTATGACAAAATTGTGTTAAGTATTTAGTTATGTATTATTAAATAAACCAATATTTGTCCTTCTCCTTATATTCTTTATACCTTCAATCTGTGATTTTGTATACAATTTGTTATATGATTTGTTATACTTATGTTAACGTTTTCACCCTTAAACGTTTCCTTACTATAAAGTTAATTAATAGGAAAGCGAGCTGGTTTAGTGCTTAGAGCATGGGACTTTGGTTCCCGAGGTCCCGGGTTCAAATCCCATCAAATCACTTCGATAAAGATAATGCCGCAACCCCTAGGTATTTTTCTAGTACAGTAATCGTGGTCTAGCCTGAAGTAATGTGAAAAACAATCCCAGGCTCGTGCCTAGGGAAAAAAATATAAAGTTAATAATTAAACACATACGTAATAAAAATTTACAACCAAAATTTAAAACTTTACCCTTAAAAAACATTCAATTAGGAATAGGTTTTTGTTCACATAACATAAAATAAAATATATACACCTTTACTACTTCAACCACGTCAGTGAACATTCTTTCACTTCGGTTCACTGATTTAACAAAATGCAATCTCTTAAAGTGATGTTAGAAGGGGCTCAAAAAGGTGTAACAGCTTTAGAAATAAACGTAACTTCATGTTAAGTTCCTTTCATCACCAAAACTAAGTGAACAGCACTAGTGAAGAAAACCTTGATTTAGTTTCAAACTTTGAAGTAAAATCCAGTTTCATACAGATGACAACATGGAATTTTCTAATCAACCTCACCCTAATGGTGTATTTTTTCTGTAAATGTTTGCATACTAATATTACTGCAATGTAAATAATTTTTCACCACACTATGATGTTTTTGGCTGTATTACATACGTTAGTTGGTGGCTGAAAGTTACGTTTTGCTGGCCTTGCCAGCTGTCATCGTAATTTGGGGATTGAACAGGTTTTTACAGGTCGGGGCCGCAAAATCAGCTGTCCGCTTACTTACTTAAAACATGAATGCATATTAAATACACAATCATTATCACCGCGTTGCCTAGCAACTATTTATTTTTATTTTTGGTGATTCCTCAAATGGTTTCTTCATATAACCTCAAGGTTGTAGTTGTGTTGACTGTTAGTGTACATTCTTATTGTGGTGAATAGTGGTAATAGGGTATAGTGTGGTGGAAAATAGCGTTCGTACCACGGACCGAAATGGTTTTGCAGCTCTCGATCGTTTTAAGTTCTCGACTTCGTCTCCAACTTAAAAACTATCTCGAGCCGGCAAAACCTCATTTTCTGCCCTAGGTACGAAATATACTATTACCCACCCTTGTTTTACAAGATAACGCCCAAGCGAGTATTCATGTATTTTTTACAGGAAATTATGAATACTTACAGTTAAATGAATGTCAACTAAGTATAAAGAACTTAAACACCTGATTACCTGTCTAAAAGCAAATCTAATGTATTAATCTTTTTGTGGTGGAGGAAAGTAAGTCCCAACCTGTTTATGACTTAGTATTGACGTTAGCAAAACGCCTAAATATTCCTTCTCGGTCTCAACCCCTCAGATGGGGAAATGTTACGCACTTCGCTGTCAAGTAATTGACAACTCTGTCTTTGAGGCTGGTGACAGCCAGCCTCAAAGACAGAGTTGTCAATTACTTGACAGCGAAGTGCGGAAAATTTCCCCATCTGAAGGGGTTGAGACCGAGAAGGAACATTTAGGCGTTTTACCAACGTCAATACTAAGTTATAAACAGGCTTGGACTTCTCTTCCACCACAAAAAGATTAATATATTAGATTTACTTTTAGACAGGTAATCAGGTGTTTAAGTTCTTTATACTTAGTTGACATTCATCCAACTGTTAGTATTCATAATTTCCTGTAAAAAATACATGAATACTCGCTTGGGCGTTATCTTGTAAAACATAGGTGGGTAAAATTATTTACATTGAGTAATATAAGTATGCAAACATTTACAGAAAAAATACACCATTAGGGTGAGGTTGAGTAGAAAATCCCATGTTGTCATCTGTTCAAAACTACACTCCCAGCTTTTACTTCAAAGTTTGAAACTAAATCAAGGTTTTCTTCAATAGTGCTGTTCACTTAAATAGTTTTGGTGATGAAAGGAACTTAACATGAAGTTACGTTTATTTCTAAAGCTGTTACACCTTTTTGAGCTCCTTCCAACATCACTTTAAGAGATTGCACTTTGTTAAATCAGTGAACTGAAGTGAAAGAATGTTCACTGACGTGGTTGAAGTAGTAAAGGTGTTTATATATTTTATTTTACATTTTATGTGAACAAAAACCTTTTCCTAATTGAATGTTTTTAAAGGTTAAGTATTAAATTTTGATTACGTATGTGTTTAATTATTAACTTTATAATTTTTTCCCTAGGCACGAGCCTGGGATTGTTTTCACATTACTTCAGGCTAGACCTAGGGGTTGCGGCATTATCTTTATCAAAGTGATTTGGTGGGATTTGAACCCGGGACCTCGGGAACCAAAGTCCCATGCTCTAAACACTAAACCAGATCGCTTTCCTATTAATTAACTTTATAGTAAGGAAACGTTTAAGTGTGAAAACGCTAACATAAGTTTAACAAATTGTATACAAAATCACAGACTGAAAGTATAAAGAATATAAGGAGGAGGAGAAATATTGGTATATTTAATAATACATAACTAAATACTTAAATCAATTTTGTCATAAATGCCAAAAAGGTTTTAAACAAGGAATTTAGTTTTATAGCTATAATCTAAACAGGTATAAGCAGCAAATTGATGAATCAAAATAAGTTTAAAATATAAAACCTGAAATGATAGATTTTTAATTTGTTAAAACCATGAATCCAAAATCGCATTTTAATATATTAATAAGAAATAACAATTTAAAACATCAAATAGATTGATTGCTCTTAAAATAATTTTTACATTAACAATATATCTTTACTTAACTTACGATTCCTAGATATATAACTATAGTTGTGTTGTTACACACAACTGAAAGGGATAATTCTGAGGTTAAGTTGTGATAACAGGACAATCTCTGATTATGTCTGATATTGATAACGAAGACAAATGATCTGTATTTCCGAATGACTGCGTTATCAACAATGCAAAAACTAAATTGTAAAAACATTACGTTGTAGAAGCAATGGTAAGTAAAAGTTATATTTTTTCAATATCAGAACTTCTCTTTCACCAACTAAGGACAAAACATATTGTAATAAATAAACTTGTAGGCCCTAATTCTTGTACTAACTGTAGGTAAACCCAACTATGTCGAAAGACCATAATCCTATGAGTTTAAGAAAGAATTTTAGATACGAATTTTCATTTACAAGAATTATTTTCAGGATTTTATTTTAAGAACACTAAGCCTAGACAATTATTTTAAAGTATCGAATAATCAGGAGTACATTGGCAAATTGTTGGACGAGAAAGTGAGATAGGTTTTTGGACCACGAAAAATTAATGGTTGTGGTAACAAACAACCATTGGTGGGGAAATGATAACCGCTTGTCATCGTTGGTTTATTCTGACACAGATAAGAGAGACTAATGGTACTGAGTCGAGAGTCTGCAATAGTCTGGTCGGAATAACTGTCATTAATTATCTTCTGCTTAGCTAAGGGTGGGTTGAGGTGAATAACTCGTAATGTTGGGAGTAATGTCAAGATTATAATGTATTTAATTATCATCTTTCCAATGTCAGTGCAAAAAATGTTTTTCACTTAAGGTTGTGTCAATTTCAATCATTATATTAAATTAATTATGTGCAAACCTGTCGTTTAACAATTAAAAGCTTTGAATTTTAATTTAGTAATTTTTACTTAATTTACTTTGTTTGAATCCATTAAATTTCAAAATAATTTTCTGAAGGATCACTTTTATCAGTCATATTTTCCTGTTATATTTCAATAGTAGATGATCTACTTCAACAATAGGTAGCCTACCTTTTTGAAAGATAATTCATTTGAAAATAAAAAAAAAACCTTAAACACCAGAATTTTCTTTAGAGAGGAAACCACGCTTTGCAGTTAAATCGTAAACAATTGTTATTGACGGACGTCCGAAACAGACTGACCACTGTCATTTTGTCAGTCAACGAAAAAACAAATGACATCCATTTACATAGGTTAACTCCACTAACTGTTTTTTTACAATACGTATTTAAATACTTAATCATCTTTTGATTTTATTCAAGTAGATATTAAATGACTGTTTACATTCCTTAGCTGGTTGTTAATTGATATCGTGGCTCAAGATTTGTCAATTTCAACATTAAACGTAATCATAAAACACTTGCAAGTATAAATAATAAAATTTATTGGCGGAAACTACGATATAGTTACTGACCGTATTTCGCTGTCTTGGTTAGAGATATTTCATGTTTACCTGAAAAAAACACACTTTAGTTTGACTATAAATACATAATATTGATTTAAAGTAATTTACTTTATTAGCTTTTGACCAATTACAACAAACTATTAAAATAATAATACAATTTTAAAACATAACGATACCTATATCATATGAGAATCAATATGCATCATGAAAACAATAGTTTTAATAAGTGTTATGTGTTAAAGGTTTAAATATTTATGGTTTATTTTTTATTTTATCTTATTGGCAAAATATTATGAATTTCTTATATTGCATGATCATTGAACACAAAAATACCAATATTTACGAACGCATTTTACTTAATTTAATTATAGAAAATAAAATTACAATGTTGGGAACTGAAAAAAACGTAAATCAGAAACATGTAATTTCCCCTCGAAGAGTTAACTGATGCAACCGACGCAATTTCCATACATTTCTCACCTCTATATACATCTTTTTACTTCCACAATAATGTATAAATAATTTTAAAAACTGTTGTAGAAAATTTAATCCTTAGAATGTTCAGTAGAGTTAGTGAGTTCACAAAGAAATAAATGAGTCCAATTTAATATCACAACATATAAAATAACTATTACTTTTTTATTTTTTATTTCAAGTAGTTCAACCTTTATGGGCCATATACAGTTCTAGGCTATAAATAATATTTCAAGAAATACTACTGGTATATTTTTACACAGAGTAAAACAACTAACTCATTAATGGACTGAAGGTTTCCAATCTATAAACAAACAATATCTATTTGTGTTCATGGACTATTAATTACTGATAATTTTGTTGATGAAAAGGTCTTATTTTAATAACTAATATAATTAGTTGCATAATGATGTCAATACTTTTAACCTTTTTCAGGAATAGAGTACAGAGGCAGCTTTGATAGTTTTTACCCTTAATCTAGGTAGAAAAAAAACACTTAGCTCTGAAGAAAGGAAGCAGATAGTAACTAAGGAAAAGAACAAACAATTAATTGCGTTAAAAATTTATCCAACTTAATTAAGTATGGGTAAATCATAATTGCAGGAAATTTAACCTTCCTGAGTTCATGGGCTATTGATCAAAGTTATCATGGAAAGTCCATGGTTGAAAAAATACATTTTTTAAAGGAATTTTGCATTATTCTTTAGAGACATTTAACTTAAGTTACTTATATTTGACTAAGCTCTTTGATGAAACAAAAAACCTTTATGTATGCAAATTAAGAGTATTTAATATTTATTTACTGTATCACAGATTAGTTGGAAATTGCATAAGTAATTAACTAAGAGTTTCTGGCCAAGCTATTATATACCTGAGCCATTTGCATTAATCTTCGTTATCTGTTCCAGGGTATACCGTTGATGACAGCCCGTTATTATTTCACAGCTACTCTTCAAATGGGCTTAGGTTAAAAGCACTTTCATTACTTATAATTTGGCCACAGTTAAAATATGTTTTACATAATATCAATTCATGTTAAAAATAATACTAATTAAGTTCTGTTGTTCTAGATTGTTGACGTTCAAATTCCACTGAAGTACCAGTAGAAAAATATTCTTAAACACGTCCTATGGTTGAGATAATCAATGTTAGAATATCACTTTAAGGAAAAATAACTTTCAATTTGCTTCAGTGTTATGAATTATAAAAAATAAGAACATGACTCTGTAGATATCTTTCCACTGACCTCTAGAGGTTTAATAGGATTTTTAATAAATATTTACATTTTCCTATATCAAATCGTATAAAAATTGGAAATAAACATAATGAAGAATATATTACAATGAAGAAATATCCGTACATATTTACGGATAGAAGAATAGCTACACTAGTTGAATATCTAAGACATTTTGGAAATAATTTCAATTTCAATAAAAAAGATTATTACAGTTTTGTACTATAAATATTTTTTCTTGTAATTACAGCATACTTAAATTTTATTCCTAAAACTTTCATTGAACAAGTGTAATTATATAGTAAAACATGATTAAATAAATGTTTTCTTGCTAGATACCCAACGAACTAGGTCAGCGTTAATGTAAACGTCAATGTAACCTTAAAGCTGGAAGTCAAGTTTCACCACTTTACTTACAAAATAATCAACTAAAGTGGCCTTCAATGTCAACTTTGTGGGTTATTCACGTTCAAAATTAAGGATTACACACTTTTTCATTTTAAATATTGAACCGTGTTGGTGATAAACTAATCTTTAGTTATTCATTAATACAATCGCTTGTTACCCACAAAATAACTATGCCTCAAAACACTTAAGGTATTTAATAAAATAAAATAATTATGTATTATTTGTTAGATTTGAAATTACAAAAATGTTAACTAAAACGTAGACCATTGTAAAAAAACGTATAAAAGTTAAAATAAAACACATCCTTGTATATTTAATAAAACACTTTAAGTTTTGAGCAGATGCATATTTACTCCTTAAATATTTTTAATTGTTGACTTAAAAATTGTAACAAATAAATCTTACGTCTGTAAAAGTTGCACTTTGTACTCTTACATAATTATACTCGGACATTTAAACCTATATAACAATTAAATACATGCAAAAAAAAACTCAATAAATAACAACAGGTTAAGTGTAAGAGAGGGCCATGTGGCCCTAACTTTCCTGTATAACTAAACCATTTTCATTTTATTACAATAAAATAGTTTTTGATAAAATCTTTAATATAAAAATATAATAGCTTCAACAATTTTAACTTCCCAGACCCATTTGCCTGTTGACTTATTTTGCCTGAAGCTGTCAAAAAAAATAAAGCCTCCGTTTAGTAATCTCCCCCAAAAGGGAATTACCTTACCAACTCTTTGACAAATAATCGACATCCCCTTCTTTGGCTGCGTCCATTAATTATCATTCATTTTCCCTAACGAAGTGTGACTAAGGATTGACTTCAATTTTAGTAATGGTGACTGTTTTATTAAGGAATAGATATTTAAAAAGCCCCTTTAACAAAACACTTTTTTAGACTTGCAATAAACGTTGTGAATAATTAGTAATTTTTAATATAATCAATTTTAACACTATTCCCGTTATTATAATATTAAATAATAACAAGAAGAAGTGAATGACGAATCTTTGATCCGATAGCTGTAGACAGCAAGCCGCCCTTGAAGAAGTGAGCTTTAGAAAACTGGTTAAACAACAAACTGAACAACAAGTACTAGAACTGGAAATTCAAATCGACATTTTTAGGATTACTTACGTTTGAAACATAAACAATGGGGCCCCTAATTAACATTAGCCTTTACAAGCTATGCCATGAAGGGTGGCAGAACTATATCACCCAAATGAAACAAAAAGATCTTTAATTAAGGAACTAAATTGTATTATTTACTGCCATGTCAAATCTATTCATATATCTAATCAGCTTTATATTTTATTTTGAAGAATCAAAACGTGAATCGCAGTTATGCATATTTTATTCTACATTTAATAGAATACCATATAGTCTCTTAAACTTTGTCTTATAATGTGTAAGAAAATTTATTTATTATCTTAACCACCTTTAAATTAATCTCGTGCTACTCGCGAAAAAAATTCAGGCTATGACACACAAATGCAAATTTACAACAAACAGTGAAACTTTTGTATCAAACATGTACAAGTGTTGCAGTAATTCAAAGTTAAAAGTTCACAACTCACGTCTGTATGAGAGACTAGTGACTCATTTCAAAAAGTTTTGACTTGGACAGTTTGGTGTCGGATACGACACTGTTGGGAATATAAACAACAAAAAGGCTGGTAATTTGGACGATGGTCTTTCGATAAAATATGAAGAGCGAAAAATGGATACCGTTTTTTGATAGCTTGTCATTGAAGCTTAAAAATTAAATAGTTAATAATCTCGTTGATTAATTATGTTATGTTACTTCTAACGATGTTTTTTTCTGTAGCCAATACCATCAAAAGTCTTGCATTAATCGTGAAAAGATTTTAAGAGCTTTTAATGTCTGAAAATGTTTATCACATTGTTTCATTTCCAAGGTTTCAAAAGAAAGAGTGAATTTATACATTTCATAATTTTAAAATTTGCTTTAGTGTGTCAAAAAATTCTCCTATGGTTTCAAATCTATAGTATCCATGAGTACAATGGTCCAACATAAATATGTATCACAATCGCGAAAGCCTCTCTTATATTCTACTGTCCCTATGGAATTCAATGATTCCATAATGTCCGATGAAAACGGAAAGATTCAAAACTCTTTTATTCACAGTATTCATGTGTATATAGAATATTCACTATATAGAGAATACAATTTAAATAAATTATAATGTGTTGAGAATTTAGCTGTGCTAAAAATTAGATGTTTCGAAGCCTGAAATAAAAAACGTTTTCTTAAATTCCTTTGCTGCTGATATGTGCATACATATAAAAATTGTACATGTATATTTTACCATTTTATGTTAAGACAAATAATTTTGTTTAAAGGAATATTCGGCTTTAACTACTTAAATACTCACGATTTTAGTAGCTTACAATACTAATACAAAGCAATAATTTAAAATGCAAATTTTACAAACATGACGAAATAAACAACAGTTTTTACAGCTTCTAATCGACAAAATGTCAATTTTACTAACTAAATTCTAAGCTACAATATTTTTATGATACAATTGGCAATGCTTTATAGCTTTATTAGCCACTGATAAACATCTATTCTATATATAATTCAGTTTTAAAAATTTTTGTACAACTAAATCTAGAGTTCTACTGGACCGATTTTATTAATTAATGGGTCGTTGGAAAGCTTAGGTCGTGTAGATTTGCAAATAATTATGAAAGTTTGTTTTTATTATGATTTATGGTGAAAAATTTCAAAAAAACATGTTTTCCATAAGAAATACATTGAAAATGGTGTTTTTCACACTTTTTATTTGGGTGCGACTTTTAGCTGCCTTTTTTTATTGTTTTCAAGAAGTGTATGGTATCACTTTGTAGGAAATTTTATTCTCTTTCAGAATATCACCTTCCACTTTGGTCGATTTCCTCGCCATTTAAAAGTTATTTGCAAAAAAGCTAACCAACCTCAGAATTTATAATAATGAGAAAATATTGAGTTTGGGATATTTTTGTTTAACTTTGTACAACTAAATCTAGACTTCTACCGGACCGATTTTGTTAATTAATGAATCATTGGAAAGCCTTACTCATGTAGATTTGCAAATAATTATGAAAGTTTGATTTTATTTAATATTTGTGGTGGAAAAATAAAAATAACAAAAATACATTAAAAACTGTTTTTTCAGGTTTTTATTTTCAAGTTTATATTTGTAGTCAGCTTTTGGCTGCCTTTATTAAATAATTTCAAGAAATACACAGAAGTAATTTGTAGGAAATTTTATCTTCTTTCAGAATATCACGTGCGTTTACTACGATTTACTCACCATTTAAAAGTTATTGTCAAATTAGATAAGTGACCTCCAAATTTTTAGTTGTTAAAAATACTGAATTAGGGATATTTTTGTTAAACTTTGTACAACTAAATCTAGACTTCTACTGGACCGATTTTGTTAACTAATGTATTGTTGGAAAGCCTAATTTGTGTAGATTTGCAAATAATTATGAAAGTTTGATTTTATTAAATATTTGTGGTAAATAAAGAATAAAAAGCAAAAATACATTAAAAACTGTTTTTTTTTTAGTTTATATTTTAAAATTTCTATTTATAGTTAACTTTAGGTTGCTTTTTTTGAATATTTTCAAAAAACGCCAAAGAGTACTTTGTAGCAAATTTTATTCTCTTTCAGAATATCACCTTCCACTTTGGTCGATTTCCTCACCGTTTAAGAGTTATTTGCAAAAAAGCTTAGCAACCTCCTAATTTATTGTGGTGAGAAAATATTGAATTGGAGAGATTTTTGTTAACTTTCTACAACTAAATCTACAGTTGTATTGGACTGATTTTATTAATTAATAGGTCAATAAAATCTGTGTAGATTTCCAAATAATTAGTAAAGTTTGAGTTTTATTTATTTATAGTAGTAATACGTTTGCCGGTATGAATAATCTAAAATTTTTATGGTAGTAATAATGGGTTAGCCAGTAAGCATCATCTGATCATATGGAACACATGTATTAACCTACAGTTTAACAGCTGATTGTTTTATTGTTATTTCCTTGATTTTTCTTTGTTTACATTTAGTTGTTTACTATTTGAATTGGTGGTTGAGGTCCGTAAAGTGTGTTTCTAAAGTGATGTTTTTAATCTGTACCATTAATAAGTATTGGGAAGTTAAGTGATGCATGGATTTCATAACCAAAAATTATTATTTTAAACTGTCAATTATAAATTGTTCAAATTTAATTTATAATTCACAGTTTAAAATAGTATTTAATATTCGTTATTTTGAACTGTTAATTATAAACTCAATATTTTACATTAGTTGAAAAATGAATAACTTTACTCTTCACTACATGGTTGGTGATGGAAACTGTTTCTTTAGAAGTGTCTCATTTTTATGCCATAAATCTGAATCCAGATACAGTGATATACGATCCACAGTAGTTGATGAAGTCGTCAATAACTGGGACTACTATTCTCCTTTTATCGTAGGGGATAAGACATATAGACTAGAAGTAAAAAACGCGACGGGATACAGAAATTTGATGACCAAAGATGGGGAATACGCCGGTAATGTCGAAATCGAAGCTGCAGCAAGAGTTTTTGACTGCCAATTCAAAATATATGCTGAGAAATTGGATTATTTTGTAACGGTTGGTGAAGGCACAACAATCTATAAACTACGATTCTCAGGAAATGTGGATGCTGGGCATTACGATAGTATGCCTGAGAATCAAGAAAAGATGTAATCTTACCAAAATCAAAACGTGGCCGTGCATCAAACAATAGAAAAAGTAAAACATGTTCTGGCAGACATGAATCAACAGCTCATAAAAATAAATTGAAGAAACCGATTTATAGTATAGATAAAGATTTACTCCAAGGGGTAAAAAAGTGTTTATCAAGCAATCAAAAGGATGGAGACCCAGATAATGAAAAGGAAAAGGAACAAGATAGTCTGACCAACACTTCACTCAGAGATGATGCAACTTCCTCAACCTGCAAACGAGGACGTCCAGGAAAGAATAGAGAAAGGAAAACATGTTCTGGCAGACGTGAATCAGCAGCTCATCACACAGGTCCAGCGGAGAATGGAAAAAGAAAAAAATGTTATGGAGACACAGAAGATGAAACAAAACAAGATAATGTGACTAACACTTTACTCAAAGATGATGCAGCTTCCTCAACCTGCAAACAAGGACGTCCAGCAAAGAATAGAAAAAGGATAACATGTTCTGGCAGACGTGAATCAACAGCTCATCACACAAGAATAGGAGGGGGAAACAATAGTGATGTAAATAATAGTTTACAGCTACCTATTACTTTTGTGCCTGAAGCCTTAAAAGATATAAACGATGAAAGTGAAATAAAGTTACACTCATGTGGTAGTCTTAGTGAAGTGTGTGAATTCTGTGGTGCTAAACACTTTGTCGGAGAAAGACCTGGTGATAAAATGTTTTCTAGATGCTGCTCAAAAGGAAAATTTACATTAGAACGGATTCAAACTGCATTATTACTTGAACAGCTTATGACTAATAACAATATTTATTCCGATAACTTTAAGTCCAATATCCGTTCAATTAACAGCTCCCTGTCTTTTGCTTCGATGGGAGCACAAATAGTCCCCCCTTCAAGTTATGGTCCTTATTGTTTTAGAATAAATGGCGCTATTTATCATCGTGCTGGTACATTACATCCTGAAAATGGAGAGCAGCGTAAATATGCTCAGTGGTACATACTCGATCCTGATGAGGCTACTGCTCAAAGAATGAAAATCAAAGAAAACTCTGGATGCAATGAACATTTATTACAAACATTAGGCTTATTCATGTCAAAGTATAATCCATTTGCAGAAGCCTGCAAAATGATGTATGAAGTAGATACACAGATTTACCATTTGTTTTAAAAAGACGGCAATTTCCTTTAAAATTAGCGTTTGCTATTACAATAAACAAAGCGCAAGGCCAGACATTGGATAAAGTTGGGATATACCTTCCAGCACCAGTATTCAGCCATGGACAATTGTATGTTGCAATATCAAGGGTTAAGGTTTGAAGACATAAAAATTAAAATTATCCCTAGCAAAGAACAAGGAAGATTATTAAAACAATCAGAGATGAAGTCTTTTCAAAGAATGTTGTTTACAAAGAAATACTGTAAATAAAATATTTTTGTAAAATTGTTTGTGTTTTTCATTATTTTACTCTTTTAAAAAATCTGTTTATTTTATAAACAATCTCATTCTTAAAAAAATTTTCAGGTACTTACAAGGGCATATATTATGTACTACTGTACTTTCTAGGGACCGTTGTATTTAACTACAACGGGCTCTGTTGCTAGTACTCTCTATAAATTACATTTTTCAAATCTAGAGCCATATAAATACAGAACTGTGCAACATAGTGGATTTAATATGAGCATTTTTTTAACAATATTATGCAGGATGTATGGTTTTATTTACATTTAAAAATTTATCGTGCATCGTAAGTAAAACTAACTGTCCTTAGTTTTAACTATTTTAAAACAGTAGGGTAATTATAGGGATTGTATCGCATCAGCTGATCTGACCATATGGAAATAATTGCTTTAAAAAGGCGGATATGACGTAGAGTTGGGTTTTATGCGGGTGTTTCCGGTGGTACGTCACTTGTGACGTATGTGGGTAGTGACGTAGGTTGTTGAGGTAATTTGTGTGTGTTAAAAAGAATAGGAGGGATGGTTTAGTTATAGCGGATTCAAGCTGACGTCATAATGAGAGTGATCATATGATGTTCAAGGTCATTTGTTTGTGTTTTAAAAAAGGAAGCTACCCTACAACACTTATAGTGTAGGATAGCTTCCTTGTTTTGTTTATTGTTTATTTGTATAAAACATGAGGAATGACAATAACTTACATACTATTACAATTAATAAGGAAAACATGTGCGAACGAACGTATCTAGAGTGAGCGTCTGCTAAAGTGTAAAACGAATGAGTTTATTGGTGGCCTTTATAAAGGCCGTTTTGTGTAGTTCGGCGACGCTTGTGTACTTTGATGTTTACTTCTTCAACTCCTCTATTGTATTATGGAGCTCTTTCCATCTTGCCATGTCTGCATTGTGCTCGGCCCATTCGATGTTGTCTCGAGGCTGAGCGCACCAAACACGATCAAATTTGCGGCGAATCTCTTTCTCCTCCTCTAGCAGTTGAAGTAGTTTTTTTTCCTTTCGTTTTCGCTCTTGCTCTTCTGCTTCGATGCATGCTTGGTGTAGGTCAGAGTCTTCAATATCGCTTGTCCACTGTTGTTGTTGTTGTTGTAGGTTGGCCATCTTGTGCAAAGTAAACGAGAAAGATTGAGTTGACTGGTGAAGAGCTGGATGCGAAGTGACTGTTGCGTGTAAAGAAGTGCAGGTCCCTGACGAAGTGGGCGGAGCTAAAGCAGTAGGGGTGGGGGAAAGTAGTAGAGGTGGGGGAGAGCATCACGAGGGCATCATTCCATCCGTTTTAAAAGTATTTTGATTCTACGTCCCTTGTCTTGTGAGTGATGTTTCAGTTTTTCTTGATACGTTTTACAATTACATTGACAATAGGAGAAAGATTCACATTTTTTACAAGCCATTCCATCTACTTGACATTCAGGTGTTTTGAAACACTTAAGATTACAACAATAGTATTTTAAATCGTATTCCGATTTGTGATCAAAAGATGAATTGGAATTACACTGTGACATGTTGCTCGACTGAATTCTAAAACAAGAATGAAAAGCAATGTGTTGTGAGCTGCTATTTATAGTGCAAGAGTCAGCAGCTCTCATGCATCTGCCACAAGTTAGTCTACATTTTTCCATAGTAGGTTAACCATTTGTGTTAGATCGTGTATGTAATTTTGATGCTTGTCTTGATATGTTTTACACCTACATTTGCAATAGCCAACAGACTCACATTTTTTACAAGCTTTTCCATCAACTTTACTTTCAGGCTTTCTAAAACATTTTAAATTACAACAATAGTTTTCCAAATCGTATTTGGATTTGTAAACAAAAGGTAAATTGTATTTACGCTGTGACATGATGCTCGGTGAATTGTTGAAACAAGACTGAGAGCAACTGCGTGTAAGACCTGTTATTTATAGTAAAAAGCTCAAGGTCATTTGTTTGAATTTTAAAAAAAGAAACAACATATCAGCATATAGAATTAATTATATGCTGATATGTCGTTTCCTCTTTTAATTTTTTTATTTATTTTTTTAATGACAAAAACATTTAACAAACATATGTACATAGATGGTTATTTACAGAAAAAAACTTAAAACTAACATTGATGGGTGATGTGTAGAGATAGTTCAGTGGAATTGTTTCCGCAAACTCCGTGTGATACCAAATAGAGGGATCCTGGTTGAATACCTCGCAGGTCTTCGTTTTGTAGTTGCTGCACAAATCGTCTTGGAAGATAAACTTGAAATTTCGGTTCATCACCTGGTGAAAACGGTGCCTCGCTCAGTGATGCTAAAATTGCGTCTCCATGTGAAGTTTCTGTCTTCTTCAGCTCGTGAACGATGTAGTGTTTGTGTTCCTTCAATTCGTGACATTTCTTAGTACTTAGAATGCTGGATTTGGACTGGGTGTTGAACTGATCCACCAAAGACTGGAGAAACTGTTGTGAAGCCATTTTCTTGATTAGGACTACCCTGTGAGATGTTGCCTCTGCGATGTCTGGAGTAATACTGATGAGGATCCTGAGACTGTCCACTGTATTTATAGCACACGTTCCCCCCTCCACTGCTATTTCCTTCGTAATACTTCCACTGTTGCTGTTTGAATTTATTTTTGTCCCAATAGTGAAGAACTAGAAAATTAGCTAATCGGTATGCGTTTTGTAGTGCACATTGTGTTACTGTGCGATAAGAGTGATCTGTTAAAGTACAAATAGGTCCATAATTAATTTGATGATCCTTGTCCATTCTTATGTCGAAAACATCGTGATATGTGTATTGTTGTATCCATTGTCTTTTTTCCGATCCTCTTGTATAAATATGGGAAAACTTGTTAGAAAAATGATACATGATATTGTTCAAGTGCTTATAGCTTATCAATCCTTCGTTCCACTGAATATGGTGAAAATGTTTGGTTATCCATTTGTTTGTTCTTCTTGCTTTGTCATTCAATTGGTTTACTGAAAATGGAGCTTCAAATATAAACGGGTATACGACATGTGTAATCAAATCTAAAATCACTAATTCTTTTATCACAAATTCATCTTTGTTATCACGAAATGCTTGAAATTCTATTACACAGGGTTTTATATCCATAATGTTTAACCCTATCTACACACCACCACGTATAGTGTTCAACTGAATTCACACCGCGCCTTGGTCACTCTTTTATACTGTTTTTCTTTAATTACACTTCTTGGGTTGCTGGTTCTTCTTGGTTTATAGTTTCATATTCTTCAACAGCTTCTATCGCTTCTATCGCTTCTTCATCAATTGATTCGAAGTTCCTTAACTGTCTCCACATACCAACTTCATGAGGCAATCTATTAAAAATAGATGTATCCACGTGTCCGTATAATATGGTGCTTTCCGGTTGTTTTTCCATTGTATCAATTAAATACTCTTTGATGATTGAACTTGAGAATACAAGTTGTTTCATATATCTAGAGATAGGAGACGTTGCATGCATTAAAATGTAGAATTCTTCACGTGAGAGTAAAATTTTACTTTCATGTTGAGTTAAATCTCTAAATCGTACTTGTAGTGTTCCACGATTCTTTACTATGTCAATTTCATTGTCAGAATCCAAAAGTCGAATATTAGTTTTCCTTCCGCAAACATTAGTATTTAAGTAACATTCAATTAGATTTAAATGTTTTAGAAAAGATTCCCATGCCGTTTCAGAAAATATAACCATTTTTGTACCATGCTGCAAGATTACTGTAGGTGTATATTCCGAAGATTTCATTAGTCCAGCTGTTACACTTTTACCCAAACATAGTGAGATAGGATAGTAAATGCGTAGGAAAACTTCTTTCAAAATATTAATTGGGATTGTATCTTCATCTTTCCGCTTCCTTTTAGTGCCATTTTTTTTAGTTTTTTCTTCTTTTTCTTCCTTGTCCTCCTTGTCTTCTTGTTTTCGAAACTTTAAAAACTCTTCTATTTCATTGACGATTTCTTGATGGTTTTCTTGATCCAATAATGCTGCTTCCTCTGCATCCTTTTGTACGACTGATGGAGAACTCATTTTACTCATGATGTAGTGTAGGATGTTACCCATTCAACGAACGAGCAAAGACTGATTGGTGGTGTGCGAAGCTCCTCCTTTTATAGCCGACTGGTGGTTGTGGTGAAACTCATTTACAACACTGTTTTGACTAATCCCGTCAATGGTGTGTACGTTACAATTTTATCATGCAAAATTAAACAATATGCAGATGTTGCATCAGCACTTAAATTTTAAATATAGAATATTTACTGTCACAAGAAAGTTTTCATTGTTAGCTGACATAAGTAAACTACCAATGACAACGAAAAGTTTAAAATTTAATTTAACCAAATGCAGAATAGTATGCAGGCCGTTGGACCTCTCAACTAATTACAAAGTGGTCAACTTAAATTTTAAATATAGAATATTTACTGTCACAAGAAAGTTTTCATTGTTAGCTGACATAAGTAAACTACCAATGACAACGAAAAGTTTAAAATTTAATTTAACCAAATGCAGAATAGTATGCAGGCCGTTGGACCTCTCAACTAATTACAAAATGGTCAACATAAATTTTAAAATATAGAATATTTACAGTCACAAGAAAGTGTTCATTGTTAGCTGACATAAGTAAACTACCAATGACAACGAAAAGTTTAAAATTTAATTTAACCAAATGCAGAATAGTATGCAGGCCGTTGGACCTCTCAACTAATTACAAAATGGTCAACTTAAATTTTAAAATATAGAATATTTACAGTCACAAGAAAGTGTCCATTGTTAGCTGACATAAGTAAACTACCAATGACAACAAAGGTTTAAAATTTAATTTAACCAAATGCAGAATAGTATGCAGGCCGTTGGACCTCTCAACTAATTACAAAATGGTCAACTTAAATTTTAAAATATAGAATATTTACAGTCACAAGAAAGTGTTCATTGTTAGCTGACATAAGTAAACTACCAATGACAACGAAAAGTTTAAAATTTAATTTAACCAAATGCAGAATAGTATGCAGGCCGTTGGACCTCTCAACTAATTACAAAATGGTCAACTTAAATTTTAAAATATAGAATATTTACAGTCACAAGAAAGTGTTCATTGTTAGCTGACATAAGTAAACTACCAATGACAACGAAAAGTTTAAAATTTAATTTAACCGAATGCAGAATAGTATGCAGGCCGTTGGACCTCTCAACTAATTACAAAGTGGTCAACTTAAATTTTAAATATAGAATATTTACAGTCACAAAAGATTGTTCATTTTAATGGGGGACTTCTTTATCCTTTGTTAGCTGAAATATCACATGATTAGAAAAATACAACACTCTGCGCAATTCAAGTACTAAAGACACGATGCACTCCATAAAGTAAAACCATCTAAGATACAAGCTAAAAAAACAACATGCAGCACATGCTATTGACTAAAATATTAAGTTAGATTGGCCAAATCTAACGAAAGGTTTTAATCAAAAGTCAGTCAGTCTACACTCAACCAGTCAGCTGTGCCAGTTGGGTGAGACTGACTACAGTCCGTTCGCTGCCGCTACTTTTATCCGCGAGCCAGTTGGGAGGGAGTCGGTTGGGAGGTTTACCCTGCTTCGCGGGTAAATTTCCCTACTGTCGGGTAATTCTACCTACTAAGTAAGGAAGTCTCCAACATCACATCATTCAGTGTTGAACCTTCAACGGAGACTGTTCACATATGCTAGCTCTGTTCTGATGTTAACTATGGATAAGCCAAGTACAATCACACAAGATAAACTAAAGAGAATAAAAGAAGATTTAAAGAAATCTACTACTACTAAAACTAGCAATTTTCGCAAGTCAATGTCACTACGTCTAAAGTTTCAGAAGCAAATTAAATTACCACTACATTGGAATGCATCAGGATCAAATTATTCTAATCAATTATCACCTGAAGCCATATGTCAAGAAATGAAGCTTCCTCAACTAGTAAGTCCAATAGAAACAGAAAAAGTAACATTTAAATATCTGTTACAAAACAAACATTATCAATTAGTAGAACAAAGACAAAATGAAAATGGTAAAACATTTATTTTCTTTTATGACAACAAGTTTTTAGAGGTTTGCTTTCCGACACGATTAAATGTGCCAAAGCCTCCTGACGTTGAAGATGGCAAACTAATTTATTTGATTCACACAAGTCAGGACACATGGAATTGGGTATAATTCACTTAAAAAAATCAGTCTTTCTAAAGACTCCATTATATAAACATATTTGAACCACAAAGTCTAATCTGTCAAACTATTTAACAAAATATAAACGATGTTTAATTTTACTTTATTTTTTACGTCACGGTCTCCAGTACCCCTAATACAACACTACTGATGTGTTTTTTTAAGACCAACAAATATTTTCTAACAGGGGGAAAATATATCTACTATTAGGAACATATTTCTGTATAAACATTTTTTAACCACAAACAGCTAACCTGCGACTATCTAACATAAGATATAAATTAAAATTGGTTTTTACAATACCTTGTGTTGTTGAGTCAATCGAGGTGTAGTATTACGATGGCATCACTGCAAAACGATAGACCCAGGACCGTACAACACTCCGCCGCTATGTCCAAACGCGAACTGTGTGGATACTATCCAAATCTGGGTACAGCTCCGCGAAGGTTGAGTAACAAGGCCGGGCGTGGCCGCGACCCTGACCAAACTTTCCTCCGTCCAACTAACCCAATTCCGCGGTGACCAGTGAGTCACCCATGCCGCGCCGCGCCGCGCCCCGCTGACCTTACTAGAATACTACACAGTACTGTTGACTATGAATTTAACTAAATCCATCATTTAATTGTATAAAATGTGTTTTGATCGTTAAACAATTAGAACAGTACCCACATACGTCACAAGTGACGTACCACCGGAAACACCCGCATTAAACCCAACTCTACGTCATATCCGCCTTTTTAAAGCAATTATTTCCATATGGTCAGATCAGCTGATGCGATACAATCCCTATAATTACCCTACTTAAAACCAACGTAATTCATCAAGGTCTTAATCAACCAAGTTAGAATAATATGTGGACTTAAGTTCCCTGAAATTGAATTAGCTAACAATTATATATTCTAATAAGGTACTCATATCAATAGGGTTCAATAGGGTTACAAGGGTTTACGATGAATCTAAACATACCTATTTTGTAAAATAACTAAACTAGTTATGCATAGTTTTCTACTTGTTTATCGTTATTTAGAATTTATCAAAAGTTTTTAAATTTTTTTTACCTGCGCCCTACGTTTCACTGACAATTCAATAAATTAAAATTTATAAACTAAATTACTATCCAAATATCAATTTTAAACTGTTGATTTGCGTTGCCTTTGTAATAAAACACAGGTTAAACACATTGATACAATAGAACACTATCAATATTCGCACTTGAAAATCTGTAAATGTATTCAAAACAATACAAATGGTCATGAATAAAAAGCTGGCCATTGAATACAGTTGTGAAGTATATTGTTGGATTGTAAATTACTGACTGATGTTCGCTACAAACCAAAATCAGTGTCTGCCAGATTATTCTGAGCATTGCCTACTTACTATACTCAATATACTGCTCTCTTACTTTGTATCATATTTAAAATTAAATTACTAATATTTATAGATATGGATATAACTTTAGGAATAAGCAAGCAAAGTGAAGAAGGTGGGTTTTATTTTTCTTGTTGATTGAAGAATCCTGTAGTAGTAGGCTACTTACTTGTATATACTTAACGTATACTTTTTATCTTTATAAAGTTAAAATTAAGTACTGTAGTTTAATGTGGGTTGTAAACTTTAAACCCTTAAAATAATAATATGAAATTAAACAAAGTAACCATTAGGGAAATTTTTTATGTGTGCATATGTTTAGTGATTGTTTTTAGTAAACGTAAATATGTTTGAATTTTCAGAAACAAAGTGTGCAGGATAATTATAATTTAACTTTAACTCACACGCTTGAAAACATATAACATAAATAAGTAACTTGATTTGTGTAATTTGCGTAAGAGTATAAATTACTGTAATTATTCAACACTACACTAATTATAAACATAATGGAAGGGGTTGTTAGTTAATTGAGCTCGCAAGAAGTAAGCGGCTAAAAGGAAGGTGAACAACTACAAAGACACATTTGTACCCCTGACAAACAGGGGAACTCCCCTATCTATACTGTAGAGGATGGTTGGGGGATCTGTACAAACTGGAGATTTTAAAGACTTAAAATAAGGTTTTTATGGTTTTACGTTTTCCAAAGAGCCAGGTTCAGATCGTATTTATGGTAAAAACAACTAAATGAAAACTAATATTTGTCTAAAACTACTGTAGCTCATTTAAAAATGCATATTTCCAAGAGAAAGCCCGTATAGTGTACACACAAGTTGTACAATTTGTTATTAGTTTTTAGCCAACCAGTTATTTTGTTGAGTAGGAACATTTAAACCAATTAGTATATTCTAGAATTGGAAAAGTTATTTATTCATTGAAATGTGCATATTGATGTATACAAAATCGTGATTCGAAATGAAAAATAGTCTACTGAAAAAGGTGGGATACCTAAATAAGAATACAATGGGCTCTGGAGAAACTTAAAACTCCTAATGCTATACAAATTATGTTCCAGAATATATTTACATAATATGTTCAGAGGTCCTACTTATATTGTGTCAACAATGAAACTCGCATTTATAGTAGACCCTAACCTGAATTTAAAAATGTCCTTGACTGCTACAAAAGCTAATCCAGTAATAGATTTTTAATGCACTGCTTGAGCAACGATATAACGGAAAGACATATGTTTTATATCCAGTTGACATTCATGTAAACAGCTGATTTTTACGTCTGAGACATTCTTCAGGTAACACAATCAGCTTGAGTGCACATCAACTTGTAAAAAGGTAAGATTTTATGTTACTTAAGCGTAAACAAAGTCTAACCAAGAGAAAGGTTTAGAACTGTGGTTGATCTTAATTCTTCTGCAAAAACTTGTTGTTCAAATTATCATATTAACTAGTTAAAATTGTCCTATTCAGTTAAACAGGGTGTTTTTTTAAGCTTTTATCTTTATTTATGTAAAAACCACAATAGATAGAAATATGCAGTTTGCGAGAATCATCTATTGACGTAGGGGGCCCAATTGTTTTGAATTCAACGTTACATTCACATCCCCCCCCCTTCCCACCCTGCCACCAACTTATTCTTTTTAAATAGCAAGGTACCCCTTGTGACATATCAAATGAAAGAGCATGAACAAAGAAAATGTTTGATGAAAAAAACTGAAAATCGGTTCTTAAATTTGTGAGATATCCCCCCCCTTCCCGGAACTTATTTTTTCTTTTAATAGCAAGGTACCCCTTGTGACATATCAAATGAAAGAGCATGAAAAAAGAAAATGTTTGGTGAAAACAAACTGAAAATCGACTAATGAATTTGTGAGATAATCTCCCCCTCCTTTTCCCCTAACTTTTTTTAATAGCAAGGTATCCCTTGTGACATATCAAATAAAAAATAAAGGGAAGGGGGGAATGTGAATGTAACTTTGAATTAAAAAAAAATTGGGCCCCCTACGTCAATAGATTATTCCCGAAAACTTCATATTTCTATCTATTGCGGCTTTTACATAAATAAAGATGCAAATTTGTAAAAAACACCCTGTATAGGGGCATTCTCAATACATTAACATGTAATTTAATGTTTATGTAATGTTTTTCTCATTACTTATAACTGTATTGAAAACCCCACTGTCTGAAAAAAAAAACTCTATCTGTAAAAAGAATCGGTAGGTAAATGTTGATTAATAAAAAAGTACTTGCTGGACTTAGAGGAGGTACTATGCCGATTAAGAAAGATTCATGACAAAATAGAGGAGTCGGCAAAGGACATTTCCATTTAAAATTAGGTAATTACTTGAACAGGTAGTAAACGCTTTATAATTACATAAACCTAATTTTACATGACAACACTTTTTTTGTGATTGAAAGCCTAATTTTCCTAACAGAAAAACTAAAAATATCCGTTTTTCCTTTTGTTCTTACAACAAAACGTTGCACTGTGGCTAAAATGTTATCCTCATCTATAACTAGCAAATACTTATCTCTTCCCAAAAGATGAAATTAGCTGTATTTTTTTAGAAACATGTGTAAAAATAGCTTTTTCCTCAAATAACATTTCTGTGGCTTTAATCTGAAATAACAACAGGAGACGGAAATCGAATTTGTCCATCATCGGTGGTTCGTTTTGTTTCGTGACAATATTGTTTTATAAAATCGTTTCGGATGTCTTTCTAGAATTTTTTCAGAAAAAATATTATTATAAAATAGTGATCTAGATTTATTTTAGTGAGTTAACAAGCAGTGTATATTCTCACAAGTATTAATTCTTCAAGTAAAAATGTATATTACTATCCAATCTGCAATAAATCATAATTTAAAAGGTTTGAAATTAGTTAGTAAATATCTGTAAATAAATTTTAGGAGATATTTGATTCTATTGTATAATAATTAGATTCAAATCAAAAGATAGGTACATTATTTTATTCAATCCATTCTATTTACAAAATTGGTAAACATAAACAATCAATTAATGAACACATGTTTAAAACTATACATCAACTCTCCCCCCTTAGTGTAAGGGAAGTATTTGGTCTGAGTGACGAGTCCAAGTGAGTCCAGTGTCTGTCTTGACTTTAAACATAACATTTCCTGTTCTTGAAATTATTTTCCCTTCCTTCCACTTTACTTTTGAGGAATAATTTCTTACCAGTACTCTCGGCAGCCAATGATTTCTTAACAGTTTGGACAAATCGTTCAGCTTGGCCATTGCTTGATGGGTGAAAAGGTGCACAAGTCCTATGGCAAATTCCATTATTGCTTAGAAACCTTTGAAAAAGTGCACTCGTAAATTGGGAGCCGTTGTCTGTTACTATCATAACTGGCAGTCCAAAAGTTGAAAATAAGTGACTTAAATTTCGAATGCACCAGTCTGAAGAAGTGTTTTTTGTATGTATAACCTCCAACCATTTTGTATGGGCGTCAATAATTATGAAGAAATAATTTCCATTTACGGGTCCACAAAAATCCAAATGTAAGCGATGCCAGGGAGCTGTAGGTTCTTCCCAAGGGTGATGGTTTAATTTAGATGGTTCATTTCTTTTCTGTTTGCATTTGTCACAGTTATTAACCAAGTTTTCAATATCATTATCCAAGTTTTTCCAATATACATAACTTCGCGCCATGGCCTTCATTTTCGACATGCCTAAATGCCCAATGTGTAGTTCCTTGAGAACTTCTTTCTGCAATGTGTTAGGTATTACAACTCGACTACCTCTAAAGATGCAACCTTTATGTAAACTTAAATCATTATTTCGGAAACCAACCTTTTCCAGATTTTCTCCATTTTCTAGTGCTGTAACTATTGTAGCTAGTACAGGGTCTTTCTTTGTATGCTCTGCAAGTGTACATTGTGTGAGAGGAAGAATTGCTATTTGATTCATTTGGAACTTGGAATACAAGTCTTCATCATCTTGAGTTTGTTCAACTGGAAAACGAGACAAGAAATCTGCGTTACAGTGGTCTGAAGTTCTTCTATACTCAATTGTATAATCAAACCCAGCAAGGAAAAGTGAGTAGTTCAATAAACGAGTAGCTGACATTGCCGGTAAGCATTTTGATGGATGGAATATGGAAACAAGAGGTTTGTGGTCCGTCTGAAGAACAAACTTTCGTCCATAGCAATAAGCAAAGAATTTCTTTACCCCCCAGTAAATTGCTGTAGCTTCTTTGTCTATTTGACTGTACTGTTTTTCACTTTTTGATAAAGATCGGGAAGCAAAAGCTATGGGTTGTTCCGACCCATCAGGAAACTTATGGGAAATTACTGCTCCCAATCCATAAGGAGATGCGTCAGTTGAGAGTATTAGAGGAAGTTTTGGATTGTAGTGTGCTAGAGTGTTGTCATTGGCTATGTGCTTTTTAACATTGATAAAGCTGTTTTCACATTCTTGTGACCATTCAAATCGCTGTCCTTTCTGTAGTATCTTATTCAATGGATATAGCTTTTCGGCCAGTCTTGGTATGAATTTGTTGTAGTAATTGGCCATGCCAATGAAAGATCGTAGTTGATTCACATTTCTAGGTTTTTCTGCCTCGATAATTGCTTTGACCTTTTCTGAGTTTTTCTTCAGCCCGTTTTCATCAATTGTATGTCCCAAGTATGTTATTCTTTGTTGAAAGAATTTACATTTGTCAAAATTTAATTTCAAGTTATGCGCTCTAAGTTTTTCTAGGATAGTTTTTAATCTCTCTAGTGTACTCTTGTAATCTGTACCTTGAATGATTATATCATCGAAAAAGCACTTAACTCCATCAGTCCCTTGCAGTACCTTATCCATGAATCTTTGCCACAGTGCTGGTGCTACTTTCACTCCAAACATCAACCTGTTTACTTTATACAAACCTTTCTGAGTGCTTATTGTTTGTAGCAGAGCACTTTCAGAGTCCATTGGCATGTGTAAGTAAGCATTACTAACATCGAGTGTGCAGAAAAATTTTCCTCCATTCATCTCTGCAAAGATGTCCTCAATTCTTTGTATTGGATACTTCTCATCACGGATAACTTTATTCAACGTAGTCTTGTAATCTGCACATATTCGTACCGAACCATTAGGTTTAACTACTGGCACAATTGGCGTACCCCATTCTGAGTTTTCAATCTTTGTAATAATACCAGCTTTTTCCAGTCGATCGAGTTCTTCTTCCACCTTTTGTTTAATAGCATAGGGCACTTGCCTCGGCTTCACAAATATTGGACCACAGTCTTCTTTTAGATTCAGGTGTCCTTTTTCATTTGGAATGCAACCAATTTCCTTACTGAATATATCTGAATAACTGTCAAGAACTTGTGTCAACTCAGATGAGTTTTGATTCAACATTCTAATATCACCAATTTCTAAATTGACTTCTCTTATCCAGTCTCTACCAAATATTGGTTCAACATCTTGGTCGATAATAAATAGTTTTCCGAAGTAAATCTTTTCTTTGTACTGAAACCTAACATATACTACGCCCTTAGTTTGTATGATTTCACCTGTATATGTGCGAAGCTGTACATGTGATTTGAACATTCTTTTATTGATATCTAATCTCTTATAGTCCTCAAATGAGATTGAAGATAGCGCTGCTCCTGTATCAAGTTCCATAGATAATGGTTTTCCTTCAATTTCTATTTTCATAATGAACTTATCACTGTTATTTACTTGAAGTTTATAAGAATCGTAGGTAGTATGATCTAACTGTTTTTCAATCTCTCTGTCCTCTAGTTGGTCAATTCGTTGTTTTCTTGGTCCTCCCATACATACCTTTGCAATATGCCCTACTTTGTTACATAAATTGCAAAATTCATTTCTAAACTTACATGTATTTGCTCTATGGTCTTTATCTCCACACCGATAACACCGTCCTTGTAGACCTGAAAACTTTGAACGGGAAGGAGAATATTGGTCTTTGTTTGTTGCCTGTACAGCGTTCTTATTCCCAGAGTATCTGTCCCATTTTCTTGTCTGATTCTCTACAACCTTGAGCACTGGAACTGCTGGTGGTGCTGTGTGAGCAGTCATCATGCTGCTTTCAGTTCTCGAAGCTTCCAGTGATGTTGCAAGTTCAAGTGCTTCCTTAAAAGTAGTTACAATTTTCTTCTGTAAAAGTTGTCCTTTAATATCATGGTCGTGAAGTCCTCTTACCAATTGCATGCGTAATAACATATCAGTTACTGACTTTCCACAATCACAGTTAAACTGACAATCTTTAGACAGTTTCTTCAATTCCATAGCGAATTCGATGATTGACTCATTCGGTTGTTGTACTCTACACACAAAGCGATGTTGTAATGTTAATACACTTGGTAATGGTTCCAAATGGTCTTTTAAAACAGTAACAACATTTTCATAGTTCATCTTGTAAGGGTCATCAGGGGCAACTATGTCTAGAAGCCGTTCATGTAGTTTAGGTGAAAGTGCATGTAGTAAACTACAAAGCTTTGTTTTCTCTTCATTTACATCTTTAAGTACCAGAAAATTTTCAAATCTTTTAATGAAATTCCTAAAAGATTCTTCTTCGTCGTATGGAACAAAACTAATGTTTGATGTTGTGCTTGGTTCCTTGTTATGTGGATTTGCTGTTGTAGGCTCTATATTATTGTGTCGTGTCTTTTCATTTCTCAATACTGCTTCTAAAACAATGTACATTTCTTCTGTCTCACTTCTGTGTACGAGGCTAGATCATCTTGTTCTTCATCTTCAGTGGCTAGTTCAATTTTGGTTTGTGCATCTTCAAATTGTTTCCAATACGATCTTAAACTGTCTAACCTCACCTCTATCTCTGCACTTGTCATTTTATCAGTTGCTTTATTTTCTATAATTAGTTTAAATGCTTTGGAAATTTGCCTTTTTGCAACTGATCTCAACTTCTTTATATTTCCTATTTCCGTCATCCTCGTCGCCATTTATTGTATAATAATTAGATTCAAATCAAAAGATAGGTACATTATTTTATTCAATCCATTCTATTTACAAAATTGGTAAACATAAACAATCAATTAATGAACACATGTTTAAAACTATACATCAGATTCGGATACTAAAAGCTACTGTTATTTTTTAGCAAACAAATTTTGTAATATTTCCCCATTTTTACCAATTTGCCTTCTTACAATAAAAAAATTAAATGTTTTCAACATAAGCTTCTTGAAAAAAAGCTTGAAAGGAAAAAGGAATTATTATTTAGCGTTTCACAAAAATTATTTGTGTTCTTGGTCGTTGTAAAACAATTTCTCGTAGATAATTCAGCAGTTCTTTAGTAATGTAAAAGAATGGTTATCACAGTCACTCAGCAATTCAGATCATTTGTCTTTGTTATCAATGGCTGACACGACCGGAGATGATGCTACTATCAGTAGCTTACTTCTACGGAATTATTCATTTCTGTTGATTTTTAATCGCACATCTTATATCATATGTTGGTAAAATGACACTCATGGAAAAATAAGAATTGACAAAAGATATAGTTTGTTTCAAATTTCACAGACGATCACTAAAAAATTATATAAATTGCAACTTTCAAATTTCGAATATAAAAGGAATATATTTTTTCGCGCACAAAGGATAATCTTATATACTGGTACCTAGCTGTATACTCAAGTTAATTTTTCTATTGAACAACAATGTGCAATTTGGTGTATTATTTTACTTGAAATGTAATGGTTTTCGAACTTTTGATGATTTATTGATCAACTAAAGTTGATGATTTTGTTATTTAAATTGCAAATCAGTATAAAATTGTCAAGTAAGCTAAAATTGTTGACTATCTACTATCTTTAAAGTATAAAACAATATTCCATAAAAATTGAAATCTCGCTTTAAACTGTTAACGGTAGCTACGAAATTTTAGTGAACTGTTTTAACAAAACGAAAATTTAATTAGTACAATACAATAAGGTGAAGAGGTATTAGCTATTTTACATTTGACACAATATGTAGAAAGAGAACATTTTAAAAATCGCGTTGCAGCAATCCAATATGTTTCAATGGATTTCACTGTTCGGCCGGCGGTTACCCTCTCTAGACATTTGAGTTTTATTAAAACCCAGCAAAATGAAAATAATAAATTCGCAGATAACCGAAGGTGAAAGGATTTTACCACTTTTTAAACCCAGATTATTGACTATTAATTTGACGAAAGAATTGTTATTTTAATTTTTTATTAATATCCAATATTTCTGTAATCATTACGGTTCAAAGAAGAACGGTCATTGTTTAAAAGAAATATTGAAATTTGTCTATTGGTGGAAAATATTCAAGTTAAATTTGTACTGTAGCTAACGTTATTAAGTTATTTTAATTTTACCATGTGACTAATATTGTGTTATTTATTATTTTAGCCACACACATTCTGCGATTGTTCACTTAAATGATAAATTGAGTTGTAGTTCTTGACTCTGTTACTTTCTTCATCCGTTTCTTAACTTCCAAAACATACTCAAAATTCGCTTTTCTACGCTAAGAAGCATATAATAACGTCGACAAGATATATATTTTAAGAATGAGGAACTATTTTCTTCTACCAGTGAAAAACTTATAATTGCTGGAATTTATTTTTTCCTACAAATGCATGGAAATTATTACATTGCCATAACTTTAAACTGTGCGCAAAATAGCTCATTACCGCTCTAGAGTGGGAATGGATCATTCCCGCTCGTTAATCAGCTGATTTCACAGTTTGTATGTCGTTTCTACACCAACCACAACCTCGGATCCGGTACATTAGTTAACCGGTAGGAAAATAACATAACCTTAAAAAAAACTAACATAACCTTAATGTCATTATATATATATATATATTTTTTTTTATAAACGAGCACAAACAGTATTTTCGCTCTTAAAACACAAATACCTATTGATCACTTAGAATCATAAAAAAACTTTAATATGGCAAAATCAATTTCGGTCACAGTTTGATGAATACATTAACGGAAAGTAAACAAAGATACGTCTTATAACACTTAAGACGCTTATTCACGCTTATACTGTTACTCACAAGACGGTAAATATACAAAAGATGGTAAGTGGTATAAAAAATGTTGCAAAACGTAAACTTTTGCAAATGGCAGTTTTTGAAAATAGTCCACGCTAAAGAACTTATTCAGTTTATATCTGGTCAGGCCATTGTACACTCCGTCACATTAGTCTTCGTTATCTGAGTCAGGTTGGAATGGTGATGACAGACTGTTATTATTTCACCGCTATTATTCAAATTGATTCCGCATGAAAGCATTTTCATTATGTATAATTTGATCCCGTTTGTACAGAATAACGCTGATTAATGTTATACCTCGGTGTCGGCCTTTGTTTATGTTTCAATGAAAAGAGACTTAATCCAGATCAGATGCTGGTAAACAATAAATAGGTGTAAATTGTATGTGGAATTTTGCCTAAATGTCTTTATGATTTAAAACAAAGTAGATTGAGGCATTCGTGAACATTACTACTTTAAGTAATAAAACTTGCGTTGTCTCAATGTGAAAATGTGTTGATTATTCAGTTATGTCAAAAAACCCTACTACATAGTTAAACAATTATTAATTTTAATTTTAATTTATTATTAATTAAATACTTAATTGAAAATACCAGGTTGAGTGGAAAATGGTAAAGAATGTCGTTGATAAAATATTTTCTTGATTAAAAAAGAGTCTTAATAAAATCCGAAACATTATTGCATTAATTTCTGTGTTTTAAATTTTTACCTACGACCGTTATTTTAAACTAGCCGTTTCACTTCGGTTCTTAGAATTGAAAAGATCAACTTAACATCATTGTTGTTTAACTTAACTAAACTGGTAACAGACCAATGAGATGCAAGGAAAGACAGAGAAGAAGTAAAATTGTAATGCCTTGAATGTCAACTAATCAGCTGTTTTGACAAATTTAATTGTTAATGAGTGGTGCAATTATTAAGTTTGATACAACGATTCCTTGCCTCACTGTCGGTGGCAATGAGAGGTTATAAAATGATTAATTGTGATAAAACAATAAATTAAAACGTGTATTTATGTACTCAGCAAAATTCATTTTACCACGAATGGTAAATTGCCAAGTTAACGCTGTTTTTTATATAACCGTTAGGATTTCGGTATGGTGTCGTCAGGAGGACTTGTCGTCATTATCTTCAACAAAGTTTAGTTTTCTACG
The DNA here is from genome assembly GCF_028750875.1 of Macrosteles quadrilineatus. NCBI lineage: Eukaryota > Metazoa > Arthropoda > Insecta > Hemiptera > Cicadellidae > Macrosteles > Macrosteles quadrilineatus. The sequence goes on from NW_026542597.1 coordinate 14,007,908, forward strand.
TACACTTGATTTATGAATTTTAAGTTTTACATTTATAAATTTAATAATTTTGTATCATATATTAATGCCATTTTAAAATACACCAACCTAACTCAAAAATGTTTATCTGAATTACAAAAGTTGCGTTTAAGTTGTCATAACAAGCTTTTTAACTTTTTCACGGTGAGAATTCAAAACTTTCTTTAAGTTTAATAATTGTTTCCCTATAAAATAAGACAATTATACTTAACTTACTGTGAGGGAAAAAATTTCGAATTGTAGACCAACGTTAAAATGTTTAATGCTAAATCTATACGATCTTTGTTATAAAAGACAGGACAGATCTGCAGCTTTGTTAGGTTAACTTATAAGGGAGTTTAACAAAGTGTAATCAGCTAAAAATACAATTATCAAGCCAAATTGGCTGTCTTAAACCGATTACAAGAAAGTATACAGGGAAACCCGGTAATAAAACCGATTAAATCCGTTGTCAACAAACCGTTATAAAATACCTAGCACCGAGTTAAAATATTTACTGTAACATTTTGCATCAAGTCACACGTTAATTTATTTCAACAAAGTATATATAATTCTACAAACTTCACACTCTTCGGAATTCGCCGTGAATTGACCACGATTTTCACGTTCATTATGTAAGTAATTATATTTCAGGTTATATTATTTAACTGTAAGCGTATCACTGGGATTGTAACATTGGGTATCCAACTACACTAGGAAAAGTTGCACTTGTATGAACTATGGAATATCAGTAAATTCAACGTAAATGCAGCAATAGTATTCGGTATTTTATAATCACCACACTTCCTTTGTACCTAGTTAACCTTTTTATATACATTGCTGTGATGTTTTGCCTTTCAATGATTCGATCTTTGAAGTCCAGTATCCTAAAAATACACAATTGCATTATTATTGATAAGCTGCAATACGGACTACGTGAAAGCACACTCCATTCCATTCATTATTTCCAACCAAGCAATACTTATAATTTAATTCATCTTCTTGTTACAGGAACCATAAACTGGTGTTGCTGGCATCTGCCGGTTGTGTGGCAGCGATTGGGTTTCTAATGTTCAAGTGGTTGTCACCTGCTGCTCCTCCTGCAGCAGGTGACGAACCTGCCGACTTCGATCTCGACTTGGTCGATTTTAGTGATGAAGAGGGAGAGCATTTTCCAGGGTGGGACTTTACCGATGAACAATTGGAGGTAAGTTGAACAGCGTGTGGTTCAAAAACATTATGATCTTACTCATAACCGTACTTGAGTGATGCGCTTAAATTAACTCGAAGCTTACTGTGATGTATGAGATATTTAATGTTAAGGTGGATAAGAGGTTTTTCATTTACATTGATTGCATTATCTACTGTTTAATTTTCTTACAAAATCATCCCAGGCGTGTTTCCGTCTGTCTGTTCCTGGGAAGGGTTTTCCCCACTAGCTATAAAAACATCCTAGGTAATTTATAAAACTATTTTACAGGACATTTGGCGCAACGAGTATGGTGGTGGTAGTGGGGATAATTAAAAAAGCGAAAGGAAACCAAGATCACTCTCAACCAAAAGAAGAGTAAAGGTTGAGGTACATCGGAGGGGAAGTGCCGAGGGGGGGAAATGGAGCCAAGGCGGCCAACGAAGATTAAAGATAACAGCCAGGGTGGCAAATGAATATGAAATATAGCCAAGGTGGCAACTTAAGAAAAGTAGAGCCAGGGTGGCCAACGAAGATTAAAGATAACAGCCAGGGTGGCAAATGAATATTAAATATAGCCAAGGAGGCAACTTAAGAAAAGTAGAGCCAGCCAGGGTGGCCAACGAAGATTAAAGATTACAGCCAGGGTGGCAAATGAATATTAAATATAGCCAAGGCGGAGTGATGTAGCCAAGGAGGCAACTTAAGAAAAGTAGAGCCAGGGTGGCAAATCCTATACTCTAATACGAGCAATGTTTGCTTGTATGTATGCTTGCTTGCTTGCTTGCTTGCAGAAAGATCTCGAAAACGGCTCCGACGATTTTCTTCAAATCTTGTAAATAGTTTATTTTTGGCCTAAAAACAAGTTTCATGCAGTTAGAACTGCCAACAAAAATCTAATTACGTAGAAAAACGAAACTGAAAGTCACATTTTTTTAACATTAGTCTTATGGGTTGCTAAGTAACCATGTTGGTTGAATTAAATAACAAGGAAAAGGTAAACAAAAGACTTGAAGTTGTAGCACGTGTTCATAATAAACCAACTACCCACAGTATACTAGCAAATTACAAATACAGTACAAAAGGAAAAACATCACTTGTTAATATTGAGCAAAGATTATACCAAAGATTGATTATACCTAAGATTACTCGAGACATTGTAGTCAAGGGTAGCAGTGCGAAGTCTAGGATCTGTTTATGACGAATACATTAAGGTATCTGCAATCCTAAAATGTTATGGGAAGGGAAGGAAACAGGTCCGTGACGTAGGAAGTAGTGAAGGAAGTAGTAAAGGCAATCATAAAATGCTATGGGAATAGAGGGAAACAGGTCCGTGACGTAGGAAGTGATGAAGGAAGTAGTAAATGCGAGCAGTCCGGAGTGTGGGGACTGTTTATGACGATAAGATTAGGGTATCTGCAATCCTAAAATGCTATGGGAAGGGAGGGAAACAGGTCCGTGACGTAGGAAGTGGTGAAGGAAGTAGTCAAGGCGAGCTGTCCGGAGTGTGGGAACTGTTTATGACGATTAGATAAGGGTATGGGCTATCCTAAAATGCTATGGGAAGGGAGGGAAACAGGTCCGCGACGTAGGAAGTGGTGACGGAAGTAGTCAAGGCGAGTTGTCCGGAGTGTGGGAACTGTTTATGACGATTAGATTAAGGTATCTGCAATCTTTAAATGCAATGGGAAGGGAGGGAAACAGGTCCGCGACGTAGGATGTGGTGAAGGAAGTAGTCAAGGCGAGCTGTCCGGAGTGTGGGAACTGTTTATGACGATTAGATTAATGTATCTGCAATCTTTAAATGCAATGGGAAGGGAGGGAAACATGTTTGCGACGTAGAAAGTGGTGAAGGAAGTAGTAAAGGCGATTAGTATGGAGTGTGGGAACTGTTTATGACGATTAGATTAACGTATCTGCAATTCTGAAATGCTATAGGAAGGGAGAAAAACAGGTCCGCTACGTTGGAAGTGGTGAAGGAAGTAGTCAAGGCGAGCTGTCCGGAGTGTGGGAACTGTTAATAACGATTAGATTAAGGTATCTACAATCTTAAAGTGCTATGGGAATGGAGGGAAACAGGTCCATGACGTAGGAAATGGTGTAGGACGTTGTAAAGGCGAGCCGTGTGGAGTTTGGGAACAGATTTATGTATCTCCGATACTAAGACTGCTTTCAGAGTGAACTAATGATTTTCTCCGAGCAAAGCTCGGTCCCCAGGTACTAAAGATTAAAGCAAACAGCCAGGGAGGCGACTGGCGAAAAGTAGAGCCAGGGTGGCAAATAAAGATTAAGGCAAACAGCCAGGGAGGCGACTGAAGAAAAGTAGAGCCAGGGTGGCAAAAAAAAGATTAAATATAGCCAAGGAGGCGACTTAAGAAAAATAGAGCCAGGGCGGCGTATGAAGATAAAATAGAGCCAAAGAGGCGGATCATGATAAAGAAAAAAGCCAGGGAGGCATATCAAGTCAAACAGCCAGGGAGGCTCATAAAGATAAAGGCAAAGAACCAAGCTGCTACATCGGCGAAGAGCCCAGGGTGGTGTATCTGAAAATACCTCCAAGAGTCCAAATTCATCATCTGAAAGCCTTGCATCCGAACCCACGACATCAATACCTTGGAACCGAAGTCCGTTGCGCTACTGACTGAGCCACCGACTCATCAGTACAGTTACAATAAAGTTACAGTATGTTTTATGAATAAAAATAACAAAATTACAAAGTAAAATCCTTATTTCAAATGTGTGTAAAGACTACGACTTTCGACTAACTTTTGTGAGTGCTGAGGTGTGATCTTAAACCAACGGAATGTATCTGTGTTCTCTCCGTGGCTCCGAGGCACACGCAGAACTAGTTGTGATAAAACTAGTCTGTAAAAAAGTTGGAACTAGAATCAAATGTCAAAATTTGTTTTATACTTATCACTTAGGAAACAATTACATTTTCTTTTAAAAAGGATGAGAATTTTAAAACTAGGTGTACATATGATGAAATTTCAACAAATTACCAATTACACACAAAAATTTAATGATATTTTTGTAGTAATTTCTTTAACGTATATTTTCTCAAAACTGAATCCCGAAACATTCAAATAATTGTGTCAATCTACTTTTGTAAATAACTGAAAAAAACAACGTAATATGTAAAAAAAAGATCTAATTTAATACCACACTGGTAGGATTGTACAAAATAAAAATAACAGCACTAGAAGTGGGCTATTGTCAAAATAGAGAGGAAATGTTTCAATACTCATAATAAAAGACGAAAGGAATGCTAAAAGATATGAATATGTAAGTAGCTTATAATGGATACGCACTGGTTTTACCTTTTCTCTTCAGAAAGTTATTCGATTCAACGCTATTCTGGGGACATCTTAAGATCCGTTTTATCAAATGTCTTCTGGTGCTTCAGACAAAGCCTTTAACAATCGGATTTTACGAATGAAGTTTCCGGAAGCGAAAATATCACGTTTGTCTTTGGTTAAAGAGAGACGAATTATATTCGCGTATATCACAAGGAGTTATTTTTAACATATTTATTTCCGAGCGTTAGTAATTAATAAAGATAATATGAAATATTTTTTCTCTATTCATTAGAGGTAATTTGAATTGTGTTTAACTATTGCTACATCAATAGATTTGTTCTGGGTTTACCTAATGTGATTTGTTTTAACTTAAATATTTTGTAATTTAGCTTTGTGAATCTTTGATAAATTTATGTAAATGGTATCTATGTTCTTCTTTATTAGTTATCCTTAGTATTTATTACAGAAGCTATGTTTTGAATGTTCTATTGTCCTAATTCATCAATAGTAATTTTATTTGGTTCCGATATATGTATGACTTATGTTTAATCTAATTTATACAGTATATTAGAGAGTTACCAAAATCTTTAACGAAAAACTGTAAAATATCATTGCAATGCCGACGCGTTGTTTTTAAAAGGTTGGCGACCTTAACTTGCATTTTCCAGTAAGATATGCTGGGGGACACAGGTGTTTTGTACTGTTAAAAGGTAGTGGAGGGTACTAGAACCCAAACCTACGACATTGCTCTCATGAGTTTTAAAGTCCGTTTCGCAACCGACTCATCAAATTAACGACAATTTACTCATAACGTTTACTCACTAAGTTGCATGTGAGAATAAACATAAAATTAACCAAATTTTCATTTATAAAATAGAAAGCTAAAATTAAAACTTATACCATCAATACAAAAATTTCACTTTTAAATGGTAATTCTTAACACAACATTTAGTTAATGACGTTTTTGAAGAGGACAATGCGTCTTTATAAACTGTATTTGCCTTAAATGTTTTTAACAAACTTACTTAGTACTTTATTTTTTTGCTTTGGGCAAATGGTTAAATAATTGTGTATTGCTTGAAAAATGTGTAAACGATTTTCTACAGATCTTTTGAAACAACCAATTCTCTCCCTAATACAAGTTAGACCAATAACTTTTTGTGTTGACAAGCCAGCCTTATACTTGCCACTTATCTTACACTTTTTATATAAAAAAATGATACAATAATCCAATGGGGAGGGTAAATAAAATATTTTTAGTTATACTCAACAATTATTGATAATAGACAACTACTATATTTTCCGTAAGAATGAATCGAAATAAATGAAGAGCCAGATAAAACTCAAACTTGCATTGCTTTTGTTGGTTTGTAACATTTTATCCTACTACTCCTTTCTTAGATATATTGTAACAAAACTCTGCAAATAAAATAATTTCTGCAAAATGATAATAAACCAGTTTTTAAAAGTTACATAAAAAAACTATTAAAAGATTATGAAAATTAAGAACTAATAACATGTGGGTTTCCCAAAGTTTTAAACATGAGTAATTCAAAGACATAAAGATACAAAACTAAACATTTCCGACATATTCCCCCCTTTTTTGAAATTTTTTTCAAAATAATGCATCATATTTCGACGTCAATGTCAAGATTTCTGGAGTAGGAAGACAAGTTTGACCAGTTTTATAATTACACAATCAACTAAAGTGGCATCACCGTCACCGTGGCTGTCCCTTTAGATTGAAAAATTATTTTTACCCTGCAACTTGTGCAGGACAAGTTGGCTTTGAAACTTTAACAAATGAAATTGTATAAATAATGGTTTATTTACAATCATTAATATTAAAACTAAGTTCATGTTTTAGACTATTTTTTTAATCCTCAAGAAAAAATCTATTTTCATTTTAAAAACAGTATTGGTCTTAAAAGTTCTTACTAGCATACATACTAGCATACATTCAGACATCCCATATCCCATATCCGGGGAGCGAGCTGGCCTAGTGGTTAGAGCACGGGACATGCCGCAACCCCTAGGTCTAGCCTGAAGTAATGTGAAAAACAATTCTGGGCTCGTGCCTAGCGTCCTAGGACAAAAAAAAAACATCCCATATCCTCTCCAACAGCTCTGTAAAACAGCTGAATGAGTTAAAATTCATCAATCTAGCTTTAATTATGTGTTCAGAATTTATAGGAATTTTAATATTAATAATGGGGAGTGAAGAATTTAGCTGTTAATTTTATGTATAGACATTCTTTCTTCCTCTTTAAAAAACAAACCACTACTAAGAGTTCATTTTCAATTTCAAACACAATCAAAAATCTAATATATTATTGAAGTGAGATAGTTAAATTAGGGGGCAACGTTTAAGGCCATTAACATATTAAGTAAATAGAAATATAGACATATTATGTCACATTAAAATTAAGCTTAGCATATTTGCAAAATGAGTGTGTAGATTTGCAGAAAAGAGTTGGTATGAAGGAACAGGCTGAGGCTTCTGCCCTACAAGTCATGCCAAAGGTATGGAAAGTTTTGGAAGTAATTTCCAAAGGTTTATACTCCTGACTTGCTTTCAAATGTGACATCATGCAATTAACTAAATGAACAACAGCTGATCCATACAATTAAAAGCTGTTTTTTATTTACATGGAAGTAGTTTTGACGGTTCTTTATTAACATTATAGAAATGTGTGAGTTAGGAAGAAAGTTAGGTTAAATTAAAGAAATGGAATAATAATTTTGTAGAATTGTCCTCAGAGTTTTCTTTGTATTCTATATAAGCTAAAGCTTAACAGAAAAAGTCTTGACTTGACACTCATCATCGGCGCTTATGCATTGTGCTTGATTGTATATAGCTAGATAATTTGAACCCCTTATATGAATTTGAAGAAACTTTTATTACACAAAGTGATAAGATAAGTGTTTGTTTCTAAAGTAAATAATAGACGCGTTTTTCTTTTCAGCATTTCCCTTCTTTTACGTACTCCCCCCGTTCAGAGGCACGGTTATACCAACTCGTAAATACAAAAAAGTCTACAAGAAACATTTTATTAAAACTACATAAAACAAAGTTGTGTACTTGTTCATGGATAAAATAAAGTAATAATTACTTATTACTTAAATAAAGTTCAAAGCTAAAATTTTTAGGCAGTATAAAATGATTGATGTACAAATACCTTAAGCAATAAAAACATTGATGACAGCGCAGCCACTCAGCAATATAGATCATTTGTCTTTGTTATCAACGGCTGATATGGCTAGGAATTATTTTCCAAAGAACTGTTCATTTTAGTAGTGTTAGTAAAATGTATATACTAAATAAACTGGAAAATTAAATAATGTTTCAATAATATGGTGATTGTGAGGTGTTAAAATACTTAACATATTTGTAAGGAATATTCAAATTATTATAAACCAGAAAATCACAACCTTCATACTTAGAAAATATTACAGCTAAAAACTCGCTGGACGAATGAGATTTTCTGGACATTGCAAAACGAGCAAAAAACACCTGAATGTAAAATTATTCAGCTATAGGTTACGATTTACAAAAACTGCTATGTTATAAAATGGCTTAGACCCTTTCTTGACAGAGATTATTACTTAAAGGTTCAGTTAATATTACTTACGACCATGTTTAGATATGTGCTCCATACCTGCAAATAAAATGCGTATTATAAAATGAGTACATGATTCACCACCGTAAATTTAAAAATAATAACATTTAAAATGTATGTTTACACGCATAAGCTCACAAGATGGCAAAGATAAATAAAATATGAAGGGTCCAGGGGAAAAGGGGCAAAGTCCAATTTTTTTTTTGAAATCGAGTTTGAAATGCAAAAATATTCTTCTTCTGATGCTAAATATGGCAGTATATTTGTTCTGGAGGAAAAGAGGCTCATTGACATTGAAATGTAAGAATAAAGATTCATGGTGCTGGGGAAGAAGGGTACAAGTAACTGCAGTTCTAAGGAAGAAGAAGTCTAGTCCAAGACTGAAGCACTTGAACTTAAAATATAAAATACGTTTCCTTAAGAATTTTGTTTTATGGACTTTGCCCCTTTTTCCCTTGGACCCTTCATATGTTAAGTGGAGATTGATTTTTAATTTAAACTACAATCATCATCAGTTAATTATGATTTAAGAGTTAGTGTAGATTATATGTTTCAAATGTTATAAGACTACTAGCTGTTGGTCTGTCCTACGTACGGGAATACCCTGCTAAACTCTGAATCATACTAAAATTAATCAGATAATGTTTAAATGTAAGGAGAAAGAATAAAGCAAAGCAGTTGGCAGGATTTGCATGAACGGAAAACTGAAAGTTGTAATTTCCTCTTTCCGGTTATGACGAGTTAACAGCTGAGACCAGAACGCGATATTTTCACTTATAACTTGCATTGAAAAATTTATACTCCGAGAAGAATACTACTATTTTTTTAACTGAGCACTTAAACACTTATACGAATTTTGGAACCTTGAAAGTGTAAACACAGGACGTAATATAGGTAAACCATTCAACAGATTCAGTTTTATTTTTAAAACGTTTTAGTTCTGTATTAATAAGTGTTATATAAGAAATGTATATCTATAAAATTCTTTAGTATCATGTCAGTCGTCTTTTATTTTAATTTCTATGACCCAACCAATATAACTTCTACTGTTAGTTAATTCTGGCTGGATAAACGGTTTGATTTTATTTGGTTCAATTCTGGGTTTAAGTACACATGTTTGCAAAACAAGTCTAGGTGTGAGTAAATGAACCTATAAATAAATATGTAAAATATTATATGTGTATACCACTGTATAAAGCGTTATAGTTCTAAACTATTGTAGTAATAATAAGGCCAGTAAAGTTAGTTGTTTCACAAAATATTAACTAAGCATTTAAACATTTAATATAACTGTTAAAGAATACAAACAACGCAAATTATTTCAACTTTAAATACAAGACAGTAAAGAAGAATAGTATGATTCACAAATACTGAAACAGAACCGGTATGGATCATAAACATAAACAAAATGACGTGTCTGGCCCGAAAATAAACATCATTTAACATTTCTTAAATGGAACTGCCTAACCATATGTTAATGATAATAGTATAGAATTCGGGCCAGCAACGTCATTTATATTTATAATCCATACCGGTTCTGTTCAAGTATTCGTGGTATGATTTGTGGTTATACATAATGGAATTTATTATTTTATAAAAAACCCATTTTTGATTTGAAACACCAGATTTGTCTGATACTCGTCAAGTCATTGCTTTTTAGTGAAAAAAAATATTAACTTATTTAACAAAATAAATTAGGTCTAGGTAAACTTTTACCTTAACTCAAGTGCCTTTGCTTCAAATACTCTACTAATGGCATATTTCAAGTGCCCGTTGCTAAGACACAGTTAAGGAGAGGTTAACGAGAACCCATTGTACCCCAGGGAAGCATTGCGTACTTCTTTGGAGGGTTAATCCCCTCTTTAGAAGTTCTTCCTAAAAAGAGAACTTTAACTTCTGCGACAACCGGGTGGTCATAAAATCATATACTACGAAACAAAGTTACGTAAAAACCCTGTGGAAAGTCTTAGTAAAAAAAAAAACAGTTACTCACTTTAATTCTGTCTTAACTATGAATATTTAATCAACAGATAACCAAATAAAATATTCTACTTCCATCCAAATTAATTTTTTGGGAGAAAAACGTTAGTTAAGATATTGATAAACTTGTCCTGTCAACATGTTGTGACTTTTTTATTAAGTTTTTCTGCTAAAAGAATAATAAATATCAACTATTGCACACAATCTACGAGTATCATCATAGATTCTACATGTATTGGGTGATTAATAAAAGAGCTACGAAATGAACTCTTTAATTTGTTTTAATATTAAAATGTTTTCCAAAACGTCTAACAACCTTTGACAATTTTTAAGATGTTTCAATTCAATGTTTTACTGTATGACTCATTTAAATTATTAATTAAATTTTTATTAATTTTGAGAAGTAATATGTACAACAGGTGTATAAAGTTGGGTTGTAAAAATCCAAAACCACGGGTAAACGCATTATTTATCCTGTACCTAGCAGTAAAAAATATATTTAGAAATTGCAGGTTTTATAATAAATTTGAGTTTGTAGCTAGACCAGATATATTTCCGACCTTAATGCCATATAGCCATGAACTACCATTATGGATCTGCCACTACAAGGGGAGTGCTATAGGGGCTAAGGCCCCCCCCCCCATTGGACCCTATACACTTAAATTTAAACATACATTTCGTCAAAAAACTGTAACGGAGTTTTTTACTCAGTTCTAGACGTAAATAACGGCTTTAAAAGACACCAAACATTTAAAAATTGCAAAACTTCCGGGATGGAACCCCCGACCCCCCCCCCTGTACATGGTCCTATAGCCACCAATGTTATACCATACATGATTCTTTTTCTGTGTGAACTCTTTTTTAGAAAGAAACTTCCAACTTGTTATCACAGACCAAGAGTTGGTTGGACTGGAAGTTATAATTTACAATGTAAAACTTATCAACTGTGGAAAGACAAGGAATGATGTATAAATAGCTTTGAAACTTTCTTTCAGGAATATAAAGTGTCTAAGTTGACCGTACCAATCAAAAATATCTGTAAATAATCTTTCGCATTTCGTAATTGAATAATACAAATTACATTATAAAAATGTTATGACAGTAATAATCGTTTAAAAACCATATACTTTATGTTGGAAATCAAACTATTGATACAAATATAAATTTGTCATTATAGTGATACTTTCTTTATATGGCACTCACAACATCAAATAATTATTTTACAAGGGAAAGATTTTACTTAACACGTAATCATTTCCAAAACAAAGTTTAATTGACTATACCTCAAATTAAAAACTGTAAAATTCAAAGCAATGTAAAGCTTTGGCCTCATAAAATACTAAATTTGAATGAGGTAAACTTATGACACTTAATAGTAAACACATTTTTAGTAGTTTGAATCAGTAAAATACTTTACAACTTTGTTTAGTACATAAACAGTAGCTACATACAATTGAACTCATAAGCCTATGATTTGATAATATCAAATTTAATAATTGTGTTCTTATCGTACAATATCAAAGGGAGAGTTTACCCACCACAAAACCGTGAGATATGGTCATGTGGTCGACAATAACTAACGGGTAACGTCTGTTGCAGAAGTCTATCTGCACTCAACATAAAGGGTTAATTTATAACAAGCATACGTGCTCTGAATAATTCTTTTAAGAACTATTTTCCCAAAACTACCATGGCATTGTTTTGATCTAACTACAATATAATAAACGAGTTAGTACCTCTATGAATTCATTTGAATATGAAGAATAAAGTTTTAACCTGTTTGAGATGTACTTGGTCCAACCCATAAATAATTATGAATAATCGTCTTATTTGTAAATACGTTTTATCTTGGTCGATGCAACTTAAATTTGTCAACTTTCTTTGCAAATTTTAAAAGGAACACAACTACTTTTTCAACAAAGAAAATATTAAAATACTCTGTTTATAGTATTAGAATATTTAATTACTTTAATATGATAACTATTTAGGTCAGGTATGGCAAAATTATCCAACCCGTTAAGCGATTCAGCATTATATCATTTTTAAGAATACCGTTTGTGAAAACCTTTATGATAATTAATTAGTTAAGATACATATTAGATTTAATAACATTGTGAAAGACTGTGACCATGACCTTAGAGTTGAAATGCATCAGTCATTAAAAATAATTAAAAAAAGGGTACTATGGTGTATTATTTATTAATATTAATTAGTGTTTATATAGAGTTTTACTTGTAAATATAAGACTTGGAATGTCCAAGGATACAAAAGCAACTTAATCACATCAGCTGTTCCAATATTCCAAGCCAACATCTGTTGGACAGTTCGTGTCCAAACTGTGAGAAATGAAAAGATGGCAAGATGGGAGGAAAAATGTAATTTTGTTGTTAAAACTTTGTTTCTTTTTGTGAAGGCGTATAACCAACTTTTGCAAAGTTCAGGCCCAGCAAGACATTTTAATAACAAAACTGTTTTAATTTAAAGAAAATTAGTTTTGAAATAAATTTTATAATGAAGTGTTTTCGAATTACTTGATACATTTGTGCAACTAACATATCCTCGGTAAACTCCGTAATGTACACTTTAACTATTTACTGTTCCCGTACAGAAAAGTAGTTGTTATGTTTATGCACTAGTACACAGAACTGATTATTCTTGCGCAGCAAACAAAATTGTAAAATTTAACATAACATTCATTTTTATCTACCTATGATATATAATTTCTGAGGAATATTTAACTAAGGCATAAGTAGGCTGTGATTTTGAATACATTGATTCTGGCACAAAATTAATTTAATTTACAACCATTTGTATACTTAAAATAAGTTTCATTACAGGCGATAATACTATTACACATTCTTCAGCTACCAACACGCTGTTCCGAAGGCAAGACAACACGGATGTAATTGACCAACGGGCTGTAAAATATGGCTGATATGAGGCCGAGACACTGTGGTGTTCAATATTTTTCAACTCTTAACACTTCACATTCACAAAATAAAATGAAATACCTTTATTCCTGAGTGTGATATAATTTGCCATGATTGCTTAGACCACTTAAAAACCTTAATTGTTTAAATACTGAGTAAATTAACACATATGGTTGACCCTATAAATTTATCTTTGTTAATTTCATGCTAAGGCAATTAATTAATTGTTAAAATCTTAATTTTATATAAGTTTTGATGTAGTCTCAATAAAAACCATTTAAATGTTCTCACAAACGTATTTCATCATAGTATTACCTTTTACATTTGAGATTATTTTTTGTTTAGTTGTATGGTACAAATTCTAAATAAAAATACTAAAGGTTCTCAATTTTCTAACCTTGTAAAAATTAAGCAATCAGTGTATTGCTTTATTGCTTTGTTTTCGAAGATCAAGTAGCTAAAAAAGTATAAAACACGGTATAATATCAACAAAGAATAAATCGTCTTTTAAAGGTTGTCAGCGAGTCAAGTCCTTATCGTACATAAACCAAACTATAATCCATTCATCCTTAAAGTATAGAACACCTGATTCTTTAATCAAGCTAATTAGTGCAGAAAAGAGTAAAACTTATAATGTAAATGAATTAAACATCTGAGTTTGCAGACCGTGTAAAGCCCAGAGCAGCAACAGCTGGGTAAAGCTGCAAGTTGATGTTTGTTGATACAACTCTGTCACAGCTGACTGTCCTCTGTTCTAGGATCTCACAATCTGTTGAATAATACATGCACTAATTGTGTTATCAAAAGTTAACCAACAAGAAACTATCGTTAATTTTTTTATCCATTGATTTGAATATAAGGTTATCTTGGAAATAGTTTTTGCTTCGGTCAACCTAATTATTTTCAAGTGGGTACAAATAAAAAATTTAACATTTAATTTTTATGAACATTGAAGAAGTTAATTTAAATTGGCTTTCTGACTCTCATATTGACATTGTATTTTATTTTTAATCGAGAAATAAAATATTATTTAGTTTCATTTAATTTTATTGCAGCCTTGAGGAGCTAACGGCCGCGCAAGACTCCACTAGATGCACCCCAAAAATATCCTCATTTAAAAAAGTTTATCGACATAATTCGATGCTTGATTCACGTGAATATTTGTATATTTTATATTGAATTTTCACGTGAATATCAGTATTCTGTAATCTGTTATTCAGCCTAACACATTCTAGATTTTAACTGTTTACGAATCAAATTATTTCAGTTGTTTTTTAATGAAATATCCCAAGTTGCACTGTACAATCTAGTCATAAAAACAACATAATATTATCTCTCTCGCCCAAAGCAGTGGTACAGTTTGTAGTCTAGGTTGACCGACAAAACATCCAATCTCTTTAAGTGCGAGCAAACGATGTTATAGAAAAAGCGCTTCCCAACCTCTCACTTTATTAAAGTTAAAGCTTATCTTCATGAAGTCTTTTCAAAAGGAAAATGTAATTTGAAACTCTCCAGCTTTGACGGTACAATTACGATTGTCGTAAGCAAAGTGCCAATGTATATGAAAATAGAACGATTCAACAAAACAACTATGTCTACTACTTTTATTAGTTATATTGTCGAGTTTTCATTCAAGTAAAACTTCATCCTAATAGTTACGTTTACGAAGAGTTTCTATGTTTATGTTTTTGTACCTGAAAACTCGTGAAAATGATTCTTGAACGGCATAAACGTCCAAATGAAAATAACTTCCATAAAAAGATGTATAATCGTAAATTGTTCGGAAATTCTAATCATGGACTCTAGGTATTTCTGAACTTTAATATAGTGTTCTATACTACAACTTGACGACTTATTGTAAAAATTATTATGCTTTGTTTCCGTAAATATAATGCTAGACATTCCTTAAAACTTTATATACTTCACGCCAAAACAATAAGGTGGTTAAATACTCGTCCGTGAATCCCTATACACCGTCTTTGATGTTGGTTAGCTCCGTTAGTTAATATTCTCTTTCGCATTAAACGAGTTCTTTGGGCAGTACACAGTTACTCATTAAATGCAAGGCAAAGATGTTTCAATTAAATCCTCAAAGATGTATTAAACACCACTTTAGGGCCTATATGAGTGAATTATACAGTAGTGGACATTTTATATTTCATACAGGCTGCCTGATTTCTGTTGGACGTTTTCTTTGCTTTAAAACAATAGTTTTACAGGTTTCGGTGTGGTTAAAGACTGTAATTTACCTAAATATTTTAAGTTTTCTTAAGAAATGGCCTATTTTAAGCAATTTCTTGAAAGATACCTGTTAGGTTAACCATAATTATATAAAAATCCCTTGGTATAAAATAAGTGATTATTTAACCTGTTTTCCTTTTGTGAAAATAATTGATTATTGCTTAGAACAATCATGATCATGTTACTATTTAATTTAATAATCATCATTGATACTAATAGTTGCTTGTTAATTTTGTTAATTTAACCGTCTATGATGATATTCGTGTCTGCCATCTCATATAAGCTATAAACATATTTCATAATTTTTTTTTTTAATTCTTGTATATTATGTATATGTTATTGTAAAAGGGTGGTGGAGTGAGCTAGTCTAGTGGTTAGAGTGCGGGACTTCAGTCCCTGAGGTTCCTGGTTCAAATACCGTGAAATCACCAATGGATTGTATATAAGCGATAATACCACAGCCCCTAAGTCGAGCCAGAAGTAATGTGAAAAAATCCCGGGCTCGTGCCTAACGTCCTAGGACAAAAAAGGAGGAGAACAATTGTAAAAAGGTGCTGTCCGTTGGAATAAATAAATTATATACATGTATCTACATGTATATAATTTATTTAAGTCATTAAGTATATTGCGTATCTAAGTCAATTTTTGGGAACACTTTTAAGGAAACTTGAACAATGGCAACCATCAACAACTATAGTTAAATGGAATGGCCTGTTTTAAATATCGTATTATTTTACGGAAAGTAAATAAAGATACGTCTTATAAAACTTAAAAATTATATTATTATTGTTATAATATTATTGTTATAATATTATTGTTATAATATTATTGTTATAATATTATTGTTATAATATTATTGTTATAATATTATTTTTATATTATTTATATTATTTTAATAAAAAATATGTTCGATTTCAGGGAAATTAGCTTGTATGGTTAAAAAACGTGTTACGTATAAATGTTTTAAACGGATATTTAACATTCTTAATGAGATTCAACATTCTTGTAAACCTAATTAATTTTAAAGCCAAGTTTTAACAATAATTAAGTATTGTCTCATTTTTTTACAGGCTATGCTAGAAGTTTATATCATTGAATGTAACATTGAACAACCGCAGGGACCGTTCAATTGACCAAAACCACGTTTTACAGTTAAATCGTAAACAATTGTTATTGACGGATGCCCAAACCCGCTGATGGCCATGATTTGTCAACAAAATAGAAACAAATCACTTTCATTCAAAGTGCACTTTTAGTAAAACTATTTTACTTTCATGTATTTTTATTCTCAACCACAAAACGTGTACCGTAAATGTATATTGACTTGAAAATTGCATTGTAAATTGTATGCAACAACAAAATTACTACCTACATTAATAAATGTGAAAATTAGATACAAACCGATGTTATACATATATAGTTATGTATAGTTGATAAAATCTAAGTGTGTACTTATAATTTGTTTGATTCATCATCGTAAATTTCCCAATATTATAATCGGGAATCATTTTGAAAGCTTATTAACACATGTAAACAGTGAAATATTTTTTCAATGATGGATGATTATTTTAATTTTTCTAGTTTAAAATAATTCTAGAGATTAAACAATGACGGAGATGAAAGTATTATCAAATTATCCAGAAAGTATTAAAGCCTAATCCCGGACACGCTACATGGGGTGTAGGCATTTGTGACTAATGAGGTGCCCCTAGCGGATAAATGTGCAAATATCATGATCAGCTGATCATTCTAGTAAAGCTTTACACCCTTGATTGATTATATTGATCTTTGGTAAAATAGTAATTTATCATGTACTATTATTCACTCATTTAACAAATGACTTTTTATAATTAATTCATGTGGTTAAATACAAATGTAGTCTCGAACGATTAATGTTTGTAAAGATTAATTTTAATGTGAGTAAATAATTGAATATATTTAACGAAATCAATAACATTAAAGCTTAAAATTAAAGTACGTTGCAGAACTGATAGATATTCAAAGGAATGAGACAATATTTTTATGTTTGAATGTAAAAAAATAAAGTATAGCAGTTGGTAGTATTTGTAAAAACGGAATCATGAAAGTTGTAATTTCCTCTTTCGGGTTGCGACAAGTTAACAGCTGAGACCCTTTAACAGCGGCTTTTTCCCTACTGTGGTACGTAAATGAGTCTATCTTTTAGAATAAGTGTAACCGATTTATGTAGATTAATCTATAAGTATAAAAGAGGATGTTTGTATACAGGGTGTCACAAAAAAGTGTGATGGGCTATACAGGACCTAATTCTACATGCAAAAATAAGTCAAAAATGAAGAATACAATTTTTTGGATTTCGGCTTAGTTTAGCCGTAATCCGCCATTTTGTTTTTTGGGGAAAATATTTATTATTTCAAAATCCCTTTGAGATATTTTTACGAAACTTGGCAAAATTTTTAACACTATAGTAAGTAACGTTTATAAAAAAAATTATTTTTTTAACTTTCCAAATTTAAAAATGGCGGCCGTTTGAATTTTTTAATGCCAAATGTCATGAAAACCGGTACCTAAATCAAAATTTTGTAAGGCACAAAAGTTTTAGTATTTATTATGACAAATCCAACAAAACAAAAATGAATAAAATCGGTTCATAAATAAAGAAGCTGTGTTTATTTTAGTAATTCAGACTGAAATTATTAATATTAAAATGTATTAAATGTACTGTATTGTAATAATTTATGTAACGTATTAAGTAATTTCAGTCTAAATTACTAAAATAAACACAGCTTCTTTATTTATGAACCGATTTTATTCATTTTTGTTTTGTTGGATTTTTCATAATAAATACTAAAACTTTTGTGTATTACATAATTTTGATTTAGGTACCGGTTTTCATGAAATTTGGCATTAAAAATTTCAAACGGCCACCATTTTTAAATTTGGAAAGTTAAAACAATATTTTTTTTTTATAAATGTTACTTACTATAGTGTTAACAATTTTGCCAAGTTTCGTAAAAATATCTCAAAGGGATTTTGAAATAATAAATATTTTCCCCAAAAAACAAAATGGCGGATTACGGCTAAACTAAGCCGAAATCCAAAAAATTGTATTCTTCATTTTTGATTTATTTTTGCATGTAGAATTAGGTCCTGTATAGCCCATCACACTTTTTTGTGACACCCTGTATATATATTTGTTTGGCAGTGATAAACTCAGACACCACTGAACCGATTGCCACGAAACTTGGTACATACGCGTAGAATTTCATGGAATAGGTTTATACACCATCAATTTCGTGATCCGTCCAATCGGCTCCGCCCCAGTGGCTCTGGAGTTTCCCATGTTAACCTTATGAGAAATGGAAATAATGAATCTTAACAGCTGTTTCAATTAAACAAGTTGGTTATGTTCTATGATGTTCAATAGCATTAAAGTTACAAGGATTACCAACAGGGTGCAGCACTATTATTTCTTTTACATTTATGACAACAGGTTCGGTTGAAACCAAAAGGTGAGTGGGCGTAGCGAACGAACTTCAACCTGGACGTGATTAAGCCATGCGAACGAGATCATCTTCAAAATTAAGAAGTTAAACGGGACAAAGCCCGCGGGTTACAGCTAGTTTTCATATAAATTAATTTAAGCTCAGATAGTTTGGAATGATCATTTACGTTTTAAACGTGGAACGTAAATTAACAGATTTTTAGGGCGTTTTCATTCGTCATGAATATAAAATAATGCTCTTATTTTCAGTAATAAGATTAAAACCATAAAACGTTTAGTAACTTTAAATTCTTAAGGTAGAGCGAACTTTTATGGAAACTCCAATTTTTTTAAGAAACTTTATCGCGTACTGAAAGTTTTAATCTAGAATTAATATTAGCATACATTTTTTTATTCAAGCCCTTCCTACGTTCTATGGTTGAAATTGTTAGCACAGTCAGCCCTACTAACTATAGCCCCTCATGTTTATTTTTGTATTAAATACACTTTTTTCCACCGATCAATTAATAACCATTAATAAAATCCTCGATTGTAGGCCTACACATTTAGGTTCAAAACCACCAGTTCATCGTTTGTGTACAAAAAATTAAAAAAAAAACTGATAATTTTAATATACTTGACTTTTGGTTAAATAGAATTCACTCTCATAATTTAGTATTTTTGTAGCTTCAAAACACTTTGGGAGTGACTAGAAAAACAACTGTGCGGTTGGAACACACGGAAAACTTTTAGAATGTTTAAAAGCAAGATAAATTAGAAATGCTTACTTGACTTATGGTTTGGTAATAAAAATATTCGTAAACTCTATCTTTTTAAAATTAATTAGAAACCATATCTTTAATGCTGTGTCCATCAGTTTTTCTAAAGAGAATATGGCAAGGTAATTGTGAGCAGTAGAATTCTTTAACACATATTCAATTTAGTTGTTGTTTCTTGTTTTACATCTTTTCCATAAGCTTGATACTGTAACACAGTTATTGTTCAATCATAAAGTTGTATGAAAACTTTTTTTTTTTTAATTAGACAGGCATATAGTTGTATTAATTGAAAAAATCATTGTTGTAAGTGTTTCTCTACCAAACCCCTTAAGATTATAGTAATCGAATATAAAATTGATTGTCAGAACAATTCGTCACAGCACAGGCAGGGGAAAGAAGAGAATTGGAGGCCAAGATCCTATTATGGTTTTAGAGGCCACGGAGGTAAGGGTAAGATAAGGTAAGTGATATTATGCAATGGAAGGATATTATGGTTTGGAAGATGGTTGTACTTAAAACCAATGTGAGTGAATCGACTACCAATCTCACTTCAACGCCTTTTAATCAGCTGGCAAATCGAAACAATCGCTGTTTTATTGTAAAATTATCGGGCTAAAATGCATATCGTATAATTTGATGAAAGAAATATGTGGTCACAAGACATTCATTTACATACTCCTTCTGTTTAAAACTGCCACAGTTCTCTTTATGCGTGTAAACTAGATGTTCTGAATTGTATTCGGTTTTAATTGACGACTCGATTCCCGTACGTAGTACAAACTAATGAAGTCGTTTCAAATTAAATCGTAGAATGTATTGTAACTTATTGTTTATTATATTTGTAAATTATTCAAAAAAAGGTTAAAAATAAGTAATAATTTACAGAATGAATTGGGTCTAGGTAAATGTTTACTTTACTTCAAATTCCCTTAACTAAGTAAATACTCTTCTAATGGCATATTTCAAGTGCCCGTTGCTAAGACACAGTTAAGGAGAGGTTAACGAGAAGCTATTGTATACAAGGGTGGCATTCCAGCATCTTTGGTGGATTGCTTCCCTTTTTTAAAGTTATTCTTAAAATACCACTTTTATTTCTGTGACAATAGACAATTATTATGCCTTATACAAATAAACTAGGCTTCCCTGAAACTCTAATCTTAAATCTTAACACTACGGAAAACGTATATATGAGATATTTGATAGACATGTATTTTTTATTTATATAACTAAGAGCTTTTTGATACAAGGCTTATACAATACCAAACTTATCGATCACAATATTTTTAACTTAATTACAGAGAACTTAATTACACTACCCTTCCCTACTTAAAGGTGTTTTGTTTCGGAAAAGATTTTTTTGGTAGAGTGAAATAACTCACCAAGACTTAAAACTCAATATAACAAAAAAACTACGTAACCATGACCAATTTTCTCTTTGTATTTTACAAATATTTCCCCTAAATTGCAATGGGTTTCAACAGGTTATCAAAGACTAAGCTTGGTTGCACTGAAAGTGATAATTTACAGTTAGAAACTTCTCAACTGTGCAAAGACATGGAATGAATAAAGAGCTTTGAAAGTTTTCTTTCAGGAATACAAAGTGGGTAAGTACAAGTTGTTTCAAGTAAGCATCTTGCATCTTACAGTTTGCATTTTATGATTTCGGAATTTATACTTTAATATTTAGAGAAATCCATTTTTCCTTATTAATTAAAGGTTTGCCACCTTCTATCACTAAGAAATCATACTTTTGGAAATAATTATTAATTTCTTTTAACTGATCAATGACTTTGTTATAAAAGAAAGGAACATAGACAGGTGGACACTCTGATCAATTTATAAATTTGATTCTTACTCTTTTTATTTATCACTACGAATTTACATAAAGAAAATGTAAATAATCCGTAGAAAGGCTATGAAAAGTAAAACTACCATCAAGGTAATTTTCCTCCAATGCATATTATCAAACTAATCAGCTTTTTCGATAATCATAAAACTTCAAAACAAATGTTGCTTTTCTACAGCTCTAAATGATTACAAACGTTTAGAAAATAAACAATTAATAACCCTATAAGAATGTTATACTGCCGTTAAACAGGTTTGCACGCATGCCACTTTTAGAACCAACTCATGTTTATTATATGTATATAGTCAATACTGTTTTCCTCACCTTTAAAGTGAATAAGTTGTAGCAAGTGTCAGGTTTATTTGACATTAAAAGTCACGTTTTATTTAATATTAAATGGAATATTTTGATCACTATGGTGCTATTTTGTTACAATGGTTACTATTACTTTAAAGCTTGTATTTAGATTACATTATTCTTTTACATTTTAAGTCTACAAGTGGAGGCTACTCAAATGTAATCAAGTTTACTACTTTGCATTTCAACAACATATTTCTAAAGGGAACACTGTAAGAATGGCGTAGAGGCAATCCAATATGTTGCATTGGATTTCACTGTTCGGTTGGTAATCTCACTCTCTGTAAACTTTTATTAAATTCAGTGAATTGAAAATAATAAGTTATTTCTTTGGGCCAAACACTGCAGTCAGTTCACAATAGTTATGAAATATTTTTATATAAATGTCATTACTCGTTCATATTTTATTATTTTGAAAAGGTATATAGATTAATAAATTGTGTATATGGATGTAGACCTAAAATACTGAAATAGATCAGGAGTATATTTAAGCTATTGGAAAGCCCGATTCTAAAACGTTATCTCCCAAGCCGAAGTAAATTTTCAAGAACAATTTCAGTCCAATATTTTAAATTAAATAATACCAGAGACATAAAACATGTAAATGTTAAAAATATTACTCTATGTATTGGCATACTGAGTTTTAAGGATTTCTATAATTTTAAAGACAATCTGATATTCTAAGATTCGTAGTGGCCACTAGTAAAATAATTCAAGTTTTTCCTGGCAAGGACTCTGCATTTAGTCCTGCTGTGATTACTTAGTTGCTGCGATTCCCTACTGTGTATACTCTCGATTTTGCAAACTGAATGATAAAAACGAAATCGTTATACAAGAGGCAGTTTGAGTTTTAATTTTTAGCTATCATGGCATTGTATATTTGTACATAAATGTATTTCCCTCTTAAACTAGTGGTTTTTATAAAATTCATATTGTTTTATGAACACATAGATTTAAGAATTTTGTTTTCAACGGAATGCAATGGGAAATAAGTAATTTTTCAACTTAATTATTGCTACCTTTTATTTATACCAAACAAGAACAAATCTGGAATAATTTATATCGTAATTGCACACCATTTGATATCGTAAATGAAAAGAAAAATCTAAGGAGATGCAAGCATACATGACACTATGAGATAAAACATGAATGTACTCATATGTGAATTGTAGCTAAATTACTTTTAATATTTATTAATTACTGTATTTTCAAAAAGAATATTTAAATTTAATGAAATATAAATTAGTGAAGAAGAAAAACTATATTCAAAAATACCATTCTAAAATTAAATAGTGTCTAGGTAGGAAATATTTCTTTTGTACTGTCCAGTGTCCAGGTGTGAAGTAATTGTTGGAAGGAAAGCTAAAGAAAAGGAAGAAAATGTGCTGGTGGTGGAAGATATAGAGAGAGATGGATGTGGGAGCCAAGTCTCCAGTGATTTAAATATCCAAAATTGAAAATTAACATTCAGAATACATATAAATATTGAATATAAAGAGACATAAAGAAAGAAGAAAATCACTATTCAACAAAATTGGTAATATCAACCTCAATTAACATTTAAAAAAACTCATCATCAATTTCCAACCACCACATTGTGAATTGGCTAAATTCAAGTGACTTTCAAATTAAGAACTTATAGCCTAAATTTTTTTTATTCTCATTATTAGCCTATCTCATATTATTTAGCCTATATTAGTACTGTATAAATTAAGTTAATCAGCCTATCAGAATTCCATACCCGGCACGAACCAACCCCTAGATTTAAGATAATTTGCTCTCCAAATTGTTATCTAGCCTAGCCCATCAAAAACCTAGACCAAAATATATTTCACTGTCATAGCCTAGCCCAATGAGATTGTTAATAGCTATAGAACCTAAATATATTTTATTGTAACTTTATGGGAATTTTATTATCTATTTTAAGTAAATTCATATTTTGAAATCCATTATAAAAGAGGAGTAGGTTGCAAAATGGCGTCCCAACGAGTGGGCTATTGAAAATTCTGATCTAGGCCTAACCTACGATTAACCTACACAATTTAAGATAGGCCCTAGTAACCAGATTAACACACAACTAACAAACCTTCAAATACACAAATAAAAAGTATATGCAACAACACAGGGAATAATCATTTATTTAATCAATATGAGGGACGATGACAAAAGTTACAATTTACGACCAAAGCCGAAGTTATCGTGGAAGGCAGCCGAAAATAATTTGCGTTACAATACCGACAGTGAATCAGACCCAGACGATAATTGTGGCGAATTAGCAAATGCTAATAAGCAAGATAATTTTGTAAACACCGTAAACAACATACAATCAAACGACATGAACACACAGCACAACGAAGGACACGATCTACAAGAACACATTCATACACAAAGCGTCACTACTAGAACTAGAACAGACAACACAGCAGACGCACAAGACAACGCCGCCATGACATCCGCATCGAATTCACACCAGCCAATGGGAACACAGGGAATGGTGGAACGAGAACTGAACACAGCAGAAGGACTTGACATAGAGGAGAAGAAGAACGGCGGAGATGAATCGTCACAACAACAGACAGACAAATCAGCTGATGTGAGTGACGTCACTATGAAAGCCACCACACTGACATCGAATGAACATACGACTAGAGTCACAGACATCGCATCACTGCCTCTAACAGCTGCGAGTGAAATAAATATGAATGATTCTATTCTTCAATTAATGCGAATGGTTCAACAGAATAATGCATTAATAATTTCACAACACGACACATTAAAATTAGAAATACAATCTGAAATGTCAGAAATAAAATTACAAAATGATAATTTAAAATCAGAAATTCAGCGTGAAATTAAACAGTGCCAGATTTCCCTTGAAGAAAAAATCACCTCTGTTAAAACTAACCAAGAAAACATGCGTAAGGAAATGGATCAGATACAAATAACTCAGATTCAACATTCCAAAGAGATCCTTACAATGAAAGAAACGTTTAAAGCAGAAATATATGAATGTGATACCAAAATACGTGAAAATTTAATCCAAGACTTAGAAGAACAAAAATCCGAAATGAAGTCCATGATAATCCAAAATAATTCTCAAACTCTTGAAAAAGTGAATTTGGAAATACAAAAACAAAAATATGATATTCATTCACAGATAAACCAATTCAGGTTGGAACATGAACAACTTATAACAGCAAAATCAAAACAAAATGCCCATGAAATACAAAATTCACTGATCGTTATTAAAAATCAAGGTCAAGAAATTTCAGCTATCCAACAGAATCTACAAAAACAAAGTGAGGAGATTATTAAAATAAAACAAAATATCACTAAACATGGACAAGTAACATCGTCCCCTCAACATATCTATGTTACATGTAACGGAAACTCCGGAATCGTGTCAGATATGACATTACCAAAATTCAATGGTAGAGGACATAACCCTAAAGAGTTCATTGCCAAATTATATAAATATTACAAGAAAAGTCTCCTTAAAAAGAATCCAAACGATGACGATGTTGAATTTTTAACTGACCTTATTGAAAATAGCCTAGAAAATCACGCTGCACGTTGGTTTAACCTAGTGAAACGTGACGTAAGTAATTGGGAATGTTTCCAAAACATGTTCGAAAGCAAATACTGGAATAAAGACACACAACGAGGAATCAGACAAAGACTGGAATCTGAAAAATATCGTAACAATGGTAATCTTTCACGATCTGAATATTTTGTCGAACGTGTCCTCACACTACAATCATTGACACCACCCCTTGATGAAGAAGAAATAGTGGATTGCCTGTGCGAACATTTCGAAGAACTAATCCAGAATGCACGACGAGTACAAAATATAACTACTATCCAAGGGTTTGAAGCCTTACTTTTACGGGAAGACATCAAAGACCAACAGAAGAAAAATCAACATAAACCATACATCTCAAACTTACATCAAAATCCGCAAAACAAATTCAACGAGCAATCACGAAGAAATGAAGATTATAATGATCCACATAAGAAAGAATGGAGGGGATCAGATTCAAATCGAAACCGTTACGATAATAGAGCCTATGTTCCAAAGAACCAATACTACCGCACAGCACCTCAACCAAATGATCACCCTTATAATAGATATAACGACCGTAGGACAAATAATTATCAACCACCAGCGAATAACCAGACAAGTTCCAAACCCAATTACCACGTTAATCAAAATGACGGAAGGCGATATCCTACCCATGAACAAAAACAAATATGCTACATGACTATCGAACGAAGTCCAAATCAACCAAATATTTCCCCAACAACTCCTAACGAATATAAGGAGCCTTTAAACTGTTAGGCACTGTCGATAATAGTTGCCTACAATCAACATCAGAATCTAAATTAAATGAAGAAAGATCGTCAGTGCCAAATGTTAACAAAATCGGATTAAGTAGGCAAATTAATAATTATAAACCAAATGACCAAGACGCTCAAACTATATGTAATATCTATTGTGACCGAGAATTCCTACTTACAGAAGAACCAAGTCCTAATGAACAATGCTCATTAAAACAAATTCCAATTCATTATCCAGAAATCAAAATTAAAATTAATAATATTTCTGTAAATGCTCTGATTGATACAGGTTCAAACGTAACGTGTATGTCTGAAAATTGGTACTCTGAGAACCAAATAAACATTGGCCGTCATGAACAACTACCAGTTGTTGGTACAAGTATTAAAACCGCTGTAAATGATAAATCAAAGAAAATATCAAAAATAATAATGTTGCCAATCACCATAGATGATCAAATCACGAACATTCAAATGTTGATTGTACCCAATTTAGTAAGACCTATTATATTCGGAATGGACGTGTTAAGCTCATGGAAAACTGTTATGGATTTCAATCAAGAACAAATAATAATAAATATAAATGATTTACAGAAAATATTAAAGTTTGACAAAGTTAGTACCCAAGGAGTATTATGTCATATAATCAATGAAAACATCAATCAAATTAATAACCATAAAATGAGTGATAATAAATTTGAATACGAAAATATAAATAGAAGCAACATAAATAGTGATCTTACACCGCAAATGATTAGCAAAGCTATATGTGACAACAACTTAATCAACAATGAAGAGAAACAACAATTAGCTGATTTATTACTTAAATACAAAAGTACCTTTTCTGACATTCCTGGTATATGTAACAAATATGAACATGTTTTAAAGGTTGATAATCCCAAAAATTTCAAACATCATTGTTATCCAGTCCCAACCATACACCAAAATGCTGTTATGAAAGAAATAGAACGCATGGAAACTCTTGGAATCATCGAAAGAAGCAATAGTACATTCATAAACCCAATAATACCTGTAATAAAGAAGAGTGGAGAAATACGCTTATGCCTTGACGCTAGAAAAGCGAATGAGATTATCACACCGGATTACGAATGTAATCGAAGTATCAATGAAATTTTAGCAAAATGTCGCAACACTAAATATATAAGCAGTATTGATCTAACGGCATCTTACTGGCAAGTCCCGCTATCTTTTGAATCACGACAATTTACCGCCTTTCAATTCAGAGGTAAAACATATCAATATAGGGTCACACCTTTTGGGATATCCACGTCGCAAGCCGCCCTAGTTCGAGCACTCGACCAAGTATTTGATGACAGCGTTGAAGACTTCACAATGATCTATGTAGATGACATTTGTATAATATCTCCTGATTTTAAAACTCACTTAAAACATTTAGAGTACATTTTCAAGAAATTACATGAAGCAAATATGACGATAAACTTTGGAAAATCACAATTCTGTTTGAATTCAGTACCATTTTTGGGCTATACTCTGACAGAAAACGGGTTGGAAATGGATCAAACTAAGATAAAACCAATATTAGATTTCCCCAGTCCCAAAAACCGAACACAACTAAAATCTTTCTTAGGATGTATTAATTACTACAACAAATTCTTGGATAAATTTGCAGCCAATGTACAGCCACTTTTACGTTTAACATCAAAAAAGAATAAATTCATTTGGACACCCGAAGACGAACAAACTTTTACTAAGATCAAACAACTGTTCTTAAGTGCAAATGTTTTACATCACCCAGACATTTCAAAAACGTTCTATTTACAAACAGACGCATCTGATTTATCCATAGGTGGACACTTATTTCAGTATTTGGAAAATGGAGACAAAGCAGCGATAGTATTTATGTCCAGGGCCTTGCAGCCAGCCGAGCAGAGATATACTACTACGGAAAAAGAACTACTAGCAATAGTATATTGTTTACAGAAAACCCGATACATCATCTTGGGAGCAAAACTTAAAATTTTGACTGATAACCATGCCATTACTTTCTTGCAAACCTGTAAATTGTTGAACAATCGGTTAACTCGCTGGACTCTAGCCATACAAGAATACAACTTTGAAATTGAACATTGTAAAGGATCAGATAATCTCACAGCAGATGCTCTAAGCCGCATCACCCATTCAGAACAACCAGAGTCAACAACTCCTGAGTTAACCATTAATTACATTCGTCGTGTTCCTGATCCTCAACTGAGAGACGCTCTTCAGAATTTACCCAAATTACAATCAGAAGATTGCCGACTCCAAACCATATATCAAATACTCTCTAATCCAGAAGATACACCTGAATTCCATCGAATCTCAACGAAATACAAACTTCATAAAGGGATTCTATATCAGAAATATAAAGATAATTGGTTAATTAGTGTTCCAAATCGTGTCATTGACAGATTAATATGGGAATGTCATTATTATTACCTGCATTGCGGACCAAAGAAATGTTTTCTCCTACTGCAAGAATATTTCATTTTCAAAAATATGCATCGACGTATTAGAGTTAACCTAGCCACCTGTGACTCATGTCAAAAATGTAAAGTTTCTCCTCATACTCTGTATGGTTCTGCTCAAGGGATTAGTTGCACTAGAAAAAACGAACAAGTGGCAATCGACATAATCGGACCACTACCGACTAGTATTGGTAAAGTAAAATACATATTGATCGTTCTAGACATTTATACTAAGTTTGTCAAGTTATATAATATGAGACGTGCTACTACTCAGACTATTTTGAATAAATTGTTTAACATTCATTTTCCCACATATGGCATACCAAAGTGATTACAATCGGACAACGGTACTCAATTTAAAAGCAAGGCATATATTAAGAAACTAGAAGAAAATTACATTACTCCAATCTTCAGTCCAGTATATTATCCCCGATACAATATGGCAGAACGACCCATTAAAGAAGTCAAGAGGTGTTTACGCACATATTGTGCTCATCAACAACGAAGGTGGGCTACTTATATTCCAGACATTAATGAGTGCCTTAATGAAATATATCATGAGACAACTGGTTTCTCCCCAAATGAATTACAATTTGGGCGAAGAAACATCCGCTTTTGGGAAAAATACATTAAGAATCCTTTCATCAATGAAGTACCACTCTCACGCAAACTATATTTAACTTCGAAGAGAATCATAGAAAAGCGTCATATAAGAGCCAGAAGAAACCATAACAAATCACATCCAACTTATTTTCATCCAGGCGATTTAGTACTTATAAGAAATCATCCTCTTTCAAATTTAGCGCAAGGCGAGACTGCCAAACTATTTGAAGTGTATGAAGGACCATTCAAGATTAGCAGAGTGTTAGGATCATCGACATACTTCATTAGTAGTTTAGAAAACCCAGAAGAATTCGGTCCATACCACATTTCTTCAATCAAGAAGTATTTTCCCCCCATGAACAACGAAAATGTTTAATTCCCTTTCCTGTTCTCTGAAAATCAAGTGCATAAACAATCTTTTAGTGAAAATGACTGTATTGTTTAAAAGACAATTATAGTGCTCAAGATAAACTTATATAAAAGATGAGAGGACTGTGTGTTCAGTGGTGATAGACTGATAGACAATAGGAAATGGTTAATTCCCACACACTCACACATCACAAATATATAGACACAAAACCACTTTATGTTTTCCACTGTTTCTGTTCTTTACCACTGTTTGTTTGTAATAATAATATTATTAATCATGTTTTGTTGTGTTAACGTCCCATGTTATGTTTTATCAGGTTATATTTATGTTTTCAATGTTTGTTTTTATTCTAGATAAAAAAAAGGTTCTGTTTATGTAAATTAGTTAAGTTGTCATACATTCATTCATTATCTTATCGAAATAATGTTCTGTTGATTCATCACCATACCATCATTTCTGAGGGGATATTGAGATAAAACATGAATGTACTCATATGTGAATTGTAGCTAAATTACTTTTAATATTTATTAATTACTGTATTTTCAAAAAGAATATTTAAATTTAATGAAATATAAATTAGTGAAGAAGAAAAACTATATTCAAAAATACCATTCTAAAATTAAATAGTGTCTAGGTAGGAAATATTTCTTTTGTACTGTCCAGTGTCCAGGTGTGAAGTAATTGTTGGAAGGAAAGCTAAAGAAAAGGAAGAAAATGTGCTGGTGGTGGAAGATATAGAGAGAGATGGATGTGGGAGCCAAGTCTCCAGTGATTTAAATATCCAAAATTGAAAATTAACATTCAGAATACATATAAATATTGAATATAAAGAGACATAAAGAAAGAAGAAAATCACTATTCAACAAAATTGGTAATATCAACCTCAATTAACATTTAAAAAAACTCATCATCAATTTCCAACCACCACATTGTGAATTGGCTAAATTCAAGTGACTTTCAAATTAAGAACTTATAGCCTAAATTTTTTTTATTCTCATTATTAGCCTATCTCATATTATTTAGCCTATATTAGTACTGTATAAATTAAGTTAATCAGCCTATCAGAATTCCATACCCGGCACGAACCAACCCCTAGATTTAAGATAATTTGTTCTCCAAATTGTTATCTAGCCTAGCCCATCAAAAACCTAGACCAAAATATATTTCACTGTCATAGCCTAGCCCAATGAGATTGTTAATAGCTATAGAACCTAAATATATTTTATTGTAACTTTATGGGAATTTTATTATCTATTTTAAGTAAATTCATATTTTGAAATCCATTATAAAAGAGGAGTAGGTTGCAACTAAGCAACCCCATACGTCTTCTAAGGGTAGTCAGCCCCAAAGAGGGACGCCTAATCCGTCACTAGAGGGGTGGAGCTTCTTGGGCACAATTCACCCTGATTCTGTATTTCTCTTCTGAAGAACGTATTGAATTAAGGTAGTTTGTAAATTAATTCCTGCATTCAAAGACATACAAGTTATACCAGGTCTTTTAAACATATTTATAAACATATTTTACAAAGAACTATTGACAGTCGAATCAGATCTTGAATATCGTTTGCGTAGTAAGTAACTATAAGAAGAGATATAAAACCTAAGAAAAAGGAATGAGTTAATAAACTATTAAATATTAAATCAATAATTAAACTATTAAAAAAACAGTTTGAAAAACTAATTAAGCTTCTAATTGATTTACCTTAAAAATATAATTAATAATGAGAAACATGTATTATGAGAACATTCTCTCACATAAATAGTGTTAATAGTTCAGTTTCCCCAGGAGTAGGAAAATTCTACCAACCCTTACATTGCACTCACAAAGTTTTACGGGGGGAAATGGTAATAATTGTGCATGATATCGAAACACTGGTAAACTCATGCAAATGACCTTTCCCATGAATAATATTCCGGGATTGAAGACTGAATATGATGCAATATTTTGACTGAAAAAGACAATGACCAAGTTTAAAATTCATTGTCACTTATGATAATGTAAGAGATGAAGTTCGGAAGACCCACCGACATCAGATATGAGGTTAAGTCAGTTACAAACTTGTTATCTGAGGAAAGAAGAGTAAACTAAATTAGCATTTCACAATCGAGTTTTTACTCGTGATAGAGTCAGAATTAGGTTAACAAATCTGGATTGCGCTTTATGAGGCTTTAAGGATCGGAACTTTTTATTTATAGTTGATCGTTGAATTTAATTAAAACTATTTTATCCACAGCACAATAAAAACTCGATAATATTACAATTTGTTTATAATAATTAGATTAAATAATAATCAAGTGTTTGTTTTTATTTTTTTTATTTTTTTTTTTATTTATAAATAGTATGGTTTGCTGATAAATTAATCTCTGTGCTGAATACAGGCTTCAGGTTTCAATAATATAAGCAAAATACATGTTTATACCACATTTATAAGCCATATTAGAAAGTATACCCAAATTGATGATAAAAATCAAATGAAATTTTCTTGGATGATTCATAACCAAACCCCATGTACTAATTGGTAAACAGATACACACGTTAAATACACATTTAAAGACGATTAAATACATTTTCTTTTGAATCTAACATTCAATAAGTGTCTATTACTCAAAACGTATTTAATTTATACTAGCAAAAGAATAGATAAAATATTATGTCCTTATCATATCAACATAACCAATATAAAAAATTTAGTTAAATTACCTTTTCAACACCACAAATATTATAAACATCTAAATTCAACATGTTTGTAGTAAAACCAATAAGTCATCATTACCAGCGCTAATTAGCCAACAAGTAAACTATACAAAGCTATGAACATTATGTGCATAGAGTGATCGGTTGATCTATTTACCAACGTTTATTTGATATATGTTTCTCGTGTTCCCTTCTGTTTGTACAGTAATTTACTACTATTCTCGATAAGTAAAAGCGCAGTAATGGTACCAACACTTAAACAACGCATCAATATAACAAGCAAAGGAATTTTAAACTTAAGAAGTAGTTTTCTATATCAAAACTTTAAATGAACAACAAAAATTAAGTGGATTTGTTAAAAATTATACTGTTTGATGTACAAAAAAAGTTGATTATTTGTAAATCCAAACAAAAATACATAAAAACTAATTTTTACGTGAAAATGTAAATGATAAGGCATTTATTTACAAATTAGAAAATAAGAGTAACTGTATTATATTACTTGACATGAATAATAAGTACTTTTTGTTTAAACGTTATATATTCCAATATTTGTAACAAGAACTATATATTTTGTTAATGAAGGAGAAATGCAATACAAATAAGCAATCAGCAACAATGAGAGGTACTTAAAATAAACATAGCTAAAGCATATTCTGGAATTTTGACAACCACAATAGTATTTAAGTTTAACTTATGAGTTTATTTTATGTGTTAACTGTGACATAATATTCACTATATTCTACCAAGTAAATAAAGACGTATCCTAACCTTTACCTCGATGTATTCGTATGTTAGTATAGTTACGAATTGGGTTAGAGAAACAAAGTCAACTCGGTAGACGGTTCAAGATGTTTTGCCAGCTCTTCTGGTGTTGGCATAAAGTTAGAACGCTTTCAGTGGATTTGTGAATACTTTAAATAACAACTCGGAATCACTTAATGAATACCTATTATTTTGAAATCTATATAATTCAACTTGTATTCTTAACAATGATCCCAAATAACCTATGATATTAGCGAATTTCCCATATAGGGAATAAGCTATTACCGTAGTACTCATGGTAAGACCTGGACCCGGGACCGATTTTTTTTCGTTTTGAGGTCCCTAGAGGCCAAAAACACCATCTGTTCAAATTCATATATATATATATATATGTATATATATATATATATATACATATATAAATTGAATAATCCAATATATGAAAAAATAGCAAAATTGAGAAAATAATAATGAAAATAAGTACAACACATCATATAGTATATAAATTAAACAATGAAGATAAAATTTACATATCTTATTTTGATTTTTGTTTACTTTGAAAATGGCCTTAGAGCCGAAACTATAGTCAGTAAATATTTTAATAAATAATTTTACTTGGGTACTAAGTTTATTAATGTTTAATCTTTATATATATATATATATATATATATATATATATATATATATATATATATATACATGAGTGTGTGTCCTTCAGCGCGATAACTCGAGCAAAAATGATCCGATTTTGATGAAATTTGGTACAAACGTGTAAACCTACGTTTATTTGAACGAGTTCGCGAACCAGCATGATCGGACCATGGGAACAGGGGTTTATGGGGGCTTTTATGGGGTAAAAATGAGTTTTTCCTATTTTTGACCCAAAAAACATAAAATTTTGAAATTTCTTTCCAAAATATTTTGTAGAGCTTAACAAAAACAAATAATTAAGTATATTTAAGCGTTATAATGCGCCTAATGGTTACGGAGAAAATTCCAAAAAATTGGTAATTTAAAATTCCCATGTTATTCTTATGGAGAATAAGTAAACCGTTGTAGTGTGCTTGTTTATTAACATAGTTTGCCCAAATTTGGAAAATGTTTTTATTTCTTACTATCTATTAACATTTTACATAAAAAACGATTTACCCTCCCTGTTGCAGCAAACCTAAGTATGTGTTAAACTGATTCCATTTAAATAGGGAATAAATGTGATATTTTTAAGGAGACATTTTAGTCTAAATCCAATCATGCAAATGGAAATTCGCGTAGTCTGCAGGTTTGCTGCGGCGGGGGTATTTTTACGTTGCAATAGTACTAAAGTCATTTCTTTGTTAGTAAAATTTACGAGAATATGGAGTATATAAGCCCTAGACATTGCTATGTCAAGAATTTGATCCTTCCCTCTCATATACATCAACCCCGTATAACCCCGCCCCTACTGACAATACTGTACTATAGTACTGTATTGATTCTAGTCAGCTGATCGTCCCTAGAGCTAGGGTGACGTCATTGATCGAATGGTCCGAATACAACCATAGGCTACTAGTACCTTCTAAATTGCATTGTAGAGAACAATAAAGTGAGAAGGAAATTATATTCTTTAGCGTGAGTACGGTAAGCTACTCAGCTTAACCTACTAAGTTATATAGCTATCAAGTGGATAAGAAGCATCCTTTTAAGTTTTACATATTTAAAGGGAATAACACGTGTCTTCGGTGTATTTACTATGCACACAACGTACTTAAAAAATTTGCAAAATGCAGAAGTTTAATAAGTGTGCCAGCTTCTCTAAGTGTTTAAACTTCGATCATATTTATCATTATCAAAACTAGTTGTTACCCACGGGCTTCACCCCGTTTGACTTTTATAAGTATTAATAAAACTATTGATTGGTTAAGAGCTGAAATAATCTAAACAGAATACAGTAATACAAACAAATAATCACACCTAAGGTAATACATTGAAACAATAACAAACAAATAAGCACAGCTGAGGTATTTTTAACCGACTTCCCCACTACCAACAAAAGGAGGAGGTTCTCAATTTGTTTGTGGCGATGTTTTTTTTTTCTATGTATGTTCACCAATTTCTCTGTGATTCTTTTACCGATCAGTGTGGTTCCACCACCAAAATAACCAGGAGAGTTTCTATTTGGTACCTTATATATTATGTTTAAGTATAATATTTGTTTCGGTGAAAAATTCTGAAAACCTTAAATATTCAACATTTATTTTGTTTACATTTGTGCAGAGAAGGCAATAAATCATAATAACATTCCTACAGCTGTTAGTTGAAACCATTTAAATGAAGCTACAGACAATTTTTCATGAAACAGTTGCTTCATATTGATCAAAAAACTATTTCTTGCCATGGAGCCTAAATAAATTACATTGAGAAAAATGCATTTTGTTTTGGTTAATATAAAAAATGTATTTTAACGTTTTACCTGATTTGTGTATACAGTAATTCTGTTTTTAGTATTGAATATTCTGACTTACAAAAACATATATGTTTCAGTGAATAGCTGTATGATATTGTTGACAAATAAAGGTGTATTGTGAAAAACCAAAGCATTCGTAAAACAGGTCTAAATATAAATCAAATGCAATTATTCCTTACACGACCTAAGAAGTGTGACAGTGCATAATCGTCGATTGTCTTAAAAGTGTTAAATATTTTAATTACTTAACATGCATTTGCAGATGTGGAATGTTTATTGATATTCTCTACCCAGTTACTACATCATATCAATACTATTATGCCTGCTTCGGGAAGTCCTAGAGGAAGATGATTTGCAATTTCGACTAGGCTATATCTTGATCAAAGAAAACCACCTACATGGCTTGCACCACTTTTAGCTGAACCAATCTTTCATATACATATTTCATTTGCAGATGTGGAATGTTTATTAATATTCTCTACCCAGTTACTATAACATATCAATACTATTATGCCTGCTTCGGAAAGTCCTAGAGGAAGATGATTTGCAATTTCGACTAGGCTATATCTTGAGCAAACAAAACCCCCTACATGACTTACACCACTTTTAGTTGAACCAATCTTTCATATAATATTTTCCAAAGGTACTATACGAAAGGTACTATAGTGTTAACGACCAATTTTCCACTTTTGAGAGATTTTTTAGTGCTGGTAGCTGAGGAATAACTTTCATATTGTTCCAAAAGGCTTGAGACGTTACTGTATTTCTTTTTATAATGTAGAAGTACACCGATTGCAGGGAACGATGATGTCTGACATTTCAATGTATCTAGAAAAGACAATTAGTTTTTCATTAGGCCTAATGTAATGGACAACTCTTTCTTTCTTAAGGAATATCTAAAGATGTTTATTTCCATACCCATTGATTATGTAACCTGAACAGGTGACTCAAGCAGTTTTAAAATAATGATTGTTCTGTGGAACTTTTGATTGTTTCAAACAGTTTTGCTTATCGAAAATCCTCATGTAATTAATGTATAATATACAGTCACTAAAAATCATGAAATAATTTATTTTTGTAAAAAAATACAACCGACTTCAAACGCTCTAAAAAGAATGAAATAATTTCAATAAAGTAAAAACTTTTGTATTAGACAAGCTCACGTATTTCAAGTCGGCGCGGCTCAAACTGCAAATATGATTGATGTGTGTGTATTTTGAAAATCAATAAATTGTAGCTGGATAACATAAATATATAAAAAACATACTGA
The DNA here is from genome assembly GCF_028750875.1 of Macrosteles quadrilineatus. NCBI lineage: Eukaryota > Metazoa > Arthropoda > Insecta > Hemiptera > Cicadellidae > Macrosteles > Macrosteles quadrilineatus. The sequence continues at coordinate 14,044,576 of NW_026542597.1, forward strand.
ACTGTTTTATTGTTTATACCTATATTAAAGGAAATATTTTCTTGTATTTTATGTTTACTTCAGAATAAATGCATTATGAAAATAACACACACAAATGTTCTATATGAATAGGAAAATAATTTAGTTTGATATTATGATAGGGAAAAGAAGCTAGTTTAGTATTAAAACGTTACTTTTCCAAGTTAGAAACATTTAAATGCGTTATAATCTTTTTAAAGATACTCGTTAATACCACTATAATACCGATCTCTGATTACGGTGATAAAATAACACTTAACGCATAACTATGAAAAAGACATGCAGATTAACACCTTTAATTATAGATAGTCACCTGCAATATGGACACCCTCTTTCAATTTTGCATCAAAAATCATCATAGAGCCGCGCTGACTTAAAATACGTGAGCTTGCCTAATACAAAAGTTTTTACTTTATTGAAATTATAACATTAGGTATATGGAAAGTCCCCTTTAGAAAGAAACTACGGCCTTGAATGGCAATTTATGAAATAATGGATAGTTTTGCGCGTAGCTTCTCGTCATGACGAACTTTTGAAGTATATGGTTAGAGGGTGTGACTTGTAGTTTTCTCAAAAGTTCATGGGTACTTTGAAGTTTATTTTTGGATATTTGCAGATATATCAAGTAAAGAAAAAACAATAAAATTATTCATGCTGCTGTCGAATTTCTTGTACTACTTCTTAGAATTGTTGTTTCTTAACAAGAACAACTTCTTTTAAAAGTGCAATGTAAATTCATAAGCACGGCAGCAAGCCATGCTTAAATGAAAAGTGTGGCTATGTGTAAAGGGTCAACGACCTGTAAAATATAAGGGATTAGCAGCCAATACCCTTAGCATTGCATTGCAATTGAAATACCTAAACACATTCTGCATTCGCATATTTAGGGTTCCAGAAATAATAAGGATTTAGACAAACCTTTTGGACTAAGTTGACCAATATCGAGTTGGACGGTTTGTAGTTTCTATAATGTTTAACATAAAGAAAATAACATAAAATGCTATTAGATTGAAAGGTAAAACATAATTTTACACGGATCGCATGTGCTTGAAGCCATAACTAACATCTGTGTCAGAATCAGAAGTCTGCATTGCAGTAGGGCACGACTGAATGACCTAACTACCAACAAACTACAAACTGTTAATTAGCTTCCCCATTTATTTATCATAAAAAATAATTATATTGAAACAAATTTTAGTCTTTGATTAAAATTTGTTATACATTTGAACCTTACATGAACCGCATTAGTTGTATGTCGGTAAATAATGATAATGAAACCGTAACGGTAATGTCCTGGAATATAAACTCAAAATAATAACGCTTGTAAAATCTAATTCATCGAACTACTAAACTACTGGTTAGGTTTGTGCATGTGATATAATTTTTTTTAATGTCTCTTTGTTTGGAAGAGAATTATTTCCGGTTGTTTAGGAAAATGACATTGATGAAAATCTTACCTGTATGAGATGGTCTTGGTTTTTTCCTGAAACAGAAAATTTTGAATTACAAAACTGCGATGGAAAGAGTAGTTGTCATATGTTTTATGTGAAACTCTACAAAACCTTGTAAAGGTTAATGAATAACTTCTTAATCATCATTGTACGTGTTATTAAATTTACGAAAGTAAATAAAAGAGACAACCTCCTATTGGTTCTGATGATGATTGGAGTGTCCAATCGAAATCGATCACCACTTACCATCTTTTTTGTATATTTACCGTCTTGTGAGTAACAGTATAAGCGTAAATATAAGTTTTAAGTGTTATAAGGCTATATTTTATTTACTTTCCGTAAAAGTTAATGCTTTCTTATTTTTAATGCTTGTATTTACTAACTACTATATAAGTAGGTACATCATTTACAAAATTTAAATACATTTACTAGATACACTATCTTTGATTCAATTCATCCTTGTAACAAGATTATGCTATAATAAAATTGTATTTATAATAAAAACTATAGAACATTTTTTTTGCTCCAAAACGCATTTTTAATGTTTTAAAGTCAACCGGCCTAGCAGGACCAGTCTATTTTTCAACTTCTTCTTGATTACAAATGTATTTTAGTTTAAAGAGAAGCGAAATTTTGAAATTTTGTTAAAATATGTAATCCAAAACTCTATATAGATCTATCTATCTCTATCTAGCACTATTTGACGTAAAAGTCGTTTTAGAATATTCATTTTACAAAAAATTTCTCCGTTAAAATTGTTCAGATCCGGCCTCAAGCAATATTACACATTCCTCAGCTATCCACACGGTGTTTTGAAGGCAGTTAACCAAGGATGTAATGGACCAGTGGACTGTAAAATCTGGCTCAGTAGAGACCAAAACAGCGCGGTGTTCGAGACTGATGTTTTCAACACTTGGAATTTTGAAGTAATAATAGATTCCTTTATGTTTGCATTAATACGTTGTTTCAGAAGGGGGTTTTGCAAATTAGGAAGTTTGGGTTTTTAAAGTGTAGTTTTTTTTTTTTTTTATGGAACAAAACATTATTAACTTAAAACTAGTTAAATGCGCATTGATTATTCTGAATCTATATTGGTCTTGACAAACGATCATTTTTTTTTTAATACAAACCTGATTATGATGAAAGGTTTGAGCCAGCAAGTTATAAAGCTATCCAGGTTAACAGGACCAGTTTATTTTTTAACTGCTTAAAATGGTGAAATTTGGTTTAAAATGCTAAATTGACATTCATTAAGGGTTTTAAAGGCAGTTTTAAGTCGATAAAACGGATATGGATGTGAATAGGCCATACACCGTTACCTAGGATATATTTCTTGGTTCACTTTATATTTGAATTTTGCTCAGTAAGTATTTTACTAGTTAACGTTTATTGCTATTAACAAACTATTATTTAGAGGGAACCGGAAGCTGTAAGACTTGTATATTCTTTTATATTCCAGATGTCCTCGCCTGCAGTTTATTTAATTACACTCAAATTAAAGTAGCTAATATTTTTGTAAACGAATTGTCAATTCACGAGGTAATAAAAACCGTACAAAGAACGAACATTAGTAGATGCGAACGTGTTATCAAATTATCCAGAAAGTATCCAAGGCAGATCCCAGTCACGCTACATGGCGTGTAGACAGAGTTGTGACTAATGTGGCGCCTCTAGCGGATAAATGAACAACTGACATGATCAGCTGATCATCATGGTCAAGCTTTGTCTTATGTACCCTAAAACATATGTTTCACTGAGCCTTAATTCATTTGTTTGAATGTGTATCTAATTCTGTACTGACCTAACACAACACTATAAGCACAAAGATTTTATATAAATGTAGTATATAGCTTCTTGATCAGCATTATATGTGATATATAAATTATGACTACGTTGGTGTGAAAAAATATGTTTGTATGATAAATTACTCTTTAAATAATTTAATAATTTCTTTAGTAGCAGTTAGAATTTATCCAAGATGGCCGCTGACCTCCAAGGACTCTTAAACTGTAAGTTGGATGAATGAAGTATTGACTATATATTAAACCCGCTTATCAGCAAGGACATAAAATTATATTTCAAGGAAAATGAAAAATGATTTGCTAAAATTTATTTTCATAATAATGGTTTTAAATTATAATAACCTATTTATCTGCAGAAAACCTTTTACCGTCTGTTACAAGAGCTTCTAAAAGCACGACTTGTGTTTTCGTCGTATTTTAAAAAGTTGTATTTCTTTCAAAGACACAGAAACTTTTAACTGGTTATCAAAGAGTTGGTTTGACTAGTAGAGATAATTTACAATGTGAAACTTCTCAACTGTGGAAAGACAAGGGACGATGAATAAAGAGCTTTGAGAACTTTATTTCAGGAACACAAAGTGGCCAAGTTAACCGTTCCAAGTGAAAATATCTGTAATTTTCCGTTAAATGATTGTGTAAGTCTTTTACATTAGGATTTTCTTCCGTTTAATACGCTATCCAACATTACTACGGCATTAAATTGTGGGAAAGAAAGGCTTAATAGGAGTGGTCAAATATTGAGAAGAAGGAGTGTATGAATTTTTGTGAGTAAGTTAAAGTGTTGATTAACAATATCCTGTTGTGCTGACCAACTGGCTTTAACTTGGTCGGTGTACTTGGTCTGGGGGTTAGATTCTTTTATAGGGGTTACTGTGATGTACTGGATGACAGGTTCCTTCTAGGAGGGGGGGGGGCTGGAGCCCCAGGGCTTTGGCCTTAAGTTCAGGTAAGACAAGTGAGGATTTTCCAAATTCGGGTTTAGAGTATTTTTCCAAATCGGGGTAACGGTTTTAATCTAAGTTATTAACACTGATCTAGTCTACTATTTCTGTTGATTGTTATTTATCTTTTTTTATTTTGTAGGCTGAGAATAAATTCGGGTTTTTTACCGAGTGCTGAGTTTGTTCCCTGAGCTACGTCACTCAATGTTTTAAAGAAGGTTTTAGGTTACCTTCCATTACAAATGTAAAATGGATTTCATAAAATAAAATTGTCATATTGTTCTTCCTACTAGTATTAAAGGTTGTGTTCATGTGTAACAAAGCTTAAGGAATTATATAAATATTCACTGAAATCCAAGCCTACGAATAAAATATTTGATGAGGAGATGAAAAATCAGGTTGAGTTCTGAAAGCTGTTAAACTGATCGTAAATTCGTTGAAGGAAGGCGATGAAACGTAAAACTCCGTTCTCGACGATTTCCCTCTTGTGCATAGAATCAAACCATTCTCTTTTATCGATATCCACGAAACCCAAAGAACAGGCAAGGCTATTACAGTAACTTTTGGCAATTATAGGTTTTGTTCAATACAATTTGCAAATTTCTTGTGTATAAGTGCAATATAACTATCAGCTATTAATTAACAGCTGTCTAAGGAACATGTCGGTCTTAGTCACTAACAAGACTACAAGATCACGCCACTCATCCTACACTTGACTCTTATTTAATACGCACATAGTGGCGTATAATAATTAATAATTGATAAATAATAATATAATAGTAATGAACGGAAAAACACTAAAAAGGGAAAGCAAGCATATGTTATCGTATGTGTGAAACTTTAATGACATTCTTTAGCTGTTTTAACTATTGAAACGATATTAACAATGTTGGTAGTAATTAATGCAATAAATATTAGCACTTTATAGTAAAAATAGTACTATTAATGAGAGTACCTAATAAATATAATAGTGGTATGAATATAAATAGTACCGGTACCTAATAAATATAACTAATAAATACTATAGATCAATAGCACCTTTTTATTGAGTGAATAAGCATTTGATAAACAGCAAACTAACAACAATAACAACATACTATATGATAATTGTTTTATGATTCAATATATTTTGTTATCTTAAAATTCATATTTAATTAGGATAGTGTTGGATAATTTTCTTTGCCCAAGCAAAACCGCATGAGAACTGTCAAAACATCTTGAACCACCTTATTCAGTTAACATTGTTTATCCACCTTAGTTAATAATGACTAGACTAACACATCTTGGTTAAAACTCATGTATGTAATTATATTATTGGAGAAAAAATAATATCATGTAGTGGTCAATTTTTAAAACATAGTCCTTAATTTTAACCAACAAGGAGGAAAGATTTCGGTAAATGCTTTAGAAAATTAATTACTATCAAAGCTTGCATTATTACATTCAATAGTGAGACGGGTATGAATGATTGTAGCTATCTTCTGTAAATATGAAATAAAACAGTTCCATATAAAAAAATTGTTTTATTGTGTGCTAGGACCTGATTTTACATCATAGTTTTAATTCCCCTTCTGGGATAAAACAAATTCACTCATAAACCCATTGACTATTAGTAGGTATAGTTAAGCATAAGAACTGCCGAAGAAAATGTATAAAATAATATGACATAAACAACTTGAATTTAATATTTTATCTTCATGAAAAGTAACTTTTAATTGCCAAGTCATACAGATTCATAAAGCTCAATCCAGATTTGTTACCTAATACTGACTCAATCACGAGTAAAAACTCGATTGTGAAATGCTAATTTAGTTTACTCTTCTTTCCTCAGATAACAAGTTTGTAACTGACTTACCCTCATATCTGATGTCTTTGGCTGTTTAGAACTTTCATCTATTACATTATCATAAAGTACTTTGAGTTTTAAGCTTGGTCTTTGTCTTTTTCAAAAAGTTAGTATCATCGTTAGTCATAAAGGGTGATAATATTAGCCACAGAAACCTCCTTTAAATGAACTAGCCAGTATTTCAAATTCACATGGATCATAAGCCTCATCGTCAATTTGTGACCGTAAAAAGGGTTTCTACTTTGTAATGTTGGCAGGGACAGTGCATGAAAATGTTCCAAACAATAACGACGAAGATACTGAAATAGTTTATAGCTGTTTATTAAAAACCAAATTAAACAAGCTCCTGATTGAAAACTTTTTGTAACTCAATCTATAATTAGCCTAATTTTTATGATAGTTATATGTAGTATTTGGTTGCGTCAAAGTAGGGGGATTAGTTCCTGTGATATGAAATATTTCCAGATGTCGTTGGACATTGTTATTAATTATCACTTCTGTTTGTAATCATTCTTTCATTCTCTAGATTGAACTCTTACTTATGAATTTCATTACTTGTATCGTGTTAAATAAAGCTTACTCATTCAAGGCAAATAATCTTTATTCTCCAATAGTTCCTTAGTGGGTCAAAACATGGTGAGCCGAAATTAGAAGAAACTGGATATTGCCCATTACAGACACACGTAATTATACCCAGACAATCCAAAAATTATTCAATTTCTATATAGCTATGATTAATCCGATTTGAGGAAACATCTTTGGTGTAAATTACCTATTAAAGCTGTTTGTAAAGCATGAGTTAATCATTTCATTTAGTGCTATTCAACATGAATTTGACAGCCAAATTATACAGTGAATATCATTGACGTTCACGTTAGAGCTGCGATGAATTGCATTCATTTGAAGACGTACTTCAAAAGAGAAAGACAGAATCAGGGTGGATTGTGCCCAAGAAGCTCCACCCCTCTAGTGACGGATTAGGGCCCCTCTTTGGGGCTGACTACCCTTAGATGACGTATTGGGTTGCTTAGCAACATGATATATGCATACATCTCCTTAGATGTATGATATAATAATCAAACACCAAATTATAGTTGATAAGTGATATATCATTAGCTGATAACATGGTAATATCATTTAGATATTACAGGATACATCGCATGTTTCATATAACAACTCAATTTATGTACATTTCGATTGAAAAATTACTTTTGACCAAATACTACATACATATTATAAAAATAAATTATAGAGGATTTAGCTTAAGTTTTATTAGCTAAATATTAGCCTTTGATAATTACCCTTTTGTAGAATGACAAAATACTTAGTTAAACAATTTTAAGTCAGGAGCTTGTTTAATTTTATTTCAAATAAACTACTATTTACTACTTCCGTACCTTCATTGTTATTGATTGGAACATGTGCATGCACAACATCATTACATGGAAAACATTTTTATGGTAAAAGTAACATTTATGATCATATCCAAGTGAATTTACTATAACTAGTTAATTTAACGGAATATTTTCAGTGATTAACATTCCAAGATTCCAGACTTTATATAGTGCAAACTTTTGACTGAAGAAGACAAAGGCCAAGTTTAAAATTCCCATTTGCTTATGATAATGTAAGAGATGAAGTTCGGAAGACTCAACGACATCAGATATGAGGTTAAGTCAGTTACAAACTTGTTATCTGAGGAAAGAAGAGTAAACTAAATTAGCATTTCACAATCGAGTTTTTACTCTTGATAATGTCAGTATTAGGGTAACAAATCTGGATCGTGCTTTATGATTCTTTATGACTTGGCAATTGAAAACTATTATTCGTGAATATTAAATATCAAACCCAAATTAATTGCATCATATAATTTTTTAAATTTGTATATAGGTCTACAGCAGGCCTTATGTTAAACCATACGCACTCTATTAGTCAATTAGTTTACAATTGAACTTATTTTTTTACAAAGGGATTAAAAATATGTTCAAAAATCGAGTCCTAACACACAATAAACCTAAGTTTATTTCAATATTTAACTGCTTCATTTCAAATTTACAGAACATAGCTACAATCATCCACACCAGTTTCATTATTGAAGAAAATATTTAATGTAAACTTCAATTGTAATTAATTTTCAAAAACATGTACCCAAATCTTACCTCCTAAATGATTTTAAAAATTAAGCACTATACAAAATTTACTACTATATGATATTAGTTTTTATTCAAAATTATAATTTCAAACATTATTCTTTATCAAGATGTGTTAGACTCGTTATTAACTAAGGTATATAAACAACCTTAACTGAGTAAGGCGGTTTAAGATGTTTTGACAGCTCTCCTGCGGTTTCGCTTAAGTAAGACGGCTTCTAAAGTGGTTTCGTTAGCTAAATTCATATGAAAATTTGAAATATCTTTGATTATTTTTTAAACATCATGCTGCAAAATTCCACACAAAATTTTCAAGGGTCATTTAGATATTACTTTGTAAAAAAAGTGTACACAATGGATCAAAATAATGTTGAAATTATCAGTTTAATAACAAAAAAAAACAATTGGTGAGTGTATAAGCCTTAGATATTGCTATGACAAGAATGTGCTCCAACCCTCTCCTGCACATCAACCACATACGACCCGTCTCTCGTACTATAGTGCTGTATTGATTCTAGTCAGCTGATCATCCCTAGGGGGTGACGTCATCGATCGAGTGGTCCGAATACAACCATAGGCCACTAAATCCAACTAGATTACATTGACAAGACTAATAGATTGAGAGCGAAATAGTGTTCAACGTAAATGCATTGGATAGGCTGTGAATGTAACTTTCATCCTTAGGGTGTCGACTTAAAATATCAAATAAGTACTGATGGTAATTTTACGTTGTGTATTTGACAATTTCATACTATAAATTTCCATTATATAAGTTATAAAAGAATTAAAACAAGAACGAAAATGACACCAGTTGAACTTATCTTTAAGCAATTGACTTAATATTCGTTTTGTATAGTTTTCGAGTTTAGAGATAATTATAGTGTCAAATTCTATACATTAATAATAAAAATTTCCGTTGAAAATTTAGCTAGGTTAACACGGTAAAAAAATGCTTTTCACCTGGTATTAAAACAAAATATTATGTGTGAAATTCACTAAGGGCATGCTGTAAATTTACATAATTTTCACAAAACCAGTTTGCTTTAAAACAAAATTTAAACGACGTATACTATTTATTGTAATACAGTTTATGATGTCATAAAAATTTCGTTTCCAAAGTTATTTAGTGAATCATACTGAATTTGTTTGCACGATAAATTTAAAATTCCATCAGTTAAAATATAAAAAGTTGGCAATTCCTTTTATGAACAATTTCTAATAAATTGCTCAGAGGTTTTAGCTTTTCTAAGCATGGTAACCAGATAAACATAAAAGCAAAACGAAGGCAGCTATGTGGAAAGAGTTAATGAACTGCACAACATGCCAGATTGACAGCGAAAACTACAAGCAATTAAAATGTTTCATCTAAATATGAATAGGAATTGCATTTCTAGGGCTAGAACCTATATTATAGGTAATAGTGGCTACTTGATCGTTTTGAATGCATATTAAACCAACTGAAATAATGTGCGCCTCATAATTTCGGTTCAAGTTATTTATTTAGTTAGTGATTTCCCTAACTAACAACACTATATATTCCCTAACTAAAAACATTATTTCCCTAACAACATTATGTGTACATATAGGGTTTATTTTTAGTACGTTAAAAAATAATGGATTAGAGACTGAACATAATTTGTACACGGGTCGCATGCACTTGAAGCCATAACTAACATCTGTGTCAGGATCAGAAGTCTGCATTGCAGTAGGGCACGACTGAAGGACCTAACTACCAACAAACTACAAACACTGTTCGTTAACTTCAACGAAGAAATACTAAGTAAACTATGGTATTTATGCTCAAAACCTATGAGTAGTTTTGTGTTGTAGTGTCTTTAAAATTATAAAAGGCTAATGCACTCGTATCACTTAAAATTCCATCATCTATACTATTGTGATTAAATTTATTATTTCAAGTATAAACTTGAAGCTATAAGCTTAGTTTGTCCACCAACCACGAAACACTCTTCACCGATATGAACATTTGGTTGACATCATCGAGGTTAACAAACTAGCAATGTTGGTTGTAGAAAAAGACACAATGATTTAATCTATAACCATCAAACTTTAAAAAACATCCCTTTTGAACACTAACCCTTTAAAATTTACTCCATCGATCTTTATTTAATTATTGTATTTTCAGTGTACTCAAGAAGTTACACTTAAATTCTTTGCAATAACAAAGACTTGCAAGCTTTATTAAGTACATCTTTGGTTGGATGTCGTTATATAAAGGAAAGGAATGCAGTTTTATACCTGTATCAAATGCTCGCCTTTTTCTCCTGAAAAAAGAATAATTAAAGTTAGATAACTGTGAAAACAAGAGAAGTTTCTAATAATCAAACCCACTTAAAATAGTAAAAGTTTTATGATAAAATGAAAACAAATGTCTTATAATGTATAAATTGACTGATTATTTTAAATTTTTAAGTTTAAAAATACGATGTTCGGTTAGTCGAAATCGTTTTAAGTTATGTATTTCCTTACTCGTTCCTTACTTTTTTTATATCAATTTATTTTACAGTTAGTTAAAAAAATACAATTTAATTACGATTAGATCATTACAAACTCTTAATGGCCAATTTATTTCAAGGGACTATTAAAGAAAATAACTAGAGAACCCGTGCGGCTCAATGAGCCGCATATTATGAAAAAAATTCTCCGTGGAGAACCCTGAAAAGTAAGGTGATATTAACCTTTTCATGTGCTCCATTTTTTACCCACAAACTCTGGATTGCCAACTGGACTGCTATAATCTGCTTTGAATAGGCTAAAGCAGCAACACCATTGAAAGTTGGTCTGTCAGTCTCACGTTGTTCAGTGGAGTTTCTCTTAATACCCGTCCCAAAGTTATTAAAGTATGGATTCATTTGTCGACATAGGTTGGATAACTCTTGTAGTAGCTATACGATTTGGATAGCAATTTTCATATCCTCTTTTTGAACAGCGTATATTATTTGCCTCTCCTAAATCATAAAAATAAACTTGACCGTAACAACTCAATCGTTGAATACATAAACACAAATTCCCTCACTTATTATTCAGGTCTAATATTGCCACTAAAACTTCCAATAGCAAATGAGTTGTTGAAACTTCTTATTTTTGACTTGAAATGTCTGGATTGTGTTGGTAAATTCAGTCAAAAAACCTTGTATAAGTTTTTTCCGAGGAACTGGTAACATAACCTAGAAGTAAACAATCCATTTGCGTTTTTTTTCTCGATTGAAGTAGAGCAAGTAATACAAAAGTTTACTATAAAAACAAAAGGTCGGTCAAGATTTGGTATATGATAGGTTCAAGAATGAACTTATCATAGTCAAAGCATTATTATAGTTTCTACCACGAATCCTAGAAAAATACCCACTAAATGTTTTGAAATATCTCGATCTGTCAGTTTCAGAAGTAAACATTTCTTGCATGCATTCATTTGATCTGACATTAGGCGAGTTTACTTTACCACCGTGTAACACTATGTGCTTCGTATATTTTTCACTTCCAAAGTGAGTTGCATAGCAGAACCATCGATGTATAGCAGAACTGGCAAATATTATAATTCATCTCACCAAGTGAATGTGTATCTGGATGGTTGTCTGTTAGACCATGGTTAGACCAGGCCTCTCTATTTCCACTCTCCTCATACGCATAAGATATATTATTATTAATTGTCTCCTACTCCCGTTTTCAATATTTCTTCCTTGAACTTGAGGCATTTTCTGTTCTTCCTACAAAACTGATTAACTGTTTAACTTGGTCTTAACAATAATATTTACTCCCAAAAAGCTAATGAGTTTCTCTTTATAAACAGCTGTTTTTTGTATTTAAATTTGTTCTATGTATTTCTTATGGGGAAAACTCGACCTTTGAGAGGGTCTCAAGCCCCTAAGAGTAGGAATTTCAAAATTCTAAAACCTTATTGCAAAACTACATATTGAGACGAATCTTTCGACACCTTAAACGTTGAAATTGGTCCACAAATAAGGGAGGAGTTGCGTTAACAAAAAACGGCTTCACGTATTATATATATAGATATAAAATGACATTCATTAAATTTCCGAGCAAATATCCAAGAGGCCCAACTGCATCAGCTGAATTCAACTTTAACTGACATCTGTTTGGACAATTCATGTCCCAACTGTGAGAGATGAAAAGATGGCAAAAAGAGGAAAACTTAAGTTTGTTTGGTTAAGTTGATTTTCTCTTTGTGCAACAAAACGCAGTCTTAATTAAGTTTCGCAAAGTTATCCTACCAAGGAGGACCAGTTTATTTTTTGAAACTTGTTTTAGCAAAACAAGTCTTATAATTACAACGGGACCAGCTTGCAGTGCTTTTGTTCCATAATTTATTGGTTTTTCATTGTCAATTGCAATTTATTACTTCGTTCAGTAGAAGAAATAGATTTTAAAAGACCATTATTGTATTTAAATAATATTCACTGAATGTAAAAAAGCTCCTCCAATAATCGCATAACACAAATAAACCATTATGAAATAAGCATAAATATTTTATAATGGTAAGTTTTCTTATAGATATGTAATTTTATTTTACGTGAATACCAAATTAATAATACGTATCTGCTATAGCCATCTGAATAATACTTTTTTAGGTCACTTATTTTTTAGCTAATTTTCACTTTTTATTGATTTGTACGGTTGTAATATCTAGTGCTACCTCAGGTTATATTACACTAAGCTATCCACATACTGTTCTGAAGTGAAGGCAGTTAACCAAGCTTGTAATGGATCCGTGGACTGTAAAATCTGGCTGAGTAGAAGTAAAAACAGCGAGGTTTTCGAGACTGAGATATTATAAGCACTAGTTAATTCACTAAATAATATATTACATGGCTTTAAGTTTACATCTGTAATATCAATATTTAGTTGTTTCGAGCTTTTAACGAATTCTAATGTTTGTAGGGATTTCCTTTCCAAAGACAATAAGTTTTTGAGGGGTTTTAAGCTAAAGACAATAAGTGATTTGGAAACTTGTTACTACCCCCAGAAGCATAGTGTAAGAATTAACATGAATAACTTAGAACAAACTTTATTTATCTAAACTATTAGAAGGTATATCTTTTATGTTTTTAACCTGACTTTTTTTAAATAGTGTTTGAAATTAAATGCGTTTCTTTAAATAATGCATTTGTACACTAAATATTACCTGAAAAATACAGAAATATATACGTCTAATAACACTTGCAATTATATATTTACACTTATACAGTTGACTTACAAGACGGTAAATACATGTAAAAGTAGGCGAATACGCCTATTGGGTCTGATGATGATTGGAGTGTCCAATCGGAATCGATCACCACATCGAGCATTTTTTATTAATGGTCAAGTGGACGAAAAACCCATGTTTAAAATTATTTAATACATTACTGATAGGTTTACAAACATCTCATGAACTTTTTTTTAATGTGATAGCTTTAAATAGCTAACATTTCCTAACAAATATGTATAGTAATATTCGCCTTAGATTTTTTTCATGACACTTAAATATTTGATGTAGTTTTGTAAATAAAATATAAAAAAATCGCAAAACATATAGACATTTTTAAAATAATTTTACGTTTTAGTTTGTTTGTTGGTTTGCTAAATGATAACACAATTAGTGAATGTATTATTCAACAGATTGTGAGATCCTCGTAGAACAGAGGACAGTCAGCTGTGACAGAGTTGTACTGTATCAACAAACATCAACTTGCAGCTTTACCCAGCTGTTGCAGCTCTGGGCTTTACACGGTCTGCAAACTCAGATGTTAAATTCATTTGCATAAGATGCATATTATGCTACAACAATAAGCTTTATGGAGATACTACAACATTACGAACTGTATAATCATAAACTATTGTATTTTTATACGTTTCAAATTCCCCAAATTATGTTTGTTATTGCTATCAATAAAAGATGCAATGAAAAGGGTTGACAACAAATGTACCAAGTCCAGAAATTGTACTGTTTCTTGACAAAAACAGACCACTGAAGGTCAAAGGACGTAGAAGTTTTTATATATTTCCCAAATTTTTATTTATTTCCCAAATATTTGTCGACAAACATTTTTCGTTTATATAAAAGTATTATTCGAATTTGCATTAACTCTATCACTTTATCAACTTAGTGACTCTGTTGTGCATATTTTCAGATAAGTACAAAAGCAGGGTGGGTAATATAAACGAGACGACCTTTAAAACACTTCCCTTATAGATACAACCAGATACAACTTAATCTTTTGAATATCTTTCTTCCTTTTTAACTTTAAACAAAATAGTTACAGCTCAGTGAAATTAATCGAACTCCTTTTGCTGTATTTAGGTAAAATCTATATAATTAATACGCTACATGAAACTTTGTCGGTTGAACTCCTCCGCCATTTCTTAACCGATTTTATCCATTGACGTCTCATTGGAAAGAACGTGTCGTGTAGATTTGCAAACTGGCCTTACATTTTTGAAAAAGTCCCTTGGGCTCTGCCCCAGTGGCTTTGAATGTTCCCATGTTATCCTTATGGAGAACTTAGTTGTTTACATTTTGATCAGCTGTATAATTTAATTGCTGTTATTTATTTTTAAATTCAAAGTCTTTTAAACTCATAGGAAATTATGATGACTTTTATGTGTTTGAAATAACTACTTTACTTCTTTGCAATTGCTCGATTTCGAGCAACGTGTACACTAGTTTATATTATTAGTAGTTATTTTTTGATTTACATAGCTTTAAGGTAGGACACACTTTGGGATAAGCTGGTATCGTGGTAGAACACGGGACTTCTGACCCCAAGTTTGCGGGTTAAAATCCCTACAATGACCAATCATTTAAACAAAGTGATAATTCAACTACTAGGCCTAACCTAAATCAATGTATAAAACAGTTCCGAGGTAAATCCTAGCACTCTGAAATATATCCGACTTTGGTATGTTTTTAAAGCTAAGCACTTTCTTGAACGAGGTGATCTAATGGTAAAGCGCGGGCCTTCGGACCCAAAGGTTGCGGGTTGAAATCCCTCCAACCACCATTCAAACTAATAATACCACGACTATCTAGGTCCAATCAATGTGTTAAACAGTTCCAAGGTAAAGCCTAACCTAAAAATTTGAAGGTGAATCAAAAAGTTCAACCAACCCATTTTCAAAAGCTCAGCACTCTTGTCAACGTTGGAAGAAACGGCAAAGAGAAACCAAAACGCTGTATATGTAATTACCACAACAAGGGGGATTCCCTGTAGTGAGGATCGATAACAACAATGGGGTGAGTGAGTGCAGAGCAGGGTGCGAGGGTGATGTCCTATATGTTAACAAGTGATCAATAGGGCAAGGGTCTAGTGCTACAGTTCAGCATTTCGTGACACACAAACGTTCATAGTCTATTGACATTTTTTCTATTATTGAGCGAAGCTCACTTTCCCTCACTTTGTAACTTCTTTGTAAGAGCATCAGAATGTAATGGCTTGACCAATTGATATGAAATTTGGCCAACAGCTAAAGAATACTGATCACAATGTTTAGGTAAAAAATATTTGCAAATTTCCTTCTGGATTTTATTTTACAGGTCACGCTATTTCGCTTGTTATTTTAATGTAAGTTGAAAGAAAAATTATATTGGGTTTATGACATATGGGTTATCTCGTTTCATTTATTTAAATAAGATAAACATATGTTAATTTTTGTAACTGTTTTGTTTACTTTCATCCTAGGCTAAAGTTGGAATGTAACAGTTTATCAATGGAAGTAACAGTTTTGCTATATTTGTCTTGAGAAATGTTGATTGCACGAGTACATCCCGCTATGCGCATTTACAAAGTACAAGCAAATGGTCAGAATGGCCAGTTTCACTACAAAGGTAACATCATTAATGTTAAGCAAGATATTAATGAAATAGCATCTGTCTTACCTACACTGCCTGAAAACAAAAAAGTCATCATTGTCCAACGTCAAGGCGTCTTTGGCCATATCGATTTCAAAGTTCGACGTGAAAAACTACAGCAAGCACTTATTTAGGCTGAAGGCAAATTACCCATTCTATTTTGACATAAACATTATAGTGATGAAGCGCTACACCAAATACCAGTCAATGATTTTGTTCACATGAGAGTACCGTGTGTACGTGAAAACCTAGAAAGTCCTGATGAAATCGAAGAAGACCAAGTTGAAGAAACATCGGTGCCTATGATTGCGCAGTCTCGTCAAAGGGATCACGTTCAGAGTCTAATGTTTTTATTCTTAACTAAATAAATGAACCATCAGATAAATTTGTCATTGTTTAAAATTTAAATAATATCGGGCAAACGAACGGTGAATCTGTTGAAAGGGAACATATTGTAGGTTGTTAGCTGCTTTAGCCATTGGCAATCTTTAAATAATGCTTCGCTCATTTATGCGTCTAAAGTGTAACGGCAGACCACCCTAGTTATTTATAAATAGCCGTGACGCCAAGATGCCAGAGTTTAAGTTGAAGCGAGCTAAGTTTGGGGTTGAATTGAAGTGGTTGTTTTGTTGGTGGAAAAGAACCAAATTTATAAGCCACAGTTGAGACTATTTTTTGAAAATCAGAATGTAAAATCTGCTCACAATTCTCAGGATTGAAACGATAACCTTTCGATTATCAGATGAGCGAATACAAAATAGCCTCCTAAATGACTAGTATTTGTGCTTTTTATTTATATTTTCAACTGCCTTAGCGAAAGTGTCTTTGGAATATTACCTAAAATCAGTGGAAATTGTTTCATGAGACCGTTGTGTAATGCCCTAAGTCACCATGAGTCTATGCCAGATTCTTCTATACCAAAGGACTTAGTAACCAAAAATACGTTAGGTATTTCGTTTAGTCGATTGTCCAGCCTAATGGTTGGAATAATGATTTAAAGAGCAATAAACCTAATCATCATGTTTAGTACCTATGGGATTACACTAAATGATATTCAAAATAAAATTTACAATAAAATTTATTTGTGTAACTAGTGCGCGAAGTGTCATTTTGCTGCACACGAGAGAAATCTTTACGCACTAGCCACAGGCGAGTGAGGAATGTTTCACCGAGTGAAGCAAAGGCACTTTGCGCTCGCGTTACACATTATGTATTTTTCCTACAGATACTATGAAACATATAAATAATGCCTTTCAAACACAACACGTTTTAGGTTAGGTTAAATCCTAACGTTGGATGAAATTCGAAACACTGTACCAGCTGATCGTAGTCTACGACTATCATAATGTGTTGTCAACTTATTTTCAAGAGTACACATATTGCATGCCTATTAAAAGCATACTGTTTTGTGTGGTTTGGTTGGAGTACTGGAGTGCGGCAAAAGTACGTAAATGCATCAATTAGCTACTTTGCGTGCTATAACCAGTGCAAGGAAGCCCACTTTGTCAGTTAAATACAGGAAAACCATTTTATTCAATTCTTAATAAACATGAAGATAAACAGAATGTTTAATAACAAACCTAATAATAAATCTGCCGATAGTTAGGCCTAAATCACTTATAAATTGAACTATCTAACAATACCTTAATTGAAAATGTAACATTATGCATGTGATGTAGAATAAATGTAAAGTAAAATCTAGTTACTAAAATAACTGTATACCTAGATACCCATTTATACCAATTAAAAATCCATTACCATCAGCAATGCAAGCAATTATTGTTTTTGCGAATTCCTGCCGGCAAAGTAAAGAACTCTTCTACATCATTAAGAAGAAATAAAGTGAAAAGTTAGACAGAACTACATTACGCCCATCGCAATAACTACATTTTACAGAGTTATAGCTGTTTATAATGGTGTTTTATACTTTATTGCTTCAGGAAAGCCAATTATAATCTTACAATGCTACCTAGGTTGTGGCAATATACACAGTCGTCTAATGTTATGTTTAATTTATTTTCTGCAAATTAAATGTTCAAAGTGTGTATATTTGTCCTTCCTTACAGTTGATAAGATACGAAAGCTATTTATTAGGTTGACTTTTTTATATGAAAACAATAAAATATACAAGCTGCATGAATTACATTGAAGAACATGAAGCACTGTGGTAAACAAAAATGTATTCTCACCAACCACAGAATTAAATTCGGTATCTATATTTTTACAAATAATACTTCAATGTCCCTAAACCCATTACAAACAACTATATGATAAGAGTTGTTTTTATTTATGTTCAAAAAGTGTATAGGGATGCAATTTAATATGCAGAATAAACCCTTGGCAAAGAGGATAAGCTATAAAAAGGTCTAGAGATCTACAAATACGCATCATACAAAATAACATAAAAGTAGAAACTTTAAGCTTTTGTAGTGCAACCTATTTAAGAAGTAAAATTTAGATTTTTTACTATGGTTCATTTCAAAGGCCGAGAAGTTTGGGTCAGGCAAAAGGACAAGTTTGCACAGCTGACGGAGTACAACAATGTATCAGCTGACTGCAACAGTCTGTCGTCTGTGGTATTTACGTTAAATGGTTTTAGAGTTTGTCCTACATTCACTGGGCTATAAATAAACACATACGTCACTAACTTACAACTAACTTGTTAGGCAGTTACATAATGTTTTAAGATTTTTTAAACAATGTCTACACCACGAATTATTTAAAATAAAATATTGTGAAAATTATAATAACAGGTATGATTAAACGCAATCAAAGTTCTCAAAAATGGTAGACTATTTTAGAAGAAAATTATAAACAAATTGTTACACAGTGTGTAAATTAAGTATTGAAACAAATCTGTATTTTTTAAACCGAAATAGATAGAAATATTCTGTTTGTGGCGTTGATTGTTAACAAAGGTTCCGTAATTTTATTATTAAACATATTTTTAACCCCCCTGACAGGGTATTGGGTAGGGGGTGACTTATTTTTTTTTAAATAGCAACCCCTGTTGAGTGACCCCTCATTTTGAAGAGTTTGTCAAAAGAAATGCAATGGCGCAAATCCAAGGTAGATATTTCATCCCTAGCCTAAATGGCGGGTATTTCAAAATTTGATTTATGTGAAAAAGCACCTATTTTGGAATACCTGCCATTTTGGCCAGGGGTGAGATATTCACCTTGAGTTTGCGTCTTTGTGTTTCTTTTGACAAGCCCTTCAAAATGTGAGGGGTCACTCAATATGGGTTGCTATTTGAAAAAAATAAGTCACCCTCTACCCCCTACCCTGTTAGTGATAATGACGGAACCCCTAGGTCTAGCCTAAAGTAATGTGAAAAACAATTCCGGCTCGTGCTTATCGTCCTAGGAAAAAATAAAAAAGGTATTACTTTCTTTAAATTTCTTAACATTTTGAGGGCTTTTTTTACATTAAGACTAATTAAATTTACTGCACTGTAAAATCTCATTCGTATAGTCATTTTAAAGCATTTTTGGACTTTATTCAGTTGTTGACAATTATCTTCATTACTCATTGATACGAGATTACAGGGAAACATTAAATTGTCTAGGAAAGTTTTAATCTTAATCTGCTTAAAAAAAACTCTCTTCAGTAAAACTACAAGAAAAGCGGCAGGATAACTATAGTGAAAAAAATCTTCTGAAATAGCATACACCAGTGCTATTTAGCAATCGTTTGCACGCTAAGTTACCTTAATTAACACTGCTATAAAGACTTAGGCACCTGCAATGCAGTAGGAAACTTCTTGAAACAGCCTAATTACTGTAAAAGCTATTGCTATGTTCTTCTCTTACACTTGTTTGGATAGGTTAAACTTTTTATCTGGTGCAACTTAACAAACTACTTCACTTCCAGGGTAAATAAAACTACTCTACTTTTAGTGGGGATAAAAGTTAATTTAGAGGCTATGCTACAAAATTAAATTTAGACAAAGATTTACGAAGCAAAATTACTCATATTAACAAATATAGGGCAAAATTTGAACACTAATAACAACGTTCCTTATTCTTGTAATTTCTCTTAATTAGAATCGAATTCTAATCCTAGTTAAATCTGAAATTAAAATCTGAAAGTTAAATCTGTTATGTTTAAGTCTAAAACATCTGTGTCTCAAAACCTTTGAGCACTTTCATATCAAATAATTTTTTTTACTTATTTTAGGGTACATTTACGATACACGTTTTACTGAGTTTAATCACTGAAAACAATCGATTAAAGAGAATCAATTGTTCTTCATTTGATTAATTGAGAACACGGTAGTTCTAAACTTAGTACAATTACAAGTACCAAATAAAATACTTAAACGTCGTAAGCAGGTTTATTAGAGTAATAACTCTTACAAATGGAAACCACGTGATACAGGTTAAAGATATGAGCTTTGATTAAAAAAAATAAACCACTGAATTT
This sequence comes from Macrosteles quadrilineatus, assembly GCF_028750875.1. Lineage (NCBI taxonomy): Eukaryota > Metazoa > Arthropoda > Insecta > Hemiptera > Cicadellidae > Macrosteles > Macrosteles quadrilineatus. Next base: position 14,065,073 of record NW_026542597.1, read on the forward strand.
CCACTAAAGATTTACATTTTACCTAATATATTTCAAATTTCACTATGTTTTATTTTATTTATGGACTACTGAGAATTATATTTACTTACACTTATAGCACTTTTAAGTCAAACAATTTTAAAAGACTTTTAACACTTTTGATGTGTTCTAAATAAATTATTAACAATTAATGGCATTTTTTTTTAAATGCAATTAACTTGTTTAAACTACATCATCAACTGTAATGGAGTATCCATCTAAACCAATGTAGGATTATTAATTCATTCTTTCAAACTAACTCTTTTAAATTTTGGTTGGTTTAAAAAAAACCAAAAACTCTAAAATTTAAACTTGAGCACCGAAAATTCTGAAACGATAAGAGGGTTTTCTATAGAACGTTGATGAAAAACTCCCCTTTTATGCATTTAGGGTGCATACGAATGAGTCTGGGTTTCAGCGGGTAAATCCTCTTTTATCTTTTAATTGTTTCGATTCCGGTTATCTCTAATTTAATTGTTAAGACCGAAATATGCACAAACCGTGCTGGGTAATTGAATTTCTTGAACTGTGATGGTATCTTTTTCGTTTAGAAGAGGAATATAATTAAATTTTATAAACAATTTTACACTGCTGTTTTTCTATGATAATGGAATCACCATTCTTATTGGGTATTTGTATAGAGTCCTGCTAGAAAAAGGAAGATATTCCATATTTAATTTCAAAGAATTATTACAAAGATGCAAAGTGCAGTTCGAAAATTGCGTGAATCTCCTTTTAAAAGGGCGAATCTCATTCTCATCTCAGCAAAACTGTGTAAAATAACAATTACATTTTAACGATGTGAGCTACCTTAAAAAAGTTTTCTATAACTTAAGCTTCCTTTCACAATATTTATATAGATAAATATTTCCAAAAGTAAATTAATTATCTCAGCCAACCACCACAAACAAATACAATAATAACTTTCATAAATGTAATTTATTTTACGTACTCATGTCGATAAAGTATTTGTATTCCAATACCAGGTAAGCTCATGATAATTTATTTATTTTTAAATTTATAAATAAGAGAAAGCTTAACGAATGATAAAACGACTGTATACACAGTGTAGTACAATCGAAGATTTAAGAAAATTTATCTTTATAAAACTTCTAATTTTATACTCATTTACCCTGTTTGCGCAAATCAAACAACTTTGAAAAATAATTATTTACAAATAATTAAGTGCAGTAATTTTATTTTAAAAATAAACATCATCAACAAAACGGTTTGCAAACGTTTTGAAGTTTTTTAAAAACAAACATTCCGCTTCAGATTGAATCTAACGAGACTCAAAAGAAATAAAAGCTCAAGTGTGTTATATATCCTGGCTTAAACCAAGAGCGTCATTATATTTGAAGCACGTACAATTTATATGTTAAACGAGGTATTGCTTCGTACAGTAAAAACATAAAAACAGGTTTCCTTTTTGTAAAACGAAACAGAACACTGTTTGTGAAACCCTTGTTAACAAACCAATTACTGTGTTTTTATGTATCAAGTAAACTTGTTACACAACAAAAAGCTAGCAATCGATTAGCAACGCCATTTGTATCTCTTTTCAAAATATTGTTTGTATCACTTTGAAAAGTGATTTGAAATGGTCAAAGAGACAATAATTAATACCACAAAGCTCATTCAAAGTTAAACATATTACAATAATTAACAGAATTATTTTTCAATTTCAATAATTTCATCCTTCAACAATTGTAGGATTGTAGGATACAAGAGTCACTAATGAAAAATGTCTTTGATCATTTATTGGTTTGTATCATATATTTAGCGAAAAGATATTATTGTTATACAGTAGTTTACGCAACGATCGCGTAAAGATAGTGATAACGACACGAGTAGAAATTTAAGGCACCAGTCTTGGCGAGTGTCGTTTTAATACTATTTACGGGAGTTGCGTACACTACTTTACCTACGACAGTTTTTTAATTACAAAAAAATCACTACTCGTAACTTCTAAGAGAGGTTATGTTTTCGTTTATAACCTCTCATTGCCACTGACAGTGATGCAACGACTCATTGTACTAAACTCATAAACAGTTAAATTGGCCTAAATAGTTGATTAATTGAAATTCGAAGCATTTACATTTTACTTTTTTCTCTCAATCCTTGAACCTCATTGGTCTGTTACCCGTGTTGTTAGAAAAAACAATGCTGTTTAGTTTAGTAAGCAAACATGTGTTAAGTGAATCTATTCAATTCTAAGAACTGAACTGAAGGGGCTAGTTAAAAAAAAACGGCAGTAGGTATGTACACAAATTTATTTGCCAAGTCATTAGTAGGTACACAAATTTATTTGCCAAGTCATTAGTATGTACACAAATTTATTTGCCGAGTCATTAGTAGGTACACAAATTTATTTGCCGTCACAATAACCTTTTTAATTACATTATATCGACATCATGGTAGTTTGAATATTCATAGTGCTATTCTTGTTAACTGCGAAACATTTTAGCTACATCGGTTATGCAAAAGATTATGCAACAGAATCCAAGACAGCAACGTCGTGGGTTCGCTTCCTGGTGTCAGCACTAAAATATACCAGGAAAGTCTATAATTTCAGTACTGGCAACCTTACCTTTCAACGTTCCATGGGCCCGAATCATAAGTACAGGTAAAAATATTAAAATAAACCAATATCGTCTTAAAACAAGATTGATTCTCACACTGTTTTACTTCCTTAAATTTAAACACGTAAAAAAACCTGTGATGAAATATCGTTGACAGTAAAAATGTAGCGTCTTCAAAGCCTATTTCATTCTCTCACGGAAGACTGCACAAAGGGTTTCCAAACATGTTGAAGACATTTGGGGAAACAACCCATGGGTTGCGGTTGTATATTTGACGTTTTCTGCCAAGCAATACGAATATAAATAGCGATCTTATTCCTTATTCCCTCAAGTGTAAGATTGCATTGTGATATCTCTGTACCTCATCTCAGGCCTTCAGTCGATTATTATTTATAAAATATCGATTATTATTAAATAAAGCAATTTTACCTACGACCGTTTTTGAAAGTAGCCGTTTCAGTTCAGTTCATAGAATTAAAATATTTCTCATAACAGCATTGTTTACTTTCATAACAGCATAGTTTTTTTTATAACACGGGTAACGGACCAATGAGGTTCAAGGATTGATAGAGTGGAAGTAAAGTTGTAATGATTCGAACTTCAACTAAACAGCTGTTCAGGCCAATTTAATTGTTGAATGGTGCAATTAGTGTTTTGCATCACTGTCAGTGGCAATGAGAGGTTATAAACGAAAACCTAACCTCTCTTAGAAGTTATGAGTGGTGATTTTTAGTAATTAAACCCCTATCGTAGGTAATAGTTATTTGTGTAACTAGTGGGCAAAGTGGCACTTTGCTGCACACGAGAGCAATGTTTACGAGCAATGAATGATCTCGAGTGCAGCAAAGGCCTTTTGCATTCGTGTTACACATTATATTTTTCCTACAGTCACTATAAAGCATATAAATAATTAGTCTTTCAAACACTATACAACACGTTTTTAGGTTCAGCTGGCAACACAAATGGTGCCCTAGAGAAAGTAGTACCCGCGGTCCGTATCACTCCGCTATTTTTCCTCGGCAAGAAATGTGCTCCGCGTTTTGAGCATATAGTTTCGTATGTTTTTGTAATTTGAAGTGGTTTCCGCGCCTAAAAAAATGCTTTAAAGGTATTTTCTTGTATATTAAGATCGTAGGAATGTTTTAAAAACGTTTAAAAGAAAAGTCCAGAAATTTCAGAAATACCGAAACTATAAACACGAAATGACTATAAAACTTCAATCGTAGTTATAATATTCAATCAGCTGCTCATAGTATTTTTATCTTTAAGTGCTGCCAACCTATTTCCAAGCGTACACGGATTACGTGCATAATAGAACCACGCTGTTTTGTGTTGTTTCGTTGGAATCCTGATGTGCGCCAAAGTATAAACCGTACGGCAAAGTATAAATATGCAGCAATTAGCAGCTTTCCGAACTATAAACAGTACAAGGAAGCCAACTTTGTCGGGTGACTGTAGGAAAAGTAGTGTACGCAACCCCGTAAATAGTGTTATCGAAATGACAATGATGAAGGTTATGTCATGTGTTTCATTATAGCAAAACAAAACTCTTACTAAAATGTAGCCTAAAACTTCATAGTAGCTAATTGTAATTTTGTTATGTATCAAATTACGAGCAAATAATAAAGAGAAAAATTTTATTTAGTTTTCAATACTTAAGTACATTGAAGTGTATTTTATTTACGTATTTTATGATCAAAACTATATTTATTCCCATTTATTTTATCTTTATAAATATTTAAGATAACTTATGAGACTAAGGACATCAACGAGGAAGAAAGTTAACCCGCCAAGTCCATTACTTATTCAAACTTTCATTCTTCCAACTTCTGGCGGGTTCAAAATCTGTTTGGCCATAAATCAAAAAGCCATTCATATTTAAAGGCTTCTCCTCCACAAAACGGCATCATTTTCTTGCCTAATTACTCGGTAAATACAGGTGAAACAGCAATGTGCCAGTGGGGATTAACCGTTTTGTGTACAACCATCAATTTTGTTAAGTAAATCTTGGAATTGTTTGCAGCATAATACTTGCATATTTAAATCGCTTGGAATCTAACAAGTACCAAAATATTTATCTGTTGGAATAATCTTTGGACAGCTCGTGCAAGAATAAATGGAATTAGAATCTTCCGCTCAAATATGTGTTACCATAGTCATAAATAGTTTTATTGCACCTATACTTCCATCTCAAAGTTTATGAAAGAGCCAATTAAGATTTTGTTCTGAGTATTGTTGAACCTAATTTGACACTTAGACTGCTGAATTCCCTCCCTGGTCATATGCTTGCAAAAATCTATACATGGTAAATAAAACAACTAACACTTAACTAAAATAAACTTATTGAAAAACAATCAAACACTAACACATAACAGCATTGACTGTAATGATATGACTGGGACGGTGGCGTCGTCCTGTAATCCAACTACTAGGAGGTCACGAATTGTGGATATTTATAGGCATGCACTGTGGATGCGATGCTGCTTGGTGTGGATTAACGTCCGAGTACTACGACTATCCGTTGTCCTGATAATTAGATCAATTCGTTACTTACAAGGAAAGAATGTTCGGATTCCACTATAAACTGTAGGTCCCTTGACATTGGCTGCATGGGCTATTTACAGCTAAGGAACATCGTCGACCTTAGTCACTAACAAGACTACAAGATCGCTCCACTCATCCTACACTCATCATTCACTCATATTTGAGTTAACATACGCACATAGTGGCGTCTCCATCTCTAATTGATATACTTGATGTAATTGATATAATTGACTCGGTTACAAAAGTCATGTCGAATCAGTGTTGCGTAATTGAGTATACGCAATGAAAACAAACACTAAGTAATTTCCGCAGTTGTTGGGCTAAGCATTCGAAATAACATCTGTAAGGCAAATCCCAACAATACACTAAGCTATGTATACAATAATGTTCGAACAAAAAATAGACTAAATCGTGACTGCAAAAGGAAGCTAAGGAATGAAAAGCAAGGCATATTTGCAGTAGCATTGCAATGCCGACTTTGTAGCAATAACAGTGTGAATGAGCAATAAACCTCCACAACAGCCATTACACTGGGCGCCGCCAGCGGTCAACCCCTGAGCTAATTCACATGTTCATCCCCTACGGTCTACATGTATCGATCAGTCTACATCCCCTACGATGACGTAATCAAGGCCTTTGGAAGGTCGGCGTCTTGGGGTAGTTCGGTGATGCAACTCGTTTTAACGTTTGGTCTAGGTGTTGCTACTCTACTACTGTTTTGGTTATTTGGAGTACGTTATTTCATATTTAATTTCTATTGCATATTCAAGAACAGAATGTGTTGCATCATATTCAGATTATGTAATTAATCATAAACAAATTTTATTTTTCATCGTTTGTAGTTGTATAACGGATTTTGTCACGAATAAACTGGATTGCAAAATATACATTACAAATAAAGATTTAAAATATTAGTTCAATCAATCAAGTGAATGAGTGTAGGATGAGTTGCACCATTTTGTAGTTAGTGACTAAGGCCGACGGGTATCTTAGGCTGTTAATTAATAGCCCCTACAGCTAATGACAAATGGACTTGCAGTTTATGGTGGAATCCAAACCACATTTTTTCCTTGTAATTAACATATAATATTGAGCAAGTGTTGAAAGATTATTAAAGACACAAAGCATAGTTAAATTCAAAGAAATATTCCATTGTGGTATTAGTGAATAAAAGGCAAAAAAATATATTATCTACAACAAATAACTGCAATAATATTAAAAGTAAAAGTTAAAATTAAAAGCTACAAGCTACAATCTCAAATTGCTGTTGGCTTTGTTAACTATAAATTTAATTCAGAATGGTTGGCAACGTTTAGATAACAATTGTGAGAATACAAATTTTACTTCACAGGTTGTAGATGGTTTAACACTTACGTTATTGCTGCGTTTAAAATACCAAAATAATTATATAATCTTAGAGATTTGGTTTCCTGAAGAGAGAAACGAGAAGAACGAGAGAAATTAGATAGTTAGAAAACAAAATATGTAGTAATATATTATTCAAAGTATTTTCCTATAAACATACAATTAATTAAATTCACTTTCCTATTTAACTCCTTGATTCAGAAGCTACTTGAATCGTCAATGTTGAAAACTCTCCATATTCAATACATTTTAATTTTAGAATTTGTTCACGTTACTTGTATATATATAAAAAAAGGGGATAGACTTTCATATCTGTTGTCAAAAACAACCGAATGAGAATATCGATCAATATTTTTATTCGATTATTTTATTCGATACATCGTTTGCTTAGTTAAGTTAACCTCACATAACAAACCAAATTATATGTCGAATTAAATAATCGATATATTGAATAATCGATTTATCGATCGATATTTTCATTCGGTTGTTTTTGACAACAGATATGAAAGTCTACTCAAAAAAGTAAATATAATCACTGCACAGTCCATCCAACAATCCTTCAAGTCAAAAATGCTTAGTACTAACAACCTCTGTCCAAATCAAACTTTAACAGACAAGCAATCGTTTTTCATGAGCTTTATCACGTTTTAAACCATGTCAAAGCTTTGACCGAATCAAGTTCTTAATTATTCCAAACCTTAAACTCAGATTTCCCAAGGTTAGCGAGCCAACTTGTGGATTTTACCGCACCAACGTGCATCAAAGTATTACCACCCTCATTATAGTATATTAAGGATTATGTTTATGTACGGTAATCTCTCAGTATTTCTTACTCTGTGGTCAAAATACTCCAACTTATACGCGTTTTTATTGCTTTAATCCTTTATTTATTTTGTAAGTAAAATTCGTTATGGACAGTTGTAACATATGGGGCTATTTCGTTTTATTAAAAAAATGAATATCTTGTAAGGATGTTTGTTCTTCTATTTTTTGCTTTGTAATTAATTATTATTTCATCTGAGTTTTCCTCTTATAATATTAACTTCCCACTTCGACTATGATATGCTGCTTGTTTACTGTAGTTGAAAAATTGTATGTAAATAGTCTAGTCTACTAAAAAACATAATATTTAAATTCTATAAATATGATAAATTATCTATCAACAATAATATTATAACCAATGACCCAATAGCAGTAGTAAGCATATTTTATGTAGCAATATTTTTTTCACCACACTATGATGTTTTTGGCTGTATTACATACGTTAATTGGTGGCTGAAAGTTACGTTTTGCTGGCAATGCCAGCTGTCATCGTAATTCGGGGACCGAGCAGGTTTTTACAGGCCGGGGCCGCAAAATCAGCTGTCCGCTTACTTACTTAAAACATGAATGCATTTTAAATACACAATCAAAATCCATAGTATTGCAATATAATTGTGTTATTGTCAACGTTGCCTAGCAACTATTCATTTTTATTTTTGCTGATTCCTCAAATTTTTTCTTCACATAACCTTAAAGTTGTAGTTCTGTTGACTATCAGTGTGCATTATTATAGTGGTGGATAGTGGTAATAGGGTATAGTGTGGTGAAAAATAGCGTTCGTACCACAGACCGAAATGGTTTTGCAGCTCTCGATCAATTTAAGTTCTCGACTTCGTCTCGAACTTAAAAACTATCTCGAGCCGGCAAAACCTCATTTTCGGCCCTAAGTACGAAATATACTATTATAGAGTTGATCACATTTACATTTTTTTAAAACGTACCACACAAGTACGAAGGTGTTGTAGCAAGACCTTTAGATTATACACTAAGCCAGTCTAGCGCATAATGGTAAAGTATGGTAGTATTTTAGAGTTTAACATGTTGTTCAAGACAATCAGATGTCATTTTCCATTAATTTCATGCTTTCTTTCGTTTACGCATCCGAACATGTAGACCTTCCTATGATGATAAGGTTTTGATTATTAGCCTTTAGTGTATACGGAATAACCCTTTTCTGCGGCTATAAAATACAATGTATTACCAAAGTAATGACTAACAGATATCTTATCTAAATATGAAAAGACCGCGGGGCACAAGCGAGGCCGATTCCACATTTGTGTGCGGAATGTGTAATGTGTGTGATATGTAAATGGATAGAATACGCACACCAAAATGTTTCAAAGTGTTATCTGTATAGCCTAAAGCTTCAACCTTTGAGCGATCCATATGTGTACAAATGAGTTTAAAGCGTATTACACGTCTAAAGCAAAGCAACCCTTTTGTCTTGTGGTAATATGATCATAAGCATGGGAAGCTAAAGAACAATTCGAAACGGTAGCACAAAATATTTTTGGATTGAAATTTCAACGTCTATTTATCGAATATGAGGTAACTAAGTTACATTTAGACACTATCATGGATATAAGCAACAAATTAGTTAGTAAGTATGTTTAAAACTGTGATATTTCAATTTGATCAACAACATGTAGAGGATTGCCAATAATATAGATTTCTTACTGGATTGAAATTGAACATAATAGAAATGTGGAAGCTTCCAGAAACTGTTTTGGGTTTGGGACTTCAGCTAACATTGATGGACAGTCATATAATTTGAAAAATAAATACCATAATATTCAGAAGTATAAATTGATGATTTCACAGCTTAACGACGATTATCGAAAAAAATTTAAATATTCCAGTCAAATCCTCGAAATCGCCTCCGTGTCTTGTTGATTGAATTTCTGGTTGCATACAAATGAGCGGAAATATCCTTCGCTCCGAATCTTACCTGTGATTTTCTTTCAGAACGGTAAAATTGAATTTTTCATAAAATTCAAGTTGGTAATGTAACACCAACAAACCTTACTTAGCATAGTTCCATTGCTTGGGACGTTGATATTAGTAGTCAATATTTCAGAATTTTTTAGTAATGTTTCACCGTCCATTTTGTCATAAATTTAAGAAATATTACAGTATGTTTTGTCCTCCTTTTGGTTACTTTTATCATTGAACTATTTTCAATTCATCTAATATGTATTTTCCTTTTACCTTATAAGCTTCCTCTTTTACTTTGGTTAATTGGAATTTTTATTTATCTTTCCCCAAAAAGTGGGGGAAGCTCTCGAAAAGTAAGTGTTTCTTGTACGCTTCTTACCTATCTTTTACAATATCAAAACCTTTTGGAAAGTTTATATTCCTAATCATATATGTATATAATTTGGCAAAGATTACATTAGCAAATCTGCAGTATAAAATTTAGTTAATGAAAACCACTACTTTCTTGCTTATTGAGAATGCATAGATAATTTAATGTTGAAAGGCTAATATTTTATGATTATATTTGTATTAGTTCAAATTTCGTCTTATTGTAAATTACAATCAACTGTCTTCAGTCCCAATCACGGTAGTTTAAAAAACTATACATCATTGAGAAAATTACAAATATTTTCTTCTACATTCCACCAAACAAAGATTTATGAAAAACGGAAAAAAAATTATTTAACGAACTACCAACTAATATTCAAAACCTAAAATTAAAAGAATACAAAAAAATCAAACAAATCCTTACTGAAAATCCAATCTACTCTATTGAAGACTTCGATGAAAAATGCATCAAAATTTAAAGAGTTTTATTTAATACTAAACCTATTTGTACTGTCGATACAATTTATATTGTCATGTCAATAAAGTATTTATTTATTTATCATTTATCATATTAGTCGCATCAAACAAAACGTCACTAAACCTTCATGTTATTCCATTTGTTGTAAAACGTTAACAAAATGAAATGAAATGAAATGAAATGAAATGAAATGAAATGCTTTATTTCCGTGAACATGATACATGTATGGAAAAAGTCAAATGAACTAATACTAGGTTAGAGTACTAAAAAATTGCAAAAATTACATGATTTGTTTGTTCCTGCAACACTCCATGCATAGAAAATAAAATAAAACCACACTTGCAAAACTCACAAAAAAACATACTTACAAGTTGTCAGGAAGTTCAAAAAACTCATGGATTGAGTAAAGTGGGTTAGCCAATAGGAACTCCCTCACACTCTTTTGGAATTTAGTGATTGGCAGGTTCCGAACTGTACAAGGCAATTTGTTCATTAATTTCAAGCTTAAGATTTCCTTACTAGCCTGGGTTTTCTTTAGTCTAACATAAGGTATGTTTAGATCCTGCTTATTCCTAGTGTTGTAGTGGTGGACCCCTCCTCTGAGCTCGAGAGTGCCAAGCTTCCTCTTACATGACATGAGACACTGCAAAATGAAGAGATTGTAAACTGTCATCAAGGACTCGGCAACAAAGATTGGTTTACAATGGTCCAGATAATCTGCACCATTCACAATCCTTATTGCTTTCTTTTGCAGAAGCAAGACCCTCTCGACCCCAGATGCGGAGCCCCACAGACGCAAACCATACAGAAGTACACTCTGAAAAAATGCTACATAGGCTGTTTTTAACCATTCCTTGGGTACAGAGTCTCTAAGTCTTCTCAGGAGAAAAATTACCCTAGACAAACGACTACAGACATGAGAAATATGACAGTGCCAGTCTAACTTTGGATCCAAATATAGGCCTAGTAATTTAACATTTGAAACTTCATGATCCATCTGATTTAAAGTGAAAACAATGGTTTGGGATTTACTTTCATTTAACTTAAAAAAGTTAGCTCGGAACCATGCTGATGCTATCCCCATGGACTCAGACATTTGACCATTTAGAGTTATCAGGTCTTTAGAGAAACTGAAAAGGGTAGTGTCATCAGCATAGCAGACGACATTTCCTCCAAAATTTGGAATGAGGTCATTGGTCATGATAATGAACAAAAGGGGGCCAAGTACAGACCCCTGTGGGACACCATGAGTGATCTGACAAGGGCTAGAGATATGTCCATTTATGAGCACCCTCTGCTCACGCCCAGCCAGGTATGACTCCATGAGCCTGAGTTCAGAGCCCTTTACTCCATAAAAATTCAATTTATCCAGCAGTATCCGATGGTCGACCGTGTCGAAAGCCTTACTGAGATCACACAGGGTGGCCCCAGTAAAGCCTCCAGCCTCAAAACCATGCAGTACTACTGCTTCAAGCTTATCCAGAGCATCTATGGTCGAGAGACCCGCCCTGAAGCCACACTGGCCGGTCATGAGCAGATTGTGCTCTTCGAAATATTTGTACAACTGATCCTTAATTACAGATTCAAATATTTTTGAAAATACTGGGAGTAGGGAAATAGGGCGGAAATTCTCAGGACTGTTTGGATCACCTTTCTTATGGATAGGTATAACTTTGGCTATCTTTAGTCTTTGGGGAAAGACTCCTTCAGAGAGACATAGGTTCAGGCAATAGGTAAAAGGCTTAACAATGCTAGGAAACACACTCTTAATAAGATTGACAGATACCTCAAATATATCTTTGCTTGGAGAGTTGTTGAGCTTCTGGACCACCCGTATCACACTTTCACAGGATAAAAGGGTAATGTTGAACCGTGAGGCTGCAGGGTCACGTTTCTCCAGCATATCTAGGGCAGAAGTGGCTGAACCGTTGATAGCATCTCTGGTCTGCTGGACGGAGTCAATAAAATGGGCGTTGAAAGCTTCCGCAGTCACTGAAGATATCAACTGGGATTTGGACGGAGCACCTTCTTCATGGATAACTTTCCAGGCTGCTGCACAGCGATTACTGGCAGATTCTATGAAGCGAGCATTTCTTTCCAGTCTAGCTGATAGAAGTTTTTGTTTGTATTGCTTCTTAATAGTTTTGTAGCGTAGCTCTGAATCGGGTGTTTTATTGTCCCTGTAGAGATCATAGGCTAGGAGCACCCACTTCTTCCACGTTACTAGGGATTGGTCCTTCCAGTCCGGAAGATTTTGATTTTTCTTGGAGCGTTTTGTAGGCAGTAACCTTGTGGGAAAGCATTCATTAAACATAAGAAGGAAATTTTGAAAAAAACAATTGAAGGTATCTTCAGCCGCACCAGTATTATAAAGGAAGTCCCAGTTTGTGTTATCTAGGCGATATATAAAATTATTTATCTTGTCTGTTGAAATAGGCCTACATACTCTTCGACCAGAACCATCAGGTACTGCACTTGATGCAGTTTGTACATGGAGGCTGACTGCGTCGTGATCACTTACAGCAAGTCTCTTCACTTCCGTTTTCAGGAGTCTTTTGGGTAAATCCGTCGCAACGTTGTCCAGACACGAATTGCCTCTTGTAGGTTCCCACACCAAGCAATAAAGATTTAGGGATTTCAAAAGATTTAAAAAGTCTTCTGAGTGTTTCTCACCTTTTAAAATGTCTATATTAACATCACCACCCAGGACCAGATTATTTTTCGTTCTTCTATTTTCAAGGGATAGGACTAGTTTTTCAAGGCTGTCAAGGAACCACTCCAGATTTCCATCGGGTGAGCGATACACACCTATAACTATGAGATTGGAATCAGGCACACTGAGACAGGCAAATTCATGATGTTGTTCCAAACAGAAACCACTAACGTCTATAGCCTTACAATTTGGTGCATAATCTTTAGAGGCATACAACGCAACGCCTCCGTTCTTCTTACAGGACCTGCTAAAATCTGAAATTAGGTTATAGTTCATTAAGTTAAACATACATAATTGATCATGTGACAACCAGTGTTCTGTAAAACAGAGAATGTCAAAATTACTGGATGACAAGATCATTTCGAGTTCATTACACTTATTGCTTATGCACTGTACATTTAGAAAAAGCATGACTAGTCCTAGGCTTACAGATAAAACTTCACTAGTAGGCCTAGGCCTATTACCTTTATTTAAATTTGACTTAGCCTTTAGGTGGTCCTTAGTTTTTAAGAACATTGTGTTTGCTGCTACTGTAGATGTTGGATGTGCAGATAGAGTAGGCATGCTACCTAAAGTGGATGATTCCCTACTTGTCTTTTGAATAAAAAACGCTTGAAAATCGAGTTCTTTGGCCAGAGTGAACCACACATCAACTCATCCTTCCTATCAAAGTTTATTCCTATTTTAAAACTAGCGTTGGAGCCTTTAGATTCTAGTTTTTCAATAACTAAGTCTAAATTACCTGTTAGAGAGTTCTTGATCAAGCTTTCAATAGCTGAGACACTAGTTTCACTTTTAATTCTACCTAAATAAAACCAGGCCTTCCTTTCGCCCGCTAGGACATCAGTATTTTCGTTTGAACCAATGATAATATGCTTAGGAACTGGTAGGGAGTCTTTATTTACAGAGCTAGGTCTATGTGTCGACACTAAGGTTGAAGAATAGGAGTCTCTAGTTTTCTTGGTTATGTTTAAATTCACTTTTTCTCTTGCTGCTACCTCAGCATAACTCACGGCCACGGGATTACGTGGCTCGAAAAAAACTCGACAGTTGCGAGCAATAATTTATTAACTCAGACACGCAAGCCATAACTCCACGCGAGGTTATGCCATAACTCTCCGCAGCTTGTATACTGTGATAATAAACATTGTTACGTGCTTGTACGGAAGCCTGGGTATGGCCGAGACATAAGTTATTACCTTTTTGGACGCTTTATGCTTTTTTATTGGCCAACCCCCTTGGTCATGACTATAACTCGGTACATCATGTGGAATTTTATTAGAGAAATAAAACATTTTGCTTTTCTAACTCTAGCTGAGCCTAAGTATTTTGATGCTATGGTCTCCCATTTAACTTTAAAATGACTTAATGACTTAGATGACTGGTTGAACTTGATTGCCTTTAAAACATAGTCTTTTTTAGAAAACTGTCCAAACCCTGGAATTGATAATATACAACTTCGACCTTTCTTTTAGATATCATCATTAATTCACAGCTCAATGAAAAAAATAGTCTCTGGATCTGAAAATGATCTTGCCTGGAATCAAAAAGCAGTAGCCTTCAAATTTGAAGAGGAACACTATAACTACTTGGCTAGTCAGACAATTATTTTGCTAAACGTGTTAATATATCTCATTGTATATGAGATACATCACGTAGTACTGGAACTGGAAGATGTATTTTATCACATAGATTCAAAATATACCTACGTATTTTACCATATGGGTACAGATATTTGTGTAATGTAAGTACTAACATTCGTAATGATAGCCTAAGCTGCACCGTAGGTTCATTTTATGCCCCGAGTGTATTGAAACGGTTTGGACTCCTGTTTCACGTGTTTATAGTCTAAACTCTGATCTAGATAAAAATGTCAAAAAACGGCTGCCAATAGAACATATACTGAAAATCAAAATATATTGTATACATATACAAGGTATATCAAAATCGGTCGCCATGTCATCATATCGTTTCGGGCCATTACAATTTTAACATAATACGCCGAACCTCACAAAACCAATGTTTATTTATGTCGTCGTATATGATTTTTTGAAACTTTTACTGAGCACACCACACAAAATACAGGGGTCCCTAATTGTAAATGACAGGAGCACGACACGGACACGGCGCCATTTTCCATCGACCAATGGTGATGATAAATATAAGCGAGGCGTCGCCATAGCAACCCCGTCAACACGGGGGAGTATGCGGTGAGGACAAATGGTAAATTGTATATTGATAACTTCTTACGTCCAATGACATGAACATGAGAAAATGTGCATTTGAGGTATGCACTATTGAAAGTATGCATACTACGGGTATATCACGATAAAAATGTGCAATGCCGAAAGCGTTCGATGGACGAATATGTTACGAGACGTATATTATACTGATTATATAGATACAGAATGTATTTGATAATGGATGTATACAATATTAAATAGATAGAAAATTGAAAAAATGTAAGTAAAACTATACTATACGAAACTGAAAGTATGCATTATTAAGAAGAACTAAAAGGCCGTGGTATTATTAGTATGTAAAACTAAAGTGAAAATAGAACAAAAGTATACAATACTGTAAAAATGCAATATTTTAGTTGAAATTTAAATGCTTACTTTTTTAAGACCAACGGCTATTTTTTTTTTTTTTTTAATTTTAGGTACAATTGTAAATCTGGTTCCTTAAATATTCTTGAACAAATTTATTCATAAAGGTGTGACAATTTTGAGACAAAATATCGCAAACAATCTTACCCTAATGTCAGACAACAAGTAGTTAAAAAGATCATATTGAAAATAAGAGCATTTACTCTCTCTGAGCCTACAAAAAAGATAAATATATACCCGATGCCATTTTACTCTGGATCATACCTTTCATACGTTCAATCATAATAAGCACATACCAATTTGGTTGGATTCAGATTCTTTATCATTCAATCTTGGTGGACAACTTATATTAAAAGCACATAATATAAAAAAGAATATACAACAAGTAGGTATAATAGTATATTTCGTACCTAGGGCCGAAAATGAGGTTTTGCCGGCTCGAGATAGTTTTTAAGTTCGAGACGAAGTCGAGAACTTAAATCGATCGAGAGCCGCAAAACCATTTCGGTCCGTGGTACGAACGCTATTTTTCACCACACGATACCCTATTACCACTATTCACCACAATAATAATGCACACTGATAGTCAACACAACTACAACTTTAAGGTTATGTGAAGAAATAATTTGAGGAATCAGCAAAAATAAAAATATATAGTTGCTAGGCAACGGTGACAATAACACAATTCTATTGAAATGCTATGGATTTTGATTATGTATTTAAAATGCATTCATGTTTTAAGTAAGTAAGCGGACAGCTGATTTTGCGGCCCCGGCCTGTAAAAACCTGCTCGGTCCCCAAATTATGGACAGCTGGCATCGCCAGCAAAACCTAACTTTCGGCCACCAATTAACGTATGTAATACAGCCAAAAACATGATAGTGTGGTGAAAAATTAATTAAACCTTTATTAATAAAAAATCTAACCAAACCCACAAATGATCTTAATTGTATCATTACCAAACCCACTACAGTGCAAATGATCTAGTCATACAACATGCAATAAAATACAACGAAAATATTGCATTCAAGGCAAGGATTGCAGATACAGTATATATTACTTTAACAATCAAAATAGAGATTAGCCTAAGTAAAAGAATATATTCACGTTATTTATAATCGATTCAAAAACGATTGAGGGTAAAAAATAAACATTTCAAATTATTTTGTGTCAT
Organism: Macrosteles quadrilineatus; assembly: GCF_028750875.1. Lineage (NCBI taxonomy): Eukaryota > Metazoa > Arthropoda > Insecta > Hemiptera > Cicadellidae > Macrosteles > Macrosteles quadrilineatus. The sequence goes on from NW_026542597.1 coordinate 14,081,682, forward strand.
GGGTAATGTTATGAATAGTAATTAGTTTAGAGATAAATTTGTTTATTTCAGTTAAACTTCGCATAAGTAACTTAATCCCCAGTTTCGCTTTAGGATTGAATCTTGAAACTTTGCAATTCGGGTCGTAAAGAATCCCCCCTGCAAGATTTGATTACAACTTAGAGCTATAAAATATTAATGAAACGGCTGTGTTCGTCGAAAGGGAAATTGGTAAAGCAACGGAAAATGTCTAACGTCTTTCGGTTATAAAACATTTACAGCTAAAAATATTTACGTTTGCGGAAAGAATAGTTTAAGAAAAGTGTTCAGTTTATTCGTAAAGTTTGATGAATTTCTTTAATATGTTTAGGAATATGTCTGGCAATAGTTATCATTATGACCCATAGTTATTATATAAAACAAATTAAACTTACCTTTGCCATAAACAATGTAAGGATATTTGTATATACGATAGAATCAGACATGGATGAACATTTTTTTTTGTCTGGATTAGGATGTCGGTCTGATGGTATTGTGATATGTTTAACTATGAGGTTCCTTATCACTTTAAGCACATGTTAATCATAGGGGAAGAGATTTATGCCTTCTGTAGCAAAAATTGAAAACTTGTCTATATATATAAAATCCAATGTATGTATGTTTGTATGTTTGTTTGTTTGTTTGTCCTTTATGGACTCTTAAACCGCTCTACAGATTGCAATGAAACTTTCAGGCATTATTAAGCGTTATTCAAGGATGGTTTGTGTGAATTTTGGTGCAGATCCATCAAAAGGGCTCCGCCCCAGTGGCTCTGGAGTTTTCCATGTTAACCTTATGAGTACTCATATTTGAATGGAATTAAAGAACCTTAACAGCTGGTTCAACTAAACAATTTCATTCTGTGATGTTCAATAGCATTAAAAAGTTAATAAGTTCACCAACAGGGTGCAGCACTATTTTTTTTATGACAACAGCTAATTTGCAACTAAAAGGTGAGTGAGCGTAGCGAACGACCTTCAGCCTGGAGGCGAGTTAGCGTAGCAAACGAGCTAACCTGAAGGCAAGTGAGCGCAGCAAACGAGCTCCAACCTAAAGGTGAGTGAGCGTAGCGATCAAACTTCAACCAGGACGTGATTGAGCCATGCGAAAGAGCTCATCTTGAAAATAAACGAGCATTTGACATAAAACCACATTAGGACAGGACGACGTCTGTCGGGCCAGCTAGTATTTTATATTTTTTAGTTTATTTACTTTTTTGCTTTGAGTTTTACATTGCTTTAAATCTTACAAGTATCAGTTAAGTTGTGTTGTGAAACTAAGTTTTACATTCTTTGCAGTGCAAATATGGTATGAATACAATGTTCTATGGTTAATGATTATAATGGTTAATGGTTATTAAAGATTGCTATCATTGATTGTTTTTACATTGTACCACCACAGAGAAGATTTATTATTTATATTGTTTTTAGATTGTTTGTTTTTATTTATAGTTTAAGTAGGTTAATGACAAGAGTTGTTTTGTAAAGCAGAATTGTAAATATCTGAAAAACGCTTGCTGAATAAAGACCATTTATTATTATTATTATTATTATTAATGTTTACTGTATAATTTATGTTTCCAAAGACTGAAAATGGATATATTTTCTGTATTATGTGGTAATGAAGCATAGGTGAAATAATTATTTAAAAAGGAAAACTTATAACTGCATGACTGTAGTCATATGTTATGTGTATCAAAGCGTCAATTATTTTATTACCGGTACCTTATTTTGTAGCCTTTGTTCTTGAGGCAAAGGTTTTTATAACCATCCTATGTGCATTTTGCCAGCCTGGACGATTTTTTAATTTGAACATGTTATCCATTCAATCAAACTAAATATGCACTGTTTTAAGATAAATAATTATTTTACATCTATCATTTGGGTCATAGTAGGTTAGGTCACACTTATAAACATATTGCTTATAATTTATACTTACAAATTACTGAATTCTTATCTCCACCTGCAAAAATAAAACTTTGTTACTGAGTAATAGGCTACGATTCTGTACAATACTATCTTAATTTAAATAAATATCTTAAATAATGTATTCTAAATCCAGGTTATTTTAATTTAACGAGATTACTAAATAGGTTCACAAATACTAAAGATACTGAGGTTTAATAGTAATGGGATTTATTTAATATGTAGACAAAATAAATAGACTTAATAAAGGAAATATGATTAGAACAGCGAACGCAATTCCATAAAAATGAATGCTCATAATTCTTGAAAAGCGCTCGCTACAAACGACAAACATTGTTCCATAGCATGTAAGCACGGAATTTACAAACTGATTTTTTATTTAAAAACAGGTAAAATATTTTTACTTTTAAATATTTTTTCGCAAAAAGAGTTTATATATATTTTACAATTTCTTTCTCATCTGTATTCGCCAATGTATCAAGTAAATATGTGTGTCTGTGTTATGTTTAAAATTTGATTAGGTGGTGATAATTATTATTAATATTGAAGCAATTATGCAATATTTACAAAAAAGTTAGAATCAAAACTCATTACTTTGGATGGAAATTTATGACATATATGTCCTTCCCTTGAGACCCTTCTTGGTCACTTAAACGTCTTTGGCTACTGAGCCATCTCGGAGATACAAAAGTTTGTAAGTTTAAAAAAATCTGAAAGACATTAAAAAAATATTCTTTAAGGGGTTTTAACTTCTCTACAAGGGCATAGAAAACCACATTTAACTATCGCAGAAGGGTAAATCTGTGGTCAATTCGACCACTAACCTGCATCATGTTTTTTCAATCACTATAGGGGAGTTAGTTATTGTTTATCCATCAAGCAGAATGTATTAAATAATAATGCAATACACAATTGTGGCGCATTGCACCCCTCTGGTCCCCAGCAATCTTCCTAGAATTATTGGTAGCAGATTCAGCACGCTTAAGTTTGGTCAAGACACTATTCCCAAGCCATTGGCATTTCCCCGTTATTCCCTTCATAATTCCCGAATTCCCACCAATATCTCACCAATGCCTTCTTTTCCTCTCCCTTCCACGCTACACAATATAACTCATGTTGTACCTAATATGAGAAATGGCGAAGTGTAAAATCGCTTGGCACGCTGACAAACTGTGGATTAAAATCGCACTTCTGCAATGTAGTTTGTCATATAATGCAAGTAAAGAACATAGATACAGATTCCAAAATAAAATATGATAAAGGCGGTTTTCAAGGTACCACCATTTGTGTAGCTTGTATTTGCTTACTTTTTTAATATTTTTATGTATTACCGTATCTTGAATTTAAACTTTAAAATATATATTTTAAAAAATAACAGAACAAATTCAAATAATACTATAGTAGTGGAGTTTTTTCATCACTTCTACAATATGCATGACTGCGAGTCAAGAATTACCAGTCTTAATATAAAAATCAAGTTTTTAAATGATGGAACCTGAAAAATGTTTCTACTGTAAACAATTACATCTTTACAGTACCCACAAACTATCATATCATAAAAAACCAACGCGTAATTATACATTAAATGAAGTCATAATTTATTAAGGTTTCTCTAAAAATAAAATTTTGTATCAATAATGATCAAAATTCAGCTGGTATAAATGGTTCTCTAGTTTAGTACAAAGTCAATTGTATTATTTAACAAGAAGATACCTCAGTTAGCTTACCTATTAACCTTTAACAATTCAATCAAAAGTTTGCTTCCGGTAACTACAGCGATGTCCCAGTTAATGATGGAAGATTAAACTAGCTTCTCAGTTCATAGTAGTCTAATCAACCTTTGTCAATGTCATCTAACATGACTTAACGCTAATCCTTACAATTTAACTATTTCCACACTAATATTATAGATAAAACACCCTCCCTTATAGAACATCCTTATAGAACAGCTGAAGCCAATTTCATTGTTAATTCTGTCCGGTGCACTGTAAAGATTGTGTTTTGTTAACAATTTGTTTATTGTTATTTTAGTTATTTAAAACCTCGTTTAACCAAATAACACGATCTAATCATAAACAATAACTCTTCGACTAGATATATAACCAAAAAGTAAAGCACAAATAATTAAATTAGCCCTAAATAATAGGAAAAAAATTTTGTCGACTGCAGCGATCAGTGTCAACGGACATGAATTACGAGACACGAGCTTCAAAATTTACAATCGGGTTAGAAGTCTAATTGTGTTGGTTAGTCTATGCTACTTCGCAAGGGAAAAAGTCAATTTTTCCAAGTCATTTGAAATCATTCAGTTTTTTTTATTCAAAGATTCCATCGTTCATATATTTTTTAAGCATTTGTCATGTACTGCAACAGCTTTAAGTATATACAAAATTTAAAAAAATATAATATGATGATTGCTTTATTACACAAAGCCACTTATACAACTAAGTAGTTTTATTACTCAGCTGATAACTGGGAAAACAGTATGGCAGACAGAAATAGCGAACAAAGCGTATAACACCCGGTAGAATAAGCGACATTCATCACATTTGAAATGCTGACTGAAGCGATTACAGAGCGCAGCTTTGGTGAAGGTTTTATATGATTATCCCCAGCAGTCGTGATTTAGCCATTATAAAGTGGGATAAAACTTCCACTGTTACACACTCGCCATCAAACATGACATCGTGAATAAAACATGTGTTTAGCTTCATGAAAGAATCTGCTTTTGAGTGATTTCGGATTTGTAATGATACTCGTAACAATCCGGATATTTTAAAGCTAACATATCAGTAAAATCTGTAAGAGCTTCAATCGTTTTTTGTATTTTTTTTAATGCCCCACCTTTACATCCTAAGACGCTAATTTTAGCACGGAACTTTTTTACGCATTAATTTGGGTTAGTCCTAAAGGATCTCAGCATTATCACATAGATCAAATTAATTTGTGATTGGCGAGATTTGAGCCTGGGACCTCGGGCACAGAAGCCCTGAGCTCTGCCACTAGACCAGCTCGCTCCCAAGAGCTTCAATAACAAGAACATTATATCATAGACTAAGGAATAAAACGTTTGTTGAAACAAGACTTTTGTTTCCTTAGTCTATTATTATAAGTAAGAATGGATTTAGGTTATTAGTATCCTAACAAAAAAAAAAAATATATATATATATAGGGTGCCTGGCACTAAAGGACACAGAATTTAAGAAAAAGTTTTACAGGACACCCTATATAAATTGTAACTTTATATTACTGTGATTGATATTTTATTTTCATACTTTAACACGTTAATTGCAGTGTTTTATTTCCAGCCAAAACTTATACTATTTATTGGAGGTAATAATATTAAATAGATTTAAACAAGTACAGTGTACAACATCATAGTGGAAGGCTCAACATTACATCATAAATACATAACATTACTTTTTAACAACGTCTACAGATACATCGTTCTAAAATCGATGTTCCCGTTAAAACTAACGAATCCTATTAATTTATGATGTTTTTTTTCTTTTGACCAGTTGGAAAAGGTATAATGTATAAATATTTGAAATTATTAACTTAAAAGTACTTTATACAATTTTGATAATAATGGAATATGTGCAAACAAATCTTCACAAAAGGGCTCATTAAAGTTGTATCACTGATAGAATACCTCCCAGCGGCACTTAACTCTATTGTATTAAGTGCAGACGATGGAGTTATATAGTTAAGTTCTTCACTGAAGCATTCATCTTCTGATTTTATATGATTTCATTTATATATAGATTTTATTTCACTCAATAATGAATTCCATTTAATGTTTGAAACCTTCAACAATAAAAAAATATGAATAGTTATGAGGGATTTATAAATTGTTTTCTCATCTTTGTAGTGGAATCATAGATTTAGTTTACGTTGCCTTATGTATGATGAGAATATTTAAGACATTTAAGACATGAGAATATTTAAGTAAATGAATACTCATAATGAGTATTCATTTACACGAGAAAAATCAATATTTCTTGGTACGGTAGGTTTTTAAATTTATTTATAATCCCTGTAGTAAACATTAGGATAATCAAACATATTTGCTACCGTGCTACGTAAGGCTGATGGAGGTAAAATTGAAAAGTTACAAGTATTTTACGTATTGTGGATTTTACTCAAACTTTACTTATTTACTCCAATTAATAAGAGAATATTTCTTCAAAATGTTCACATATATGTGGAATATTTTCATCTAAAACCCTTAATTCTTTATTAAATATGTTTAAGCCATCTATATAAATAAAATTAGAGTTTTGTCTGTACATTGCTCAGAATCGTAAATTTTTAGTTTATTTTTACGTTTTATACATTAAAAAAGCCGAAACAAGTCTCATCTAAATTTTTGTCCGTCTGTAACACTCAAGATGGCATTTTACGCAATCTTCTCCAGGAAAACGAGAGTACCTATCAAGATCCAAGTCATTTTAATGTATTCACTGGATTGGCGAGAGTGTCTTTAGCCATTAAAATATGGCCTCACTACTTAGTAAATAAAATTACGGACGTTAAAAAATGCAGTTTTGTGCGATTTTTGTCAAGTTTTCGTCCAATTTTTATCACATAATGATCTATGAAATAACGAACAGCTGTTCGGATCAAGATTATTCTTTCTATATGTCACTGATAGGTTTACAAATGTTGTTTACAAATACCGCAACCATTTCCGATCACGTTTTGAAGGCAAATCCCATCCAAGTGAGATTAAAAACGGATTTAATTAATCGCAAGTGGAATAATATAGTGTAACCGTAAATGAAATTAAATAACTTTTATAAATATAGTTCTGGTTACAAACTATAGTAGTTTTTATAAATGTGACATACAAAACTGTTATTGTTTGTAATCGGATGAAACTTACAATAAAAAAGCAATTCGAACCCAAATCTGGATGTATTTTTATCCAACTGTTGTTTACGTTTTCCCTCCATAATTACAGCCTGAGGATCGTTATGGCGGGAGAAACAGTCGTCCTCGGCTAACGACGTCCTTGACTCGTTCATTACAGGAGTTATTATTGTCAAGGTCAATGACCTTGTACAAATGTTTGGCAAATTTGTTGATACTAATTTTATAACATTTCAACTGAAATTACATTTCTATGTGATTGCAAACTTTTTTTCCACCTGTAGCAGCAATTGTAAGTACTCATTTGATTTAAATATTAAATACGTAATAAGAGAGCATTTTTGTGAAAATCCGACAAGGTTAATGGAAATTCACTTAGTCTGCAGGTTTTCTTCTGCAAGGGTATTAATTTTGTACATCGCAATGTAAATTAGGGACCAGTAGTAAAAACGTCAATAAGTTGAATGGTTGAGAGAGTGTAAGATGAGAATATACTAGACAGTCCCCCACGTATGGAATGTCAGACAGTGAAGCCATACCTCCCCTACATCTCCTACCCTTTTCCTCTTCTTTAACTGGGTCTTAACCTCTTAGACGCTGGTCTCCTGCCAAGTCTGGCGTTTTATCATGCAGCTCAACAATGAAATGTAATCTTCCCTCGGTATAGTGTGATGACGTGGTTTAACCTTAATACACTCTGAAGACAGTAAACTTCCAAAAATAAACCATTGTACCTCTTTTTATGTTATCCATTTTTTAACATATCGTCTACATGATTGATTACGTATGTATTGCTTATATCTATAGGATTGCTTGGAGTTAGGGTTATAAGGCCTTATCTATTTTTATTGTTATATTTAATTAAGACGACGTTTATAAAGTTTTGGGTTTTGTATTGTAAACCAATTTTGGCCAATAACCTTCTCATGATATTACGACGGACCCCTTTTGGTGAGTAATTTTAGGCAAAAATTAATTTTCGATTGGAAAATAACTGTTTTTAACTTTATTACTAATACCTGATTTATTTTTCATGGCCTGTTATGGTTTTAAACACCTAGCAAAAAGTTTAATAAAAAAAATTAAAACTAAACTGGTAAAATTTAACTATTATGAAGTTTTGTGACTAGTACAGTAGTTAGTTGTTGAGCCCAATATTTAGGAATAAGACCAACGTTGGCACCAAATATCTCATAGATTTTTCAAACCCGTCTTGGTCTTATATGATACTTGAAATACCTATAATAACCAGGATATGATTTTTTTATCCTCACAAAGTGAAAAAATCTGTTTCTTTCTTAGTTAAAAACTACAATGACCCCCTAGGTTAATTGGATTATATTCAAATGATGCAAAACTACAAGGGTGCGTATTATATAGTGAATAAGAGGAAGGATGAGTGTTATGTGAATGAAGTGACAGCTTTGCTATTGATTGATATCAACGGTTTGATTTGAACTTGAATTAAAATCAGCAGGCTATGATTCATAACTAATGTTTACAGAGATAAGTTAGATATTTACCATAAAACTTGGTATTTAAAGTTTTACAAGAAACAACCAAGTTTGGAACCAGACGTTGTATTGCGCTGATAGATTACACCCACTAAGGAGCTTAACGCATAATTGCGTTGTTGCGGATTCCAGCCTTAATTGTCTTTGTCTCCTTTGCTAGGTTTTCCGCAGAACCAACTGCTAGTAATTAAAAAACGTATTGTCATTAGACATGACACTATTCTAAAATACATAGCTGTTGTAGAATATGTTACCCTTATGCAATAAGTATATTATAAACCTTCATACTACTGTACCTTTCTATGTTACAAAATTAATTACATTAGTTCCCGTTAGATTGGAAAAGAGCAAATTTAAATAATGGTTCAATATATTATACCATTGATGACAATTGTAGGTATAAATTAATAAATTTTAAATTGTGTAAAAGCTTCCAATAGTCTATGGTATAAGTAAAACCAAATATTTTTATTCTGTAAGGAAGACTACGTAAACATTATTTGCTCGTCTACATGAGACAGTTTTCTTACTGGAGTGCATCACAACCACCTCTAATACATGTATTAGAGGTGGCTGTGAGTGCATTCATCGCACCACCCAGATGTAGCTCTTTAGTACAGGAAGCAAACTATTACTTCTTTCTATATAATTGGTCTACAACTACAAGTGAGATTAGTACCACAATGCCTGGAAAAAGTTACTTAACTAAGCAATTTTGATTGCCGGTATTTTAATCCGGGACTCCAAGACGGAAGGTCTGCGCTTTTACTATTTTAGTAGCCGTGCCTCTACTATCAAATGTAATTATCACAGTCTACATCCACTAGATAATATTTACGAACAAAAGTTTTGAAATCGATCTAGAGATAAAGCTATAATTATTTGTATGAAAACAATTACCGTCTGCTTGATACAATTCGGGACTCTCTGTGTTAGTAATCTGAATTTTGGGATGGAATCGGAATAAATTAGATCTTCATTAAACACCGAGGTTTTGTCTAAATTCTCGTATTGCACAGAGTTAATTTACTAAGTAAAATCTACTTACATTATTTGTTACAAAATCTAAGTACGCATATTTATTTAACACTATTTACTTTTGATTCACTCAATAACGATTTAACAAACAAAGTTTTAGTTGTTTTTGAAAAACTGTTGAAACACGAGTTGGGAAAAAGCCTTTACAAGCGGTAACGTATATTAGCTTGTAGAGACGGTAATGTTTTGGGAAGTGCTTGAAAATCAGTTTTGTGGCTAAAAGCAGAGGCGCGCTTTCCAACAGCGAATCGCGGGAATTTGTTACAAGACGGACGAGTGTAAATAACCGCTGTTTCGTATTCCCTCAAATGTTGTTTTTTCCACATCAGGATAAACAGACTTGTGGCAGACCTTTTGCAAACCTTTCCGTAACTTAACCAATGCAATAAAAACAGTTTACAAGTCGAAAAAGTCAGTTTGCTGAAACCTAAATATTTGTATTAACTTTTAGTTGTGTAATTGAAAAGATTAATTATGTGGTAAAACATCAGTTATATGTTGTTGTAAATGTTTTAAATGATAATTTAGAATTTTGAGGTTCTAAGGTAAATAAATATTCCTATTTCTATCGTAGAATGTTGGTATCGTAATGCAGGGAATCCTGATGTTTCGTATTTGATTAAATTTAAATAAAATTAGTGAAGCGATACGAAGTTGATACGGAAAATTAAAATGTAAAATAATCTATCTCATTTTTATACTGATTTTTACGAAAAAAGATTGCTCCGGTTAAAACAATATAGTCGTATGGTTATTCAATTGTATTGCGCTTATCATGGTGTTGTGTATTTTGCACAAAACCATCCTTTTATGATTGTTGACCAATTGAAACGTGCAAATACCTTTCGTCATAATGCAGCAAATACAGTTGCTGTCAATACATGCGTTGGGTCTAAAATAGATCTTTTTCTCCCTAGAGCGAAAAAGAACAACCCACAGTCAAGGAAACATGATGCCCATTTTGATTGTTGTAAGATTCTACCGCTGAAAGAAATAGTCAAACCCAAAAGTAGTCAGTTAAGGCTCTAGTGGGGAAAATTATACTAGTTTCAATTAAATCACTTATGTTTATTGTATTAACAGAGAAATATTTTATATATTTTTTTCAAACAACCAAAATAGGTCAAATACTTGTTCCCAAATAAAGCCAAAGCAGCTGGAAGCCATTTTGCTAGTTACAACGATGACAATATAAAATATACATATTGTGTGGCTCATAAACTACTAGCTCGTAAAGAACGGCGCTGTGTGATGAAAATGTAGTTTACATTCACATTCATTACATGCACAAAGACTCTTTTGTCTCACTCATTTTCAAACCTCGACTTTACCTCGGACATAAAGCATAAAACGTAGCAAAGAGTCCTTTTACTATTGATAAACCATACAATTTTATAATCATAAAGATAATAAGTTAATAGATACACAATTTAAAACCTCGCTCAATTTGTATATCTTGTAAAATACTTGGAGGTAAAAGTTTTCCACTTATTAATCATGTAATATTAAGAGCGCAACATTGAATAAATTTCAATCTCCGTCATCAAAAGGTACAACAGATCTGCTCAATATGCGTCTCACACTACCTGAATTTTCATAAGTAAAGTTTCGCCGGGTGGAATTTCCGATTTCAACAATTCCCAGTCGTGAATACCGATCTGAAACGTTTAGATTAAACATCTGTACTTGGAAAACTGAAAGTGCGAGTTTAGTACTCAAGTAGCATTTTGGTAGACTATAATTTAAAAAATGACATAGTTGTAAAAACAATATTTGGTACAAATAATACTGATTTGCTAAGGTTTTCTCCTATCGATTTCGTATCAGAAAACAAAAAGAAGTGAGTATGCCTTGATTTTGCATTATTTGTCACATTCGGACTGTAAATAGTGTATTAGGACACTTTGTGATTATTATATTTTTGTTTATAAATGTATTATTGAGTGACCTTAAAGTTTTTGTGTGTTATATTACTTTATTCCCATATATTTTACTACCACATTACCATGATGGTTGTAAAATTCTTTATTATACTTAAAACACAATAAAAGTCAAATCTAATCTTAATTCACTACACAATAATTAAAAAATAATGATTACATTAATAAGACTGTTGAGTAAATTCCATAGTAAACTGTCAGCCTACATTGCTTAATAAGAGGATAATTTCATTTTATTGTTATAACAAAAGCAGGGCCTTATGTAAATTTATTCACTGGCCAAAAGAAATGTGATTCTTTTCAGATCATTTAAGCTCCAAGGCAAAACAAAAGTTGAATCTGATTATGCATTTTACCTTATTTACCTAAAAGGTGGTGTTTCTATTGTTTAAGCTTTATTTTATTCTTAAAAGTTTATTGTGGTTTATGTTTAAGCTGAAGTTACAAGTTATTAGTGCCTATCGATAAAGATATGTATATTTTACATTTTAATGTTTAACATACAGTTGAATACAAACAGGTGTTTTAAGCTTACGAATATTTACACTCATTCAGTTAATATTTTATTATATTGGGTCAAAATATTATAAGGCCAAGAAATCCTCAATTTTAACAATTAAAAAGGAAAGATCTTGATGATTGCTAGCAAATTAAAAATAAAAAATTTTTATATTAAGAGCAATAAAAGACTTTGTACATAATTTATATAAGCATTCTGGCACCGTGGTTTATCAAAACTAACAAACTTTAAATATTTGGATAAATCAATCGTTAAAGAGTGGGATAAGCACGTAAAATTACTTACGATCTTTTCCACAATACTAACTAACTAAATTAACAACCTCAATTCATTACTCACAATGACTAACTCCAATTTTTGTATTTTTCAGTTTCGTATCCAACAGTTTCGGATAAACTTAAACTTTTTTAACCTAGCTAACCTGGAACAGTTATGATGTTAAGATTAAATAGTAGAATGGAAAAGGGAAAATACAGAAATAAGTTGACAGAATTATATTTAACAGCGTCGGGAAGAGATTGCAAAGTATTTACCTGTATCATCCTTTATGTGTTTGAACTCCGCAGTCTTGCTATGCATTGTTAATTTTCTGTTGACTTATTCTAAGTGGTAAACGGTTGAAGACAATGGCTTAAGGGGTTGTTGCTAATAATACCTTTGAGTCGAGAAGCGACAACAGTGAGCTTTTAAAATTCAGAATGCAACCAATTACTAAAGTTTATGTATGCTAAATAATATAACAAGTCAATAAAAGGAAAGATATTTAAATATAGTGGCTCCTAAATTCTTTACGCTTTGGATTGACTCTTATAATTAATCCCCAAGGAGCTATTAAAAAATTACATGTTAAAGTAAAATATTTCCTTAATTTAGTAGTCTATAAAAAATTCAAAGCTTTGTAACACATTTATCGAGATATGATAAAGAAGTTTAACTGTCCTTTTCTCTACAGCAGTCGTAAAAACTTTTACACTTATGTACTATATCATACTCGTACAATATTAAATTATTTTCTATGTCGTATTTTTAAGAGATGCCCAACTCTCCAAAAGAATGCTATTGAGATATCCACTGTGGGCTAGGAATCAAATTTTTTGCTTTATCATAACAGAGAACAATAATGGGAGAACAATGTCTCGAAAATATTAAAGTTTCATTTTTTTGATAAGTTATAAGTAAGACCAACTCTTTTCTGAAACTAACGAATCAAATAGTGAAAAAAAAACGTTAGCTGTTGTTTATGATAAGTCTGGTATAACAGGTTAAAGCCATTATTCCACACAACATTAACCACTAGAAATACGAGCAAAGAGTTTCTTTCAAGTTGAAACCGTAACCGTCGACATTTTGCACTGACATATTAAAAACTTTAATTTATAATTATCAATTAAAGCCAAAGAATTATCTTCTATAACAATAATCAAATAATACAGCGAAATTTGCAGTAGTATAAAATTCATAAAATAAAAGCAAATATTTATAAGATAAATTCATAATTCAAGACATTTTGGTGCACTCTAATTTACTTTTCCGTCTCAATAATAGATTGAAACCACGTCTCCAGGGGACTTATTATTGTCTCCAATTTGTAGAAAGCAAAGTCTTCACAGCTAAATCCTTATAAGGTTTATTTAAATTAATTGTGCAGCATTCAGTTTGTCGATTTAGAAGTAAAATTTATCATATTTTATACAGAACAAAACTGATTATTCCAAATGAATTATACTGCAAACTCTGTGAATTATACTGTAGACTCTCAATTCGTTTAAAGCTAATAAGTATATATCGATGAAACTCAATTGACAGAAATTCTTATTTAATGTTTAGTTTAACATACACAATAAAGGATAACACAGTTAAACAGTGTACTGGAATTGACAATCTTGATAACAAATATGCGAAGGATAATAATGTAATAACTTAGAGGCTTTACTTTTTTACATATTGTAAATCTTAAGTAATATATTTATAGAAAATCATATATTGATGTTATCCTTATTATGTCTCGTTCCTGTTACTTTTTTGTCCACAGTTTATTCACTACTTATGTACCATACCATATAGTTAATAAACCGGAATCTTAAACTTCCCTGTAAAAAGTTAGATTTTCAGTCTCGACTTAACAGCACAGCTCAATCAATTTGCTACTAAATTAATTATTTCCGTTTTTATTACCAACATTGCTTTGCCTATAATTAATTGATTGTGTTGCTACTTATTCTTTTTCTCTGCTGTTCTTGGTATTCAGAATCCAATTTCTATTTTTTCTGCTAGTTATTTATAGAAAGTCATTATTTTGAGGTTATCTTTACTATGTCATGTCTTGTTCTTTAAATCTTTTTGTATCCAGTTTTTTCCACTACTTACTGAACTAGTTATATGTCACACATTTTGTATTTTCCTGTTAAAATTGTGAATCCGTTTATACAAAAAATTTGTGTGCTATGCAATAAAACGACATCCTAACCCCTCTCTCCTTGGTCAGATCACTTTCTTCAGTTAGTCGTTCAAATAACTGTTGATATTTACCATTGTAGAAAAATAAGTCAAATTATTAGTTACTCGTACTAATAGATTAGGGTTAAGCGTAATATCATACGATTCTAAACACCTAAGAAAAATGGTTTAGTCTATGCCTTTATTGTTTTTGGTAAATTCGCAAGAGACCTTGTTAACTTATTTTCATCTTTTAACATAATTGATTTCGCTTGACAGTTTTCCTGAATAATTTTAAACGCTGTAAGGCAACAAATATTGTTTCAATTATGCAAATATCCATTTTGTTTAGTATAAAAAAAGTACATAGCACGATGAAACTTTAATAAATAAATAAAGCCAGGCTATTAATAAACTATTAATAATAACATGATATTGCCCCAGGTCTACTTGTATGCGTGTACACAGTTATCAATTTCAATAAATGTAAATAATGTAGGCAGATCAATATAAACATGGGTAGTGTTTTATCATTTGGTTAGGATATGTTCATAATTTATGTACGTATGTTATTACAGATATGTTATTTAGGTACGTAAATAAATAGCGTTGAAGGAAAAGGGTAAATGTAACTTTGCTTGCAAAATGCAAATTCTTGTCTTTAACATATTTATTATTCTACTTATTTTCCAAAAGTTAAAGTGGGGTTGTATTTTTTTTATTGTTATTTCACACAAAAGGTAATCCTAAAACAATGTCTAAACAGTCTTTGGAGCCAAACAATGTGGAAACTATTAAACAAGGGTTATAGTGTGACCGCTGAATGTTGAGCAAACTCAAGAACAATAACATTAACAGTTATTGCTTCATAGGATGTTGTCACATGTTGGTGTTGTGGCTAACATTAAACTTAGTTGTTGTAAAAACTGAGATTGTACAAAGGTACTTGACTTGTGCTAAGTACAAAATATTTTGTTATAGTTTAAAATACAGTTACTGTTAACACTGTAAGTGTTGCGACCATTTAGTTTTCTACAGTTGACTGTACTTTTACCGTAACTCTACTTAATTTTCTTTCCGCTAGATATTGATTTATAATAACATTAATTATTTAATTACCTTGTTTAATTTTTAATATGTCTCCAAAGGAAATCTTAAGGTGGTTAAATATTTTATATTTAATTTAAATGGCAGGCCTATATAATGATAGTTTTACATGTGTTTTTGTATGAAACAGGATAAAATGTCTTTTACGCCACACTACATTATTTTGACGAACTTCCCACGCAAGGATTTAGTCCAGAAAACAGCTGTTTGCCGCCAGCTTATTCAAATGGGGTTTCATTGCGTACTACTATACTGCAATGAGTTTTACCGGACACCAATCAGCTGATTATACTGTATTTAGGTGGCAGTGAGTGGTTATAAACAAAAACATAACCTCTCTTAGAGTTTATGACTAGTGATTTTTAGTCCTTCAGTTGGTGGAAATATATAAGGATCTGTACGGATTTAGTAGTATGGCGTAAACTATCGTACGTAACTCGTCCAAAATGTGTGTACCGGACTCGTATGGTAATCCCGTACTCGACTTCGTCTCGCACGGGAACGACCACACTCTTCCGATAAACACTTACTTTCAGGACTAGTAACGTAATATACTATTTATTTCAGAGTTCTTAATACAGCTTCTGTTATATTGATTGTCGATGAAATTTATTTTACTATTATTGATGTCGTAATGAACGAAATCAAATAAATTTCGTGCCTAAAGGTGTTAGGAATATCGTAAAACTCTTAAACGAAACTTTACGGTTCTTTCATATCTAGTTTAACGTCACAAGCTGTTAGCCATAGTAAAACTGAAAACTTCCATTTGCAATTTTAAATATGTATAAAATAAATGCTTCATATGTGATCAAATTAAAATTTAATTCCTCATGGCAGTCAACTTTGTGTGATGAATTTACTTATAAAGAGTACTCTTACTAATATTATAAATCTGAAAGTTTGTGAGTTTGTGTGTGTGTTTGTGTGTTGTGTGTTGCTCAATCACGCATAAACTACTGGACGGATTGGGCTGAAATTTCCCATGATGATAGCTCACATTCCCGATTAACATTAAAGCATATTCTTATCTCAAAATTCCTTTCGGGCTCCGCCCCAGTGGCTCTGTAGTTCCCCATGTAACCTTATGATTTTTCATATTTAAAAGGAATTAATGAATCTTAACAGCTGTTTCAATTAAACAAGTTGGTTCTGTTCTATGATGTTCAATAGCATTAAAGTTACTAGGATTACCAACAGGGTGCAGCACTATTATTATTTTTTTAATTTATGACAACAGCTTATTTCCAACCAAAAGGTGAGTGAGCGTAGAGAACGAACTTCAACCTGGAGGCGAGTTAGCGTAGCGAACGAGCTAACCTGAAGGCAAGTGAGCGCAGCGAACGAGCTCCAACCTAAAGGTGAGTGAGCGTAGCGAACGAACTTCAACCAGGACGTGAATGAGCCATGCGAATACTTATGAAGTTAAACGGGGCAAAGCCCGCGGGTACAGCTAGTAGTTTAATAAACTATAGTTTTATCTAAAAATGCTATATATAAGTATGCTAACCATTTTTATTGAAACATAGAGTGAACTGAACCTAGTATAATTTATGTGAGCTTGTTTTCAAAATGAAATTATTGTAGGGATTCTTTTCTGGGTTTAAAGGTAGTTAGCAACATGCAAAGCTATAGATGTAGCCATTCAAGATAATATAGGTCAACGACCTGTGTGCTTGCTTAGGATGTTATTGGAAAATATATTGTTTTATTATGTTAGAAGGGAATATTTTAGGTTCAAACCAGAAAATTAACATGAATAAAGATGCCTAAACTCCTATTTATAAAGAATAGTTCGAATACAACCATAGTATTGTTTGACATGTTTTCGTCCATTTTATATAGGAATTCCACTATATCTTGAACCGGTCAACTACTAAAATCATTCGAAAGTAAATTTTTTTCGAACAAATATAAACACAAGACATTGCTTATACTTCTAATTTGCTTTACTAATGAAACAAATTAGCTCCTAGAAAAAAATATTTATTCAAAGGAAGGTCGTTTGCTTATTGTTTAGTCTGTCCACAGTTGAAGTCAGTAAACGCAAACAATTTGCTAACGGAAGACGAAGAAATACGAAACACCGAGCTTATTTACCTTGTGTGTCAACTGGAGACAAATTCTTAGAGATCTCTTGAGTCGCTATTATGGCTTCCATTCTTTTGGAAAAACCTTCTTCAACATTAGTGGGCTATAAGCATATAGTATGATTAAGACTAATAACAAAACTGCTTCCGTCCTAAGATAAATTAGTTTTTATCACTCCGTAACAAAAGTAACTATTTTCGATAACAGCTGACATCAATGAAAGTAGTCGTTTCCCAAGCTCTAATTTAGGGCGAGGGGAAATCGATCAGCTGATTTTCCCTCGCTCTAAATTTACTTTCGCCTCTCAATTAGTTCTCCATTTATTCTCTACGCGCGCTAGTGTTTTGTTATGGTTTAATTTAATGATGTGAATCAGCTGTGTGTAGGGTTGAAAGTTGTTTAGTTCTTTTATGGAAACAAATACGTAGGCTACCTTTAGAATATTTTCTCCTATTTTTTGTTTTAAAAATTAATCAAAAATAAACCTATGTTTCCTGTTAAAAGATTTTATTACACAGCTATTCTGTGTTTGTGTATTTTTGCGTCGTGATGTAAAGTATCGTTCATAACTGCATTGACTAAGGAAATAAAAGTTTGTTTCCCTTGTCTGTGATAACTTTAATTATTATTAAAACGATGTTTAGATTGTTTTATATGGATGGTCTGATAATAACTCGTTCCCCACGCACAGGCTTCGCCTATGTAGAGAAGTTCCATTAATATTAAGAATACTGTTTTGTTATTTTTGTTTTTCTTGGAATAAATGATGTAATAAAAAAAATTAAATTAATTAAACTCGTACCGAAAGTTATTATCCGGCACTTGCTCCATATTTCCGTCCTCGGCTTTGCCTCGCACAAAAACTTGAGCGCGCGACGCGTGACCACTTTTGGTCCAAGTAATGAAATATACTATTTTAAGAGAAAGGTACGTTTATAATAACGTTATGTTGAAAAGTACACTAAAGGTGAAAGTTTCAGCGGGGTTTTAATTTAAAGCTTAAGTGTTATATTGCCTAAATCTGTTATATTGCTGGTACTTGATGCTAAAATTAAAGCTTTACAAAAATCTATGTTTATTTCTTTACTTGCTTCTTTCTTTGCTGTGATTCATAATCATCCATCATTATCATAACTTCAAAACAGTAAAGTTTTTTCTTTAGTATGTTACACTCAGCATATCTGAAGGATCCTCATAACAGCAATATACTTTAAACAGATCAGAAGACAAGAGGACATAGGAGTATGAAAGAAAGGATGATATCATCCCCTATTTGGCAAGGCCTGTAACAAATACCCCACTTGTCAGGAATTTCTTCGGCTTTCGTGTTACATCCATCGCTTTTGTTGTTGGCATTTCGCTTCATATTTGACACATCACACAAGATATATAGGTTCGGTGTTTATTTTGTCGTGTGAAGCAGAAATGAAGTTTTTTTTTACGTAAGGGAATTTTTCTAAAAATATTTTAAGCTTTCTATGAACATATGTTTATATGATTCAAAATTAAAATTTGAATATTTAATGATAAAAATTACTCATATAAAATTAAAAGTGTCTATAGTTTAGAAAGATTTGTCATTTTCAACCTCGCAAGGTTTTATGAAAATAATGTTATGATAAGCCTTGTGGAAATAATTGAGTTTCTGTATTGTAGCCTAGTCATTCAGAGAAAACTAATTTTTATTTAAATTAAATCAAATTACTTTTTACGACACCTTTCTTAACAAAAAAGAGGTTTCATATGTTCAAACATGCATATGTATTAGTAAATAGTATTTTGACAACCTTAACCCTTAATAATATTACATTGTTAAATTATAACATCGTAATTTAACAGTGTGTTTTTTTCGTTTTGACCAAGTACCGTAAAACGTAATAATCACTTTAGTAATTATGAAAAAATAAATAGTTAAAAAAGGCTAAATGCGATATCTAACTCATTAAAAATTAACCGGTGACAGAATTCAAAAGTACAAAGTACTGAAGTTTTGCATCACAACATTTCCATTCTTTATGTGGATGTTTCTTTCATGACATTCAACCAGTGTAAGATCGAGTGTTAAGGCTTTTCTTTGATCTTTTCTGCTTTATATTCTTCACTGCCTTACTATTGGACTCATCTGCAATTTATAGACGATAAATTCCAATTAAAATATTTAAATGTAAATAGCAAAGTTTTCATTTGTCAATATACATAGCATTAGTTGTTGTAGCAGTAACAAACACAATAGTAGTTGAAACACAATTATGAATATAGTATTTCTATAAATAAATGCCTATATACCTAAACACAATTTTTTTACTTTAACTGTTTGCAAAGAATATAAGTTAAATAAATTATTATTTAAATTTAAATTCAAATTTAAATAATTTGCACGATTAATTTAATCTTAGCTCGAAACATTGTTGTTGTTTAATTTTCTAAAGGAAACAGTTCCGCACATTTTCCAAGAATGTACGTAACTACATTAAATATTGGCCATACTTATCTTTTTATATATTATTATTAGTACTACTAAACAATGGGGAGCGAGCTTGTATAGCGGTAGAGCGCAGCGCTGAGTACGTTTTGTTACAACGTAGACTACTCCTTGACGTTTTATGGATGTTTGGTATATGATATAAATATCTCTATCAACGACCTACTAATCTCCAACGCAGGTTTCCCAGTACAATCCAGTCACAAACAAAGGGAAGGTGAATGTTAACGTTTTAGGTGCATGACTCTGATTCTATTTACTTTAATTTTAACCGAGGACTATTTTAAGAATTGACATAGTTTTAAGGCTTCCTTGGCTTATACATTCAACCATATGAATATTGATTGATAAATTAATTTTCGTTTTGGCGACTCTTTATGTATGGAAGAAACTATTAATGTAGAGCACGATGCAACAAACCTACATACACCCATTAAATCTCATGTTATTTAAGTAGGGAAATTATTACAGAAAATTGAAATTTCCTCAGGCTACAGGTTTTCTGAGGTTGAAGTTTTTATTTATTACCAGTTATGCACTACATATTCCAAATTATCATGTATAACTCGTACCTATATTTTATTTACACTGATTCACAAAACTGTATAATACGAATCCTTTGATGTTGGTTCATCCTAATCACTTATTATTGGCTCCAGCAAGGCGGATACATAGAGTAGAGATTGGTATCATAGCAACCTACCAGGAAACTCACCCACCTGTATACCACTTGACGTTGCATGTCTCGAATTAACAAACGCACCGCAAAATACACGTTTGATACCACGTTTAGTAATTTGAATATTTTATGGTCACGCTTTAAACACAGTGCTTAAATACTGCCCGAAGATTTACTACCATAAAAAATGTTGTTTATACTTATTCTCATGCACCCTTATTTCAGGAGTCAGTACGTTATTAGGTAGATTTATCCATCATAAGATTCAAGCAGTAGTGAAAGATGACGAAGGCATAATGAGGCATTTTATAAAGGATTTAAAGAAAAGCCAATTAAATAGTAAGGATTTTTTAAGGAATCGCGTGCAGCTATTTTACTTGTGAGTCCAAAAGCTATACAGAACGTCCCGGAACTCTCCACCAATATTTTAGGGCATTGCTACTGTGTAAAAATATATCTAAATACCATATTTAAATTGTCCGTAAGACCTTATTTACTCACTCAGCCACCATTTTGTTTTTTTTTTCACTTACCTATTAATTTTGTCTAAAGAATGGTTAAACAATAAATGGAAACTTTGCACAAACATTTATGACAACTAGCCAAAGCTACCAAAAAATTACGACGATTTTTCAAATTCATAAAACAAATGGAGGCCAATTAAAATTTTGTTTATTAAATAACTCAAAACCCGTCGATTTTACAACAATTTTAAATAGCCGCCATTTTGTTTTATGAATTTGAAAAATCGTCATAAGTTTTTGGTAGCTTTGCCTAGTTGTCATAAATGTTTGTACAAAGTTTCCATTTCGTATGTTAAACCATTCTTTAGAAAGAAATTAATAAGTGGAAAATACAAAATGGTGGCTGTGTGAGTAAATAAAGACTTTCGGACGATTTAAATATGGTATTTAGATATGTTTCTTACTCAGGAACAATACTCTAAGATTTTGGTAGAAAGTTCCGGAACTTAATACCCAGTGTGATAAAAAACAATAACATTGATATTTAATCCTTTAGTAGAACTTCTTTAGAGAGAAGGTTAAATATAGACCCCTACTTAAACTCACAGGTAGGTTTCTCTACCACCTACCCTCAAAAAATTCCTAATTAATGACGCAATATCAGGGCTATGTTTGTGTTTTACTGTATATCTACCCCTGGTCTCTAACTTTCTCAGGTCAGATAGCTATACTTAAACTTTTTCAAAAATCCATTACTAAAAGTTAGACACTGATGTTTAATTAATACAATGGCACGAAACTGCTAAAATAGTTTTTTCTTTTTCATTCACGATTCATGAATGTTTTTATACAATGAAGAACATTTACGATTCTAGTCTAACAGACCCGTGTCCATTACCTCGTAAAGATGGAATACTGAAACAGGTTAAATCACAACCAAAATTATTTTTTTTATTTATGTATTTTAAACAACGGTTTAGGTTCCCCATAAAACTGAGTTAAATACTATTGTAACCCTCAGTTTGATTTTCTAACCAACAAAAGTACTCGATTGTTAGCAGATTCTATTAGTACCGGAAAATAAAAGCCCTAAAAACTCTACCTCAAATAATCTAACCAATCTCAGTCCCCTGGTACCGAATGTTAAAGATAGCATAGCAGATTCAAGCAATGACATTCAGTGGCAAGTTAGAGGAAATTTGCATAAACTTCCAAGTAACCACAACCGACAGGGACTTGAGTAATATCTCAAGTTAGCAATATGCATATCTAAATAGATATTCTCAAGTGAATTACAGACCTTTGAAAGCACTTACAAAAAGAATAGTCTAACCAAAAAGCAACAAAGCTTTTGCATTTTTATGATTGAATAGTGTGATAATTAGAAAATGTGTACATAGAACTCAATACTATTGTTTAACCAACAGCCCAACGACTTAAGAAAGGGATTGACTATCATAGGGCTAATAGGGATAGTTTTGGAATCGAGCTTTAGTTTGGATAAAAAATTAGGGATGTGGTAGGAATGTATTGGCCCGATTGATGAACTTAATCACATATTAGTTCTTTAAGCTAAATAACAGACATCGAGATATAAAACATTATATTTTTTCAGCCTTCAAAATTCTTCCATCTAGTCTCTATTGTATATGAAATACCGATACCATTATTTAAATGCATGAAGTAAAGCTTTTCCAAAACAATATTAAATTATCATTTAAATGAATATATTTATTTGTGCAACTAGTGAGCAAAGGGAGCAATTGCCTCACTCGAGAGAGATCCTCGAGGAATGGTTTCTCGAGTGAGGCAATTGCACTTTGCACCCGAGTTGCACATTATATTTTTCCTACAGTTACCATAAAACAAATAAATTGGTAAAGAAATGTAACATATTTTTACACAGAAGTGAACTTTTAATATGCTATTAATGTGAAAGTAGTATTACAGTACAACAGCTGACCAGCTTATTTACAGCCAGTGCTGCCAACATATTTCGCGCGCATACGACCTTGTCTGCACGTTACGCGCTCACTATTTCGTGCCTTCACGTTGCAAATCTGGAGTGAGACAAAGTAATTAGAGTGATACAATGTTAACATTGTCTCACTGATGAGCGAATTGGCCACTTTGTTTTCTCGAATCAGTGAGAGAACATGTACATTGTTAGGTAACTGTAGGAAAAACTAGTAGGCCTACTATACAGTATTACAGGATCGTAACATAAGAAAGTGCAATAAAGATAAGATCGTTTTTAGTCATGAGTAAATTTGGCGGGAAAATCGGAAGGATGTACAGCTGAATCTCTTCAGCAGCATAGTTTGTCTAAAAAAAATTATAGATGCTTAGCTCATGAAAGTACTTTTACTTCCACTAGGTAACACATGTATTCAAAAAGCCATTTTCACTCAAAGTCAAGGTCAAAATCATATTATTAGATTACCAATCATATTTTCATTTGCCAAGTCAGAAATTAAAATTACTTTTCGTTTAAAATAATGTTAAACACTACAGTTGACTAATGAAACTATTTCCTTTAATATATTATACGAAATTACCAGGGTCTTAAAAGTGATTTGCTATAGGTGAACAAATGTAGAACAAGTTTAATTTACGATTAATTAAAAGCTAAATAATTACCAAAACTGTTCGGATTTTTTACACGTATGAATTATTAACCAAAGTTAAAGATGCGTTTAAAACGCCAAGGAATCTGGTAGTGACGTAGATTTGGGTTTACAAGTCACAAGAGAATTCTCAGAAGTGGAAACCGAATTACATGTCAAAGCATTTTACTTTGAAAATCTTATTGCGCTATCAAAACCTTGTAAATTTAATCCAACGAATCAATTTTGTGAAATATTTTATCTATTTATAAATCTTTACTCAGGAAAAACAAAATAAAGTAACTATGAAGTTCTTTTCGTAAGAATTTAAGTTATACCTTAATAAAAAATATTACTGTAGAGTAACGTTAGAATTAGCGTAAAGATCTGTTTGACTCATTTTGTTTAACTCTTGTATTGGTATGAGTATGTAGTCAGAGATATAGCAATAGAAAAGTAACGGTTTTGTTTTGTTATATGTCACTGTATCAGTATAAATCTAAAGTACTTTATGACATACATTCCGCCATGTATGGAACGTGATCCAATCTGTATTCAACGTCATCAGCCTTCTTTTGTTTGTGCCTTTTATTGATACTTTGAACAAACACATGACGGTTTCCACAAGTTTTGTCACGCTTCGTCCTATATTAATCTAAATGTATAATTTTTGTATTTTAGCGAATTTCCCTATAGGGAAGTAGCTATTACCGAAGGTGGCACGGTAAGACCTAGACCCGGGACCGATTTACTTTTTCATTTTGATGTCCCCAGAGGCCAAAAACACCATTCGTTCAAATTTTTATATATATATATATATATATATATATATATATATATATATATATATATATATACGTCCGTGAACGCGATAACTTGAGTAATTTTTGTCCGATTTTGATGAAATTTGGTTTAAAGGTGTAAAGCGGGATAAACTTGAATGAGTTCGCGAACCAGCACGATCGGACCATGGGAACGGGGCTTTACGGGGGGTTTTATGGGGTAAAAATTGGTTTTTCTCACTTTTGACCCTCAAAACACAAAATTTCCTGATTTCTCTTTAGACCTTTTTAAAGAGCTTAAAAAACAAATAATTTAGTACATAAAAGTATTTTTGTTCGATTATTAGTAACGGAGAAAATTAAAAAAATCGTAAATTTAAAATTCCCATGTTATTCTTATGGAGAATATTGTCAAATGTTGTAGTTTGCTTGTTTATGGATATATTTTGATCAAACTTGGCAAATTTATTTATTTTGTACTAAGCTATCAATATTTTACTCAAAAACACACTTTATTAGTTTCCTTGTAGCAGCAAACCTAGGTACTCGTTAAACCTAATGTTATTAAAATATATTTAACTGAAAATCAATTCAGACAAATGGAAATTCGCTTAGTCGGCAGGTTTGCTGCGGCGGGGGTATTTGTATTATAAAGCTGTGTATTAATGTGTTTTTAATAACTTTGCTGATATTAAAGAAGCCAGATATTCGTCTCGTAATGGTAATGTATGCTTGAATACAGTTGAAAAATACAGAAATATATTACGTCTAATAACACTTGCAATAACATATTTACACTACTTATACCGTTGACTTACAAGACGGTAAATACATGTAAAAGTTGGTAAGTGGTGATCGATTTCGATTGGACACTCCAATCATCATCAAACCCAATAGGCGAATGGCCAATAGGTGAATACAGTTCAATTTAATAGAAGCTAACTATAAGTACAATTTGAATTCACTGGATTATCCTTATAAAAACATATTAATCGAGTGAACTATATTTTTACTTTTAGAGATTAAACAAGTTTATATTTTTTTTTGCTTATTTCTCTTTTTTGATTGGAATATTTCAGTAGGCCTACACCGCAAATAAATGTATAAAACAATATTTGATATGTTGTAAAACTACAAAAATCAAGGCTCCAAAGACGAAAATGTGCTATATGGTTAATGTAAGTATTTTATTGCAATTTAGTAAAATCTATTTCGTATTTTAAAATATAACGACTATTTTCAATGAGTGAGTTATGATGTTCTAATATCAAATATAACAATGAATGAACATTAAAATTCTCTTCCATTGATGTGTTAATGAGAGTCAGGCATTATTGAAATTTATTCAGTGCCAGGAAAACATGAGTTTTTCCAGATCATTTAAGCTTGTAAAAACAAAGGTTCAGTCAGAATACCTAATGAATCTTGATCATTACAGCAATTTTGGAATACGTAATGATAAGAAACAAGATAAAAGTGCAAATGATCTCAAATGAACACGTGAATTTCATTTGATGAGTTTTAACAAACGCAATGAACTTATAATCGTTTAATATTTTGATGAATTTTATATATTTTTAGCTAATTAGACTGATTCAGTTATTTTTGTTTGCTCCATTAAAAACGTAGACCTACTTTATCAACTATTTTTCTATCACTGATTTTTCTACGTTCAATCTTAATTTCTTTAATTTTACTGAATATCTATTACTTACCAAAACAAAAGTCGTTGTTAACATAGGACATCTTTTGATTCTGGTCAGACATACCTGCAAATAAGGAAAACCTTAACATTGAAATATAAACAATTTATTTGTGTGGAAAATATTAACCAAAACGATCTTATTCAAGACTTAATCAAACTTAAATAATGAAATATACATTGTAGTCCTGATCAACGTAAATGGATGTTTAATGTATGACAGTTAGTTGTTCATAAATAAATGCAATGTCTAAACCCACTTTTCTAAATAATATCTTGACATTGCCGTAAAATACGTATTTAAATGTGTTTGAGGAAATTTCCTATGAAAAAAAAACAATTACTTTTACTGTAGCTGTCATGGACCGTCATGATAACTGCCATACAAAGATTAGATGTTTTGATTGGAAGTGTAATTTGCATAGTTCACGAACCGATCCTACTCATTCACGGTAAGAATGTTTTTTTTTTCAAAAGCAAATTAGTTTTGCCATAATTGAGACGAATATGCATTACCTTTTTTAAAGACATATTTTTTATGCTGTTTTACATTTATATCCTTTGCCTATAGGTTAACTACAGCCTAAAAGTGCAAGGAGTTGTTTTATTCGTTTTCTCATTGCATGTTATGGGGGCTGTAAGTTCAAACATTTCTAGAATGGATTTTAGAATTTTAAACGCAATCAAAAATGCAAGCTTTCGTTTTTGTAGGCTTGAATAAAAGCATTATTTACAAGACAATACAGTATTTCTATATAATATCGTAAGATTTGTACATAATAGTATAGAATTTCAGTTTTGTAACTAAATTTATAATATAATATTCAGTTATAATATTGTTTTATCATAGTATTATTTAGTTATTAAATTTCCATTTTATTATTGAACATATATATATAATAGGCATGGCTGGTTATCAGTGTTTGACTAACCTAACCAAACAAAAATTTCTTCTAAACTAACCAAAGAAATTGGGCAGGAAAATCAATTTGAAATACTATTGTAACCTGTTGTATACTACGGATTCCCAGGCTTTCCATCGTTTTTATATAAAATATATTACAAATATATTACGATAATGTTTAACACTTGAATAGTTAACATTAGACATCATTTACACATTTTCATTAGTGCTTCATATGTATATGACATTAACAAACACAATTATAGGGGACAATTATTTCTTCCAATTAAAAATTAAGAACGAAACCGCGTTGAAACTGTTATTTACAAAAAGTCTGATATGAAAGAGAAGCTATTATACCTCACATCATTAACCAAAAGATCTACGATCCACATTTTCCTTCAAGTGGAAACAGAGACCGTACATAATATTTTGTGTAAAACTTTGTAATGATTTTACTTAGAATTGCATACGATATATTTAACATATTCATTTTGCATAATTCAGTTGTTATATACTTTTATATTGTATATTACGAATCTCTAAAACATAAAATGTTTAAGGTTAATATATATATATTTAAAATTTGTTTGCTAAACGTATGTTAAGATACAATACACTTTTAAAATAACTAATTAAATATTAAAAGAACCAAGTTTATGATTGGAACGCTTTAAATTACTTTTACATTTTCAGAGCAGGGTTTAAACGTCCCCTGGGGCTTATTATTGTTTCAAATTTGTGGAAAACAAAGCTTTTACACTTATTACTTCAAGAGTTTCTTGGAATCGGTACTTTGACCCCTCTCGCTTTTCTTACAATCTTTGATATTAGAATTATTATAGATACTAAATTGCTATCTTATCAAACAGATTTCATTCCTAAATATGTCTAAACATATCTTAAACCTTGTTGTATTACAACTGTTTTGATACAAGTTTAAAAAATTAAAAACTGTTTTAAAACTAGTCACAAAAATTGTATTAAAATTGTTTTGATACAAGTCTTGAGCAATTTTGATTCAAGTTTCAAACAATTTTTAAAATCAGTCACCAAACATGTATTAAAACTGTTTTGATATCAGTTTAAAACAATTTTTATACAATATTACTAGAGATTTGAATTAAGTACAATTAGTCAACATGTTTAAAAGCTAGCAATACCAGTTTAGAACTATACATATCAAAACTTCATTCAAAGTAAACAGTCTCACTGGGAAATCCAAGGAAATATAAATTTATAAGTTAAATATTTGTCTTTAGAGAATAAGCTGTACAGCTAATTTCATGTGTAAAAACTATAAATTAACAAATTTTTCATATTACTTTTTAGGAACTTAATTTGTTAAGTAATAATAAAGTAAATATTTTAATCATTTCAAATTTTCTATTATCACTAAGCCACTCAACATCTTATTAGGATCGTAACGGAATTTTATATTTATTGTATGTTAACGAGAAACGAAAACTTTATGTAACTTTAGCCACTCCATTCTGCCCCAATTAGTTTAACAGTATGTAATAAGCGACCAAACCAAGACCATTATGACAGCTGGATCTTTGAGATCACAGCAGCTGTTTTACTGGTAGATCATTAAACAAACATTCGTATAAAAGGAAAACTCATTATCACTGATGCCTGAGACGGAGTCGTAGAACTGTATTTAAGCATAGATAACACATACGCCCTTAGTAAATTTGTCAACCTAATGGATTAACTGAAGACAATTTTATTGTTAGTTCGGTTCGGAAACTCTATAATAGTTTTTTTTTCAATTTATTTCTTGTTATTCCAGTTATTTTAAACTTCAGTTAACAGAATGAAACTATAATTTTAAAAAACTCATCCCCTCGTTACATAACCTAAAAGAAAAGCACAAACCAACAATGAACCCTAAAATAATAGGGAGAAATTCTAAAAACATGAACTAGACATAAATTCAGATTTGACTATGGAATGTGAAGTATTTTTTTGTTGTACTCCGAAGACTGTACTCGTACTTTGCAACGGCAAGAAAAATCTGTTTCATAATCACTGACATAGATTTAGAATAAATAATATGATAAAGTTTTAGATTAAGTAATCCTACAACGTAGTTGTGTAAAGTATGTTTAATTTCCTTGGGTCAGCTGTCTTAAATTGTGAAGTAAGCAATTTTGCAGTTCTTATTTATATCCAAAGATAAACATAATGAGTTTGCTCACTCTGCTATGGAGACCAATCAATATTTTCTTTTAAAAACCTCACCTCATAACTTTGGACATCCACGGAGCGAAGCCCGAGGGGAACTCAAAGAAGTGAATAGGCCAATGACATTCCATAGATATATGGACCTTCTTAGTGGTTAATTTTGACTATATTGGTTTAGTATTTTAGTCCAGATATCTGTCCAGATAGACAGACACCACCTCAATTTTTATTATAGTGTAGATTGATGATTTCAGTACCCAAAAGTCATGTTGTCAATGTTACAAATGCAAGTTAACAAACCTTAATAGTTATATCAGCTTACATTTATGTACTGTGTTTACATTTATGTAGTATGTCTTAACTGTAACTGTGCTTGCCAATAATAATACCCCTGCCAGGATGTTTGAGTTAACAGTTACCTTGTTTGTATTATACCTAATTGGCTTCCAATTATCAACAAGATCAATTCAGAATGGTCGGCAATGCTTAGGTAACAATAATAGTGTTATTTACGTCTATCACTGGCTATTTCGATTAATATTTTTTTGTATCTAACATAGTAACTGAGCAGTAACCTTTTTAAGTATTACTGCACAAAGAAAAGATCGCAACCGATTTTAAATGCAAAGCTATTTAGTTAAAATATATACTTTGAAGCTATATAAGTCTAAATAAAAATAAATCAGCATTTCTGATGTAAATAACGAAAATTTAAGTTTTTTGCAAAATGGTTTGTTTCTAGGTTTGTAAAACCCCATTTGTTCTAGGTTTGTATCCAAGCCTAATTTAAAAAATTTCAAAATCAAAATGAAACTAAACTAATGAATTTAAAGTAAATGTAAGTATTTTGGTTTAACTCGACTAATAAATCTGTCTTTCCCAAACACTATTTTGATTAGATTTCTAATCGAAACAGTGTATTTTGAACTTGCAACTATTGCCACTGCTACAGGAGTGTTGTTGTTATGTCATGAGAAAAAGTTTGGTTTGTAATAATGAATGGTTTTATTTAAACTGCTAGTAAAATAACCCATTCCTACGTACTGTGTATCAAAAGGTATTATAAATTAAAAACTTGACAAAACAAAGCGAAAGATGTACTTCGTTAACAGCTTTACCCATTACAGTAAAAGTAAAAGTTTGTTTAGCTTAAACCTTGAGTGGAGATTCGCAAAGTCCAAACAATGTTGAAACTATTAAACAAGGGTTGTAGTGTGACCGCGGAATGTGAGTAAACTCAAGAACAATAACATTTACAGTTATTGCTTTAGAGCGAGAATGTTGGCTGATGTTCCTGTGGGGTAGCTTACTTGGCACTTGTTTAGAAAAGTTAACTTTCTATGTAAAAACATTTATAAGAGTTATATACGGCCAAGCGACGTGATTATAGTAAATAATTTTATGGTATGTTTAGTCTTAATTAACTTTAGTGCTGTAATGCTGTACATAAACTGTGAGTAAAGTTTTTATCTTGTTGACGGTGTTAAAAGGTTTATGACCTATATTACATGAAATGAGCGAAATTGAAAATTCGCTACTTTCCACACCTAATCATCTAAATTCTTTGATAATAGAAGATCGTATTTTCACCGGTTGGTAAAATGAACAATTTGAGGTCTTTAATTTTTCATTCTTGCATGAATCGAAAATATTAGTCTTTGAATAATTCAAGAATAATGTGTATTGTTCTTTTTACTATCGTGATGGAAAATGTCCGCAATAAACCTTTGAACAATAAAGGCCCTGTCATATGATGAGGTATGAGCTAGGCGAATGATGCAGTGCGGGAACTCCTCGAACTTAAAGTCACTTATAAAATATTCCTTTTTTTAATATATTTTTTCAAGTATAATATTCCTAACACTGTGTAGATAGTGTTGTTGGTTTATTGATTTTGTAAATTAGTAACTTTGAAGTGTATTTAACCTTCAGTTTAATCTACAGGTGCTACGGTTTGTAATGAAAAATTAATTTTCTTAAAACAAATCTAACTTTCTTAGTAATCCACAAAGCCACATTATTCAGTTGCGTATTTTTCCTAATAAAAGACATTGTAGGGAAACAATTGGAAAGGAAGCCAAGAGAATACGAAATACCACTTTTGTTTACCGTCGTCTCGTTTGGAAACAAATTTCAAACAAGTCCCAAAGGAAAGCATTATAACATTCTTTCCCGCCACACGTGTAAATATTTAAATGTTTCGTGGAGTTTTATTGCGTTTTACCGTCGTGTATTATGTATTATGAGTTGAAATTGATATGTGTTCGAACTTTCGAGACTAATACATTGGATCTGTTCAATTATTAGTCTTAATATTTACTTTAGCAATAACTACTTTATTTTTAGTGTTTACGATTAACATTTTTAGCGTTTTTTGGAAGGGTCTACACCCTGGTCTTGTCAGCATCTTAAGTCTACCTGTTTGTATAATTTTTGACAGATCAATGACAATGGCAATTTGATTTGGGAACGATTTCACTATGAATCAAAGCTACGAATTTAATGAAAGATTTTCAAATCTGTCTTAAACCTGACTTCCAAATCCGTACACTTATCACTAATATCTCACTATTTTGTTTTTCTAGCCCGAACCCATTTTACACATTACTTTAGGCACAAGACCTTGGGGGTTTATTACTTAGTTAACATACATTGGTGATTGGCAGGATTTGAACAAGGT
Source organism: Macrosteles quadrilineatus (assembly GCF_028750875.1). NCBI lineage: Eukaryota > Metazoa > Arthropoda > Insecta > Hemiptera > Cicadellidae > Macrosteles > Macrosteles quadrilineatus. The sequence goes on from NW_026542597.1 coordinate 14,113,632, forward strand.
AATTTGGGAACCGAAGTCATGCGCTACCACTATACACTAGACTACTAGACAAGCGAGCCCCTTATTTATGAAGCCAAAAGTGTCAATGTATTATCCGTCCGAAGAAGCAAGGCACGAGCCTAGGATTGTTTTTCACATTACTTCAGGCTAGACCTAGGGGTTGCGGTGATTACACTTAGATAAAATCCATAGGTGATTTGGCGGGATTTGAACCCGGGACCTCAGTAACTGAGGTCCCGCGCTCTAACCACTAGACCAGCTCGCTTTGATAATGTAATATTAAAATATATCTAATCAACAATTGGTATTATTTTATTGCAAATTGGAGCTCTGTTTTTTATCATCAGTAGTTTCAATTCATAACTATGAGAAAGTTTTAACAAACTACAAGCCCGGTATATCTCAATATAAAATTGTCGTAATACTAATGAATCAGACGAAGAATAGTTATTTGTGCAACTAGTGAGAAAAGTGAGCAATTGACTCACTAGAGAGAAATCCTTACTCACGAGCCGTAGGCGAGTGAGGAATGGTTTCTCGAGTGAGGCAATTGTACTTTGAACTCGAGTTGCACATTATACTTTTCCTACAGTTACCGTAAAATAAATAAATTGGTGAAGAAACATAACCTATTTTTAAACAGAAGTGAACTTTTAATATAACATTAAATGTGAAGTGACAAATACAACAGTACAACAGCTGACCAGCCGATTTACAGCCAGTGCTGCCAACGTATTTCGCGCGCATACTACGTTGCCTGCTTGTTACGCGCTCACTATTTCGTGCCTTCACGTTGCAAATCTGGAGTGAGACAAAGTAATTAGAGTGAGACAATGTTAACATTTGACAATAAATAATATTATATCCGGAAACCAGCATGGATTTACTAAGGGTAAATCTACTACCTCAGCGATGTTTCAACTGATAAATGAGGTGGTTTGTGAATTAGATGCTGCAAACTACTCGGCTGGTTTGTTTTTCGACTTGAGCAAGGCGTTCGACACAGTGGACCATAACTTATTGCTCGATAGGATGAGTAATGTGGGCGTAAGAGGAGCGGCCTGGGTCAGGTCATTCCTTTGTGGCAGAAGGCAATACGTAGAAATAAGGGCAGTTGATGAGGCTGGGTGCATTAGAGCCTACCCTTCTGCTGAGAATCCTGTTGCTAGGGGGGTGCCTCAGGGCTCCGTCCTGGGACCAGTCCTTTTCCTTCTTTTTATTAACAACCTCTCTTCCTGCATAACCTCCTCAAAGTTATCCCTGTTCGCCGACGACACCTCTCTCTCTCAGTTTCTAGCTCCAATTTTCTAAATCTGGAACAAATTAGTTTTTTGGATGCAAACGCTATAATTCAATGGTTTGGCGACAGTTTATTGAAAATCAACACAGACAAAACACAGCTCATTAACTTCCGCTTATCAAATCATTCAAACCGATCAAACAGTGGGTTTAGTCTCCTTCTGGACGAAACTGAGGTCCACCCTACACCAAATGTCAAGTTCCTTGGATTGATCTTAGACGAGAATCTTAAATTTCATGACCATATTAAATACATTTCAAAAAAACTCAGCTCTGGTATCTTTGTTTTACGTAACCTCAGGAACAATGAGAATCTAGAGATAATGTTGACGGTATACTATGGGCTCATTTATCCCCACTTAGCATATGCCGTTCCTATATGGGGATGTGAGTGCCAGCAAACTAAAATGTTGTTTAAACTCCAAAAAATGGCGGTGAGAACTATTTTCTCTCTAAAAAAGCACAAATCCTGCCGACAATATTTTTTCAGTTCAAAGATTTTGACATTCCCATCCATTTACATTCTTGAATCTTTAACATTTGTGAAACAGGAATTTTCAAAATTTGATTTTTCTGTAAAAAACCAATACACATTGCGCAATTCACACACATTACCTATTCCTAAACATTCAACAACCTTCTTCAAGAAACACTTACTGTACAATGGCATAACACTTTTTAATTCACTTCCACTTTTTCTTAAACTTGAACCAAACCTGTTGAAATTTAAAAGACAATTAAAATCTTTGTTGATTAAGTTTAACTGTTATAGCGTCCAAGAATTTACATCTAAACTCAGTTCCATTAATAGTGATGCAAATACTTATATATAAATCTGCACCATTGTATATTGTATAAAATTGTATATTTGTAAATAGTTCTTGAGTATATGAATCCAGCTTTTGTTTGATTTTGACTTAGCCAATACAAATTGTATATTGTTAATTCTGGCTGAATAAATTATTTGATTTGATTTGATTTGAACATTGTCTCACTGATGAGCGAATTGGCCACTTTGCTTTCTCAAATCAGTGAGAGAACATGTACATTGTTAGGTAACTGTAGGAAAAGTTGTTTGGAGAGAGTAATACAATTGATTTTTGTTTCACCCTGTACGAAACAACGGAGACTTTATTATACTGAATTGCAAGGTAGTTGGTAGCAGACAAAGATATAAACATTGCCATACAAGCCCCTTGGTTCTTTCTTCAAAGCTTTACTAGTGTCAAACTCAGGATTATTTTGTTTTTAAAAGTGAATGATTTTAAATAATTAGCAACGTATATAAGTTTAATAATCAGATATAAGTAGAACGAAATACTTTGAGCTTTTTATTAAAACGATTTATTAGCTCGCTTTCTTGTCCGGTACAAATTTTGCAATCAATTTTATACTAACTTCTCGATGAGCTAGAGCCTTGAAACTTGAAACATAGCTCACAAATGGAAGACAATGCAATATTATATCATTTAATTTTCATATTTCCCTTGGGCTACGCCCCACGGGCTTGTTTTTATTAACTCGCTTTCTTGAAAATTTTGATACTTCCCGATGAGCTAGAGACTTGAAACTTGAAACAAAGCTCACAAATAGATAACAATGCAATATTATATCATTTAATTTTCATATTTCCCTTGGGCTACGCCCCATGGGCTTTTTTTTATTAGCTCACTTTCCTACAAATTTTGATATCAATTTTAAACGAAGTTCCCGATGAGCTAGAGACTTGAAATTTGAAACATAGCTCACAAGTGGATGACAATGCAATATTATAGCATTTAATTATCATATTTCCCGTGGCTACGCCCCACTGGCTTCCAAATTTTCCATGTTTACATTTTGAAAGAATGTAAATATATCAATTAATTAAAGTCAGCTGTAAATACTTAAATTTGACAGTTCAAAAAGCAGAGGTTAAGAGGTACAGGTTCTGCTCCCAAGAGATTCTTTATACAAACAAACATTTCAAAATAAAGACACAACAATCAGATTGCAGATATAAAGGTGTTTGTTGATAATGTCATTTGTTATTTATTTAGTATTCTATAAAGTAAACAATAAATTAAATAGATTGATATGTTTATAGTTAGTAGGCAGGCCATACATTCAATCTAATACATAATTAAAGAAACTCAAATAAACCTTAGAAATATGTGGAGAGTAAAAATACTTGTAAGATTTAAAACGAAAAATGTGGGGTGCATGTGTTTGATAATAATACATTAGTTCAATAGGTGAAGGTAATTGTAAATTATCTATTGCTTGCACCCCACGTTTTTCGTTTTAAATCTTACAAGTATTTATACTCTCCACATATTTATAAATTATTTTCTACTTTTTAGTGCATTTAAAAACGTTTTGTTTTAACACGTTTTTTATTTATAAATTATTCATAATTAGATGAGATTTGCTTAGCTTAAACCACACTAAATATTATTTTCAACAACATTGCTTGCAATGCCACGGCCAACAGTTCTTAAAACGGCCTCGTCAACATTAATTGTTGTTTTACCTTTTGTTTCAAAGGCAGAAACCTGGAAAATAAACTTTCTTAATGCTGTTATCTCGTACTATATTGTCTTTGTAGCGCAGTTTGTTTTGCTTCTAAACTCTTACAAGCCCTTAGTGTTTGAAAAGAAATGCAAAAACTAATGTTATTGTTGGTGACTTTCAATTTGAAATTATAGACAGTGTATCATAATCCATTATAGAATGTAAATACACATGTGTCTATTAACTAGAAACATATATTTACACTTATACAGTTGACTCACAAGATGGAAAATACATATTAATAATGGTAAGTCGTGATTGATTTCAATTGGACACTTATAATCATCAGACCCAAAAGGCGAATGACAAATCGTTCAGAAATCGATCACCACTTACCATCTTTTATATGAATTTACCAACTTGTGAGTCAACAGTACAAGTATATGTTTCAACATACGTATTTCTATTTACTTTTCGTAAATTTAATAACACTTAGAATGCTGATGAAGAAGTTATTTAATCAATTATAACAATGTATGTAGTATGTAACATTATATTAATGTTGTCATACTGTATTAACAGCTGGGCATATAATACGAATCGATATATTATCTGGTTTTGAGGGAATCTGCTGTTCTATTATGTGTCGTTAACAGTGTTCCCAAAAATTCTGGGAATTTTTTTTACCATAAAAAAATATTATGAAGTCTAGTACACGTCTTTTTTTGTTTTCCGACATTTGGTAAACGTTTATAGGTCTCCTCCTCAACCTTTTACAATGTAAAATCTTTAACTAAGTTATACATTAAAATAATAATAACAGGAAACCTCGTTCACCACGACAAAGTACACTTGCAAATTATTTTAAATTATTAACACTAACCAACCTATTAGAATCCACTTATAGTTAATTTTTTTTACAGTTAACGTCAAACAACGCAAACAAAACGCAAACAATTTGCTAACGGAAGACGAAGAAATAAGAAACACCGAGTTTATTTACCTTGTGTCTCAACTGGAAACGAATTCCAAGAGATCTCTTGAGGCACTATTACTGCTTCCATTCTTTAGGAAGTCTAAACCATTCCTTGTCATTTTTAGCGTCAATATATCATTTTAAACATTTAGTAGTAAGTAATTCAGCCTTTATTATTCGTCAACAGACCGCCTTCTAATATATCCTGAAGGTGTTTTTTTTTCTGTATAAGATAGATACAACGCCCATGAGATAATGTCATGACCCATGAGATAATGCCATAGCTCATCAAATAATGCCATGGTCCATGAGATAATACCATAGCCCACGAGATAATGTCATAGCCCATGAAATAATGTCATGGCACATGAGACAATGCCATGGCCGATGAGATAATGTCATGGCACATGAGATAATGTCATTGCCCATGAGATAATGCCATGGCCCATGAGATAATGTCATGGCCCATGTGACATTGTCATGGCCCATGAGATAATGCCATAGCTCATTAGATAATGTCATGGCCCATGAGATAATGCCATAGCTCATGAGATAATGTCATGGCCCATGAGATAATGCCATGGCCCATGAAATAATGTCATGGCACATGAGATAATTCCATGGCACATGAGATAATACCATCGCCCTTGAGATAATGTCATAGCCCATGAGATAACTGCTAAAAACCTATTCCGCTTTAAGCAGTTAAGTAATTTAAGTCTTTAAGCTTAAAGTCGTAGGTTTGCCTATCAAGTAGAAAAAAAGGGAAGGTCTTTAATGGTCTAAAAAGGGACATCTTAGGAGACGAGAACTATACCACCATTTGAGACCTCTAACCATAGTTCATTACAAGGCATGTAATGTATAGATGTTTTTACTTATTTAACTATATCCTGAATTTGGGAAAGTTATTTGTATAATTGAATTACAGCTTTCTTAAATTTCCATCATGCTGTTTGTCACAGGCATGGCGCTTGAATCACATTTAATACACCAAGCACACACGAATGTTAAAAACTTTCGATTTTATTTATTGAGTCGAAATGAAATTTACTAAATATACAGTCAGATTTTTATTTAGATTTTAATACAAATTTCTTGTCCTGTGTGTATTTAAAAATTAAACATATCATTTACAACGTATTTCTATTTGTAATCTCTAGCGATACATTTCTGGTAAAATAAAAGAATGCGAGCGAAAGAGAGAATTCAAAACGTTTGTTATTTGGCAAAGTCTGCAACAAACACCCTCCTTGTCGAGAAAGTCTCCGGTTTTCAACATCTCGCGTCTATCGCTTGTTGATGATGGCATTTCTTATCTTACTTGTCACAAAAGCGCGAAATTTACATGTCTGTATTTTATCTCGTCTTGAAAAGGTTATGTGGATTTTTGTAACAGACTATCCATTGAATGTTATTGGATGTTGTATCTATTTGTGTTCATTGTGAATATTGTTCTAATTTTTCTTCAAATCCCAAACAAGTCATACAGTTTGTATCAAGACAGACTTAAAAAGACAGACTAAAAGTATTTTCGAAATACCTTTGCAAACCATGTAAATTATACTAAATAATATTTCTCTCTAAACTCAAAAGTCTCTTAACCACTAAAATACCTAGTTTAAACGCTAGGAGTAGTTAAAATATCTCACTATCTTTGTACTCCACCTAAACCCAGAACAGTTCAACATTTGTGTTTGTGATTCTATTTAATATTTATTTGATTACAAAATTGGATACAGACGTGTAAATACATAAAATTTACTTCAGTTGGTTACAAAAAACTATTTAGTGACTGGAAATGGCTCAGTTCCAAACAATACAAATCACTATTTCATATCTCGTGAAATATCGGCTATGGAAATGACAACTTCTACTGAGTCAAATATTTCCATGGCATCGTTTAAAGAGACTCTACCTACAGATTTACTACCACAAACCACGGAGAATCAATTAATTACACGTTAACATCCATACACAATGTTACTTTGCCTTTTGACAGCTTCTAAATATTAAAAACCTAGTTCAATCCTTCTTAAATATGTTATTATTATCTATAACCATATTGTTGAACTACTGAATAAAAGGTTAACATAGCTGGCTAACTAAATAAAATGATCAATTGTTACCGTAATCAGTCAAAGTATGGTAACATTTTTTGTGCTGAACTTATCATAAGTCAGTGTACTATCTACATAAGTGTATTTTGATAACACACTCTATGCATATTGCTGTATAATGACCAACCTTTGATGTTGCTTTATACTAATTATCCCTTATTATTGGCTCCAGCAAGGTGGATACATTAGTAGAGATTGGTATCATAGCAACCTACCATTATAGGAAACTCACCCGCCTACACGGATTGCGGCATAGGTGCAATATTTTTAGCAAACAGATTTTGTATTTGAATTTGATAGGTTTTTTAAATACTACTTTAATAAACCATTTGATAATAATTTTGAAATTCCGTTTTATCGTGATTAAGGCCGTTGATTATAGTTTATTTGTTACATGAGGCAATGAAGCATGTTTGTAAGGAACTCTCTATTATATCTACAAAGCGATAACTATACAGATATGTTTAGCGAATTTCCTAAACTATTTAAGTAACACATAATTATTTAAGTACATATTTTATAAAGGTTCTGTAACTATGATTTTCTACCTAAGTAAATTCGTTCGCGAGGAATAAAACCTAAAAATGTATATCAACTTTAAGACTTCCACATGGTCATACATTCGATATTTTCTGAAAAATGAATGTCACGCCGGGTAAGCTATCACATTTGAATGCAGACAATATTAAAACTATTACAATTTAAGAGGAATTTACATTAAGCCTATTATTCCGTACAACCACAACTAACAGAAAAATGAATATTATCTTGAGATAGCCACATACATTTATGAATAAACGTTATTTCAAAATATTACGTGTTTAAAAAACCTTACTGGAAGATTTTACAATGTTTCGCAGCTACAACAAATTTAATAAACTGCTTATTGATTTTATTTGAAATATAACTATTTTTGTAAAAGAATAAGAAAATTGCAAGTTAAAAAATGCTGTACGTGCAAAATGTTGAGAGATTTTTTAGATTACGGTAAAACAACTAAGTCACAAGAGTATTTCTAAGATAGAAGACTAAATTACACGTGTTATCATGAAGGTTTGTTTACAATAATATCAAATATAAGCCAATCATACATCAAGCTTATACTTACTCTTCTCTTAACTTTAAGCGTTGATTATGTTTGTTTTGTATTATACAATTGCGATAAGTAAATATTAAATTAGCATGCTAAATATGAAGCTGCTTGTAGATTTAAAGCTATGGTTCCACAGACTGCGGAACTTCCACCAGCGTAAGTCTGGAGGGGTTCCACTGGCTGCGGAAATAACGTTGTGGAAATTCATTTCTGTCCAAACTAGTGACGAGTATGGAACACAAATATAATACTATAAAATAATATTAGGTAATATTCAGACTTAATTATTTTTAATTTTGGTTACTTGTATTGTAAACTGATGTTAGACATAGTTCTTAAAAATCACCTTATTAATTTTTTATAAGGATGGTGATAGTAAACATTAATAAAATAACAATTTGAACTCAAATTGTCGTTTTATTGATACACGAATAAAAAATACAAGCGCCAAAAAGAATAGGTTATTGAAATAAGGAAAGCTTAGGAAACTAAATTGATCGGTCACAATAATTAATTGATGGCTTTTCTCCGCTGGCCATCCGCACTGCCACTGCTCTCAGACCAGTATGATTTGTCCGCCATGCGGAACCGAAAATTCGGGATGCGGAAACGCTCGGCAGTGGAACCGCACACATAACATGGGAACTCCATTAAACCAGTGTCGTTGTAATTACGCAGCGGAAAAAATCGCACTGCACGGCGGAGATTCCGCATCCTGTGGAACCATAGCTTAAGTATTTTTAATCTATTTGAGACATTTACAGAATAAGTAAAAAATACCGGTTTTCCCTGTACACCACCTGAGCTACGCTAACCTTAAAGACACATATATTGTAAACTATGGATTTCTGTCTCAACTATTTCAAAACCTAAAGAACACGGGACTTATACAGTATATCCTATTACAGTAGAAGGTATTTTACCGATTTAATTGTTGTCTTAAACCAATCAAGTCTATAAAGATATAGTTCTACATACAAAGAAATCGTGTTAAATTAAATTTATATCAACTTATGAGCATATTTCCTAACTGAAGCGTATGCTGATGCTTAGCAATAAACATAAATTTGTTCAAAAAGATGTAATTGATTGGGAATCATCATTATGTTTAGGTAGACATAACGCTACGTTAAAATGATAAAATCTCAGCTGTAACAAATGTTTACAACAATACAATTACGCCTCCCCAAGTAACATACTTCCACGTATTCCAGAAACGTGATCTAATCTGTATTCCAACAGTATTGTTGTCAGCCAGCTTCTACTGTTTGTGCCATCCATTGATACTTTGAACAAACCCATCGATACGTTTTGGCTTTTGTTACAATTTTTCACCCTTTTTGTTTAGTTTTTCCTGATATGTCTTATTGCAAACACCAGTTGAAATATGTTTTGATGTAACTACTCGATATTAAATGTCCAGTGAAGCAGGCTGTTCATTTGAAAACTTTACGTACTGAAATTTTTGTTTTTCTACTACAATTTTTTTACTTTAAGAGATAGAAAGAAAACTTAAATACGTAAAATGTTTGTTTAAAAACGACCTTTCACACGATATGAAATTTTTTATACATTGCTATTTAGGAATTTTGAGTTTTCAGCTTTCTTTTATTCTTCAAATTTGATATTATATAAAATTGGAAAATAACACAGAAAATTTCTTTACTACAAGTTATCTTAAAGAGTAGCTCAAAAATAAGCTTGGATAAAAATTTGGTGCTGTTCCGTTCAATAGTTAGGGTAATACGGTACTTCAAAGTCTTTTTTTAAAAGGTTTTGACCCACCCTGTAAATACGGTTAAAGATAATTGTATTTTTTACACCACAATGATCGGGGTGATTAGACCTTGAAATTTATCACACAACCCATGAATTTAGAAAATTTCTCAAAAAACACCCCTCCCCCTAAATTGGTCTATTTTGGGGTTTTTTTCAAATTGTAAATAATTTTATTGGATGTAGCATGTCCAAATTAGGGGGATATGAGAACGAACATGTGTTAAAAACCTAACCTTTGTACACTACGGATATGGAAAGTTTTCAAATAAACACCCAGTACAAATTGGTTTTCCAATCATTTTTATATTATTTGGATTCTTAGTGAGTAATTATTCATTTACAGTAACGTTAGAGCACATTGATATTGATTTGATATGTCAACTTCAGAGTATATTTTATTCTGTGCAGCACAACACATTCATTTTTTTTTAGTATTAGTTGTCAATTTAGTAAGATAAAATAAAGAGTAGTCAATGTGCTAAGAAGCTATTGGGCATAAGCCACCTATAAATATATTCTACTAATTATAATGATTTAGGCTTGAAAATATAAGAATAAAATATGAATACCAATACATAAGGTGACAAACAAAATCCATTAAATAGCCATCTATAGGAATATGACTCGTCAGTGACTAAATAACATTTTTAACAACGACTACAGTTTACTTTATGTATGTAACATTTTGTAATCTTCTTAATGAGTTTCCTTCATTTTTTAGATTAAAAAGTTGAAGGATATTAGTTGATAGTACATAGATATTAGGGCAAAATAAGATTTTTTTTTTTTAACACTGCTAATATTGGTTTGGTCAATTCTCAGGCATTCTGTGCGGAATTTTGATGTGTCATTTTGGGATGAAATATTCGAATGTCCATACATTTCTCCATAATACGTAATTAACTGTCTTCCCTTGGAGATGTTGGGAGTGTTATTGATAGATAACTACAATAGAATCAGCTGATAAAGCAGCACTTCACCGTAAACAACCACTTTACGGTGGATGGAACTGACATCTAAGATGGGGATTTGGTATCGGTATAAAACAAGTATTGAGCTCTTATCATTCAGAAATAGTTGTGATATAAGACTTGTTTCTATGAAGAAAAAAAGTTTTCAATAAAGCAAAATGTTGTCCTACTATAAAAGTGTTTAACTTTATTTGTTGGTTAAAATAATCATTTTATCCATTCCTAGGGATAAAAGGATAAACTCCTTCATTCAAGGTAAAACGCCAAAACAATAGGGTGCGTTTTTTATAAAGTATGAGTGAAGGATGAGTTTTAAATGAAGGAGATGGTAGTTTTGTCACAAAGAATAGTTGATTTGCCGATTCCTAAGTCAGGATTATGTATTAAATTACTAAGTATTGATCAGGGATAGCTGAGACTGTTAAACCATCAAAATGTTCCTTACTTAGTAGCATATCAATGATGCAAGATCTTTCCATTCAAGATTCAAACAATTGTATTTTTCAAGTCAAGTGATAATATCAAAACATATTTAGGTTATAGAATATTATATATATATATATATATTATATATATATTTTATATATATATAATATATATACATATATATGCACCAATCGAAATTCCGGTTGTAAAATAAATAGCTATAATTTATTTTTTTTTTTAAATACAACCGACTTCAAACGCTCTAAAAAGAATGAAATAATTTCAATAAAGTAAACTTTTGTATTAGGCAAGCTCACGTATTTTAAGTCGGCGCGGCTCTATGATGATTTTTGATACAAAATTGAAAGAGGGTGTCCATATTGCAGGTGACTATCTATAACTAAATGTGTTAATCTGCATGTCTTTTTCATAGCTATGCGTTAAGTGTTATTTTATTACCGTAATCAGAGATCGGCATTATAATGGTATTAACGAGGATCTTTAAAAGATTATAACGCATTTAAATGTTTCTAACTTGGAAAAGTAACGTTTTAATACTAAATAGCTTCTTTTCCCTATCATAATATCAAACTTAATTATTTTCCTATTCATATAGAACATTTGTGTGTGTTATTTTCATAATGCATTTATTCTGAAGTAAACATAAACTACAAGAAAATATTTCCTTTAATATATAAACAAAATAGTTCAGTTTGTTTTTTATATATTTATGTTATCTAGCTACAATTTATTGATTTTCAAAATACACTCACAATATTTAATTTCATTCATATTTGCAGTTTGAGCCGCGCCGACTTGAAATACGTGAGCTTGCCTAATACAAAAGTTTACTTTATTGAAATTATTTCATTCTTTTTAGAGCGTTTGAAGTCGGTTGTATTTAAAAAAAAAAATAAATTATTTCATGATTTTTAGTGACTGTATATTTTTTTATGTATTAATTACTTGAGGTTTTTTGATAAGCAAAACTGTTTGAAACAATCAAAAGTTCCACAGAACAATCATTATTTTAAAACTGCTTGAGTCACCTGTTCAGGTTACATAATCAATGGGTATGAAAATAAACATTTTAAGAAATTCCTTAAGAAAGAAAGAGTTGTCCATTACATTAGGCCTAATGAAAAACTAATTGTCTTTTCTAGATACATTGAAATGTCAGACATCATCTTTTCCTGCAATCGGTGTACTTCTACATTATAAAAATAAATACAGTAACGTCTCAAGCCTTTTGGAACAATATGAAAGTTATTCCTCAGCCACCAGCACTAAAAAATCTCCCAAAAGTGGAAAATTGGTCGTTAACACGTGTAGTACCTTTGGAAAATATTATATGAAAGATTGGTTCAGCTAAAAGTGGTGTAAGTCATGTAGGGGGTTTTGTTTGCTCAAGATATCTAGTCGAAATTGCAAATTATCTTCCTCTAGGACTTTCCGAAGCAGGCATAATAGTATTGATATGTTATAGTAACTGGGTAGAGAATTTTAATAACATTCCACATCTGCAAATGAAATATGTAAATGAAAGATTGGTTCGGCTAAAAGTGGTGCAAGCCTTGTAGGTGGTTTTGTTTGATCAAGATATAACCTAGTCGAAATTGTAAATCATCTTCCTCCAGGACTTTCCGAAGCAGGCATAATAGTATTGATATGATATAGTAACTGGGTAGAGAATATCAAAAAACATTCCACATCTGCAAATGCATGTTTAGTAATAAAAATATTTAACACTTTTAAGACAATTGACGATTATGCAATGTCACACTTCTTAGGTCGTGTAAGGAATAATTACATTTAATTTATATTTAGACCTGTTTTACGAATGCTTTGGTTTTCACAATACACCTTTATTTGTCAATATCATACAGCTATTCACTGAAACATATATGTTTTTGTAAGTCAGAATATTCAATACTAATAAAAACAGAATTACTGTATACACAAATCAGGTCATACGTTAAAATACATTTTAACATTTGCTCCATGGCAAGAAATAGTTTATTGATCAATATGAAGCAACTGTTTCATGAAGAATTGTCTGTAGCTTCATTTAAATGGTTTCAACTAACAGCTGTAGGAATGTTATTATTATTTATTGCCTTCTCTGCACAAATGTAAACAATCTGCACAAATGTAAACAAAATAAATGTTGAATATTTAAGGTTTTCAGAATTTTTCACCGAAACAAATATTATACTTAAACATAATATATAAGGTACCAAATAGAAACTCTCCTGGTTATTTTGGTGGTGGAACCACACTGATCGGTAAAAGAATCACAGAGAAAGTGGTGAACATACATAGAAAAAAAAAACATCGCCACAAACAAATTGAGAACCTCCTCCTTTTGTTGGTAGTGGGGAAGTCGGTTAAAAAGTAGTATATATTCCTGATATAACTTGTGTGTAAGTTATTTCAAAAATGGTTATTTTATGAAGAGACTTGAAACATCGCCACAAAAAACAGCGTGAATACAGCTAAAAACATAAGAAAAACTAAAAACAAAAAACATAGAATCATTGACGTCCTAAATATGCCACCAAAGTTAGAGTTGTCACCAGTTTGTTTTTTTTTTTTAATTCGACATAGTTTATGTGAGCCACCAACAGAATGTGTTGATGTAAATTACTGAGTTCCATCAAATACTTTTTTTTCTAAATAATGGAACGACTTATTATGAGCTACATCAACTGGAATGACCCATCGACTATGTCAGCAGCCTAAAAAAATGTAGAAAATAAAACTTAAAACTAGCGCACACTGTGATCAGCTCACACAAGACTATTTTTTTATAAAAAACATTGTAACATCTGGTACATTGGGATGTCTAGTCTACTTCACTATCGGTTAGTCAATTATAACTAACTGAATCATATAAGTTTTAGCAACAGTAGCTTTGTCACACTGTACATCAGTCTCAAGTACAGTCCAGTCACAGTATTGACTAACCATAACCATAGGCATCGTGGCAGTCAGGCAATGGTTGTCATGGGAACAGACGGTACAACAAGCATTCCTGTTAACTCTGTGACATGCATGCTGCTTTTTATACTCGTATTTTTTCAATTGTTTCTTTACATTTCACAATCACTACACTTATAAATTCATTTTCATCATACTGTCCGAAAAGCAGCCACTTTTAGTTCTCTAAATCGTCTGCAAAATCAACATTTTTACAGAAAAAACATGGTAAATTGTTCGATTCACTAACCTCAAAGTTTTATCTGTGCATTATGAAAACACCACCAACCACACGAAAGAAAATTTAATTTATGTTAGTAAGCAACAGAAATATAAACTTTGATCACGACTTTAACCTCCCTCTCTTTAACCTGACTCTTTTTGACCCGAGGTCAAGTTTTATGTTTAAGGCGAAGCCGAGGTCAGAAAATGAGCGAGGGTTAAAAAGTCACTTTTTGCCCGTGTGGTGAACTATATTTTTCGTCATATTGCATCATTAATTAACAAACAAAGCTAGAAAACTAAACAATTTGTATATAAAGATAACCTCTCAAAACTACTTCCAGCTTGTTTTTAATTCTGCTAATGCAAATAAGCAGCTGTTTGGTAAGTGATTCAATCATTTCGTCTTTACGATTGTGTTACAGTACCATCGATGTGTCAAAGCAATCGACAACAATAGGCCTTACCTAAAATAATTATAAATTACATAATTATAATACATAATTACATAATTATTATTATTAAATAATTATAAATCGATAAATAATTTCGATTGGTACGATTGACACAGTTGAATTTTACAATTGTTTACAACAGCTGGTTTTTACTCTCTAGTGACTAAAAATGATTTTTATTCCCTAGAGACAAAAAATACTACTTTAGACCCGCAATGCATGCATTAAAAACGGCTGTTTTTGCTGCAGTACGACGAAAAAGTCTTTTTGGTACTTAGTCGTATTTTGAGCTCGGCTTCGCCGCACTTGTAAAAACACGATGGCCACATAAAAAAGAACTACTTCCTGGGCATGTATGAGAGAAGTTCGTTCTACCAAAGACTATAGATCAATTTAATTAGTCTATTGTCTGTGGTTCTACAAAGTTATATGCCTAGATCCTTATTACTTCTTAATTACTATAGCCAATTATTCTTGACGATAGAAGCTTACAAGTTTTACTTCATTTTTGTAACATCTGCATCATACGATATAATCTTTGTCTAAACATTTTATTTCAACATTTTGATGATTTAAACTTTGTTAAGAGGTTTTGGATCATAACTGAACCAACTTAATAATATTTTTTTTTTATAGAAATGCTAACATTTCGTAAATGCACTATTCTAATACTTCCAGTGAATTAAATGTAAAATTAAATTAAATTTACCTTAAATTAACGTTAAATTAACTTATAGCTCTAATTCATATTAGGAAAACTCTATCAGCATAGCTGATTTCAACTTCAATCTCTTAGAAGTTAATTCGCATCATCGAATGTCAAGCTATGAAACGAAATTGAGGTTAGCCGCTAGTGCATCAACGCTTTGCCGTCTATGTTACAATTTTGTGGACATATAAGCTCAAGGCTTGGTCGCTTGGCCCTTTTCATATTGGTCAGTAAAGTGCTGTGCAGTATGGGCTAGTTGGGCAAAACTGCAAGTTAAGGTTGATTGCAATCAATTTCATCATACTGATTGAAATAAGTAGACGCAAATCACTTAACTATTTTATGTTTCAATTTAACCAGTTAGCGACATACTGTTAGGGTTTGCTCTGAATGATATGTTGAATTTTTGTATTTTCCTTCAATGTATTTTTTACTAGTAATATTCGACTGTCAAAACCATTCGGTACATTTAAAAATCAGACTTTAGAAATTTAAAAGATATTTAATGACTATTAGGTATGTTACAATGACGAATGATATCTGCTAGCTACACTGGCCATCAGACACAATCAAAAACCTTTTTTAGTGTTTAATAATTTACTAGCTGGCTCGACAGACGTCTTCCTGTCCTAATGTGGTTTTATGTCAACTGCTCGTTCATTTTCAAGATGAGCTCGTTCGCATTGCTCAATCACGTCCTGGTTGAAGTTCGTTCGCTACGCTCACTCACCTTTAGGTTGGAGCTCGTTCGCTGCGCTAACTCGCCTCCAGGTCGAAGTTCGTTCGCTACGCTCACTCACCTTTTGGTTGCAAATTAGCTGTTGTCATAAATTTAGAAAAATAATAGTGCTGCACCCTGTTGGTAAACCTATTTACTTTTTAATGCTATTGAACATCACAGAATCAAATTGTTTAGTTGAACCAGCTGTTAAGATTCTTTAATTCCATTTAAATATGAGTACTCATAAGGTTAAACTCCAGAGCCACTGGGGCGGAGCCCTTTTGACAGATCTGCACCAAACTTCACACAAACCATCCTTAAATAATGCTTAATAATGCCTGAAAGTTTCATTACAATCTGTCGAGTGGTTTCGGAGTCCATAAAGGAGAAACAAACAAACAAACAAACATGCAAACAAACAAACATGCATTGGATTATATAGATATGGATTTGTTGTCTTTCATTCATTGGTTATAATGATAATATTTTTACATCAATTAATATTTCCAGTACATCAACAAGTAGTACCACAATGTTTACACTTATATATAGAACTACTTACTTAAATAATGGAATCAAATCGTACGTTCAACATAATAACATGTAAATAACTAAGAAAAGGCGAAACAACATGTAAACTTTCAGTTTTGCAGATATATTTTTAGAAACCACAATTTCGTTTAAAAATCGCTTTTTACGGTCAATTCTTTTCAACGTAAAAGGCTTCAAATTGCATTTGTGTGGTCCATTATTTCATTTGTCATTTTTCACCGAGTAACTTTATTGGCCTTTCACATTTCATATCACACCTTTGGCCTTTTTTACTTGAGTGACAATAATTTGTACAAAATGTTTCACCAGCTTAAAATATAGTTTGGAGAAGAAATTAGCCATATGTTGATGACACAACTATCAAATTTCAACTATTTGCAATGTTTCTACCGTTTTAGGGTTCATATTTATAAAGTTAGCATTTGTTTAGTTTAGGAATGGAGAAATTAATTGACAAGGAAATTGATTTAGTTAATGGCAAAACGCGTTTAGAATTTTATGGAATGGGGAATATTTATTTTACTTTATGAACCTATCTACTCAATTATTTTTAAATTAGTACCAAAAGGTCAATGCTTATTAAATTTTAGCAAAATTCCCTTATGGGGGCCCTTTTCTCATTTTACTTTAAAATATAAAACTTCCCAATAATTGGGAGAAATTATTTCTCTTCAGCCCATTTTGTAGAACTTAAAAAACAAATAACTTAGTGTTTTGAAGTGTTTTTGTACAATTATGGGTTCCGGGGAAAATTAAAAAAAATTGAAATTCTTATGTTATTCTTATGGGGAAAAAGTCAACTGTTGTAGTTTGCTAGTTTATTGGTATAGTTTGATCAAACTTTCAGAATTTATCTATTTTATACTAAGTTGTCAATATTTTACTAAAACACACTTTATTACCCTCCCTGTAACAGCAAACCTAAGTACTTTTTTAACCTATGCTATTAAAATATAAATATGCTAGTAAAAATCCAATCAAACATATGTAAATTCATTTAGTCTGCAGGTTTGTTGCGACAGGGGTAATTTAATATTTTCTCCGTATGGTGCATCTAATCTTTAAAGTTAACATGTCATTTCAAATTCAAAGTCGTAGATTCTCAAGTCCTAATATTGATCATTCATGTCCTAAAATCAATAAACTAAAGAAGATTAGCTAATGTGTACATCGTACAAACGAAACAGCTGATGTAGACGGACCGATGATCGCAGAAATGTCAACAGACGGTGTTTGGATTGCTCTGGTCCGATTGACTACCATGATTGAATTGTACGTCGGACTCTGGATCAAATTGATGATTGGATTGTGTCAGCCACCCTTGAAATTATCTTTCGATGAGCGCACTCGTGGTTAATAGAAACAACTTCTTTCTATACGTACTTTATACCTGCTTAAAATGTATATTTCAAGGTTAATTTATTAGGAAACTAGCATTTTTAAGTATCGAAAGACAAATAATAGAAATTGTGATGTAATTTCAATTAATATTTGATTCTAAAACCACAATGAAGAGTTCATTATCACACAAGTTGACCTATACACTCTAAGCTCAGTAGTGTAAATATAAATTCAAGCGATAATGGATAATTTTGTCTACACACTCCACTTCAGTAAATTAAGTTTAACTAATCCATTGTAAACCTTGGATCTTATCAAACTAGATTAAAAAACTTCTATTTAATTCCCCCGGTTTAGTTTTTTTTTTTATACAAAATACAGGACAATATTTAGCTGATAAAATTAGCTGAAGTGAAATTTTCCATTTAATTGTTACAGCTTATAGTCTCACCAATTGTTAAAATTCAAACTAGTTTTCTTCGCACTCGAACGGTGCAACTGGGGCGCCGTTCTGTAATCCAGCTACTAAAAAATCATAAAAGAGATCACGAATTGTAGATATTTTTATAGGCATAATCTGTGGATGCGATATTCCTTGGTGTGGATTAGCGTCCACACTAGCGAACACTACGTCTATTCACAGTACTATCCTGATCATTAGATCAATTTGTAAATTACAAAGCAAAAATGTGGTTCAGATTCCACTAAAAAAACTGTAGGTCCAGTTGCCTTTAGCTGTATGGTCTAAGAAATATGTCGGCCTTAGTAACAAGACTACAAGATCGCGCCACTCACCCTACATTCATCTCCATTCATACTTGGCTTAATACGTACATTCTCAAGGTCGTCATTAAAGAAGTATAAAATACAAAAACGATAAAAATCCTTCATGTTCATGTTTCTTTCATGTTTGAACTGTTATATTATCCTTCTTCATCGATGTTTTGCACAAACAAACCCCAGGTCAGCAGGATGTATGGCTGACATCAGCTGTTTTCAAATTAATGATGTCATTATATTTGCCCTGCTCATATTGATGTCCAACTTTATGCTTCATGTACTGTATACTGTAATTTTTCAGCAAACCAGAGAGATGTTTCATGTAGTTTATTCGTCCCGTATTCACAATTACAGAATAAAAACAGTAGTAAATTTTCGATTTAGTTTTATCCTGGATGGTAAAGTATTTGAATTAAGTTCATGCAATTATTTTTAAAGTGTTATTTCAGTTTCAAATCATTTTAGCTGCTAAATAAAATTGACTATGATGAGCTCAAATTAAAATTAATCGAGTTGAAAATAATAAAATCACAACACCTAGTTCACTGAAAATTAACATAAAGATAACCCACGGATCTGGGATAACTATAGGCCTATTCCCATTTCTGCGAATTAGAACTATGCCTCTGTTGCTTTTTAAGTCCTTAAGTGATTTAGATTATTCGTACCCATAAGAAAATACAATATTTATTTTTGGTTGGATAACATTTCTCATGTTTTTATTAAAATACTTGAAACAGCTAATTCACACAATTAAGTTATACATCGTGTCAGTTATCAATTAGTAGAGATGGGAACGCCACCTTAGGTTCTATAATCTACTGATAATACAACTGTTTTATGTCAGACCACATAAAGCCACATAAAAATGTATCAAATGATTATAAAGCATGGATAAACCTCCGAGTAGCATAAATTATTACACATACATTTTACCCTGTAAGCATTTTTCCCATACTGTGGTGTCTTTAACATGCCAATTGTTTAATGCTCA
Source organism: Macrosteles quadrilineatus (assembly GCF_028750875.1). Taxonomy (NCBI): domain Eukaryota; kingdom Metazoa; phylum Arthropoda; class Insecta; order Hemiptera; family Cicadellidae; genus Macrosteles; species Macrosteles quadrilineatus. Next base: position 14,133,542 of record NW_026542597.1, read on the forward strand.
TATTACAGTGATTTGTGATGTATCTCAATGTTAAAACATGCTGATGCGTGATTTATTGGTCCGGCTTCACCCAACAAATCGTACAAACATCCGAATGTGTTCTACAAACAATGAAACTGGATTAACCGTGGATTTGTATGCGGATGAGGTTGCAACAAAATCGGTTACCAAACAAAAGTGTGCTTGTATTTGGTTTGCACGTTGTAATAGCGAGCTTAGAATCTGTTATTTATTGCAGTTTTGAAAAGATCTGACCTCTGAACATAAAGCAATCGGTTTAATCTAATATATAAAATTCTCGTGTCACAGTGTTTGTCTGCAAACTCCTCCGGAACGACTTCACCGATCGTTATGAAATTTGGTGTGTAAATTCGGTAGGTATGCGAATCGGACGTAAACTATTTCCCGTTTCGAAATTCTTAAAAGGGCTCCGCCCCAGTGGCTCTGGAGTTTCCCATGTTAACCTTATGAGAAATGGAATTAATGAATCTTAACAGCTGTTTCAATTAAACAAGTTGGTTCTGTTCTATGATGTTCAATAGCATTAAAGTTACAAGGATTACCAACAGGGTGCAGCACTATTATTTCTTTTACATTTATGACAACAGCTAATTTGCAACCAAAAGGTGAGTGAGCGTAGCGAACGAACTTCAACCTGGAGGCGAGTTAGCGTAGCGAACGAGCTAACCTGAAGGCAAGTGAGCGCAGCGAACGAGCTCCAACCTAAAGGTGAGTGAGCGTAGCGAACGAGCTCCAACCCAAAGGTGAGTGAGCGTAGCGAACGAACTTCAACCAGGACGTGATTGAGCGATGCGAACGAGATCATCTTGAAAATTAAACGTAACGGTACTTTCTTTCCATCGGTCTGTCTTAGGGGAAACCTATAACTTAGGCGATACGAAGTTCGCCGGGTCAGCTAGTGATTTATAGTATTGTAAGATTTATTTAATTGTAATTTTAATGCATTTCATTTTCACTTACTACTAAAACAATTATTTTTTGAAATCCCTACTACTGTGTTTGAACTAATTGGACACAAACAACTCTAAAAACACAACGGTCTTCACACACATTTGTTAACAAAAAAGTGGAATACGTCGTTAAGCAACCCATTAAAACCCAAAACACGATGTTACTGGAATTGGAAACATCGCTCGTGGAAAATTGTTCAAAAATAATATTCATCTCTCAACACTCTCGACGTTTTATTTTGTACTAAATCCTGAATTATTTTTTAGAAAAGTATGTAGACTTCTTGTTAAGCGATCGTTTATATAGTTCACTAACAAATAACAAAATATTATAAATGATTGCAGTTATTAAAAAATGTAATAATATAATTAATTTGAGTCTTAGAATGTTTGTTCTAAGAGGAAATATTTAAAACTTTGAACTGAAATCAATTTTATGATACATATAGCAATTCCTTTAATCCTTCATTAGTATTTTGTGTTTGTGTAAGGAATAAATTGGATTCCTAAAGAGTCCCTTCTGTATAAATACGATTATATTGAAACAAATTAAACCCTCACCTAAACTAAACTTAAACCATTTTAATTTTGCAGCATTAAAATAAGCATAAATTTCATTAACATTCCATTTAAAAAGCATGCACGTAAATACAAATTTCGAACAATAGAAATCTAAATACGGTGTGAACATTGCAGATGAAACTGCTAAATATTAAAGTCTATCAAAGTGTCCATCTTTACCGCAGTATTACATGAGGGAAGTTTCAATTCGTAGCTTTCAAAGCACAGAGATACAATCGCAGAGATAACGTAGGGGAGGGTCCGTAAAACCACCCCTCGTGTGAATGTTACTATTTATGGCCAAAGAAATGTTTTGAGCATTGATTATATCACAAAAGTCATGTATCAGCTGTATCGCTGCTGAATAAATGAAAGAACCTTATCAGTCGGACTGTAAAATATTGTTGTATTTAGATATGTCTGTCATTCTTATTGTATATATTGATTGTTTTGCTAGTTTTACAAGGAATCCTAAAGTTATTGACGTTAAATTTAATAAAGAATTGGTAGAATGTAGTAATGTAGGTACTAATCCATGGTATCTCCAGGGTGTTTTGGTTTTTTTTGCAATTTTGATTTTTAAAGGGGATTTTCCCATAAAGCTCCATAAAATAACGGAAACATCAGATTTTCTCGAAAATGGCCCTAACACTTTATAAAACACTTTAGATAAAAAATTTGTATGTTGAAGTCCTGTAAATTTGGAACAAAATGGTACAATTTCCCATTTCCGTAAAAATTACTGTTCAAAAGTTATTGTAGCTGAAGTTACTTTCCCATAAAAATCCTATAAAATTAAAAAAATCGGATTTTGGAAAAAACCTGTGTCAATTAAAATTGATGTGTTATGTCTTTATAATTCTAAACAAAATAATGCAACCCCCATTATTTTACCCATTACGGTTCAAAATATATTGTAACTTTTGTGATTTTTTTCCTACAAAATTTTCATAGTTACACCGCTTACCCTAATAAAGGTTGTTGACAAGCTTATGGGAGAAAGTATATTTCAGATTGCCGATACCGTTTATTTTCAATTGGCTATAGCTGATTCTGATAGAACAGACACGGTAAGATCATAAATAAACATAAACAAATTAACTGGCCTGAAATTTTACATCGCACTGACATAATTTACAATTACATCCACCAAAACCAACTAAAACCCCTCATTTATTCCCATAAATATTTGACTTGTTGTATTCTAGTTTAATAGAATGTTTAAGACTGATTATCTAAATGACTCCCCTCTACTGGCATGTCCCTCAGCGTCACACCGGCTGTCGGAGTTTTCCCGCCATTTAATCACTAAATGGTTGTGCAATTACCCTATTGCCTGCTACACAGCTGGCGCCCGTAGCCTGTCACATCCACGTTCGATCGATGTATGACTAATTGTTATTGTTTAAAATGTTGCCGATTAAAATAAACAGTAATAATAATTAGCTATGTGCCAAGCGTTCACTAAAATCGGTCCTTAAGGGGTTTGTCCCTAAGAAAATATTTACAGATTTGATTATGTTTAGGGGTTCACAATGCTGAAGTTTCTTTCACAGAATCGTTTTGTTAAAGGCGTTATTGATATTTTATTTAAAGTTTAGCTAACTTTATGGTAAACTTTCAAGTTTAATCAAAATTATGGTTGATAATTAGTTTCACTTAAAATTTCCAGACTCTGTTAAGTCTATGGCTTTTTGAAAGTTTAAGTGAATCGTATAAGTATAAGATACATCGTTCGTACAAAATTGTATTTTCGTTCCTAAAACATTATGTCGAAGAAACGTTATCAGGAGATCATAATAATAAATTTAAACATATTGAAGCATTGCTACGTTTATGGGATCGTGTTTCAAGAAACTAAACAACATGTAAACATAATTATGTAGATATATCTTTCTGGATTATATTAGTTATTTCTATCATAAATGATTTATTATAGGTTGTAGCCCGTAATAATTGTTTCCAAATTTCTTAAGCATAGGTCTATAGGAGTTTTCGGCCTTGTAAATTGTATAAATTCCGATCGTGATTGGTGGGATTCAAACCCGGGACCTTGAATAACCGAACTTCCACGCTCTATCACTAAACCAGCTAGTTTCCATTTCTAGCGAACTGCGTCCAATAGTTTTGTTAAATTCCTGCCGGGAATCGCACAAAAACCCTTATTTCAAAATTAATCATCAAGTTCATCAAACACATTCTGTGTGTAACTACTTATCACTTCATTTTCATGATTCACATCACTATTCACCACTGAGCCTTCGCTACTTTCATCCCCTAATCCAACCGCGCGTTACACCAGTCTATTCACAACCTTTATAACATGAGATACCATCGCGCGTTCATTATATGGTGTATTCAGGGCTCACCATAGTGAAACAAAGCTGACGATCGTTGGTAAAACAAAGCCTGAGCGTTTAATACATAATCGGTGTTACGATATTTCAATAGATCAAGTTCAACATTTGATGATGTTACTTTGATGGGAAATAATCGTTTGTGTGAAATGTAATCGTTTGTATAGAGTGGTTTTAAATACGAAAAAGACGTGTCAAAGGTGAAAGTTTATAATATTTTACAGGATTGTAAAATAGCTTACTGGGGTTCAGAGGAATTTGTAATTTATCGATGAAATATTGAATCGGATAAGGCTTAATATATATCAATTGATTATGAAATTATTGATATGGGAACGCCACCTCGTATTTTATCCCAAATATGCGTGAAAGATGAGTGTAGAATGTTGTGAGGTGATCTGTGTCGCTTTTTTACTGACTGTCAGCTGTTTTATCAGGCAGGATAATTTGTTTAAAGCCCAATGATCAGGGACAGCTGGGTCCGGTTTCGAACCATCAAAAGCTACTGACTTTTCTCTGGATTGAACTGGCGACATTTTTATTGTTAGCTGATTAGTTTAACCACCCAGGTTTGAACTATATTTATCTATATACTGTATATAAAATCCAATGTATGTATGTTTGTTTGTTTGTTTGTCCTTTATGGACTCCGAAACCGCTCAACAGATTGTAATGAAACTTTCAGGCATTATTAAGCATTATTCAAGAATGGTTTGTGTAAAGTTTGGTGCAGATCCGTCAAAAGGGCTCTGCCCCAGTGGCTCTTGAGTTTCCCATGTTAACCTTATGAGTACTCATATTTAAATGGAATTAAAGAATCTTAACAGCTGGTTCAACTAAACAATTTGATTCTGTGATGTTCGATAGCATTAAAAAGTTAATAGGCTTACCAACAGAGTGCAGCACTATTATTTTTTTAAATTCATGACAACAGCTAATTTGCAACCAAAAGGTGAGTGAACGTAGCGAACGAACTTCAAACTGGAGGCGAGTTAGCGTAGCGAATGAGCTAACCTGAAGGCAAGTGAGCGCAGCGAACGAGCTCCAACCTAAAGGTGAGTGAGCGTAGCGAACGAACTTCAACCAGGACGTGATTGAGCCATGCGAACGAGCTCATCTTGAAAATGAACGAGCATTTGACATTAAACCACATTAGGACAGGACGACGTCTGTCGGGCCAGCTAGTTATTTGATATGACAAAAATCATTAGAAAGAGCCATTCTCGTGTTAAAGATTTGTTGAATGATTTATTTCCCTTGATTAGTTAAGGTAGTGAAAATAGCTTTTTTTCTTTTACTTGTGTTTTACTACTTTATTTTAATTTTCAAAACACCATGCTAAGATTCCGCTTCAACTCCTCGGTACTATACTACTACTATACCTTTTACTACTGTACCTTTTATTAAATAGCATCATAAATTTACAGCCTAATGATAAAAATGGCGATTCGGTTCAAAATCGATTTTGCTTGGGACCAAACCAGTTATCTTCAGATCCGAAGGCGAGCACTATCCACTCGACCACCCAGACAAGGTCTCATATCACTTAGCTGTGAAAGCACAAACTAAGTATAACATTTTTTTACTACATATTTCTCAACAATCAATTGTATTTTAAAGTCCTTGAAACGGAGGTAACATCAAATCAACAGAGCCATGATGATCGCATCACCTGATAGTTTCAGGGCAGCCAACTGTGACGTCATGTTGCCGTTCCGCTGAGTGAAGATGGCAAAACAAAACGGATGACTGCAGACAACGCGTGTGCAAACTGTGCAACATGAATGGCAAACACACAACTTTCAACAATAGGATTAAAAGGGGCGAAACTAACTTTGGTGTTGGTAATCGTATTAAATTGAAGGAAATATGGAGTAATGTAATCATTGCAGAGCTAGATTTGAAACTGTCTGGTGCTGGTGCTGAACAATCAAAAGGTAACCGGTTCGATCCTAAGAAAAGACAACTAGTTTTTTGATGGTTCGAAACTTATTATTAAAAAATAGGTCCAGCTGTCCCAGATTATTGTGCCTTAAATAAACTAGCTGTTAACCACGAGCTTCACCCCGTTTGACGTCATAAATATTATTAAAACTATAGATTGTTAAGTTAAGCTGAAATAAACAACACAGAATACAGTAATACAAACAATCACACCTGATTTCAATAAGGTAATAAATTGAAAGAATAACATACAATTAAGTACAGCTGAGGTATTTTTAACATTATTTACAGTATATTTAAAGTTCCCTTTGGAAAACAATATTACGACCTTAAAGAGCAATTTGTGAAATGATGGATAGTTTTACGCAAGGTTTCTCGTCATGACGAACATCTGAAGTAAATGGTTTGTGGGGACTTGTAGTGTTCTCAAAAGTTCATGGGTACTATGTGATTTATACTGTATATGGATACCCATTAATACTTTCCGACGAATTCTAGACTTTAGGAAACTGAGCTAGTTACGTACTAAAGCTTATTGTAACAATATAAAAGATTTGATATTTAAATAGCTACTTCCCTATAGGGAAAGTCGATAAAAACACTGTATAAACTGTATACTATCATTAGGTACCAGATATCTCAATAATATTATTTACAGCAACTAGAATATGTTAGAAGAGTATTTTAAAACTCTCTGAGGAGGTTTAATTAGTGCCGATTCTATAATTAGGTTTTGTTATTTCCAAAAACTGCCATGAAAGAAACAATAAACCCTATCTAGAAAAGTATCAACTTTCCCAATTGAGGTTTATTGGACCTTTGGAAAACTAATTAAAAGAAAACAGAAACTAATCTTTATTCCTCTTGAACGGAATTTGATCTTTCCTCGAATTCAATCAGATTAGGTCTATCTTCTCCGCAATATTCTCTTAATGAAAGTGGCTTTTTAAATTGCATAAATCTTTATTGCAAAGCTGTTATGCTTGCTTGCTATCTTAGTGGTTTATAAACACTAATTGCAATTTTTCTGAAGTTGTGATTTTCCTCAGTATTATTTGTAAAGGCTTATATAGAATGTTTTTCACCTTTTTAAGCTTGGTCTGAAGATTCTACTTGTAAACTTATTAAATCCTTCGGCCTATTTTTAATTTTACTTCTCACAAAACATTTTGGAAATATTGACTTATAACAATAACCTTTCTGCGAATAACTGAAATTGTATACTGATTTTTGTAACTAGAACCTGCAAAACATCTTCAATAGAGTTGAATTATGTTTACGCATTTTGAAACTTTGGTTATGAAATAAGTATTAAACTTTTTTACCTAAGACCCTTTGAGTAGCCGTTTCAGTTCAGTTCTTAGAATTGAAAAGATTCACATAACAGCATTGTTTACTTACTTATAGCATTGTTGTTTTACTTAACAACACGGGTGTATACACAAACATAAATTATCACCTAGCTCGTTATTTAAATTTTCGCAGCTTTACGTGGTAATTAAATCAACCCAAATTTTCGATTCGACTTTGCTAAAACTTCGTTAATTTACGCCCTAATTCCAGGCTTTGAAAACACAACAGTTCTTATACGACACATTTACGATAGCATAAATACAATTGCGCTACATTTAAACCGCAAGCATTCATACAAATATTAGTGAATGAAATACGTGGATGGATGGAAAAGCAATACAACCTGACCCAAAAAAATAGCACAACAAACAAATATTTACAGTAAATATAGGTGTACAATAGGAAAAAATCTTTGTCATTACTAAAATTGATTTTTGAGCAAAAATGATTAACTTTAACCAAAAAAAATGACGTCTACTACGGAACCGGCAACCGGCTTTCCTCAAAATAGTGTTGACACAAACCGAACAGAATAATAACACAGTCATGGTAAAAATAAAGAGAAATCACTGAATATATCTCAATACGACTTTTAATATAGCAATAATCAAACCACCTAAACATAATTTGCAATCGGATATTTCAAAATATAAATCAAATCTTTTGTGGATAATATTATGTATCCCCAAAAACATTATTGTAAACAGTAAAGTTCACTTTTACCTACCTTTAAAAATGCGATACCAAATCGTATATCCAAACAAACACAACACTCCAGTCAAAAGTTTTCGAAACGCGCGATGACGCACAAACGCACACTCGACGCCACGACGCTTCCGACGCGACGTCTGTCAGAGCACTGAGCGTCCCTACCCCCACCCTGCCGCCCTCCCCTATAAGTCACCCCTAAGCACCCCTCTCCCTTTCACTACCCAAACGCACTGCACACGACCCCACTTGAAATCTAAATTAAAAATAAGAAAATCGCTTCCAGTTTTAAGGCGCTAATAAACCCAGTCGAAAGCTTCTGGAAGGGAGAGACTCTCAACCCCGTGGCAAACGAAACGGGTAGGTTTAATGGATTTGGTGTGATGGAAAGGAAATATCCGACACTTTGATTAGGAGGGTTGGAATGTTCAAGGGAAGTTTATTTGATGATACAGAGTGAGCGTGGGTAAAAAATTACCACAGGGTTTTTCTAGTTTGAGGGTGTTGTTTAATGCAATAAAATGTTGTGTTATATTTGATTTTGAGACGAGTTCTACAGGCTTTTGCCTTAGTTTCCAAATTAGGAATATCTCAGGTAAATATATGTTTTGAGCCAACAGATTATGCATGATCATATTCTTAAAAACCCAGAACCTCAAGGCTTTTGCTCGGGAAACTATTATTTATCAAATAATAAGCATGTCTTTAAGAAGTTGGAATTTGTTTTAGACTACGACAATTAGGTAGTACGTTCTATACAGTTGAACGTTATAACAGTTTTTACATTGGAGAAAACTATAGATACTGCAAAAAAGTAATGAATTGTTCGGTTGTTCTTTGCCCAAACTAAGCGCTTGAATAAATATCGTTAAAATCTGCATTCAGTTAACTTAATGTTACGTATCTTGCAATGTTTTGGTAACATTTACGGTTTTCGTGAAATTTGGCTTCAAATGTTCTAAATTGGGATTTTGAAACGATCTAGGAGTTTTTATTCACATTTTCAAGATAACAGCCAATATATGAACATTTTCGATTAATTTCTATACTATAACTCAAACCGTTAAGGAGTTATGAATTTTTGTATAAAAATACATACAGACAGACAGACGCTACACGAAACTACATAGGACATATGTGTATATAAACTTTGAAGAATCGTGGAGGTTACTATTAAAAAATATATATAAACTATACCGTAAACATAAATTTGAATATTTCTAATATCACCCTATATTGTCCAAACAGGTAAAAATCTCTGTAGACGACCAAGTTAATACTTAAAGTGTTGGGGCTTCAATTTAATAAAAATAATGGACATAGATAGAGATTATTAAATTCAGAAACGAAAATATTTTGTCTTACAGTATGTTAAAATACGAACAAGATATTTAGCTTCAGCAAATTTGTAAATTTGTTCATAAAAAATGCATATACATTTAATTAAACTATATTTTTAGCAAAATGTAAGTGTGAATAATTGCTTAAGATAGATTTAATTGCACCACACCTAAAGAGCTCAATCCCAACAAGACAACAAAGAGGGATGGTAGTCTCATTATGGGATATTATTGTGGAGCACTTAGATAAATTGAAAGGGACATCAGCATAATGCTTATCTGTCACAATCCATTTGTTACTCAATATCTTCGTTTTGCATTAATTAAGCTCTTAGCTCATTAATTGTTATTTTCTTAAATCTTAAGTAAAATGAAATTTTCTAAAAATCTTTTCTCAAAGTTATAAGAGAATCTTCTTAGAATTATTATTCCTGATAGATCATTTCCCACCAAAATTTTTTTAGGAATTAAATTGTTATCAATTATCAATTAGTTGAAATGGGGACGCCACCTAAGTGCGTATTTAAACCCAAATATGAGTGAAGGATGATCTTATCTATATATAAAGCCAAAAGTACCCATGAACTTTTGAGAAAACTACAAGTCACACCCCCATAAATCATATACTTAAAATGTTCGTCATGACGAGAAACCTTACGCAAAACGTAATTGCTTTCCAAAGGGAACTTTCCATATACCTAATGTTAAAAATACCTCAGCTGTATTCATGTGTATGCTATTCTTTCAATTTATTACCTTATTAAAATCGGGTGAGATTGTTTGTATTACTGTATTCTGTTTTGTTTATTTCAGCTTAACCTAACCAATCAATAGTTTTTTTAATACTTATGAAGTCAAACGGGGTGAAGCCCGTGGGTAAAAACTAGTGTTGGTAATTGTAAGATTATGTTGGTAAATAGGTACGACTAATACCAACTTTCCCCATTCACGATTATTAAAACACGTTTTGCAACATTTAAGGATAAGAAATTTGATCCTGAAATTAAACCAAAACAAAATGTGGTTTTCAAAACACTACCACAACCACTAGCCCGAGAACTCGAGCTATGAAGTATCAAATCTCTATATTACCTAACCAATAATTGTACAGTATTCATACTTCTAGTTAGCTCTTTATCTTCTTATGTGAGCGTTATTACAACCAATCATACTAAAACAAAAGTTTTGGTGATGGTCTAGGTAGGAGATTTTAATCCATAATTAATCAGGAAGTATTGAAAAATATTATTCAGGTTATGGTTGATTTTTCTCCCAAAGATTAAAGAATTTATCTATATATAAAGCCAAAAGTACCCATGAACTTTTGAGAAAACTACAAGTCACACCCCCATAAACCATATACAAAAAAACCATATAAAATGTTCGCCATGACGAGAAACCTTGCGCAAAACTATCCATTATTTCATAAATTGCACTTTAAGGTCGTAATTCCTTTCCAAAGGGAACTTTTAATATACATAATGTTAAAAATACCTCAGCTGTATTCATGTGTATGTTATTCTTTCAATTTATTACCTTATTAAAATCGGGTGAGATTATTTGTTCGTATTACTGTATTCTGTTTGGTTTATTTCAGCTTAACCTAACCAATCAATAGTTTTATTAATACTTATGAAGTCAAACGGGGTGAAGCCCGTGGGTAAAAACTAGTGTTGGTAATTGTAAGATTATGTTGGTAAATAGATAGGCCTAATACCAACTTTCCCCATTCACGATTATTAAAACTAGTTTTGCGAAATTTTAGGATAAGAAATTTGATCCTGAAATTAAACCAAAACAAAATGTGGTTTTCAAAACACTACCTCAACCACACAGACCGAGAACTCGAGCTATGAAGTATCAAATCTCTATATTACCTAACCAATAATTGTACATTATTCATACTTCTAGTTAGCTCTTTAACTTCTTATGTGGGCGTTTTTATAACCAATCATACTAAAACAAAAGTTTTGGTGATGGACTAGGTAGGACATTTTAATTTATAATTAATCAGGAAATATTGAAAAATATTATTCAGGTTGTGGTTGATTTTTCTCCCAAAGATTAAAGAATTTATTTGTTTAGTAACAAAATTAAACATTATTTTTTCCTTCAAGTTCATACAGGGATTTTCAAACTGCCCTCAACAGAGTACTAACTAACTTATTTCAAGACTAAATAGTTCTGTGCTAAAGCCTTCGTTATAGAAAGTGAACTTGGAACATAAACACTACTGCCAAACGATAACAGTGTAACGATTCCCACTCTCTAAACGCAGTTCGAATCTAAAACTATTTTAGCTACGACCGTTTTTTAAACTAGAGGTTTCAGTTCAGTACTTAAAATTGAAAATATTCACTTAACATCATTGTTTACTTACTTAACAGCATATATTTGTCTAACAACACGAGTAACGGACCAATGAGGTTCAAGGATTGAGAGAGGAGAAGTAAAATTGTAATGATTCGAAATTCAACCAATCAGCTGTTCATGCCAAATTAATTGTTGATTGGTACAATTAGTGTTTGATACAATGTTTCGTTGCATCACTGTTACTGGCAATGAGAGGTTATAAACGAAAACATAACCTCTTTTAGAAATCAAATCAAATCAGTTTTATTTCCACAATATATAAAAAATTTACAATTTTTCAAAAAATAAAATACAAATATATATAGTCTTGAAGCATTATACAATAAATTGTTTACGTAAATTAATTCTAGTAAAATTAAATTTATAAAGTTATAATAGTAAAAACTTAAATACTAGTTGAATGTTTGCTCCGGCTTGAATAATAACTAATGTAATAGATAGGCTAATGGAAATGAGTCTACATGGACCTCAGTGGTCTGTGCGTAGACTCGAGTTGTTAAAAATTATATATATTTTTTGAGCTAATTTGCAATTGAAAAAAAAGTTTAAAATTAAATAAAAATGTACTATGTGCTATGGGAACGTGTAAAGATAAAGATAAGTTTAAAGATTATATAACAAATTGGAGTAAATATTAATTTAAATTTTTATTAACAGAATTGTTCAAAGGGGAAGCCAATAAATAAAATGGAAAAGAATTTTGTTGGTTGCAAGAGTATGCAGAGGCCCTGTCCGTTCAGTGCTGTCAGACAGTGGCAGGTCTCCTGTTATCAGTAGTGATAAGAGCCTCGGCCTCTTCATCGCTGATATCCAATAACCATCTATTAACTCGATTTTTGAATACACCTAATGTAGAAGAATGAAATAACTGAGTTGCTTTATACATAGTGGAATAATTCCGGAACAAAATATGTGCTATGTAGAAACAAATTGTTTTTGAAAAGGATTTGTGCTGCTGAATAGTAGAAATTCCAATTCTATTTGCATATCTTGTATTATGAGTGTGGGTTATGGAAGTAAAAATTGAATTGAAGTTTTTAAATATAAAAATTAGAAGATCTTTGATAAACAATTTTGCAATGGGGAATATTCCAGTTTCATGAAATAGTAAATCTGAGGGGTATCTTTTACACTTTTTGAAACCAGCTTTTATGATAGACTTTTGAACCAGAATCAGACCTGTGAGAAGTTATGAGTAGTGATTTTTAGTAATCAAAACAATTTCGTAGGTAAAGTAGTGTACGCAACTCGCGTAAATAATGTTAACGACACTCGTAGAAGTTTTTAAGGCACTCGCCAAGGCTCGTATCTTAAATTTTCTACTCGTGTCGTTAACACTATCTTCACGCAATCGTTGCGTAAACTACTATTACCTCTTAGAAGTTATGAGTAGTGATTTTAGTAATAAAAAAAACTGTCATAGGTAAAGTAGTGTATGCAACTCGCGTAAATAGTCTTAACGAAACCGTTGCGTAAACTACTTTTACCTACGCCCGTTTTTTAAACTAGAGGTTTCATTTCAGTTCTTAGAATTTAAAAGTTTCTCATAACAGCATTGCTTACTTACATAACAGCATAATTTTACTTAACAACACAATGGACCAATGAGGTTCAAGGATTGAGACTATTGAGAGAAAAGAAGCAAAATTTTAATGCTTTGAACCGCAACTAATCAGCTGTTAAGACCGATTTAATTGTTAATAAGTGATGCAATTAGTGGTTTACACAATGAAAACATTTTGATGGTGAAGTTGTAGTTGTTTAAATCCACATTAGGTTACCTATCAATCTCATATTGCCTAGGTTAAAAATTTGACTACTAATAACCAATTTAATGTCACGTAAATATAATTACAAATTATATTAGATTCATCTTTGTTGTTGGTGCCGGAGTTTTTTTTTAAGAGGTAAGGGTGACACAAACATCTTACATACAAGAACTCAGGCAACAACAAAAGTTAAATCTAATAAAATTCAAGTTTTTGAAACTGGTTCAGCAAAAACATTTTAAACCATTCTGAATCGACATAACGCGCAGAATTGAATTTGTACACGGCATATTGACTAATTCACAAGTTATAGTACAAAGGTAGATCACAAAACGTGAGTACAAAACTCAACACCATCTGAAGACCGCCTCAGAGGAGCCTACGGTGATCGTCTTACGTTTAATCTTGCGTAAGTGTCACGTGACTTCCAGTGAGGCTTCTTCCGTCCCTCCTTAAACGTATTTGATACTCCAGTGAATACCGTCTGACTTTTAGTCCTTTAAAAGTGAAAACTCCCTAAGCTGTCCCTAGCTTCTGAAATATATGTCTGTATTAGGTAAAATAAAATGTTTCTGTTGTATATTCATCATTAAAACATTATACTTCCTATTCAAAAATACACATTTGGAATTATATTACTTTCCTATTATAACCTAACTTGAATTCATAGAATTTTAAAGGGGAATTTGAACAATGGTAGAATCCCTATTTTACGATAATCTTAATCCAATACGCAGATTAATATCCATAACTTTTTTAATTAAATGTAATTGTAATAAAAATTGTTAACTATTTGATCGATTTCTAAACATTATATTATGACTTTATTTACAGAATAAAAGCTTTTGTTTTTATTTCCATTTTTATTTATTTATTTACAAAATACAAATATCATCTTACAATACTTAGAGAACCCGTTATTGGTTTGTTTAATTGGTCCGTTTTTATTTTATGCAAATGTATACAATGATAAGTTTATGTATCTTAATTTGTTTTGCGAATGTTATGACAAACTGTGAATGCAGAAATTTGGTATAAGCTATCCTACAAACTTTTAAGAATCCATACACCACTTCACTTTGTGAAGTAACACGTAAAACACACGTTAGGTATATATTTTTTTTGATACAAAATTACACCTTTAAGACAATAAGACAATCGCACACGCTTCTTGCATACTACAAGCCAGGCTAGCACACAAATTATATCTATGCATCATCCAATTTAAAACACCGCATTAAACTTGTTAATGCAGAGTATGCAGAGAGTAATCACTCTATTCAAAACTCTAAGTTATTAAAGGGCAATTACCTGGCATAAAACAGCTGATAATACTGATGACGTCATTAGCTTGTGACAGCAGCTGACTGATTGGTGTTTTACCCATCAATAAACTGGAGCTTCTACAAATTGACTTCATCTTTAATATCTGTTGTGTTGTTTCCAATATTTTAACAATCAATTTAACTTAAGTGTTCTGCACAATTTCTTTTGTTGACGTAATGATAGTGAAAGCAACATCCATGTTTTATGTTATGTTTATTTCAGGGGTTTTTGGCTCTTTCAATTTTAAAAGAAATGAAGGTGAATTTGTACTCCGTGATTTTTAAGGTATTTCTATTGACTGTGTCTTAAAGTAAGCGTCTCATTCTACTGTAGAATTCTAGGTAAATTTAAATCTATGTTTTATAATTGGTGACGTTTGATTGTGCTAGTGTCTAATAGATGCTGTTAAATTAAAACTCTTTAGGAACCAACAAAACTTTGAAATTTTACTAATTCCTTCACTATGTATACAAATATAAGACAATCTGGCAACAATGCTACTAAAAGATTTGACAACCTAAGTTGATTAATCCTATAATATAACCCCCAACATACACATATTAAAACTTACATCTATTTGGTGCTGTATTTACGCACTTTTTATGCGTACTATTTCAAGTAAAACTCATAAAAATCAGTTAAATTTGCCCAATCGTAATACTTAGACATCGCTTTGTTCAAAATTGTACCTTAGAAAATAAGTACCGCTGAACCCCGCATTTTTAAGGAATAATCTTCCCGGTGGCATATCAAAATCGTGAACTGACAGTTGCAATAATAAATTCAAACTCACTAAAATCTATTATATTATTAAAGTGATACAATCAAATTTTATGTAAACGGTTAAGGTCATTTACCAAATAAAAACATAGGCATATGGCACATCAAAATGAAGCTTAGAGTGTGTAGATTTTCCGAAAAGTATTGATATGGATGAACTCCCTAGGAGCTCTGCCCCACAGGCTAATTTCGAAAGGGCTACGCCTAGCATGTTTTGGAATTTAACGTTATTCGATTAATTTAATGAACAACAGCTGTTGAATGCGATTGACAATATAGTTTGTTTGTTTACATTTTTGTTTACTTATTTTATTATTCACTTTTATTATGATCTTAAAAGAGGTGCGGTGAATGGACAGTGAAGCTATTTCTGTTTGATACAAGGGAGTGATTAAGGCCTGGTTTCCCCAAAATGGTGTAAACTACGTTTATAATAAACTAGTTTATTTTTAAACTCCGTTTAAAATGTGTGTTCGGGTTCTCCAACATTTTACTGGCTTCGTTTAAGATAAACGGCAATTCGAGCGGTTGGCAATCCTGAATGTGTATTTGTAAGGAATCTTCAGTGGGCTTTGGGCTAGTGTTTCCTACAACCACCACAACGCTACGCTACAACTCAGTAGAGCAGACAGCAAAGTGCGAATGCAGCTAGAATAACATCACTGTTTAAGGTTATGTTATCAAGTTATTATAAGTTGTTGTCAAATTCAGATTCATTCCATTTATTGAAATGGTCAATTCTGTCCCTTATTTTAGTAGGCCCTCTCTAAGCTAACCCTAAACCAAGCCTATTTTCGTCCAAATGAATTTTCCTACAGTCACCCGACAAAGTTGGCTTCCTTGTACTGTTTATAGTACAGAAAGCTGCTAATTGCTGCATATTTATACTTTGCCGTACGGTTTATACTTTGCCGTACGGTTTATACTTTGCCGCACATCAGGATTCCAACGAAACAACATAAAACAGCGTGGTTCTATTATGCACGTAATCCGTGTACGCTTGGAAATAGGTTGGCAAAACTTAACACTATTCGTGCTATCGACATGTTTGAACATAAAAGTTGCATTTATTTCAATGTTAAGCAATTGCGGGAATTCCCGTCATCAGCACCCAACGTGTTAAAGATAATAATACTATGAGCAGCTGATTGACTATTATAACTACGATTTAACCCGTCATTTCGTGTTTATAGTTTCGGTATTTCTGAACTTTCTGGACTTTTCTTTTAAACGTTTTTAAAACGTTCCTACGTTCTTAATAAATAAGAAAATACCTTTAAAGCATTTTTTTAAGGCGCGGAAACCACTTCAAATTACAAAAACATACGGAACTATATTCTCAATACGCGGAGCACATTTCTTGCCGAGGAAAAATAGCGGAGTGATACGGACCGCGGGTACTACTTTCTCTAGGGCACCATTTGTGTTGCCAGCTGAACCTAAAAACGTGTTGTATAGTGTTTGAAAGACTAATTATTTATATGCTTTATAGTGACTGTAGGAAAAATATAATGTGTAACACGAGTGAAAAAGGCCTTTGCTGCACTCGAGATCATTCCGCACGAGCCGCGTGCAGCAAAGTGCCACTTTCACCACTAGTTACACAAATAACTATTGTAGTTGCTTCAATTATTATTGTTTTAACACCTACTTTTTGTTTTATTTGAGGTTGTGTTACTGTTGTAACTTACTAATTTGAACTCAGTTTATTTTATCCCCAGTAGTTAAACCAAGTCGAGAGGTGGTTTAGTTTGAACTTAGATTAATACCTAGTTTAAATTTGGGGAAACACAAATCAAAGTTAAACTAAGTTTAAAATCACCGTTTAACTTAAAACTAAGTTTAAATGAGTTGGGGAAAGCGGGCCTAAAGGTGTTCGAAACACGATGAATAAGAGATTAACAAACCATGTGTGTTGTTCGTTCCAAGAGGTTGTCAACGATCTTTAACAGGTCGCAATTTCATTGAAAAGTATTAAAGTAATAAATTCGTCGTGAAAGAGAGCTGCGAGTTCAGGTACAACCGTACCCACCTCGGCCACCACAGGACGTAAGGTATGAAGGTTCTACTGCTTGTAACATCCTTTCAGATGACAACTTCTCGAAATTGGGCCCTTTAGGGGCCTAAATGAAATATAAAGTCAAAGTGGCTTCTGTACACCGGTAAATTCGCGGGTAGAACCTCTTGTATAAAATATTTCTGTACTCATTGCTATTTTGTTATGCGCTATCTACACCAAATTGTCCAAACAATGTTTAACGTTTGAAGGTCTTGTAAAGCACAGATGGCATTGTAGGTGGGCAGATTACATAAGCCCCGGCCTACTGGGCCTCTACAATGTACAATAGGCCTAGCTGTGCTGGACAATAGGGGTCCAAACTATTCACAGACCATCAGTAGAGCTTTCTGCTGACAGGCTATGTTCTGCTCACTACAATATTGTATTGCGTAACATTTCCTCTTTATAGAAAAATATTTACGTAATAAAGTTAAAACATGGGTTTTAAAAAACTACTGTAACTTTCAAAGTTGTAGAAGTGCTATCTGTGGACTTATAAGAATTCAAGTGAACCCTAGTTTGCATAATTTACCCCTGCCGCAGCAAACCTGCAGACTATGCTAATTTCAATGATATACAGAGTGTAAATTAAGTATTGAAACAAATCTGTATGTTTTAATAGATAGAAATATTCTGTTTGTAGCATTGATTCTTGACAAAGGTTCCGCAATTTTTGACACCAAAAAGATTGTTTAACCCCCCTAACAGGGTAGGGGGTAGGGGGTGACTTATTTTTTTCAAAAAGCAGCCCCAATTGATTGACCACTCATTTTAAAGGGCTTGTCAAAAGAAACACAATGACGGAAATCGGAGGTGAATATCTCACCCCTATCCAAAATGGCACGTATTCCAAAATGTGTGCTTTTTCACATCAATCAAATTTTGGAATACCCACCATTTAGACTAGGGATGAAATATCTATCTTGGGTTTGCACCATTTTATTTATTTTGACAAACCCTTCAAAATAAGGGGTCACTCAATAAGGGCTGTTATAAAAAAAAAATCAATCACCCCAACCCCTACCCTGTTAAAGGGGTTAAAAGATATTGTTGATGTAAAAATTGTAGAACCTATGTTAACAATCAATTCCACAAACATAATATTTCTATCTATTTCGGTTTTAAAATTATAGGATGTGTTTCCATATTTGTGAAATAGGTGCTTTTTCACATACAGTAAATCAAGTTTTGGAATACGTGCCATTTTGGCTAGGGGTGAGATATCCACATCGAGTTTGCATCACTGCGTTTCTTTTGGCAAATCCTTCAAAATGAGGGGTTACTCAATAGGGGTTGCTTTTTGAAAAAAATAAGTCACCCCCTATTTCCTACCCTGTTATGAGGGTTAAAAAATATTTTGATGTAAAAAATTACGGAACCTTTGTTAACAATCAACGCCAAAAACAGAATACTTCCATCTATTTCGGTATAAAAAACATATTTTTGTTTCAATGCTTAATTTACACACTGTATATACAAATTTCAAAAATCGGGTTTTCAGCCTCTGGGGACATCAAAATAAAAAAGTAAATCAGTCTCGGGCCCAGTTTGTAACGTGCCATCTACGGTAATAGCTATTTCCCTATCGGAACATCAGCTAAAAACCCCAATTTTTATTAAATTGGATCTAGCTTTCCACGAACCATTGTTCATCGATACCAAAATAATTTTAAAAATAGCCAACGTTGTTAACTCCTCGTCGAGTTACCCTGCACAAGAATAACAATCATTTTTGCTAAATTTTTATTTTACGTTTCGTGTGAAAACTTTTTAAATCACCGGTCACATATTGAAGAGTGATTAAACGTGAACAACAGTAAAAGAGGGGGCAATTTACGGGTTGATCGTTAATGAAAAACGTGGACGAAACCTGTTTGGACAAAGTCCTTACAACTACTTCTATCATTAAGCTTCGACGATTGATTCTACTGTTGTCACTTCTTTTCTATTGAAACCCAATCATTTGTTGTTGACTAAATTAAAACAAAACATCGTTTTAGTTTACAAATTACTCCTCTTTCGTTGTTATCAGTTTGTTAGTAATGCACTTTACGATAATACACATTTTACTCAAATTTCTAAAGTGTATAGGTAGTATAGTTAGATTATCGTATGGTTGGTTTATCGAATGGTTGGTTTATCGACTGTTTGGTTTATCGAAAGGTTGGTTTATCCAATGGTTGGTTTATCGAATGGTTGATTTATCGAATGGTTGATTTATCGTATGGGTTATTTATCGAATGGTTGATTTATCGAATGGTTTGTTTATCGAATGGTTGGTTTATCAAATTTTTGGTTTATCGGATGGTTGATTTATCGTATGGGTTGTTTATCGAATGGTTGGTTTATCGAACGGTTGATTTATCGAATGGTTGATTTATCGAATGGTTGGTTTATCATATAATAGACTAAAGAAAGGAGTAATCTAATACCTAGAAGGTTCTCGTCGTCTAAAAAGCGATCACTTTTTCGATTATATTAATAATTAAGGTAGGCTTAAAATCACCTGGCCAATACCCTAAAATCCGTTGTGACTGGTACGAATCGAATCCAGGGCCCCAGGATATGTGACGTGCTAAAACTCCATTTTTATAGCATTTAGTAAATATGCAAACTTCCTATGAATGTTAGTTTTTGATGTTTTGCCAATTCATTCTTGATTTAAAACATAACGGATAAAGACCTGTGGATATTCTTTATTCAGGTCTGAGCTATTTTCGATTCCAAAACAAAACAACTCCACAATAACATTAACGATCAAAACACCTAGATAGGTTCCACCTTTCGATTTGGAATCTGCAAATAAAAATCGCACACTACTGTAAAATCGAAACCTTTTTTTGTGTTCCATTCCTAGTTAAACCATTTACTATTGGATACAGAAGGTTAAACTTATGAGTGCTGATGTTGAAATGAGTCTCTTTTCTGTAAGTTGTACACTTTATTGTTTGGCGATACTAGAGTGAAGGCAGTAACATACAATAATATACTTGGTTGAAATGGATGTCAATTTGTTGAAAAAGTAAGAAATAAATAGGAAACAAAAGACGCAACACACAACGAAATAGTATATTTCATTACTAGGACCGAAAGTGGCATTTTCCGGCGCGCGCTCAAATTTTTTTGTGAGGCGAAGCCGAACACAGGGAACACCAATTTCACGTGCGAGGCGAAGCCGAGGACGGGAATAATGGAGCAAGTGCCGGATAATAACTTTCGGTACGAGTTATGAACGATACTTTTCATCACGACGCAAAAATACACAAACACAGTAGGCCTAGCAGACCTCATCAGTAATATTACAATAATTATCTATCAAACAATTTGTTTAAACATAAAAATAAAATAAAATCTTCTAAAAGTAAACCTATGTTCATTTTTGTTTGATTTTTAAAACATAAAATAAAATAAAATATTCTAAAGGAAACCTTCGTATATTTCTCAATACTTCAAACATCAAAATAAAAGATTAAAACGACTTTGAACAATACATACAGCTGATTTGAATCATTAAATTAAACTGTAACAAAACCCTAGCGCGCGTAGTGAATAAATGGAAAACTTATTGAGAGCGAGGAAAAGTAAATTTAGAGCGAGGGAAAATCAGCTGATCGATTTTCCCTCGCCCTAAATTAGAGCTTGGGAAACGGCTACTTTCATTGATGTCAGCTGTTATCGAAAATAGTTACTTTCGGTGAGGAGTGATGAAAACATTTTCTTTTTAGTTTCCAGCTGATAATGAAGATGGGAAATCTATCAAGGATTGTTTTAAGTTTATGGTTCCACTACCTATTAATCAGTAGTTTGCAATATACATTTTCATTGTAACTTAATAACTAGAATAACAAACACAGAGATCCACCCTGTGTGCACGTCTACAATATCACAATCATGTTTCCATCCAGCTCGCCGCTTCTCGTTATGTGTGACTGGTGTGAAATTGGAAAAGTGCCGCATTGCGAAGCTTTCTGTAAGTGTGTATGTTCATTTCATGTATATAATACTATGCACGATAGCTTAAATGTATTTCAAGTCAATTATTGTATACATCAATCCGAAAAACACCTATTTTAAGATAGAATCACGATATTATGAGGGGGAATAAATGGCCAACACTCTTGCAGCTTTCCATTCTCCTATAATGTACATTTTATATGGTATTAGACTATGAAGGACTATTCTTGTTTTTATTCTTCCAAATAATATAACATGTTCAACTGTATTAATATTTCGAAAATCTTTCGTTGTCAACAGCAAGATTTATTTTTAGCAACTTCAGTGGATGAATAGGAAGTTGTTACTCATCCGTCATAAATATTTTGACAAGGCTGAATTTTTAATGAAGTAATAGAACTCCCTGTATTTAATCTAAGACTAGCCAACACAAGTAGACTTTTCTCATCCCATTGTACTTTTTCAAGCTCGTTTTCGTGTCTAATTCATTCCCGGTGACACTGATCGCTATTGTCGACGAGATTTTGTATCTTTTAGTTTAGGGTTAATTTAATTATTTTTGTTTTACTGTTTGCTTATATAACTGGGGGACGAGTTATTGATTATGATTAGATCGTTTTATTTGGTTAAACGAGGTTTTAAATTACTGAAATAACACTAAACAAATTGTAAACAAAACACTACCTCTACAGTGCACCGGACAGAACTAACAATAATATTGACTTTACCTTATCTATAAGGATGAGAAATATACTAATGGAGTATGTTTTATCGATGGTTTAATCTATTTCGGTTTATTGGTTTTTGTGTGAAGGAACAACAAACACGTAATTGTTATAATAGTAAAGACAAAATGAGAACAAACAAATTAACTATATTAAAAAGGTTTAAATACCTGCTATCAAGCAATCCATTTAATTGCAGTTGCAACTAGTTTCGACTCCTATGTGGAGTCATCATCAGGCGGTACAAGGACTTCTTCTTTCTTCATATGAAGAGCGTCATATTTAACACGTAAAAATAAATAAACATTTACACACGACACAAAACACGTTACGGACACGAAACATTTACTGATCAGTTACGACAACAGACGACGCTAACCCGACGGAGTTTAAGTCCAGACCACTACTTGGTTTTGGTGTCTGGACTTAAACTCCGTCGGGTTAGCGTCGCCTGATGATGACTCCACATAGGAGTCGAAACTAGTTGCAACTGCAATTAAATGGATTGTTTGATAGCAGGTATTTAAACCTTTTTAATATTGTTTGGCAATCCGGAGGCTACATCCACAATGAAATTAACTATGTTTATACATAGTGCTGCACAAATATTCTTGCAAATCTGTCCTCATTTACAGATCAATTTTAATCCACACAATTTAAAAAATTAAACACATTGAACCCTTAATGGGAAAAATAATTAGCAGCTCTAGTCGTTCAGAAGCTTCTCCATACACTTTCAGCCCCAGGGAGCTAAGGGTTTGTTCCACATAGACAATAGCAGGGGTGACAAGTCAATGGCACCCTCTTTACCTTCGTACGCACATATTCAAACACACGCACGGGCACGGGGCCTAATCAACACCAACAATCACCTGCACTTTGCACCGTTGTTCGCTTAATTACTAAGGGGATTGCTTAAATATTTCATTATGAGAAGGGAGGATTAAGACCAAAAATGTTATGAGATAGCGTTACTTAGAGTTCATAAGAGGTGCCACGGTTGCAATGAGTATTTTTTATCTAGGCTTCATACAAAAATCGTAGGAATTTTTTTTTGAATTAGACAATAGTAAAAAAATTGAATGGAAATGTGAGTCTGGCGTAGGGGTGCAGTTAGATAGAAAATAGTTCACAGTACAGTAGTTACGTGACATTACAGTATTGCTATAAAAGTTATTTATCAAACATTCTGAATAAGCCATGGGTAGAACTTCAAGACAGTAAAATATTGTCCACTAAAATTAGTAATAATTTATTTAAACACTTCAAGAAATGATAATGTAATTTGGTAATTGGAAAAGGATTAAATGCATGTTGTTTCAGAAACGCTGAAAATTTTAGGGAATTTTTATTACTGCGAATTCTAATTTAAAATGTTCAGTAAAAATTTTGCTTTTTAGCGAATTTCCCATATAGGGAATAAGCTATTACCGTAGTACTCATGGTAAGACCTGGACCCGATTTATTTTTTCGTTTTGAGGTCCCTAGAAGCCAAAAACACCATCCGTTCAAATTCATATATATGTATATATATATATATATATATATATATATATATGTCCGTTAGCACGATAACTCGAGCAAAAATCATCCGATTTTGATTGAATTTGGTACAAACTTGTAAACCTACATTTATTCGAACGAGTTCGCGAACCAGCATGATCGGACTATGGGAACGGGGGTTTATGGGGGGTTTTATGGGGTAAAAATAGGTTTTTCCCATTTTTGACCCTAAAAACACAAAATTTTACAATTTCTTTTAACACCATTTTGTAGAGCATAAAAAACCAATAATTTAGTATATTGAAGCGTTATTGTGCGCCTAATGGTTACGGAGAAAATTCAAAAAAAAACTGTAATTGTAAAATCCCCATGTTATTCTTATGGAGAAAAAGTAAACTGTTGTAGTTTGCTTGTTTATGAACATATTTTGATCGAATTTGGAAAATACATTAATTTCTTACTAACCTATTAACATAAAAAACCACCTTTTTACCCTCCTGTTGCAGCAAACCTAAGTACTTGTTTAACTAATTCTATTTAAATAGGGAATAAATATGATATTTTTAAGGAGGCATTTTAGTGTAAATCCTATCAGGCTAATGGAAATTCGCTTAGTCTGCAGGTTTGCTGCGGCGAGGGTATTTATTAATAATCCATACCAGATTACAAATAAGTATGTGCATAGAACTCAAACATCTCAATCCTTCCGAGGTAGAGAAAAGCAGAGTGAACCAATCACTTAGCCTCAGTTAAAAGGATAAAGGAAACCAAAGCGAAGAAACTCGAGTAAATAAAACGGAAAACTAACTTTGCTCTCGATTCAAAACCCATTGTTCCTTTTAACAGCTAATCCTCAGACTCTGTTAGTCAAGTTTAGACTGGAACTTTAAAGAATATTTTATTTCAAAATGTTTTTCTTCTACACGCAAACAATTTGTCCTAATTAATTGTAAACATGTTTATGAATAGTGGAAATTATTAAAATTAATGACAGTAGGCTTATTACTAAGCAAGTAGTGGTTCGCAACCATTTTATCCTAGAGTTGTTTTGAATTGGAATAATGTTTCTCTAAAACAGAATTTTTACTCCGTCACTTAAAATTCAAAATAAGCTTCTTCACAAGGCTTCTTCTTAAGGATGGTGTTCACTTTAAGGCATAACAGAAATTAATATTTTAGACGTGAAAAACCATCGTACCTATGGTATAGCTAATGCAAAATGTACTATATAAAAATTAAAATTTTACAAATGGACATTTGATACGACTGAATAATTTGTAAGCTTAGAGTATCGTCAGTTTATAGTTGGTTAAACCTCGCTTGTAGCTTAATTTGATTTAAAAACTTCATTTTAATAAACTATTTGTAACCAATTATTTTCTTAATTGATTACAGTTTTAATTGAATATACATTTGAAAACAACTTAGAAGTAGTTTAAGATATCTTAAGCTGAATAAAGATTTACACGCGTTACCAATAAGAGCATTTAACACGAACCCGAATATTTATAGCCTACATTTTGTCTATAAATATTTTAAGGATGAGAAATATTCTGTATATACCTAAGTCCATACCTATGGGAACAAAATAGCTCGTCAATTCAAGGCAACATAGAAGAAAAGTCAGTAGTCATCAACTAATTAAAGGTTAAATCAAAGTCATTTGTATTATTAATGGTTTTGGCTGATAAACCATATTGTTAATTTGTAGGACTTAACCTTGAATAACAAGTTATTGACATGAGGGATCCCTCTTGTTGGGATATTTTTGAACATATTTGTTGACAGTGCCAAAAACTAAGAGTATGTCCTGAACAGGCCCAGTATACACATATTCAATCGAACAACGGAGACTATCAATTAAACTGGTTTGAACTCGTTTAAAGCCGCCATGTGGGTCCCAATTGTCGTATTCCCCTCTTGGTACGAACCATTGTCTAAGCCACGGTCTTTGACGTCAACGCAGGCTGGCCAATGACAACTAACACGTCAATATGATTTGACGTTGAAAGACATTGTCATAGGCTATGTCAGTGGCGGGGGTGACGGTTTGGGGCCGACAAAACGTTTTGGCATTGAATGAATATGAAATGGAAATAAATCTCTAGTAAATTGGTTGTAGTTTTCTTCATCAAATATTATTGCCACTGTTTGCATCTAAAGTGAGGTTAATTCTTAGCTAAGATCATTGACTATACCTACAGTAGGTATATAGTACTGTAGCGTAATGAGTATCTAGGTTTAATAAGTACCTTCAGTTTATAGTTTTTAGTTCATGTATTGCATAAAATAAATACATTTTCCATAATTGATCAAAACATGTCCATAAAAGGAAATTACGAAAGTTTACTTATTCTCCATAAAAATAACATGGAAATTTTAAATTAAATTTTTTTGTTGGATTTGCTCCGTAACCATTAGGTGCATAATAAAGCTTCCATATACTAAATTATTTGTTTTTTAAGCTTTACAAAATGGTTTGGAAATAAATTGCAAAATCTTATGTTTTAGGGTCAAAAATGGGGGGAAACCATTTTTACCCCATCAAACCCCCAATGAACTCCCGTTCTTATGGTTCAATCATGCTGGTTTGCAAGCTCGTTGGAACAAATGTAGTATCAATGGAATAGTATGGTATGTAATACCAAATTTCATCAAAATCGGATCTTTTTTTCTCAAATTATCGTGCTAACGGACGCATATATATATATATGAATTTGAACGGATTGTGTTTTCGCCCTCTATGAACCTCAAAACAAGTAAATCGGTCCCGGTTCCAGGTCTTACCATGACTAATATGGTAATAGCTTCCCTATGGGAAATTTGCGAAAACCACATCATTTTAGGATGGCTAAATATACGACCAAGTTACAAAATACGCAGCGAACAACTATCAAAGAGAGCAAAGTGATAAGGGTATACAAAAGTATCAATGCGGTACCACAGGATGAAGGCATTCATGTTTCCCGTAATACTTAGTGCCTCCTTTGTAGTACTAAACCCACATCTCAAGTACTAATCCACCACGTGTACATAGACAAAGTGATCAACGAGGCGACACGATAGTATTGAAGACATTCATGTCTCTTGTAATAGTAGGCTTTTGTTTAGTAACACAGACATCTACCCAAAACTAAATACATACTAATTCATATTAGTTTACGCAACAATTGCGTGAAGATAGTGTTAACGACACGAGTGGAAAATTTAAGGTACAATTCTTGGCGAGTGCCTTAAAAACTTTAACGAGTGTCGTTAAGACTATTTACGCGAGCACTACAACCGTTTATAATTACTCAAAATCACTAGTCATGGTTATGTTTTCGTTTATAACCTCTTATTGCTACTGACAGTGATGCAACGAAACATTGTACCAACCACAAGTTAAGAATTAAATTGGCCTGAACAGCTGATTAATTAAGTTCGTATTTACTAGCAAATTTTTTAAATAAAAGTCATATTTACTATTTAAAATTTATATGTCTAACGTAGAATGTATAATGTAACTCAAAGATCAGGTTATCCAAGCACTTACTTATAAGCATGGTAATTAATATTGTGGAGCCATTAAAGTGTAGACCGTGCTGGATAATGCGATCTTTATCTTACCACTTTCCCGACCATCGTATATCTAGTAACAATGTGTTTCAAAATAATAAATTTTGCTAGAAAAAAACTTCTTCTAAAATTACTTTTAAATTTATTTTTCATTTAAAACCCTTCAGATATATTTTAATTAAGTAACCCCTTATTTTAAACTAGATATGCTTTTTATTGTATCGTCCATTCTTTCCACTGTTTTACAAAACATAACGTCGTCAAATAGATTTTAGAGCAACTCTTCAGTTGCTAACCTACACATTTTCACCTCTAAAAGTGTATCTATATTCAATGTATTCACTACTTGAATGTGTTTTTAGAAACTATCGTTGGATTTAGGAGCTACATGGTTTATGTATGAGCTAACTTTAGGAAATTGTTCTAAATGGGATTTTACACATCAGATCTTATAACGCCGTCTTTAAAACCAACCACAAGGGCATCGAGTACAAAACTCCTGTCTGGATATGAATAAAGATGGGGCATGCAAAAATCCTCTTCTGTTAAATATGTGGTTTACTTTTAAATACGTAACCAACGACAAATATATGTTTAAGACTGATTACTCAAAAACAAAACAAAACCTTTTTCATCTGTATGATTTTAGTAAGCAACTGTTAAAAAAACCGAAGTTAAGCTTCGCCATTAATATTGTTGCAGGGTTGACTTCTAATATTTTCCACTGTCAACGAAACAGGTGGAATATACCTAAAGAATGTTTTTTATGATTCAACTTTATATGTCACTGTTAGGGTATTTATAATTGACACTAACAGCTTATCTTGTAAGGTTTATCCATCTCAGTGTACAAATCCAGATAATGGAGACATAAATTGGTGAAAGACTAGTCCTGACTTAAGATCTGACTCGACTGTTTTGACCCTGAGGTTTTGTACTCTTATAAATCATACCATGAGCTTAAGATTGAAATTATTTATTAGTAAATACTGCTTTGAGTATACGAGCGAGGGGGGCGACCTGGTCTAGTGTAGACATAGATATACAGGGTGATTGAAGTGTGCCAGCCGTTTTCGAATAGTAGTGGGAAATTTCGAATAGTTTTCGAATTAAACAGCTGGCATGCTTGCTTAGGCCTTTATCGAAACTATTTCTTATGCAGAAATTTCAAAACTTTAACCATTATTATCTTTAAAACGGTTAGGTTTATGAAAAAAATCACAAGAATAAAATCGTCTTAAAATTACATTTTCTACCAGAATACATCATAAAATACAGGGTGTTTCATAAGAAAAATCTAAGTTGATGGCCATATTGAAAAATGGCGGCTAAAATAATTTTTTCGACTTGACTAGAATTTTTTTGATAAAAAATCCAAGGCACTAATGATTTAACTTGTTTTGATATCTCTTATAGTTTTCGAATAAAACTGCTGGCACACTTATATCAATCAGCCTGTATAATAACATATTATTATATGTCTATGAGTGTAGAGTGCGGGACTTCGGTCCCTGAGGTCCCGGGTTCAAATCACCAATGGATTTTATCTAAGTGATAATGCCGCAGCCCCTAGGTCTAGCCTGAAGTGATGTGAAAACAATCCCAGGCTATAGCTTCCTAGGACAAAAAAAAACTATACGAGCAAAATACTGTCTCATTCGACTAAGAATCTTTAAAAAACACTCTCAAATTCAAATTGGTGTATTAAACACGTTACAAAATAGAATAATTCAAATTTCTCGAATTTAAAAATGAAACGAGTTGGTATAATAGTTGTATTTACTTTTATGGTATTATTGTAACACGAATCAGCGCAATGTAAAATTATTTTCACCACACTATGATGTTTTAGCTGTTTTAAATTGGTGGCTGAAAGTTACGTTTTGCTGGCCATGCCAGCTGTCATCGTCCTTTGGGGACCGAGCAGGTTTTTACATCACTAGGGCTGGAAAATCAGCTGCCCGCTTACTTTCTTAAAACATGACAGTATCCATAGCATTGCAAAAGAATTGTTTTATTGTCACCGCTGCCTACCAACTATTTATCATTATTTTTGGTGATTCCTCAAATTATTTCTTCACATAACCTTAAAGTTGTAGTTGTGTTGACTATCAGTGTGTATTATTATTGTGGTGAATAGTGGTAATAGGGCATAGTTTGGTGAAAAATAGCGTTCGTACCACGGATCAAAATGGTTTTGCAGCTCTCGGTCTTACTTTGTTTATTACATGGCAAAGACTATTTTTGTTGTGTCTAAAAATTTATTTCATTTGTTTAAACATACAAACCTGCCAAACCCCTATATCAAATTTGATATGGGGAAAAATAGAATACATTTAACATCCTTTTACGATGACTAAAATCCTAGTTAAAATTACTAGTTTTATTTCTGATTAGTTTTACTTCATACCTATAGTATTTATAAACATCACTCAATCCCATCAGACACATAGTATCCATGTGTAATAATCCCATAATATTATCTAAACCAATTCAATTTAACTTTCAGTTTGATGAAATTAATTGGGTTACTGCATATAATTCAAAAATGGTCGCCCATTGCAATCAAAGTCTAGACTAAGCCTACTGCAGTGTCGGATTAGGCAGTATTTTATTTTACTGTTCAACTGCAACCACCAGAATCAAAGTTTGTCCTTAACTATACCATGATTTAAATACACTAATTTATTAGTCAATTTTTTATTCTTCTATGACTTTATACATATTTTTATATTTCATCCTTACAAATCGTTAAAAACTGGATGTTTACAAAATAGTAAGTGATGTAATTACTATTTTGTGTTTTTATTTGTTAATGGTATTTAAAAAAGTTATACATTTTGCTGAGAATAACAGCTTTTTAAATCCTTCTATTTAAATTTGTATATTATCTTACTAATATTATAAATGTGAAATGTTGTGTGTTTGTTTGTTTGTTTGTTTGAAGTTCAATCACGCTTTAACTACTGGTCGTATTGGGCTGAAATTTGGTATGATGATAGCTCACATTCCCAATTAACATATAGACATATTCTTATCTCAAAAATCCTTTAGGGCTCCGCCCCAGTGGTTCTAAAGTTTACCATGTTAACCTGATGAGTATTCATTTTTAAAAGAGATTAAAGAATTTTGTGAGCTGTTTCAATTACACAAGTTGTTCTATGATATTCAATATTATTAAAAGTTATAAGGTTCACCGACAGGGTGCTGCACTATTATTTTTTTCATTTATGACAACATAGCTAATTTGAACCAAGCCGCAACAAAAAGCTATGATTCACAGTGAGAACTGTTAAAGTAGGATTGTTTACAGTTAAATTTATGTCTTTAATTCATGAATGTAATGTTTTGATATTGTGCAAATATTCGATAATTTAATGGTAGATGTGTTATACTATAGCTTCTGTAAATTAAAAGAACCAAATTTTCTCAAACCGTGTCCTCTTCCATTGCAAACACAAAGCATGAGTATTACTGCAATAAGCACTTTATACTTATATGCCAACCCCGTACGAAGGACGGGTATTCTGCAAGTCTCTATATATATAATCCAATGTATGTTTGTTTGTCCTTTATGGACTCCGAAACCGCTTGACAGATTGTAATGAAACTTTCAGGCATTATTAAGCATTATCCAACGATGGTTTGTGTGAAGTTTGATGCTGATCCGTCAAAAGGGCTCCGCCCCAGTGGCTCTGGAGTTTCCCATGTTAACCTTATGAGTACTCATATTGAAATGGAATTAAAGAATCTTAACAGCTGGTTCAACTAAACAATTTTATTCTGTGACTAGCTGTGTACCCGTTCTACGCACGGGGATCTTATAATATTCAGTTGAAACCTTCTTATATAAAGAACAGCAGTTGGTTTGCATATTTTAAGATATGCTGGCCAAACTATTATACATAGCTTCATTTTATGTTGTTTTTTGTTGTTCCGGATCGGTATGACAATCAATAAAAGGTTAAATTACCTCTGTGTCTGCCGGTCGATCCTATAACGGTAGGCTTACTTTTATTTTTACTATCTGATCTCGTTTGCATGGCTCAATCACGTCCTGGTTGAAGTTCGTTCGCTACGCTCACTCACCTGTATGTTGGAGCTCGTTCGCTGCGCTCACTTTCCTTCAGGTTAGCTCGTTCGCTACGCTCACTTGCCTTCAGGTTAGCTCGTTCGCTACGCTCACTCGCCTCCAGGTTGCAAATTAGCTGTTGTCATAAATGTAAAAGAAATAATAGTGCTAGTGCTGCACCCTGTTGGTAATCCTTGTAACTTTAATGCTATTGAACATCACAGAACAGAACCAACTTGTTTAATTGAAACAGCTGTTAAGATTCAATAATTTCATTTCTCATAAGGTTAACATGGGCTTCCAGAAATTCCACGTCAAAAATCGACAAAAACTTGATTTTCAAGGGTTTACTGTTAAATATCTAACTGTCTCATATTCGATGAAATACGTCTAAAACCATCTCATATATGTATAGTATTTGGAAAATAAGTTTCAGGCGGGACAGTGCTATAGTTATTGAGGAGTAGTTGTAATAAAGTGCGTATTTTAGCGTTACCAAGAGAATGACAGATAGACAGACAGACAGACAGACAGACAGACAGACAGAAATTGAGATAAGGTTTGATTCGGTTTCTCTGACCTATGAAATGTAAAAATAACCAAAAAGTTCATTATTCTAAGCAATGTACAGACAAAACTCTAATTTTATTTATATAGATGTTCAATAGCATTAAAAGTAAGTAGGTTTACCAACCGGGTGCAGCACTATTATTTTTTTTATTTATGACAACAGCTAATTTGCAAACAAAAAATTTTCAACCTGGAGGTGAGTTAGCGTAGCGAACGAGCTAACCTGAAGGCAAGTGAGCGCAGCGAACGAGCTCGAACGTAAAGGTGAGTGAGCGTTGCGAACGAACTTCAACCAGGATGTGATTGAGCCATGCAAACGAGCATTTGACATAAAACCACATTCGGACAGGACGGGCCAGCTAGTTGTAAATAAAAATTGAGTGTAATTCTAAAAACTACTTCTGATTGATAATTGTATTTTTACTGAATTTAACTTAGCTTAATATTTACAAAACCGATAAAATACAATTGTGTGACTTGATAATGTCTTGTCAGTTTATTTTTTACTATTATAATACAGTTAAAGTCTGGTTTTATATTTTCCTCATACTTTATTTACAGTATTTTATAATACATCAACTCCCACATGTGTTACTACTATGGTGTAAATAACAAGAGCTGTAAGGCTGTTTCTAACACCGGGTTTATGCAAACGGCTGTAATTAGAGAAACCGAAACCAACGACCGTCAAATTGCCATAATATTGTGTCCGGGGACACAGCAGTACTGTATTATTCAAATGTCATGCTGTTTTGGTTACTAAATAGAAAATAATAGTTAATCAATCTCAATAAATTATTGTTTATTCATTGTTTTAGCCTTTGGAATTGCTAATTTGTAAGTAATCAAGGTTACGTACCTTATTTAGTCTAAATTATTTATTCCTGGTGCATATGAATAAATTTCGGGTTGTATTAACCTATCATTAGGTCTACAGAAACATGAAATATCCTTTTTACAGGTGTACACTTTTGGATAAAAAACTCACATACATAAAAACATAAAATTGGAATTTTAAAATCTTTTAAATTTTACGTTATGGAAGATTGTGTCTCATTCCCCATTACTGGCGAAGATGTTGTTCCATGTTTTTGTTGACCTGATGATAGTTAATACAACAAGAAATTTATACATATAGTCAAATGTACCAGAAAAGCAATTGCTTGCACTGAATAAGGTACGTCCCCATAATTACATGAAACTGTTATGCTTCAAAAGCAAAATTACAAGCTAATTCATCCTCTGATATCCTTTCACTTTTGGCTTATGTGTATATTAATTTACATATTCGGCCCCTTTCGTTTCTTATATACATGGAGTATGAATCATTAACAATCGATCAAGTGGGCAAAAATAATTAGGAATTTTACTACTAACATTAATAAATATATAACAATAATTTCTAAAACCAATGGTATATTACGAACATTATTTGTGTCTATGCTTATTTAGTATTTCAGTAGAGTTTTATAAGTCAGTTTCTCTTTATACTGAATTTCATAGTTATTTAATGTAACGATTTATAGTAATTTTATTTAACGAC
Organism: Macrosteles quadrilineatus; assembly: GCF_028750875.1. NCBI lineage: Eukaryota > Metazoa > Arthropoda > Insecta > Hemiptera > Cicadellidae > Macrosteles > Macrosteles quadrilineatus. Next base: position 14,167,008 of record NW_026542597.1, read on the forward strand.
ATCAGTACAGTACGTTTTAATTATGTTTACTACCATGCAACCGATTTAATTATTTTTCCACTAATTCCACTTGCCGTAATCAGCAAACATGACATATTCAAGGGCAGATTAACATTTGGTGGTTTGTTTGGCAAACGCTTTATTTTCAAGCATAAACTAATGGTTTAGTTTGGTTTTGATAGTGAAATTAAATTTAATTTAAACAGGGTCTGGATAGGTTATCGATCACATTTGAATGAAAAAAAAAATGTTGAAATAACTCTAGTACTGCCACACAAAAAATTGGATCCTCCTTCTTTAGTAAGCCCAGATCACTTTATGGTAATACAGGTATTTTAACTAGTTGTACCAGATTAAATTACCTATCTAAGAAAAAGCTAATTTATTAACATAATCTCTTGTTGGTGATAAGTTTGTCTTGAAAAAAGTGTGGAATATCACTACTACAAAAAATATATAACGACCAAAATGAACGTTTAACAATACGAAATAAAACCACTACTATCGCACTTAATACTTGTTTTAGCATATAAATTATATGCATTTTACTTTGTTGGTGTATAGGTCCTATAGTTATTATTTGATTATATACGTTAATTGGATTTTTTACAAAGTCAACTAACTATTTTAAAATCAAAATGTAATCAAAAACTTTTAAAACTAGGAAATATAATCGTGGGTGTTCCAAATAGTAATTTTGTATTTATAAATGTTACTTCAAAGCGTTTTGGCTTTATTACCACAAACAAATTATTCATAACTATTAAATCCCTTACACAACACAATTAGGTCACCAATCTGTTACAATTAGTGATACACAATTAATGCTACAATATCAGTTACCAATTTGCGTTATTTGAACTAATTAGTCAGAAATCAGTGGATTTCTAAAGGGATTGAACAGAACACTGCAGCCCGATATGAGTGTGCTACTGGATTATAAATCTGGTTCATCCATCATTGAATGGGTAATGTGATTACTGTATGCATAATAAACCACCATACGAGGTATGTAAAGATTTGGTCTTTGTTATGGTAATTATTAGGTGCAGTGACTCATATTCTGATTCACATTGTTGATTTTTAAACGCTTTACATTGAATATTCTTCTGGATTGTTGTATGGTTTATGGTGTGTGTATGGTGTTATTGAATGAGTAATGTGATAAGTAAATACATGGATACAAGGCAGAGACTTTTACCGAGCTCGGCGATCTGTTTATAAACCAAACCATTTTAAGACAAAAAGTTCGACAAAAAGTCGTTAACTAAATTCGTCTATAATCAACACAAATCCTAAGCTATAACAACGGCAAAAAGTCAAAACATATAATTTTCTAATTTATCTCCTATTTTTAAGAGCTTAATAAACAATTAATTTAATATATTGAAGTCTTTTTGTACAGTTATTGGTTACAGAGAAACAAAAATAAAATATCCAAGTTGTTTTTATGGAGAATAAGTAAACTGACATAGTTTGTTTGTATATATATTTTTGATCAAACTTAGCAAATGTATTTATGTATACTAAGCTATAAATATTTTACTAAAAACACACTTTGTCACCCTCCCTGTAGTAGCAAACCTAGGTACATGTTAAACCTAATGCCATTTAAATACATTTAATTAAAAATAAAACTAGGCAAATTTAAATTCACTTAGTCTGCAGGTTTGCTGTGGCGGGGTATTTTATTCGAATCAATATTTGCAGACTCTTAGCATCAACATTAATTGCAATATGTTAAGCAATGAATAAAACACAGCTTTTATAAGTTTTACGTAGCCATAAAGTATTGTAAGGACGATTTCAATTTACTTTGTTAGCAATTATCGAGGTGTTGAATACGTATGGCCGGATTTATTGAATAATCACAGTCCATCTCTGCTTAGTGCGAACCCAACAGGGCTTACAATGTAGACAACAGCTGAGCAGGTTATTTGTATATCGGATACCCCGGCTTGTGGTTGTGTATTTAGCAAAGCTATTGATACTGACTGACGTTAATTCATGTATTGTTGTATTGCCCTATGTACAATAATGTCAACGATTAAGGTTTGCTCTAAAAAGATAGCTTGGTTGCCATTAAACAACCTGTAAAAACTCTCACTGATTGTTTATTTCATAATAATCATTCAAATGTGTCATATTTTATCGTATGTAATTTTCGTATCTTTGTAATAAAACCGCTCGGGCTTTTCCCCACAGACCATCAAAATCCCAATGCATTTCTTATTCAGAAAATTTACTAACCCAGCTATTATGCTTCGTTCTGCTATTCAATTAAACTAGAGGACCCATGCAGCTCCGCAGCGTTAAAATAAATATATATTCATATCCGAGAAAAAATCAAATTTATGATTTGTGATTGAATAATACAGTATCTTAATCGCTTAAATAAAAGCCGATATTTCACTAAAAGTTCTTAGATTAAAATATATAATATTATACTGTATAATTATAACTGGTGAAATACATATTCAATTGATGTAAGAATTCAAAAATAATCAAATTATGTTTTTTAGTCGAGTAATACAGTAGGTAAATATATGCCGATGCTTGATGTGAAATATTTGCGTGCATGGCATCAATTTGTGACATAAATCATGAAAATCGGTCAGGTAGAAGAGCCAAACGAACTCGGAAAAGAGAAACCAAATTTAACTCTCATAAGAAATACATGGGGAGCGATTTCGTTTACGTATACGCCGAGTGGGATTATAGATAAATACATATCGATGCTTGATAGAAAATCATTGCTTGCATACCTTCAATTTGAGACCTCAATATTGAAAATCGGTCGGACAGAAGAGCCAAACGAACTCGGCAAAGAAAAACCAAACTTAACTCCCGTAAGAAATACATGGGGAACAAATTTCGTTTACGTATATGCCGAGTGGGATTATATACAAATATATGCCAATGCTTGATAGAAAATCATTGCTTGCATACCTTCAATTTGAGACCTCAATATTGAAAGTCGGTCGGGCAGAAGAGCCAAACGAACTCGGCAAAGAAAAACCAAATTTAACTCCGATAAGAAATACATGGGGAGCAAATTTCGTTTACCTATAAAGCGAGTGATACTATAGATAATTATATGCCGATGCTTGATGGCAAATCTGCATACCTTCAATTCAAGACCTCAATCATGAAAATCGGTTGGGTAGAGCCAAACAAACTCGGAAAAGAAAAACCAAATGTTTTTAATATATAAGATTTGTTTATATGAATATTTGTTTCTTCTTGGTGTCATGTGGTCAATGAATTACCTTTGAATATATTTTAAATGAAATGCACTATGTAAAGTGATATTAATACATTAAGAAATCTGTATTTAAATAATCAATAAGTACGATTGAGCTTTGCCTATATGTTTCCTGGTAAGTGTGTTGTAACTGTTTCTTATAGTAGATTTAAAAAAAACTAATTATTATTTTCTACATTCTTACCCGTAGGGCAAAGCACGGGCAGAGCAACTAGTATACGTATATTGTTCTTCTACTTATTTAGGTTTAGAAATATTTCAAGAATAAATTAAATGAGTTGTTTAGTAAAGGATATGTAATAACTTATTTTTATAACTAAAAATTAGGCTTAATGATGATCGAAATTGTATAGTCTAAACAAGGTGAAACAGGTGCGTAGGTCACTTCCCTATATTGATATGTGTGATAAGTTTTAAGCCCAATGACACATATTGATGTGTGTAAAAATAGTTTGGTCTGGTTAAGCCCCTGTACATAATATTCCTGTACATAACTTAAAGTTCGCTTCCCAGATGTACGTGGGGACTAAACTAATAACTGCTTGGTTTGTTGATTAAAACCTTAGTACCTTATTTGATTAAAATGCAACTCTATCTAATGGAACTGTTCTACTTCTCTTAATTTAGTAGAAGTTATAATTTAACTTTATTTTTCCCCTTAAAACAGTTTAACACGTAATAATTAATTTTGTTCCGTTCCATCATTTGTATTCATTTGATCAACTTATCGTCAAATGTACGAAGTTAGTTTTTATTTACTTTAAAGTTTGATAATTGATGTTTTTGTTCTAAACTAGTACACTCATTGCTCGAAATCGATAAAGGATCCAAGCAATAAAGGATAAAATTGTAAACAAAAATAATTCTCACATTCAATTTTAGTTACAATTTATTAATTTCGACTTCATAAATATTAAGTACGTTTGGAAGTACTCACGCTGTTTATAAAAGCTTTTTGTACACAATATTTAATTTAAAAATTATATAATTTTTAGGAACTTAAATTGTTTAATAATAATATTTTAAGCCACTTAGAAAAATTTTACTGACTTGCAATCACATGACTTTGTTAATGTGAAAATTCGAGAAGGTAATATTCCAGCCTTTAATATTAACTGACCCTTAGCTTTATTACTTAACTGTCATGGCTATTAAAGCTTAATTACCAAACATTCATTGACATCACTAACATCCAACATCACTAATATCCAATGGCTTCAAATTTACTTTTGGTATTTACCATCACTTGTTTGTTGCATACTTGAGTAACCAGTCAAAATTCCACAGTCTATTATGCTAACATTTCCAAAACCATACTGATTTTATTTATTGAATGGATACATTCATATATTAAATCACATACACAATGAGTGAACATTAAATTGTCTTCGGTTAAATACTTTGATGCGTATGTTACTATAGAATTCAACTGAATCTTGCTGACCAATTAAGACAAACGTATATGTTTTCCTTCAAATCAAATCAAATCAATCAATCTTTATTCCGAGACAACAATGTACAAAAATCATACAATGCTGTATAGGCTGCGTCAATATGTAAATTAATAAAACATTTCAATGGTCAAAACAATTGTCAAAATATTCATCTAAGTCATAAAAACAGTATTTCAATAACAAATTCTTAACAGCTATTTTAAATTTATCTAATGGTAACTCTTGAATATAATATGGTAGATGATTGAATAACTTAATCGAGGAATATTTAAAGCTTTTTTGAGTAATACTATAAGTACAGTAATAATTTCTTAGTTTAGCACAGTTTCTGGTCTTATAACTATGGACATCACAGTGGGAAGACAAAGTGTTTAAGTTCTTTTTACAATACATAAGACAGTGAAAAATATATATACAATTAAGAGGCATGACAGATAAACAACTAAAAATGGGCTTACAATGAGTTTTCGGTGGAACACCAGCAATTAATCTAATAGCTCTTCTGCAACACAAATAAAGATTTTACATAACCACAATTAGCCCAGAGAATGGTACCATAGGTAAGATGACCTTATTTTGCAAGGTTATGATAACCCGTTTATATTTTCACATTGGTGTTGGAGAGGTTTTACATGAAATTTACTGTCAGTAATAGTGAAAGTTTTTGATCGACTGACCCCTAAACTGACAGCGAGTTGTTCATATCAGCCAAAGTTTTAGCTTGAACATGCAGCTTGGCGTGATGGTGCTAGTTGAACCAACACCAGGTCTTTTGTAACATATAAAACTTATTGACGTATTATAAAACTTAATCATTTTACAAGATTAACTGCACATTCCATTTTAGGATAATACGTTTTCAATGTTAGGTTAACCGTAAATTAATAGGTTAATATTTCCCCATGCCACTGCCTGGCTTCATGAGATATCATAAACCCTACTGTGAATACTCTTCTGTGTTACAGTATAGTATTAAACTTTGGTTCAAATTATTCATTCAACTTAAAAAAAAAATACCAAACAAGTATCGAAGTATCCGACAGAAAAATATAGTCCTACTTCTAAAAAGTTGCTCATACCACAGAAAACATACTATCGTAGTATGTTTTCTGTGCTTATACTTTCCAGTGAACAAAAGTGAAATAAAACATCAGAATAAAACCTGATTTTTTTTACTGAGATACAAAAACCTACCAATGTTAAGCTTTTAATAACAACCAATTATTAAAACATCCCACTTCATTAAAGCTTTTGCCTCGGGTGCATTTTAAACTATTTTGTAACTAATTTTATTCCGGAGATTCAAACAATATTTCATCTCAAATCTCTTTTCGAGTTAATTTTACACGATCATTCCGGACAAGGGCGTTTAATATTATGTAATTTTGAAGATGCCAAAAATGGAATACAACCACAAAATGAATTTTTTTACTAATTATTGATTGACCAAAACATCTAGATTTCAATCTCATTCGTTTTCCTCTACTTAAACTGACTACTGAACTACAATTTTGAACGTACAGTAAGCTACAGTGATAATCTTGGAATATTATATTAGTGATATCCAAATATATTTTAAACGTTATAAACAAATTTGTTATTAACAGTGTAGTTGCGTCAAGGTTAGTTCTATTGAATGTAAATTTTTCAAGATGGGTGACCTCGGGAATATCAAGATATTCCATAAAATACCTGTATAATTGGTCATCAAATTGGTTGCCATGGCAACTATCGATAATACCGATGGATTTTTTAAACCACTTAGTTTAGTGTACACTAGTAGTTTCAATATGTACGTACATATGAAACACATACTGTGAAGTCAATATGGTAAACTACCAACTGAGCTGACTTGTCTTTATTTAAATAATCCAAATCTCTAGTTAGCTGCCCTACTTCTCTTGGCCTACTATCATTTAGTAAAATAATTAAAACGAAAATTAACACAAACCTTTAAAACAACGTATCTTAGACGTCTAAATTATTTCTGCTTATTTTAATTACATTAGTCAGTTAACATAATAATCATCGTCTTGACATTAGGTAAAAATAATAAGTACCATACTGTGAATAAGATTTGTTGGTATGTTAATAGTTCTTTGAATTAATAATTTCTGATACTTCTAAGACTAAGACCCATGATGCATATGAGTAACATCAATTAAATTTCTAAATTAGGCCTAGCAAGACCAAAAAATCACAATTGGAAGTCATATAACCAGGTTTCCCCATTTCCGTATTATAATTTTTCTTCGAGTCATAATTTTTACTTTGTCATGACACGTGCGATTCATAAGGGAAGTATCTTTTGCGATCGTAGAATTAATTTCAATGCAGAATCTAAGAGTTAAAAGATATTTAAATGAGATATACAAACAAACGAAAACATAAACTGTTTTATCAAACAACTGTTCTGGTTTCGGTTTCACTAATTACAGCTGTTTGCATAAACCCGACGTTAGAAACAGCCTTCTAGCTTTTGGGTTATTTATACGTTACATGTAATAGTAACGTAGTGTAGGAAATTCATATAATAATATACTGCAGTCTCTAAATAATCCTGATAATGACAGGTATGCCTGGGCCAAATCTTCAACCCTGTATCATATTTTATATCAGATTAAAGTGTTATAAATTATTAATGTAAAAAAATTTAACACATGCGTATATATAGTGTTTTTTTTTAAATAAATCGTTATTCGTATATTTAGTTTTAAGCCTAGACATTACATTTACTCACTCATCAAAGACGGACTACAAAGTGTTCACTATTCACTATAACGTATCTTGTTGCTTTGAATTCAACATTCTATTTCCTGTGTAGACAAGTGGTTAGAAAAATTTATTCTGGATTCTGAATTTATTTGTCATTGGACCATTAATTGATAAAGGCATTAATTATCCAGCAAAGTGTCGACTTTGAGTGATAATAAATTTAGGGTTTGTAAAAGCCCTTTATTTTACTACATATTTTACTACATAATACCAATGTTGTCAAAACCTACAAAAAATATTACCGTAAATAAAAAACTGTACCTCGGTGTTAACTACAAAAAAATGTTTACCACTTTATGTTTTAATTGGATGCACAAGCATTTAATAAGAGGGGTAAGACCAGAGTTTTTCACCCCAAACATAAAAAAGTCTAAGTAAAAATACACACAAAGATAATATTTGTTTGAAGACCTATTTACTTACTATTTTTCTCAACTTTATCTTTTTCCCACTAAAATCCCCTTTGCTAATACTCCGTAGTTAACAGCTCAAGCACATCTCTTTCTAAAAAGGGATCCTTCACACTAAATCCCTAAACTCGGTTATACAATCCTAAGTCCTCTGACTTTACTGAATAGTTGAGTTATCACCAAGTCCATAACTACCACAAACAACTTTGCCCTAACTTGCGGCCGAAGTCACCGGATTGGATCACTGAGCCAGAATATAAATTATTACTATTCTTGTCGTGCAAAAGGTTCAATTTAGTAAAGTAAGAGGAGTTTTGTAGAAATATTTTGTAGCTTTTTGTAATTTTCTTTTACGCTTTAAAACACACTATAAGCTGTATTCAAAATCGCTACGGAAAATAATAATGGAAATCGAAATTTAAAACGGCTTAAGACAGGAAATATATTATTAGTTATAGAAAAAATGTTTACCTACGACCGTTTTTCAAAGTAGCCATTTCAGTCCAGATCTTAGAATTGAAAAGTTTCACTTTACAGCTGTTTACTTTCATATCAGCATAGTTTCATTTCATATCAGCATAGTTTTTCTCATATCAACACAGGTAACGGACCAATGAGGTTCAAGTATTGAGAGAAAAGAATTAAAATTGTAATGTTTCGAACGTCAACTAATCAGCTGATCAGCTGATCAGTTGACCAATTTAATTGTTGATCCGACTTGTTCATGTTGATACTCGCGTATTCTTAATTAAGTTAGTGGAAGTCCAAAAATAAATGAAATATTTGCCGAATTGTACCTGATACAATATTATTTATTGTAAGAATGCTGCTAGCAATGTAATATTTAACGAAGTTTAACAAACACGTAATTACAGGAAATCAGCTGATTATACAACAAGTCGTTGCATCACTTTCAGTGGCAATGACAATACACGAAAACATAACCTCTCTAAAAAGTTATCAGTAGTGAATGTTAGTAATTAAATCCAGATTGATAGTAATTAAAAAACGGTCGTAGGTAAAGTAGTGTACGCAACTCGCGTTAATAGTCTTTACGACACGAGTAGAAAATTTAAGGCACGAGCCTTTCGTTGCGTAAACTACTATTCCTTTTTGTTCTATTATGTTATAGTATACTTTTCATTTTCAGTTGCAAAAAAGACGCACATAATTTTTAGAGCTTATTAATGAAGGAGGAAAGGAACAAAATTATCGTTTTGTGATTTAGTCGGCTTGAATTTATATAAAATTTCAATTATTCAATATAAAATTTGAACGTATCCTTTAATAGTTTAATTTACATTTTGTTTACTCTAACAATATTTACTAACATTATTTTTATAAAATGATTGACCAATTTACGAAATTTCTAATTTGTTTATGCATTTAACCGAAGGTTTGTACTGTAGTTAGCTTATTAATTTGTCCGAGGAAGCTAAATATTAGATTTAACACCAAAAATTGATCTAAAGAATAACCGGTGATAATTAGTCGGACGTTAATTATGTAAATTTGAATTCAATACAAAACCTGGGACAAAACGTCAAGTATCAATTGATCACCAATTGAGCAAAAAGCAATCACATCATTAGCACTGAAGGCAACTAAACAAAAGGTTAAAAACAAATATTTTTTTATTTTTTTAATAATTTGATGTGACTTTTACTAATTATTCACAATCCATTGTTGATTATCGATACAAAGTTATGTTTATCGTACACCAAGTATTATTTAAATCTATAAAAATATATCGTATTTTATCTATTTATAGATTGTTAAAGGATAGGTACAATTTAACAAGAGGTACCTAGGGCCGAAATTGAGGTTTTGCCGGCTCGAGATAGTTTTTAAGTTCAAAACGAAGTCGAGTACTTAAAACGATCGAGAGCTGCAAAACCATTTCGGTCCGTGGTACAAACGCTATTTTTCACCACATTATACCCTATTACCACTATTCACCACAATAATAATGAAAACTGATAGTAAACACAACTACAACTTTAAGGTTATGTGAAGAAATAATTTGAGGAATCAGCAAAAATAAAAATAAATAGTTGCTAGACAACGGTGACAATAAAACAATTCTATTGCAATGCTATGGATACTGATTGTGTATTTATGCATTCATGTTTTAAGAAAGTAAGCGGGCAGCTGATTTTGCGGCCATAGGGATGTAAAAACCTGCTCGGTCCCCAAATGACGATGACAGCTAGCATGGCCAGCAAAACGTAACTTTCAGCCACCAATTAACGTATGTAATACAGCCAAAAACATCATAGTGTGGTGAAAAAATACGTTAAATAGTTTTACGTGTTTATAAAAACAGAGTTTTATTTGTCCAATTTAAATGGACACCAAATCGATTAATATTTGATCCAAAGGTTTTTCTTTACTTTTAGGAGTACCTATATCACTCCCAAAAATTGAAAACGTAAATAAGTTCTTTTTAAAATCTTAATTTTAACCGAAACATAATCAGTAACCTCAGTTTTAATTGATAACGATTGAAATAATCCCGATCCCCATAAGGGGGTCTCACAGTTACATATGAGCGGCTTTGTTTAATAATCACAGTCCATCCCTGCTTAGTCCGACCCGGGCAGGGTTTACGATGCAGATAACAGTGGTCTGTGTTATTTGTACATCGGATATACCAGCTTGTGGTTGTATATACAACAATCACCACTCCCAGTTGTAATGCCATTTTTCAAATTATTAAACTAGTAGGAATCAGAATAAAAATGTTATAAATACTCTTGAAGAAAATTTGTCCAAACTCAAGCCATTTTTGGCAACTAGTAATTAGCATTAAACTTCGGTGCGAGAGTTAGAGGTTCGATTCTTGGTAAATCCAAAACTGTTAAGAGTTTTTTTTTCAACGGAGCAATTTCCGTCATGAGTGTTTATAACCTTTTTATTCTAATTTCCACTACTTAAATAGCTTAGGCCATTACTTCTCTGTGCTTAGGCTTAGTACTCACTTCTTGATGCTTGTGCTGAACAATAAAATCAATTTGTTTTGTGTCTTATATAATAATCAACATATATAAACTCATCTTTGGTTGGAGGTTTATACAGATTTAACCCCTATTAAAAAAGTAAAGCTGATACATAATCTGTTCCTTGCCAATTACTACACTTCATTATTTGCTACATGCTACATTATTTTTATGTATGTAAAAAAATGGATTTATTGATTATCTCAACTAGTTGAGTATTTACAGTAGGATCTGTTCGGAAAATCATTGCCTCACTACTCAGGGACTTCAGTTAGGCATTTACAACTGCTTACCATTACTATAAACACATTTCATACAACCTCTGAACTATTTACTAAGACTGGTTTTATTTGATTTTACAAAACATTACTTTTACACCATATCTATACACCCTGTATATGTGAAAAATAAACCGAAATCACTTTCTACAGTTAAGCAAACAACGGATAACAAGATGATTTTTTCCTTTATTACTATCACAAGAATAAAAATACTAAAACAAAATATAAATGAGAATGTATCAATCCTTCTTAGACAAGGAAACTTAAGTGGGCCAATCACTTAGCCTCAGTTGAAAGGATAAAGGAAACCAATGCGAAGAAACTCAAGTGAACAAAACGGAAAACGAAATTTGTTCCTGATTCAGAACCTATTGTTTCCTCCTACTTAGTTCCCTGACTCTGCTTATTAAATATAAAATAATAACGAAACTTTTTCGCTTTTGTTTTTCATTCAAACTAAATATTTTCTAAAGATTTAAAAAATATTGATTATGATTATTTGTTGAATAAAATGTTCTTTTCAGTTTGTTTCACAAGAATACCTTTTGGAAATAATTTTATCACGAGGTTAGATTTGTCTAATAATTTACATAAACAATAAACTCTAGGATAATGTTTTTGGTTCTGAGATGCAAAACAAAACGTCATACACCTATTAGGTTTTACTATGAAGACGACGTTATAACAACTATCCAATCGTAAAATTGTCCAAAATAACCAATTGAATGGTAAATTGAAAATAACCAAGATCGAGCGAGAATATAAACATATTCCGTAAACGTGATTATAAACGTTAATTAACTGTTGTTCTTTTGAAACAACATTTTGCTCTTTTTTCAATAAAGATCAAATACATGGTTTCAACCAACAATTAATTGTATCTTTGTAATTAAAATGCGTATCTTCATTACATAAAGCTTTTAACATCAGGAGCGTTTTTAATTATTTTTCGTAATTATGTTTTGATATTTTAACGATGCAGCTCTCAACTCGTCCCGTATAAGCTTTTCAAGTACATTTTATTAGTTAATTTGTAATTAATTGATATAAGTGAAAATATCTTTAACTTATTTCAATTTGCATATTTGGTAGGATAAACACATAAACTGTGAAGTATATTTTTAAATGTATACATAAAGAACCACCGGTACCATTGAATATAAAGGTCAAATAAAAGGATTACCTTATCCAACCACAGTTGCTGGTATGTCAACTAGTTTCGTTCCTTTGAACTTCGTCAGGTCTTTGTATGCAACCACATCATCAATGTATAAATACATGTCAGAAGATTCTTTAAAATACTGTCAATATCACAATAGTCAAAACTAGTCATGTTGATCAATTGATTAAAATGGAATAAAAAGCTATAAAACTGGTTAAAACTGTAAAGGCTGGCCATCACTGTCTTATCACCGTCACTGAGTAAATAAAACTGGCTGAATCATGAGGTGTTTTCTTCTCTCCAGTGCCACCTGTATTTCAGTTTGGCTTGTTCTTCCTATTTTATACTTCTTTGATTTGGAGCTTGTCAATATATGTATCAAATATAATATTTGACTGTATAGAAGTCTGATCATTTAAAATGTTAAATGGGTCGAGTTTTTTTTTATTTTTTTATCAATTTAAAATGTAATCTAACATTGTTTAGATTTAACATTTTTTGCAATAGAATATTTACTGAGCTATTTGTTTCAACAAACACTCTAAAACTATTTATTTATTCCCCATAAAACTAACACGGTATTCTTTTTATTTTCCCACAAACCATTAGATAAACAGCAATACTACTGTTATGACTTTCCAACAAATAGCATCCGTTGAAAAAAAACCTAATTAATACATAATGAAAACGTCTGAAAAGCTTCTACATATTGAAAGGTACAACCTTAGAACGGAACTTTTCACGCCGGAGCTAAAGTTATCATACAAGGATATACAAGTGTATTACGCTTATCGAAAGTTGTCTTCAAATCCAAGTACGAGAAAGGTAACAGTATCGCTTGTATCTGGATTTGAGAATGGAGATGTAACAAATAAAATGCGAAATCCACTCAATGAAAATCTTCCCGGATCACTTTCGCTGAGGCTGGTAACATCATATTTTTCACAAAGGTTGTTTTAAGACAAAAAGTGTCATGTTTGTATAAGCCATGTTCATTGATATTATGTAATTTAGGATAAGAAACAAAATCACACCTAGAATAGTTCTAAATATTTTTTTCTTTCATACATTTCCTCATATTTCATATGCGAATACACGAGTATTTGTGTTAACTAGTGTGCCTGTTGCTCAAAATCGAGCAATTGTCGAGTACCGTTATCATACAGGCGTTATTTAAAACTGCAGTAATAACAGTCATAATTTTCGATTTCGATCAGTTTAAAAGACTCGAAGCTTATGTGACTAATTGATATACTCACTCTTTTAATAACGGGTTGAAATGATAAAAACTTATCGTAAAAATATGTTGTCATTTTTTAGAAACCGGCCTTATTTTTTAGTGTTTTATACAAATGTTTCCCGACTAATAGCTTTTACCAGTAGCCTAAACATTTCCTGCATGTATTCATTTGATCCGACATTAGGTAGGTTTTCTTTACCACTGTGACAACATGATTTGTATATTCTTCATGATTTTTTTACTTGCAAAATAAGTTGCATAGCAGAACTGGTAAAAATTATTCATCAAGTGATTGTGTATCTGGATTCCTTACTGTTAGATCAGGCCTCTCTTCTAATCTTCTCATACGTATAAGATTTCCTCTTAACCTCCTCCTGTTTTTAATATTTCTTTCTTTAAACTCAAGAAATTGTCTGTTCTTCCTACAAAACTGATTAATTGTTTGGATTGGTTTATAACCTCCTGAATATTACAAACATTAATATTTACTCCCAAGAAGCCTGGTGATTGTCTTTTTATATACAGCTGTTTTTTTTTTGTTTTTTTATTTGTTCAATTGTAATTCTGATGGTGAAACCCCAAACTTTGATGGGTCTCACGCCCTTAAGGGTAGGAACTTTAACCTCAATGCAAAACTACAAATTGGACCGAATCTTTTGACACCTTAAACGTTGAAATTGGTCCATAAATAAGGGAGGAGTAGTGTTAACAAAAAACAGCCCTCACGTATTAATTTAAGAGATGATAGTATTTTTCGACAGATTTTAGTGCACGCTTGGTTCTGCTATTAAGAACTCTTGTTGGTTGAGGTATGGATTGCCTACGAATTTTTGCTAAATATATAGTGATTCTCGTAGACCTTTTTTATTTATATGTTAAGTAGGATTACGATTAGTTTATATGAATTATTTCTATAAATATTTGCTCGATAGAGACTGTTTTATTTATTGCAACAACATAACGCCACAAGTTATTCCATTACCGACCATTACAGCTTCCCTTGTATCAAGGTTTATCTATCTTGGGTGGCTAAATCAAGATAATGGAGACATAAATTACTACAAGGTTCGCCACGACACAGTACTGACTTGGTCGTTTTGCTGAGGAATAGCTATAGTCCCTGGGCATGTACGAGGTTAGAAAATGTGTATAGGTAAATTTTTTAGAGAAACTCAACCATTTTATGATAAATGCGTCAATAAGTGTAACTGCGAAAGATATTTTGAAAATGGATGCGGCATTTAGTAGTCATATTCTCCGCTCATTTAATAATTCCTAGTACTGTACTAAAAAATGCTCATACGTATAAACTGTGTTAAAAAAACTTAAACACCCATTTTCACAAAGAAAACACCTAATGATGCTATCCAACATCATGGTTGGTGAGTCGGTGGCTCAGTTGGTAGCGTCGCGGCCTTTGGGTCCAAGGCAGTAGTGTTGGTTCGGATCCTGGTCACTGCCACAAACTTTTATCAGTACAGTTCACCTTTGTACTGTACCGGCTCATCCCTTCCTTTGCTGGATACGTTCCACGCACAGATCTGTAGTCT
The DNA here is from genome assembly GCF_028750875.1 of Macrosteles quadrilineatus. Classification (NCBI taxonomy): domain Eukaryota; kingdom Metazoa; phylum Arthropoda; class Insecta; order Hemiptera; family Cicadellidae; genus Macrosteles; species Macrosteles quadrilineatus. Next base: position 14,182,144 of record NW_026542597.1, read on the forward strand.
ATATGGACGGGCAAATGCAAGGTTAAAAGAGGTGGCCAACCTCTTAAAAAAATAAATAAAAACTAACTAGGCCAACTAAGGCTCAAAGTAAGCTCACAAAGTGTTGTGAGTGAAGTGAGTGAACAAAAGACCAGCGTTTGAAACATTTTATTGCAAAAATTTCCATGACGCAAATTACAAAACTGAAAATTATAGTTTATTCGTTAGATGATGTCTGATTTAGACATCAAACAAGTAACAATTAACTTTATTCCAACAGTACTACATAGGTCATATCCAACGTTAGACATGGAGGGTTGTTTGTATAATTTTTTCTACCGTAGAATCAATGTATAATAGAATGTTTAATCTCGCTTTGTAGTTTAATTTATTTATAGCGTTCTGTTGAACCAAGCCAGTCGCCCAATGCAATGAGAACCAGGCTAAACTAAGCCTACTGCAGGGTAGGATTAGGTAGTGTTGTACTGATAAATTGCAATCCAGAATCAAAGCCTGTCTACTCTATGATTACATTTCAATTAGTTACCATAATATTGTAATTTCATCCTTTTTGCAACCTATTCAAGATTGCACTTGAGGTACGTGTGCGCAACTTCAGGAAACGAAAATCAAAAGTTCCATTGCGTAAAATAACAAGTCTTCTAAAAAGTATGTTTTCCTTGCCAAGAAGTTTTTTAGATACCAGTGCAGTCATCTCATATTATATATAAACAAAATTTAGCAAAATTTGTATTAAAATAATCAACTTTTTATACTTTTCATTTATTTTCAGCATTAGCCAATCTATAATCTAAAACATCTAGAACAAACCTAACCTAAACCTTCGCCAATTTTTTTGTTAATATCTTTATTTCATACTTTGCCTAGGCATTCTATGGAATACCTACTACAATACTTGGCAACACTATACTTAGTTAAAGTGTTATACAACCTACTATCAAACTATCACGCTAAATTACACCCGCTATGATTTCTAAATAATAAAAGTCCATCTGTTGATATTTTTTGACGAATAAAAAGCCAATCAATCTAATGTTGACTTTGAAAAGTTCACCATCGCTGCAGGGAAGTTAATTGTTTTTTTCTCCTCCGCTTATTAATGGAAACTCATGTGCAATTTAGAGTTGATTTAATGTTTACATAAAAACACGGTTTGTTTAGTGATTGGTGGTTCATTAAAATGCTTCATCCTTCAAAACGAATAATTGTACTTGTTTGGAATATTTTACAGTTATATAAAATTATCCTCCGCTTTTAGGACATATGAAAAACGTATAAAAGCAAAACATGTGTTTGTCATCCATTTGTCCTTCACAAAACGTAGATTTCGACTACATGTATCATGTAAGCCAAAATACCCTCGCCGCAGCAGAATTTGAACGGATGGTGTTTTTGGCCTCTGGGGACCTCAAAACGAAAAAGTAAATCGGTCCTTGGTGCAGGTATTACCATGAGACATACGGTAATAGCTTATTCCCTAAATGATAAGCTCGCTAAAAGCGAAAAATGACTGCATAATTTTTAATTAATACTATTTTTGTTGACCATAACATTAGGTTTATAATGTTTGTTCATGTTGCTCATTAATTGGATTAAAGGTGCAATACCAGTAACCAATTCGTGCAGCATTTACTAATGAAATCAGTGGCTTTCTAATGAGATTTACCAGAATACTAAACCTGATCATGCAACTGGCTTACATATCAGTTTTGCGCATAATTGCATAGTTGAATGTGATTACTGAATGCGTATTTGGACTATCAGAATGAATAATCGTGTGGGTTTATTAAGTACCCGTTCATTTTATGTATGCTAGTTGGTTGCAGATATCACACAATGTTAATTATCACACTTGACGTATATTCTTGGTTGATTGTTTAGTTGGCATCGTATGAGGGTAACTGAAATTTATACTCTGTATGATGGAACTTACTCCTGGCTAGAGGTTTACGTGGAGACTGACCGTAGTTTAAGGTCCGAGTCACAGATAGTTGGAGATGAGACAGGATCCATTACACCGACTATAACGATTAAGCGCTTAAAATTAGGATTTGTGAAGAGGGGATTACTTTGTAGACTTTATTACTTTATTTTAATACATAGTAACACAAGTAAGTGATTAAAGAAAGTAGAACTACCTCTGACGGGTAGCTCAAGACCCCCCTCAGTATAAACACACAGAAGGGTTATCGAATTTGTTAAGTGGGTTTAGAACAAGTTAGCATTACTGGATACCTGTGAACCAAAACCAAAGATTATACAAATTTACTATTAAAAGTTCCTCAAATTTCATCATTGTATTTTGTTTTTAATGCATCTTTGTTATCACGCAACATTGTTTCAGCGAGCTGATCTAGTGGTAGAGTTCGGGACTTCGGAGCCGGAGTCCCCGGTTCAAATCCCACCAATCAACAATGGATTTTATCCATGTGATAATGCCGCAACCCTCTAGGACTAGCCTGAAGTAATGTGCAAACAGTATCGGTGTGAAATAACATCCTAGGATGTAAAGGTGGGACAATAAAAAACAATGCATCTACAATGAATGTTCTATTTTGATTGATACCAGCATTAAGGTTTAATTTGTTGTTTAGTGTGATAACATATAAAATATAATCAGGGCTTAGTGGTTTAAATTAATCAATTAAAGATTACCTTATTGTTCTTGAAAAGTGTTGTTCACAATTTTGACAAAACAAATTTATGGGAACTTCAAAATATATTAATGTATTTTTTACCAAACCCACTAAATCAATTAACGATGATTAATCACATCCTGATTATGTAAATTCAAACCTAACACAAAACCTGTGACTGCAAGTTGAGTTTTAATTAATTACAGGAAGCAAAAAAGCAATCAGATCGACTGCAGTGATGGCAACCTCGCAAAATGTCAAAACGAGATAGATTGGTTTTTCGACCATTCTGAGTAAAGTAATGTGAATTTGTTTGGCTACTTAACAAAAAGGAATTCAACTGTAATCAAAGAACTGGAAAAATGTATATAACAACAACTTAAGTTTGTACACCTAAATGCATAAATCACTTGTTAACTAGCCTTTGATTTGATTGATGTCTTCTAACATTTTCCAATAAATACACGTATTTGCTAATGATTTCCAAGACTCTATTTTTAACGATTTTTCTGATAAAGAATACGTGAAAAGTCTAAATAAACTGAAATTGTAATTTGTTTGTATAATTACCTTGTTCTTAACGTTAACCCTAACAGTATATGTGTATCTTTAAATAGGCTAGGTACTTATTTTTACCTCATTTGTACATATCCGTTTGTATATTTATATATTTCTTATTTAGTACATTAAGGTATTTTAAAAATAATTAAAAATAAATAATCAACGCCAGACTACTATTCATGGTTTTAATTATTACTGAAAGCGAAAAATTAAAAACTACGAATGGACGGTAAGATTTATAAAAACGTACTTGACTGACTGCTATTTCATTTGTTCTAAAAATAACATGCCAGGTGGGTTTTGATTATAATTAATCATTGATGCCGTATCATTAGATTATGTTTTAGTTTAACTCCATTTTAGTCACGTTCGTCAAAATATGACGTGATTTCATTTATATGTAAAAATACTTGCATTGAAGGTAAATAATATTTGTTTAAGGATTTAATATTTCTGTGGCCATTTCATGAATACAATAATTGTTCGTCTATTATGACTTTTATTGTCTCTATTTTTTAAGCTCTACAAAATGGTTTGGAAAACAATTGAGAAATGTTATGCTTTTAGGGTCAAAAATGGGGGAAATATGGGGGAATAGGGGGAAAAACTCCATGGTCCAATCATGCTGGTTCGCGAACTCATTTAAGTTTATCCCGCCATACACCTATACCTTCAAGCCAAATTTCATTAAAATTGGACAAAAAGTACTCAAGTTATTGCGTTTACGATTATATATATACAGTAGGTACTGTGTGTATAAATTGTTGAACTAATAGTGTTTTTTGCCTCAAAATGGAAAATTAAATCGGTCCCGGGCCTAGGTCTTACCGTGCCACCTACGGTAATAGCTACAGTACTTCCCTATAGGGAAATTCGCTAAAAGACCAGAGTTTGGACTGATTTCTTACAAATGACATAACATAGTCCACTGGCGTTCAAACGCAAAAATGTTTAGATACAAAACCAGATAACAAAGTAAAATTAATAAAATTAGACTACCACCACTTAATTCTGATTTTACACTCTGACTATAATAACAATGTTCACATGATGTTATAGAAAATATAAAACATTCGAAAACATTAATTATTAGATATTTTAAGCTCCCTGGTTGGTTTAAACAAATGGTAGGTATGATTTTAAGTAACTTTTAGGTTTAATGCAGTTTTTGTGTAGACCTATTGTAATCCTATAAATATCACCTCTAAGTATTATATTTTAGGACAAATACGTTGCTACTTAAAATAATCTTTAGAAAAAGACAGCTGGGTCCAGTTTTGAACCGCTACAGAAAGCTACAGACTCATAATTAAGTACATTTTCATATAAATAACACTGAAAGTAATAATATTGTATGTGCTTCTGCTGAAACTTCCATAAAATTGAAAGCCCAGTCTGTTTTACACAAGCAACTGTTCCCCGGACACAATATTATGCCAATTTGACGGTCGTTGGTTTCGGTTTCACTAATTACAGCTGTTTGCATAAACCCGGCGTTAGAAACAGCCTTACAGCTCTTGTTATTTACACCACAGTAGTAACATATGGGGGGTCGAAGTATTTAAGTCTACTGATTTGAACATTTTAACATTGGGAAAAAAATTTCGTAGATATATTTTTTACTATCTGTTACTCGAGGGCTTCACCCGTTTGACTTCGTAAGTATTTTTTAGAAACCAAAAATTAGCCACCATACCGGCACTTATCGGAGCTTGTTTTTTTTATATTTAGTTCAAACTAGTGTCCCTGTTGCTCGAATTCGAGCAATTGCTAAGTATTACAGGCATTATTATTTTAAAAACAAATAACAGTCATAATTTCTGATGACTTTAACAGATTCGTCTCAAATATTTTGGAAATACTCATGATGTAGGTACATAACAGATCAATATAATCACAATTTCTTGTAAATATCTTATCATATTTCAAAAGCATATCTTGTTTTTTAGCGTTTTCTACAAATAGCCTTACTCATAGCCGCATTAGGTTGCCCATAATAATGATTATAAATTAAAAAAAATTATATGTCTTCTCCTTGGTGGTGTTGTATGACTTTTCTATGTTTCCATAGTTTGCAAATCGGCTCTTTCAATGATTACTAAGAAATGCAGTAGGCTACAGTGTTAATTCAGTTTTCTTTTTAAGATATCAATTTATCCAGGCTCTCTCGCTTTTTTCCATTGTAATATTTACACCAACCCAAATTCAAATAGTAAACATTTCATTTCAACCAAGTCAATAATTGTTTGTAGCAAACTGTTAAATTAGAAAACTTATTGACTGTATACAATTAACATATTTCTTCTTCTCACTTTTAATTTCTGACAACAGCTGGAGTTTCAAAACAATGTTTGTTTCCCATGTTAATCTTATGGGGAAATACGAAACTTTAAAGGGCCCCAGGGCCTCACTCTCTAATTATATTCCTAAAAAGAAAGTTTCCTGCACAACTTCACGTTACGCTCTTTCCAATGAGACTAAAAACATGTCAATCGGTTCAGCAGTTTCGGAGGAGTAATTGTCACAAAAATCCTGCTTGCGTATTAAATAAGTAATAGATTAGCTGTTGTCATAAATTCAAATAAAAAAATAATAGTGCTGCCAAGTTATTGAGCATTACAGAACCAACCTGTTTAATTAAAATATCTGTTAAGATTGATTAATTTCTTTTTTAATACGAATCCTCATAAGGTTAACATGGGAAACTCCAGAGCCACTGGGCTGGCGTCCTAAAGTCCGATCAGTATAAACACTACTTAGTTTTCCTATTAGTTTTTCATATTAATGCCTAAAGAATCAGTGTACCAAATACAGTCTCCTAGGTAACCTAAAGGGAAGTAGGAGAACTAGTGATGAGTGAGTCAGTAAAAGATGTTGTTTGTCATTGCATTTACGCAGTGATGCAAAAAACGTCTTAATAGCCTTAGTCTTGATAAAATCAAAGCCTAAGAAAACGTAAAAATGCAAATGATTCCTAAACCTATGCAATTTAGATGTAAAGTGTCTTGTCTTAACATGAACTAAAATTGGTAGGTAGGACAATAGAAACCTTGCAATTACCTTATTCAACAGAGTTTCTTCTGTATCCAAGGTATGTTTCCAGATTACTTTGCGAGATAATACTGCTATTTTACGACAAATTTGTCAAAATTATTATAACCACTGATACAACACGATTCAGGATATTTATGTGTAGAATATATAACCACAAAACAACACATATCCAATTTAGTGTGAACTCTACGAATCACCGACTACAAAATACACTGTAATAAAGACTGCATTGTTGAACAGCTGTTTGCTAAACGTGAATATTACAAAAATGTATCATTCATGCTATCCAAGTTGTTCATTTTATTATCAATTAAAGCTTCGTTATTTTTATACTAGACAATGAAATCAAGGTACCTACTCATCAGTAAGTACATATTTTGAAGACATTATAGCCTACTAATACTACACATCATGATCATGTATTAACAAAGTGTTCAATGTTGTGGAAGCTACTAAACCTAGATTGAATTATTTTACAAGATCAAAATCTACTTACGTATTTGTTACAAGGTCCATGCTGTACGTAAGTGTCAAGCTTATTGTCAGGTCATCTTCAGCACCACACACACCATACACATATTTTAAATATACCACATCGAACAATGTTTGTCAAATAATCAACCACCACGTATACACAGAAATTAAAGTAGTTAAACACAACTGAACACCCTCGCATTATTTTATTTAGAAGTAACATGTTTCGGACACGAGTTCATTTTCAAACATATATAGCGAATACTTAACTTTTTGTTTACATTATTTGTTTTGTGTAAATAATATGGTTACAGATGATTTTAAAAGAGACAGGATTTTGAAAATTTTGAACTTTCCTGTTAAAGGGAACATTCATTACTATCGATGATTTTCTTTTTGATATACCGATTTACATTACGAATTGACAACTGATCTTGTTTAGGCTAAAAGTCTATTATATGGATTAAGAAATGAAACTGTTGTAAGTTAAGCTAACCTAACATAACCAACCAAACTTGCTGTGCCATTTAAAAATTCCGTTTGATAACAGTAAAGGCAAATAAAACACGGCATTTTTAAATGTTACAGCAAGTTTGGTTAGTTATGTTAGGTTATTTTTTTAGAACAGTTTAATTGTATTATTGTTTGTTGATACTGGACAAAATTTATCGTATTTGTCAGCTGATATGTTTCAATTTGTTAATATCGATATATCGAAAAAAATCATCGATAATAATGAATGTTCCCTTTAACAGGAAAGCTAACAAAATTTTCTGTTAGCTATTGAATATTTAATTGTAAAATTTAATGAAGTTTGAAAATAAACTCATGACCGGAACATTTCCATAAAAATATAATAGTGTCAGGGTACTCAGTTGTGTTTAAACTACTACTTTAATATACCAGCAGCCCTATTTCCTGAACACCTAAATCAAAATATATACACAGAAATAAACATTTAGTGCTAGTAGTTTGCCAGTATTTGCGTTCGCATGTGTGGACTCGTCGAGACCTGGCTACAATGGGAGAGTGACGTCACAGTATCAGCTGACTGACGGTTAGTTTCAATTTCGTTATCTAATTAACAAAACAGCTGATTTTATTGCCGTTACCTCTCGGATATGTTTGTACATACAGTAATTTCTCCCATACTTCAGCTCTACTTTTCTGACCACAAAATTTCAAAATATTTAATTATTTCTCCAAACTAATTTTTGTCAATGGTATTTGACTACGCTGTGTAACAACCTATTTTGTTGGGTGGAATTTTGTTTCATCAATTAATGAACTAGCATTTGGTTTTTAAATTCTTGTATTTTGTTGGGGGCAAAGGTCTTGTGTATTAACTGAGGCTGGTACATCATGTATATGAATGCTGCAAGTTTTATGTTTTATGTTGTACTGTATGTTTTTACGTTTAAAACTTTTCGTGCTACCATTTGATTTTCAATAGATGCTAAATTCATAAATATTTTGGTTATTTAATTTGGATCTATAGACAGTAGTTGTTGGTTTTTTGAATTTTATTTTTATTTTGATAGTTATTAATGTTGTTGAGAGTTCTTACTTGATATTTTTTTTAATACACATAATTATTTAGATTTACAACTATATAGATTTTAATCGTTTTTTATTACAGTATAATTTATTTAATTATGAGTCTGACAACATTAGTATTTAATTATTTCATTTTCAATAATTTAAATACCATTGTTGTACACTAATGTACTATTGAAATTAATGAATCGGTCATAGTTATTAATTGAACAGTACAAACACAATGTCCCAAGCATAATCCAACACGTATGGTATCAGTTAGTTATAGCTAATGTATCCTGTGTTGAATAGCAATACAATATTGAGCATAACCCAGGCAAAAATCAAACCTATTAAAATACATCTCGATTGCAATTCCAAAATCGCTAGGTATTCTGATTTAGAATGTTTAGATTAATCCGTTAACGTATAAATCACACGCAGGACTTTTTGATCAACATATTTTACATCACTTTTACTACAATTCAGCGTGTGTTTCGACCAATTTACCATCCATATAGCCAAGCCTACGTCTCGTTACGGTTAATTAGGGTGCCATTAAAATGTAAATGATGCCTCGCATAGCTTTTATGTTTTATCACAGGTTCGTTGGCTTTTAGTGAATTTCCCACATAGAGAATAAGCTATTACCGTAGGTTTCGTGGTCAGAACTAGACCCGGGACCAATTTACTTTTTTGTTTTGAGGTCCCCAGAGGCCAAAAACACCATCCGTTCTAATTCATACATAGTCCGTAACTCGAGCAAAAATGGTCAGATTTTGATAAAATTTGGTACAAACGTGCACACCTACATTTATTCAAACGAGTTCGCGAACCAACATGATCGGACTATGTGAACGAGGGTTTATGGGGGGTCTATATAGGGTAGAAATTAGGTTTTCCCATTTTTACCCAAAAAAACAAAAAAACATAGCAATTTCTTTCCAAACAATTTTGTAGATCCCAAAAAAACAAATAATTTTGTATATTGAAGCATTATTGTATTCTCAACGGTTACGGAAAAAATCACAAAAAGTGTAAATTTAAAATTCCCATGTTATTCTTATGGAAAATAAGTCAACTGTTGTAGTTTGCTTGTTTAAAAACATATTTTGATCAAATTTGGAAAATACGTTTATTTCTAAGTAAAATATTTACTTTTTACAACAAAAAAACACTTTTTTATCCTCCCTTTTGCAGCAAAAATAAGTACTCGTTAAACTAATTCTGTTTAAATAGGGAATACATGTGATATTTTTAAGGAGGCATAGTGTAAATCCAATCAAGCAAATGGAAATTCGCTTTGTCTGCACGATTGCACTGGTGGGGGTATTTTTATGTCTACAGTATATTGTAACTCGATGGTCTTCTGTAGTGTTCAAGGGATTGTCTGAGTAGCCGAGTGGTTATAGTGCTCGCCTTCAAATCTAAAGGTCACTGGTTCACTAGAGTCTAAACCTTCGCTAAATCATCATGATGTTGTCCCCTGGTACTGCGGAGTGGGGGAAGCAAAGCATTCTATTGGCTGAGGGAACACCATTACCGCAACGATACGGTTTATAGCCACCGGCCTCGGTGGTCTAATGGATAACGTGCCGGGCTGACGATCTGAAGGTACCAGGTTCGAATCTTCTCGGTGGCACTAACTTTTTGTCTAAGATTTTTGCATTATCAGCAAGTTTGGTTAGTTTGGTTAGGTTATGACAGTTTAATTTGTTAATTAAAACATTATAAAATTCAATTTGAGCTATTATAATTTTAGAACTATTTTTTTTCTATTAGTAAACCTTGTTCGATTTTTCATTATCAGCAAGTTTGGTTGGTTTGGTTAGGTTATGACAGTTTAATTTTACAATTAATAAATTCTAAAATTGAATTCAAGGCATTTATAATTTTATTTTATGAACAGAACTATTTTTTCGATTAGTAAACCTTCATTCGATTATTATTTTATATATTTTTTATATAATCAGCATGTTTGGTTGGTTAGGTTAGTTTATGACAGTTTAATTTTATAAATATTCATTTTTTAACTTATTGAAAAACTGTAGCATAGGTTTATGCATGTAAAACAACGCGGGCTTGTTTGGACGCCGTCTAGAGGGGAGGTGGAGGGAGAATCATTTCCCCCACTCCGCAGCGCCAGGGGACAACATCGTGATGATTTAGCGAAGGTTTAGACTCCAGTCACTGGTTCGACTCCAAGCGCAATGTTTGCCAGACCCAGTCAATCACCAAAGATGCTTTCTAACATCAGGTTGACGTTGGGTAGTAACAAGACCGGGGTTTGGGCTGTTCTCTAATAAAAAAAAACATAAATAAATTCCACTGACGTAAATATACACACAAATATACCCCCGCCGCAGCAAACCTGCAGACTAGGCAAATTTTAATTAATCTGATTTAATTTTCACTATGATACCTATTTCCTAAACGAGAACGAGACATATTTATTCCCCATTTAAATAACGATAGATTTAACGAGTACCTACTTAGGTTTGCTTCTATGGGGAAGGTAGAAATTTTACTCTGTGTGTTTTAATGTTACAGAAAATTAAATGCTAAACTGTTCCAGATTTGTAGAGTGTCAGTAGCGATGTCGACGCATGTAGACCAGCAATTTCGACATGTTACTCACTCTACATTTAACACTGCCGAGCCTAATGTGCTGGTAGTCAATTACACATCCAATAAAATGCAAATGACGCTAGTGTTTACATTAACACCACACCAAGCTTTGGAGGTGAAATCAAATTAGGTACCTGTTGTGTTAGGGAAATAAGTAGTAGATTAAATCACTTTTTTACTTTGTTTGAAACAAAGTGTTTAAATAAAAACGTCTCTTTATGTTTTATAAGATACTAGCTGGCCCGACAGACGTCGTCCTGTCCTAATGTGGTTTTATGTCAAATGCTCGTTCATTTTCAAGATAAGCTCGTTCGCATGGCTCAATCACATCCCGGTTGAAAATCGTTCGCCACGCTCACTCCCCTTTAGGTTGGAGCTCGTTCGCTGCGCTCACTTGCCTTCAGTTTAGCTCGTTCGCTACGCTCACTCACCTTTTGGTTGCAAATTAGCTGTTATTATAAATTAAAAAAATAATAGTGCTGCACCCTGTTGGTTAACATATTCACTTTTTAATGCTATTGAACATCACAGAATCAAATTGTTTAGTTGAACCATCCGTTAAGATTCTTTAATTCCATTTAAATATGAGTACTCATAAGGTTAACATGGGAAACTCCAGAGCCACTGGGGCGGAGCCCTTTTGACGGATCTGCACCAAACTTCACACAAACCATCCTTGAATAATGCTTAATAATGCCTGAAAGTTTCTTTACAATCTGTCAAGCGGTTTCGGAGTCCATAAAGGACAAACAAACAAACATACATACATACATTGGATAGATGCTACTTTGAAGTGAGACAGATTACGAGGTTAATATGTTTGTTTTGTTGGGTTTTTCAAATCATTCAACATTTAAGATCACAATTTCGTATATTTATCTGTATTCTTGATTACTTTGTGCATCAACTAGAGGAATTAACACAGCAAAGCCAGGTTTAGTTAAGCCCTAGGCTAAGACCTTAAGATATAAATTAACTTAGGGGAATGTCTCTGCCTATATCAGCCAATACAATATAAATTCTGAATATTAACTTCACTTTTTATAGAGCTATGTAATTTAATTCACGGCGTTGCAGAAACCAGAAACCAGCGTCGTATCATCCCATATCTGGCCAGATCTCGGGAATTCAGTGCAAGAACGTTCTAAGTCCAATGTAGGGATCAGGAGCGCAGAGAGCGGTAGGCGACAGAACAGAGTCCCAACAATCTATATATTAAATACACAGTTGTAACACTGTTTTCTCAGTAATTACTGGACCGATCCACAAGATCTATGTGTCAATTTAAAGGGGATAATGCAAAGATTTGCCGAACTTCATACGTATTCCAATCTTTTCGATATAATTACCCCAAAGCAGTAAACAACTACGATTCGGTCTGATGACCAGCGTGACTGATTAAAATTGAATGCCATTAACATATTTTTTTTCATACATATCTACATTCTCCTAAATCTAAATTTTTTAATTGTTATAACATAAGTGTTGGAATAAATATTTGATTACATACATAATGTTTAATTTACCTACACCAATTAGTTCATATAAACTGTATTTTTAAAACTTATTTAAACTCAAACATCGCCAATACAAGTTCAAGAAGTCTGCGATGTTTCATATAAACGACAGTATTGATCGTTTGATCGTTTGAGTATTACAAGACATCCCATCTATATGGATCAGCTGTCGCCAATTTTTTACTAAAAAATAATGTAGTTCTGTGAGCCAGTCACAGATTGCACTAGTGTCTAAAACTCTGTTTTGTACCTCATTTTTCGTTACTGACTTAGTTGCTGGGTCACAACAGTTGCTATAGCTCATAATAAGTCATTCCATCAGTTTGACTTGGTAAACACCATCATGTAATTGGCAGAAATCAGTAATTTAAATCAGCGCAATCTGTAGGTGGCTCACATCAACTAAGACAAATTTTATTAAAACCCTGGCTACAACTTTAACATGGGGATGGAATGTCTACTTCTGTATCCAATACCATACTCAAATGCTAAACCAGCGATGTCGACGCATGTAAACCAGCAATTTCGACATGTTACTCACTCTACATTTAACACTGCCGAGCCTAATGTGCTGGTAGTCTACACATCCAATAAAATGCAAATGACGCTGGTGTTTACATTAACACCACACCTAGCTTTGGAGGTGAAATCAAATTAGGTACCGGTTGTGTTAGAGAAATATATCGTATATTAAATCACTTTTTTACTTTGTTTGAAAAAGTGTTTAAATAAAAACGCTTCTTTATGTTTTATAAGATATGCTACTTTGAAGTAAGACAGATTACGAGGTTAATGTTTGTTTAGTTAGGTTTTTTAATCATTCAACATTTAAGATCACAATTTTGTAAATTTATCTGTATTCTTGATTACTTTGTGCATCAACTAGAGAATTTAACACAGCAAAGCCAGGTTTAGTTAAGCCCTAGGCTAAGACCTTAAGATATAAATTAACTTAGGGGAATGCCTATATCAGCCAATACAATATAAATTTTGAATATTAACTACACTTTGTATAGAGCTAAAGTATTCACGGCGTTGCAGAAACCAGCGTCGTATCAACCCATATCTGGCCAGATCTGGGTTGATCGGGAATTCAGTGCAAGAACGGCGTAAGTCCAATGTAGTGATCAGGAGCGCAGAGAGCGGTAGGCGGCAGAACAAAGCCACAACAATCTTCTACATTCTACAGTAAGTACTATTACCAATGAATACACAATCTATAAATATATAGTTTTGTGTATTCATTTCTATTACCGTTGACTTTGGTAATGCCAGACTAATAATTTTATGGACAATCAGGTGCTTGTTTTGTTGTGTAATTAATTTATGTCCGATTACTTTTGAGTGCTCTCAAGTAAAAAAAATTTTTCTCTCATTTTTTAATTATTTCACAACACGAGCTTCATTCGGTTACAAATATTACATGAGGACAAAGTATTAGTTTAATATCTAATATCGTTTTATTTGGCTACACTAGTTTGATTCGATGTTGGTGAAATAGTGAGGAATAAACGTAAACACGCGCTCTAAAAATATCGTACTGAAACGCGACGAAGAAATTACATAAAACGTCCTCTTTAACGCCGACCTGATTCATGAATGAGAAATTGTTTTTTTTTTCTACAATCACCCAACAAAGTGGGCTTACTTGCACAGATTACAGTACAGAAAGCCTTACTTTGGTGCACAGTTTTTACTTTGGCGCACACCAGTATTCCAACCAAACAACACAGAAGAGCGTGATTTTATCATGCACGTAATCCGTGTACGTTTGAAAATAGTTGTATTAGAGAAATAAGTAGTAGATTAAATCACTTTTTTACTTGGTTTGAAAAAAAGTGTTTGGATAAAAACTCCTCTCCATGTTTTATAAGATATGCTACTTTGGAGTGAGACAGATTACGACGTTTAATGTTTGTTTTGTTAGGTCTTTTTTATTAATTCAACATTTAAGATCACAATTTTTTAAGATATAAATTAACTTAGGAGAATGCCTCTATCAGCCAATGCAATTTAAATTCTGAAAATTAACTACACTTTGTACAGTATATAGCTAATGTTTAATTCACGGCGCTGCAGAGGCCAGAGACCAGCGTCGTATCCCATCTGGCCAGATCTGGGTTGATCGGGAATTCTCAGTGGAAGAACGTTGTAAGTCCAATGTAGGGATCAGGAGCGCAGAGAGCTGTAGGCGTCAGAACATAGCCCCAACAATCTTCGAACAAGCTTCTGCTACAATAATACAAACCACTGGCTATATTACCGTTGACTTTGGATATTGCAAGACTAATCATTTTATTGTACGAAATTACTTGTTTTTTTTTGTGATTTATTTCCGGTTACTTTTTAGTGCTCTCGTATAAAATGTATTTATTCTATTTTTGTATATATTTCACAGTACGAGCTTCATTCGTTGGTTACAAATTAATATCTGAGGACAAAGAATTAGTTTATCGTGTCATTTGGCTACAGTCTCAACGTTGGTGAAATAATTAATGAGAAACAAACGTAAAAACGCGCTCTACAAATATCGGACTGGAATAAGCCTTGAAATTGTGAGTTCACCAATGAAAGTGTCAATTGTTACAAAAAATCTGAAAGTGTTGTTCGTAAATAATCATATTTGCAATAGCAATAGATAACATTATATCCGTATCATTTACTAAGTTTTTAATGCTGAAAAATCCAAACCTTTCGAAGCATCCTGTTTTGGGTTCAAAGCATTCATTAATCCAATCCTCAAATTTTGAATTAAACGTATATAAAGCCTACAGAATTTCGAAAAAAATTCAATTAAAACAAGTTATTTTGAGAACTAGCCTACTTGAAACCGTAGTGGATCAAGTTTCTTTGTTCGATATGATTACTAAACCCTTTAGGCTAGGCATATTAGGAATATAAGTGGCAGTTAGCGGAAAGTTTAGGTACAGTCCTAATCACCATTGTTCTTTATGTTTTTTGGGTCGCTGAACACGAATATGAGGTTTGCTGACAGATATTATGCCCGGAACATTGTTTTTTTTTTACGAAAAAAGTCAAAATTCGGGTATTTTTTTAGGTTTTTGGGCTAAATCTTGGTGTAAATGGGTTTTCTGAAAATACCCGGGTTTGTAAAACTAAAAAGCATAAAATTTACTACAAGTTTCATATATAACACTTGTTTCTACGACAAACCGTTACGTCACTAGAGCACACTAAAAATAGGTAAAAATACCAAAAATGTAAATAAACGCTAAATCGTGCCATTTTACATTTAGTCAGAGAAATATAGGATATGACCTTAAAAAAATTTCAAGAAAACGTTTTATGGTTTTCTTTTGTAGTGTTGGGTCTGCAGAGTGACATACTAAAATTTGCCAAAAATCGGTCCACAGGAAACCACCTAAAATCACGATTAAAAATGGCGGCTTTTCCCAACATTGGTCAAGTTTGAAAAAAAGATACCACATGCATTCTTTGTTTAAAACTCTTTGAGATATTGAATTGGGACGGCCACCGATGTTTATTGGGTGGTTAGTACTTCATTTCAATAGCAAACTCATTTTTGGCCGCCATCTTGGATCCGCCATATTGGATATAGATAAAAATATGTAAAAGTAATGATAACGTTGTGACACATCATTACAAACTAGATTTTCATGCTGATGTCAATGCCGAAATCCGTTTTAAAATATCTTTTTACGTTTTGAGGATATATTCAAACGAAAACTCTTCCCCATACTTTTCTTATGGACGTTTCGTACTTCCGTAGATTTTTTAAGAGAATTTTTCTTACATCTCCAGTTCTGATCAACGCTTGCAGTTCAGTCTAGCTTTTAAATATTCTGTGATGTAAGGGCTTTCATTTGACCTATTGATCATTCAAATCGAACTAGTTAGAGATGAGCTACGATCCTCAAGACAATATTAAATTTAACTTTTTATAAATATTTTTTTTATTCAAAGATTTATATCTCGGGTTGTTAATATGTCACCAAGTTATTTGTGGTCTCAAATTACTCATTTAATGTTTGGCTTTATTTTGATTAATCATTTAATAAAATCTGACAACTTTGAAATGAGCCGTGTGCCTTCTTTTAACATAAAATAATTTTTATTTTGAAATTTGTCTTTAGTTAAATACATATATCCCCAATAATAAATAACTTCCAAAACTCTTTATGATCTTAAATAATTCGTCAAAGTATTGAGTTTTATTTTAGCTAAAGATTACTTATTGATTGTTATATATAATTGGGTATATATATATGTCTTTACCTAAAGACAAATTTATAAATAAAAATAATTTAATGTAAATGAAAGTCCATGACTCATTTTAGATTTGTAAGATTTTATATAGTGATTTATATAGTGATTAATAAAATTAAAGCCAACCATTTACTAAGTAATTCAAAATCAACTCAAGATATGAATCTTTTAATAAAAAAAGGTTAAATTTAATATTGTTTTGAGGATTGTAGCTCGTCTCTAAATTGTTCGATTTGAATGATCAATAGGTCAAATGAAAGCCCTTACATCACAGAATATTTAAAGGCTAGACTTAACTGCAAGCGTTGATCAGAACTGGAGATGTAAGAAAAATTATCTTAAAAAATCTACGGAAGTACGAAACGTCCATAAGAAATGTATGGGGAAGAGTTTTCGTTTGAATATATCTTCAAAACGTAAAAAGATATTTAAAAACGGATTTCGGCATTGACATCAGCGTGAAAATCTAGTTTGTAATGATGTGTCACAACGTTATCATTACTTTTACATATTTTTATTTATATCCAATATGGCGGATCCAAGATGGCGGCCAAAAATGAGTTTGCGATTGAAATGAAGTACTAACCACCCAATAAACATCGGTGGCCGTCCCAATTCAATATCTCAAAGAGTTTTAAACAAAGAATGCATGTGGTATCTTTTTTTCAAACTTGACCAATGTTGGGAAAAGCCGCCATTTTTAATCGTGATTTTAGGTGGTTTCCTGTGGACCGATTTTTGGCAACTTTTAGTATGTCACTCTGCAGACCCAACACTACAAAAAAAAACCATAAAACGTTTTCTGGAATTTTTTTTAAGGTTATATCCTATATTTCTCTGACTAAATGTAAAATGGCACGATTTAGCGTTTATTTACATTTTTGGTATTTTTACCTATTTTTAGTGTGCTCTAGTGACGTAACGGTTTGTCGTAGAAACAAGTGTTATATATGAAGCTTGTAGTAAATTTTATGCTCTTTAGTTTTACAAACCCGGGTATTTTCAGAAAACCCATTTACACCAAGATTTAGCCCAAAAACCTAAAAAAAATACCCGAATTTTGACTTTTTTCGTAAAAAAGCAATGTTCCGGGCATAATATCTGTCAGCAAACCTCATATTCGTGTTCAGCGACCCAAAAAACATAAAGAACAATGGTGATTAGGACTGTACCTAAACTTTCCGTTATTTTTCCTAAGAAGCCTAGCCTACTTTCTGAGATTCTGTCTTCGGTGATACGAAAAACATGGACAGAATTTGTGGAGAAACCGCATCTGGGTTGAGTGGAAGAAGGGCGTATGTGCACAGTTACATATCCGGATCGCAGAGTGTGGTAGAAAGTTTTATCATGTGTGTTGTTGTCTGATGTAAAAGAAAATTACAAAATGATAAAAGAAAAAATAACATCATATTATGGTTACGGGATGCTATGCTCTGTGTTACGGGATTACATTAATAATATAATAATATTCCTTGCAACTAAACATATTTTACAGTATTCATATAGTAAAAACATAAATTTTCTTTGAGCAGTTAACAATACTACAGGTCGTACAGTATTTGTTTTACAATTATTATAAAATAATGAACATAACTCAGGTTGGTTATATTGCTGTGAACAAGGAGTAACTGTGTACAATTTTACAAGTTTTTTAGGCCCAATTTTTCAAAAAATTTAAATTCCCTTTGTGTGTCCGTTGAGAAGAAGTATGCAGTGGAAGAAGGGGCTAAGTCCATAGGAAAAGATCCGGAGTGCAGAGTGTGGTAGAGGTTTAAATTGGGAGAGGTGTTGTTTTTAACAAGTTTTAATGATGTTCCAGATTTTTCTTATTTTACACAGCAATAAAAATGTGTACGGCCCGGTATGTTTTTAACCAAAGTGTTACATGAATCAAATACTGTTTACTTTATCTACATTTTAGATTGTTTCAAAATCTGTTTTACAATCATGTCTGCCCACACTGCCATTTAACAAGATGAGTTTTCCTGATATCTAGAAATATTTAACTTCAAGGCCGGAACATTGCGGACGTATCTAGTATCTGCGACGGTAGAAAATGTGCAAGGTACATGCCACTGATATTTTTTTACATTAGTTACGCAATGTCTTTACGTCTAAAATTACAAATAAAACAAAGGTACTTCAACCAAATACAGGGTGGGGCAATGAAAGCACCCCAATTTATAAGCTGTACAAACTCAATAACAAAACTCAATAAACGATTCTTAGCTTCAGTTCAAGCAAATCTGTGAGGCGACTTTGAAAAACCTCGAACTTCAA
The DNA here is from genome assembly GCF_028750875.1 of Macrosteles quadrilineatus. Taxonomy (NCBI): domain Eukaryota; kingdom Metazoa; phylum Arthropoda; class Insecta; order Hemiptera; family Cicadellidae; genus Macrosteles; species Macrosteles quadrilineatus. Next base: position 14,201,078 of record NW_026542597.1, read on the forward strand.
GTAGCTTACTAGAACGACCCCCCCCCTCCCAAAAAGGAGCCAACGTAAAGCTTTCAACATCAAAAGCTTCCTGGAAAATCCCTTTGGACTTTGAGTTACTGCGACTCGCACCTCACACTCACACTCTTTCAACATTTGCTAATATACAAAGACTTTTCGGCACCCACCGATTAATTTTTAGGTTTAAGCGTTTATCCTAAATAATTTTACCCAGTTCACCATTGTTTTCCAATCGGGAACAGCGCCATGTTGACCAAGGATGGAATGTGGTTCAAACAATCTCTGGGTTTTTGCACAAGAATCACTATTTTTATCATACATTTCCACATCAAAATCTCAGTGTTAATAGCTTCATGCATAATATTTACTAAAATGGCATAGTTTAATGGATGTTATAAGCACAGCTGATCATTCGTTGTTTCAACAATTAACATGTGACATCTAAAACAAATTGTGGCGTTCTCATTGCCTCACCCTGTACTATGACAGTTTTAAGACTATGTCGGAAACTTTTCCTAGAAAGTACCAATTTTTAAAACCCCTTACCTCGTGTTACCCGAGATTTTCCATTTTTCTTGCCACTACACTCTGTAACCGTATTGAAGCAAAATTTTTAACAGGGAATAGCCTACCTGGGCCAACGCGATTCAAATTACTGTATAATCATAATTCATAAGTATAACAAATATTATGGTCACCAACTACTCCTCATATTTTCTAGGAAACAGAATAATTTCAAAATTTATGAAGGTTTGTCTTCACAAGAAAATAAGTTATATCAGTAAAAATAAATCAGTTTTTATATAGTAGTATTTCGATACAAGAGCTTTGTAGTACTGAATCAACTGTTCAGTTGGCAGTACCCAGCTCACCCAAAGATCAGGAGGCCACTTCTTCACATGTACAGAAACCTTATAATGACGTCACATGACTATCGACTACTTTTCAGCTATCGGAATCGTGATGGTTTATGCAATCGATTATCGAAGGCCGAAGGGACACGGCTTTACATCGTCACTTATTCACTTTGCTGTGCCCGGTGACCATGTTAATAGACTAGTTCTTTTCAGAAAATATCACAAATAATAAAGAGGAAAATATCAGACTCTGAAGAATTTGGTGATGCAACCCTTTGTATAACTAATTGCAACTAGTAATAGTAAATCAAATATATAAATGGTTGATATTTTATAATCGACGTTTCCCCAGATCGTAAAAAGATTTAATAATTTTAAGTATCTAATTAGTTAAATCTAAATTACGTTTAGTATTTTATAATATTTGTAAGTTAATGTATAAAAAAGCATTAATTGAGTTAGTTTAGGTAACGTTATAGTGTATTGTTATGCTTTTGTTCAGTTATCTACAATTGAACATTTTTATCCTGATAAATTTAAATATTTAGACCCTATTATATAAAATTAATTCAAATTTCAATTGTTTTTTCCAATTTTCAAAACTCAAACTTTAAAAACATTTTTAAATTGAACTGATCAATTTATGCACTCTAATCTAATCAAGGTTTATTTCCACCAAAATACAAAAATAACAAATAATGCAAGAAAGCAATTATATATGAAGCATAATATACATATATATATAAAAGTAATTGAGTAATGTTACAAGTGAAAGGACTTATGGTATATAACTAAAATGAGAAAAATTTGATTTATTACATTGAATTCATGTTTAACATAATTAATAAAATAAAATTAAAATGGTTCCTTAACGTAAAAATAAATTTGATGGGAAACGAGACTATATGGGCACTAGTGGCCTGTGCGTAGGCTCGAGTTGAATAATATAGAATGTGGTACGATCAAAAAGTAATAAACTATCCTACAAATTAATCGGATTACTACTACTTAATGTTTCTTTATTTATATTATGTCCCAGTACTTTCATTTATAAATAACAAGATAAGGCTTAGTAAGTATAACGTTATTGTGAATTAAATGGAGCCAGAATAATATAATTGGGTAAAACTTATGGTGTTTTATTAAGATGTACCAAAGGGGAAAATGAGAAAAAAGCTCTACTTTTTTCTGTAAACCTAAACCATTGACCATTGACCTATTTTACGTGACTGTAAATTCCATAAAATAATATATCTAAAACAGTCCTCTTGGGCTTCTTAAATTGTCACCTTACACTGATGGGCAATATCTGTTAGTAAATCATTCCCAAACATTAACATGTCAAAGTTACAATTATTATTTCACTCTCTTCTAGAATCGATAATAATTCCTGTAATTCGTCTACTTTAATTACAGTTATTGTATTATTGTGGATGCTATGAAATAAATTCTTAGTATTCAACGTCCTGTGAACTCAAGTTTTTTATTTTATAAGTCAGGTAAATACGAAAACAATTGCAAACATTTTGGATGTTCAATCCAAAGTATCAGTAATTATTTTATTCCCAGCCTGTAACGAATATTATTGTATTTCTACTATTTGATTTATAATGGATAAACTACCGAGAGTATTCAATTCGTCAAATAAAGTGTTACAAAAAAAAACCCTTTACTTATTCGGTGCAACCGATACTTACATTCCGAAGAAAAACCCGTAACCACCCGGTACAATCGATATATACATTCGATATTTATGACGTCAGTATAAGGTTTCTGTACATGTGAACTTGTGCTCTCCCAAAGATCAACTGTTACGACGTTTACGTTACGTGTCTACTGTCTATTTACTTTTAAATTGTCAGGTGTTTAAGGTTAGGTTATAATTTGTTTTGTACACTATTTTTAACCGATACCGAATCTTAGTTTATGTATACAGTCTCTACTTTCATTAGCTATCTTAACACTTAAAATTCACCGTGAAATATTTTGAAGTAATTCTATATTAACAATGTCTTGGATAAGAGATAGCTCATTAACCTGGGCCCAATTGTTTTGTGTAAGAGTTTTGAAGTGTGGTGTGATTCCAAAGCATGTCGCTTTTATTATGGATGGTAATAGAAGATATGCAAAACAAACAAATGTAAAGAAACTGGACGGTCATTCAAAAGGGTAAGCTCTTTGCAATAGCCTACATGGATGCACAGAGGCTGTATTGTGTGCTAGGCCTGTGCTGAATCATGTGTCCATAGCTCATGGATTAAAGACGTTAGTTAACGATCAGCTTTGGTAAATATTAGCTTAACAGTCTGCTCTAATGGATGGTAGGCCCTAAGTGAAAACACAACAGTATTGGACTCGGTAGAATATTCCTTGTTTTAGCTAGTCGGTTATCCCGAGGTCAAATAACTTAGGCTAGTAGGTCAATGAAGAGTAGGCCTATATTTTACCACATTGCGATCAATTAAACTTAATCCAATCGCTTTTCTGTGCTTCAGCTTAAGCAGCGGTATAATACCTCAATTTAGCTTGAACTAAAGTCCCAAGCTAACAAGCAGATCCCAACTAACTTAAAGGCCTACAAACTTTCACCAGCCCTTCAAAGTTGTAAAAGTACTTAAATCGGTTTACTATCCCCCAGTTGACCGCAAAATCAGAAAGAAAATCAGAAAACCTTTCAAAGGAATTCTTTCAAAGGGATCTTTGAAAAGGATTCAATCATGTTCAATCATCGTCAATCATGGATTCAATCATGTGTCAAGCTTGAAAGAGATTTTTGACTCAAGTCACAACCCATCACTAAGTTATTGATTGTTGTCTAAATTACTTAGTTAGCCTAGGTTTTTGTTGTTGTTTTTAACGATTTTCATGAACTAACTTATCAGTTAGTTTTCACGACAAAAACTCATTCCATTTCACTAAAACACTGATATTAAGCGTCATATCTGTGGTCTGTGCCGGCTTTAAGGTCTTAAAAACGCTACTAATCTAGTATTGGCAGTATTGAGGAACTATTGCAATAAACTATAGCCTAAGTTAATTGTAGATAAATGGTTTTAATATTTTACAATCATCAAAAAAAATTCCAAGTAAAAAGTAGGTAGGCCTACCGTAATTTATTTCCTTGTCCTTTTCTACAATGCTCAAAAAGGTTTAAAACTACATAACCTAAGTACTATCTACTTGTAACGTCATTTTTGAAATTAGATAAATTAGATACAATGAAAAAAAAAACGGTTAAATATACGGTTAAATTTAGATAGGAGCACCTACCTACGGGTGTTTGATTACCTACGGGTGTTTGCCTGAATAGGGCCTACGTCGAGTATGCTCAGGGGGTAAAAATAATAAATTTAATCAAAACTAAGAATTAATAGACTGAATCATAGTCTCCATAATATGTTGGCCTGTTCATTGGCCTATTTCGATCATAAACTAATTGACACACAATCTGTTTCCAGGTTTGACAAGTTAGCCGAAACACTTCAGTGGTGTTTAGACCTTGGAGTATCGGAGGTAACTGTTTATGCGTTCAGCATAGAGAATTTCAAGAGGAGTAAAGATGAAGTTGATGATTTGTTGAGATTGGCCACACAAAAATTTCAGCGTCTTCTTGATGAAAAGTATGTAAGCCTACATCACCTATAACAATTTGTGTGATTTATTTGATTGTTGTTGGTTGTATTGAACTTTATGGCAATATGAATTAGTCTTTGTTTACAAGCTGGGTACATGGGTATGCTATTCTAGTGCAGGGCCGAGTTCCGTTTGCCTAAACACTTTGACGAGGGTCATTTTACAGCCTGAGGCTTGGTGAGGCGAGTGCCGGCCAGGTATCAGTGACCAATTCCACGGTGCGGCGGGTATGGGGGGAAAGTTGACCAGGGGGGATGAGAAAAATCTTTTTTAGGGATAAGATGAAACTGTTATAACCTAACCAAGCTGTCTGATTATGAAAAAAATGAATAAAAGTACTAGGCCCCTAATCGAATCGATATTAATTTTCATTGTAAGACTAGATTACTTACGTCAATAGCTCATTGAATCGTGAATTTCACTTCATGTTTCAGTGCATGTTTCGACACATTGTCATCATCAGCTGAGTACTAGTGAAGTTTTTATTTACCAAATGGTTTCGTCATTGTTCAATTAAATAAAACACGTAACACAAATACGACACGACACGGAACATATACATTTACAACACGTAAAGCTTTAAGACATGCAGGCCTGCTCGAACAACTCTGACTCTGAGTCTGTCCCCGACCCGCGGCGTGACCGTGTGTTTTGTTCGAGCAGGCCTGCATGTCTTAAAGCTTTACGTGTTGTAAATGTATATGTTCCGTGTCGTGTCGTATTTGTGTTACGTGTTTTATTTAATTGAACAATGACGAAACCATTTGGTGAATAAAAACTTCACTAGTACTCAGCTGATGATGACAATGTGTCGAAACATGCACTGAAACATGAAGTGAAATTCACGATTCAATGAGCTATTGACGTAAGTAATCTAGTCTTACAATAATATCTACAGCTCAGGGGCTTAACAATGAATTTAAATTAATTTTCAATTTATATTAGGGTAGCCCAAAACTGTACCCGATCTCCGTTACGTCCTGCCCACTACACCCCCTTCCACTTAATGACTTCTAAAGTATCAGTTAATTCAACTATAGTTTGTTTCATCCAGTATTATTCAACTTGTATTTTGCAGGGACAAACTAATGGAAAATGGAGTCAGAATCAGAGTAATTGGGAATATTTCATTACTTCCGCCAGATTTGACCAAACTGATCGCCGAGGTGGAACTTCTGACTAGATACAATAACAAAGCCATTCTCAACGTGGCTTTTGCTTATACAGGTAAATAATTCTTAATTCCTCATCACCAATGTGCCAGCTGATGAACTTACTTAGCTTTAACTGAAAATATATTTACATTCTGTAACCAATAAAAAAACTTGAATGACATAAATAATTATGGCCTATGCTTCTGATTGCACATGGTTTTCAGTAGTGTTACGCCTGTGTGTATGAGACCTGGTAGCCGAGTGGTTTCAGTGCTCGTCTAACAATTAAAAGGTCGCCGGATTGATCCTTAGAAAAGTCAGTAGCTTTTTGATAGTTAAAAACTGATCCCAGCTGTTCCTGATCATCGGGCTTTAAATAAATGATCATGGCTAAATAAACAGCTGATCTTAGGCCCGGTCCTGCGTGAGCAACAGGAGCGACGCAAGCAAAAACGCTAGAATCCCTAGAATGTTGCAGATTTTTGTGTCTGACACGAGTGACACGGACGACAATTTATTCTAGATGCTGTCACTGTCAACATTCACACCGCATGGTACGGGCGTGTCCTATGTGAGCGACGCTGGCGACAATAGCAACAGCAGGGATAGCAGCTACACATGCAAGTGACAACAGCGGCGAGATACAAAATGATTTGAAATTTCAAAATACGCTCTCAACAGACGCTGCCAAAGCGTCGCTCCTGTCGCTCACGTAGGACCAGGCCTTAGTAACAAAGCTACACAGAACATCACACCCCATTCTACACTCATCCTTCACTCATATTTGGGTTAAAATACGCACCTAGGTGGTGTCATCTCAATGATTGGTAATAATTAGTATGTATATAAACAATGCAAACATCGCCCAAAACTGACTGCACAAGACTGGAAGCTAATCCTGTTGTGGGAGCACACGACTAATGCCCGTGTCTACCAGGCCTAAATTTCAACACTGGTGTTGTCCCTTATATTATTTGTTACGTCAGTTTCAACAATACAGACTTAAAGTTTTGAATTAGTTTGATATCAGAGAAACTTGGTGATGGTTGACATGTTTTTGTTACTTTCTATGTTTTTCCAAACTGTTAGCTTTTCAACAGCTAGTTTAGGTAGTTTAAATATTTGAGACTTTACTATAAATTTAATTTGAGGTTAAGCACATAAGAGATTAATGTTTTTAAAGATTTTTTTAGGATATCATGAATTTATTTGAATGGGAAAAGAGTCTACTCTGGCACAAGAAACACAAAACTTTACACTATACACCAAAAATAGAATACTTCACTATTGATACCATTTTAAATCAAGAACCGTCTGAATGGGAGAGATAGAGTTTTATTGAGAGATGTCACTCTCTCTCCAACTCAAACCTTACTTGGTTGAAAATGCTGTAAGTGACATTGAAATATTTGAATTGTTGTGTATAGTGTAAAGTAATTGGTTTCTTATGTCGGGTGGACTCTTTCATCTAGATAAGTCTGCTAACATTTAATATCTTGATAGTTTGATCAACAATCTTTGCCTATGTGCTTTACAGCCAGGGACGAGATGGCGGAAGCTATGAAGCAGATGGTGGAAGGTCATCGCTCCTCAGACCTGGACCTGAGTGATATCAATGTGCAGTTGTTGTCCAAATCTCTTTACACCATGGACTCTCCGTACCCTGACTTGTGTATCAGAACGTCCGGGGAGAAGCGACTCAGTGACTTCCTTCTTCTTCAGGTACAACGTTCAGAATATTTGAGTTCTTAGATTAGTTTAGCCCTTAGAGCCCCAGTGTACTCTTTTGCCCTTTTAAATCATGTTTTCTCTTGTCTTGAATGACACAATCAAAGTCAAAGTCATCTTTATTGTCACAAAACGTTTTTTTTAATGCTCTGGCACAGCCAGACAAAACAGGTGGCATTGTCAAACTACACTAAAATAAACTAGCTTATATTGGTAAAAATAAATACATAGTAGGTAACAAAACAAACAATTCACATTGATTTGTCTTCGAGAAACTGACCAATACTATAATAATTCTTTTCCAATAAAAATATTTTTCTTTAAATCTTTTAAATAATTTTTTTCTTTAAAAGATACTAATCCTATTATAGATTTGTAGTACCCAAGCAAATTGTTAAAAAATCTTTTACCCATATAAGAAGGTGTCCTTTCCACAAGATTTAATCTGTGAATAGGATATTGAAAATCTGTATGAAATCTAGTGTTATAATTGTGCCGATTATTTTCACTGTGGAGTTTTTCAAAATTTGATTTCACATACAATAAACATTTAAGAATCTCTATTTTGAAATTCTGTAATATTACAATACAGGTTTTCTGTGGACACAAACACAATAAGGGTTTTCAAAATGGCTGATCAGATTTGCAACTCACATAAGTGCACTATTTCGATCAACTTTTACTGTAATATTGTGTATGGATGGTATTGGAAATAAACAATATCAGCAAACTGACACATACTTTCTCCCAAGCATATTACAATTAAATAACTCTTAAGTTTAAATTTTTCCTGTTTATTACAGACGGCCTACAGCTACCTCTACTTCACAGACGTTTTGTGGCCCAACTTCACAGCTTGGCATTTATTAGCAGCCGTTTTCCACTTCCAGCGAGCTTATCCCACTCTACTCAAAGTCCGATCATCCCTTCCAAAACCACCTCTCTCCGATAAAGCTGCCAAGTTCTTGGAGAATGTGGAGGAAAAACATTGGAAAAAAGCAGCAATCGCTGCCTCATCGTAGAAGTCTGATTCTCTTAATGTATATTCAAATGTTGAAAAGACACTGGGTTATGTAGAATATGGTGTATATAGTCGGGAGCAATATAATTTGTGTACATAGTGATTATGAGACATTATATTATACTTTAAGTAGTGGATGTATTATATTTTATCCGCAAATAGTGGATTTGAACAAATGTTTCCATTTTAAATAGTTTAGGTTGATAGGATTTGTAAATACAATGTAACTTAAAGTCTTGTGATGTAAATTCATGTGATATTTGTAGTTGTTTCATTCGTAATATATTTACTTTTACTTCACCTGTATTTTCATTTCTACCAGTTCTGTTATTATGTTGTTTCAACACTCAAAACTAACTTGCATATTTTTATTTTTGGTTTGTCAAGTTCTGATGACTCTTAGATTTATGAAAGACAAAACCAGGATTGCCACCCGTCCAGATTCTATGGCGGCAGTTCCGACTTTGGACTCTTTTGCCATTTATGATAACAAATTTGCTTCAATGGAGACAAGATTTCTTCTATTTCATTTTATTTCTTATCTATTATTTTTCTATTTAATAGAGAGAGAAACTATGTATTCTTCATCTTCAAAATTAACAATTGAGTCAAACAATTTTGATAAATAAAAAATGTGAAATAATTATCATCAATTTTAAAGAAATTAGACTCAAATAATTTTTCCTCTTAACATTTTTGTTTTCTTGTTTGTATAAAAAAGTAACTTTTTACAAAAGGCCTTGAAAATCCTCAAACAACTACATTTTTCAACGCTAGTAGTTTACTTATTTTCTAGAAAAAAATATTTTTTCCTACACTTACCTAACAGTGTACATGTTCTCTCACTGATTTGAGAAAGCAAAGTGTCCAATTCGCTCATTAGTGTCCAGATTTGCAACGTGAAGGCACGAAAGTGGCCAATTCGCTCATCAGTGAGAACGTTGTCTCATTCTAATTACTTTGTCTCACTCCAGATTTGCACCGTGAAGGCACGTTTCTTTACCAATTTATTTGTTTTATGGTAACTGTAGGAAAAATATAATGTGCAACTCGAGTGCAAAGTGCAATCGCCTCACTCGAGAAACCATTCCTCACTCGCCTACCAAAACGTTTAGTCACACGCCTACCTGTGAGTAAGGATTTCTCTCGAGTGAGGCAATTGCTCACTAGTTGCACAAATAACTATTGATTTTGAAAATCGGTTCAATTCCTGTGTCAACATAAAATTTTGCAAGAGTAAACCTAGAGAAATTGAAAAGGTACAGACAAACAGGGCATTTTTAGTATGGCCTTAGAAATAAATTAATTAACACTCATTCTGACATAATACTTTATTAAATAAGAACAGATATCCTTTGTTGTTTATTTATTTTATATACATGTACAAAGGAATAATCCTTGAATAGGTTGGTTTATTATACTTTAAAATTACACACAATATTTACTAGTTTTTCTAGTTATTAAGTTGGCATCTCACTAGAAGTGTTAAAATAGGCCTAGTCTAATTTTATGACACATAAAATGAATTATGCTTTGTGAAAAGTGAAAAGCAAGAATTGTTAGGTTCGAATTTTTTTATGTATCCTCTCAATAGTCTCAACTCAATTGATTTTATATGATCAAGTCCTTTATCAATGGGAAAAAATTAATAATGTGTATTTTATGTTTCAAAAAGAAGCGTTTACAATTGTAAATGGGTGGAAGTATTGTTATATTATTTAAGTTCAAAAATTCGAAGACTGTTTAACATTTTTGACATGAAATGACTAACTGTGTCCCAATCTGGGAATTCATGTGTAGACTTAAGATATATTGACTATCACATTTTGAGTTTTCAATCCAAATAACAACTTAACGATCATCTTTGACAGTGTATATATTCTTCATAATTTAAGAGGTTTTGCCCCATTAGCGTATTACACTAATGCATAGGCCCTAGTGATGAAATATACTTTTTAAAAGTGTATAATTTATTTTCCAAAATGGGTAATGATGACTTCCAACGTTAGCAACTTTATGCAGGATCCACGGGCCCACCCCCTGTCACTGTACTTCAGGTTTTCGCAAAAGTTGTCACTGCCTGCTGCCACTTTACTTGTATTGGTAAGTGTTAATCAGACGCACCTACGACTACAACTTTGGGTGGTAAGGCTGGTTTTCTTTGCAGCCAAATTTGGTAGGAACTGTATCCCGCAGCGGGCTGCAAGACAGGTGACTGCTCTAAGAGCAGTTCTTTTTTGAAGAATTAACCAATTCAGTTAACTACTAATTCCATCCGTTTAATAATTTCAGTTACTTTAAGTTCTTTAATATATTCAGTAAATTACACTTTAAATTGAGACCGTTTTGAAATAGGCTTATTGTAATTCAGCATATTAAAGCAAACTTAATTTTCTTTATCCAAGGATAAAAAATTAATGAAATTAGTTGTGGGATATGACTTAACCCTTTGAGTGCCAACGCAACGATATATCGTTTTGCACAACACATCTGAAAAATACTTCACAACGATATATCATCGTCGGTAGTCTTACCGAAGAATACATTGCAACGATATATCGGGCCGGCGCGACTTCCGATCATGTGAGTTTTAATGGGTATATCGGTTGACTCGGTTGTTATTATAAAACAACGATGATTTCAATCGATTTTTCATACGATCGAGGCACGATATATCGTTCCATGGCACTTTTGGGATGGAATTTTATACTTTTACCGATTTTTATTCTTGCGCACTACGCTTTGCCCCCACGGAAAGCCTGGCACTCTTCAGACATAACTAGTAAAAAAATTCTGGCACTTTTCGGAAAGTACCAAAATCAATTTCTAGCACCCAAAGGGTTAAGATAAATTACCATTTACTGCACATCCATATTTCAAACCACCTCTCTCCGATAAAGCTGCCAAGTTCTTGGAGAATGTGGAGGAAAAACATTGGAAAAAAGCAGCAATCGCTGCCTCATCGTAGAAGTCTGATTCTCTTAATGTATATTCAAATGTTGAAAAGACACTGGGTTATGTAGAATATGGTGTATATAGTCGGGAGCAATATAATTTGTGTACATAGTGATTATGAGACATTATATTATACTTTAAGTAGTGGATGTATTATATTTTATCCATTTATAACGCATGGGACAAACTATAGACATTCGACTACTAAAAACTGTCGCGTGAACCCACTTTGCAATTAAATATTGCACTTATAGGAAAATGACCTTGCCAAAAAAACGCAGGCACTAGAAAATTAGCACGACATTCACAACATAGCAGTATTCGGCAGCTATGGAAACCAGCCTTTACTAATTCTACTCTGTCCTAGGGGAACGTCTTTGGCCCCGACTCTTTCTGTCACCTCTTGATTGGTATCACTGTCAAAGATGATCCATTTGCGTCGTCTGCAGTCTAACACTGAGTGTAATACATGATTGGTTCATTGTTGATATCACTGTTGAAGTTTCCGCACAGACCACAAGTGTATCCTCGGAACAGTCCTGGTACCAGCGCCACGATGGTCTTTGTGTAATGTTGGACGACAACCCCGTTGTGTAACTCCACATCCACCTGGCCTCCTTGCTTCACCGAGATGCTGACGACAGAATTGTGGAAATTATTAGTGAAATCACTGAGGTATAACAAGTAAAATCTACTTCAAACATGTCTAATGCAAGGTTTGAAAGTGTAATTTTAATTTAAAACTGAGCCTTAATATAAATTAAATTACTTGTATTTCCAAGTAATATTACACATTCACCACCAACTGACACTAGTGACACTACAAACATGATATGAAATGAATGTGAGTCTCCTAGGGAACAAGTCGAAATTCCACTTTACCTAGTGCTCAATATCAAATTAACTGCTAACAACGTAGATCTTTCCAAGTGCTCACACTTCTGAGCAGTTCATGGTCTACCGAAAGAGTTTTAAAGTGATTAAAATCATAAGCACCTAAATCTTTTAGCATTCATTATCAAATAATGTATTCATTTCAACATATTTTTTTTAATCGCACATCTAGTGCCTAAGAGGAACTGACGTTGAGTGATTATTGATATATCTTGAGTGGTACTGAGATTAGTGAAATGTAAAAGGTGTATTGATAGTTGTAAATCACCTAAAGAAAGGTTTGGTGGTGTTAGAGGCTCCATGCTCATAGTCCTCAGTTATAGGGTTCAGTTTGATGTTCTCATTGACAAACACATCTATTGTTTCTTCAGTAGTGGGCAGAAGTTCGATGACATCACTCCCAACATATATTTTCACAGCCTGAAACAAATGGCGAGAATTGTCTAATATATTCACTTATATTTCCACTATAATTTGTGCAGTTGATTGTTGCACCTTTTTAATAATAACTAAGATAGTTAGTGATTGTCCCGCTCATCTTTAGAACAATTTACTTTCGCTCCATGAAAATGTACTATATAAGTATCCTCCCTTTGTGGCGGCACTTCAAAAATTGTCTTTGGTTAAGCGCATGGCCTCGGTTGGTAAGTCTTTGGACTGTTTTGTGCTTATGTAATTGCTAAGTGAGTGTTTGAGTCGGTTTGTTAGTTAATATTTGGTTTGAAAGAGGAAATTTTTGTAAATACGGTATAGTGTAAGCAGGTTAACTACAAAAAAGGGTCAAGTAACACTAACCTCCCCTGTTGAAATAAAGGATATTAATTTCTATCCATTTATCGACTTTGGAACCTATCTTAAACGTACTGTAATGCTGTATTTCTAATAATGTATTAAAATTAAAAATGTTTAGACTTCGTTAGTAAAATGTATATTTTTACTTATTACCTTGCAGCAAACCCAAAAAATATACCGAGAATCAACAGTTTTACATGAAAGTTCAAAACACTATTCATTAGCAACGCCAATAATATTAAAGAAATAATATGAAGTTATTCAAGCAAACTACATTTTTTTAAATATTTTACATCATCAATTTCAAAGCTGACAAAAATATTTTTTTTTTAATATACTAATCTAATTGACACATCCTCACCAGATGTTGATTCACCACTTTCTTGACGAGAACAGCAAACGTAGTGTCTTGCGAACAATCGGCCACCATGACAGTGAAGCAGCCAGTCAGAGACAAGTCGTAGCTCGTTGTATTGTCCAGAGTGAGAACTGATTGGCTGTTGACGGCACAAAGACCTACAACAAGGTTAAGAAAACTTACCCACAACATATTACATGGGTTGTAAGTGCTTGAACCCTATTGACTTTGTCAATTATAGACAAAAAAGAATCGTAGGGGACAAAATATTGTAAATGAGTCCTATCTCCTATGTCCTATGTCCTATCTGGACTGGAGCCAGGTGCAGTCCATCCTTCCTTTCCAAAAATCAAAATCCTGGCCTTAGAGTGTTTCCTTCTAAAGCAACAAATTTGTTCAAGAAGAAGCATTCTATTCTACATTAATTTTCTATTCACAATGAGGATTAGTATAGTATATTCCATAGGTTGCAAATATCGTATTAAGATAATGGTACACATATTTTACAATTGAGAACAAATTATGTTTATCTGAAGAGATGATTTATTATTTAATATTATAACATGTTAAGTTAAACTAAAAACTTGAATGTCCAGATTTTGGTTCTCATAAATTGTGTTTCTCACCTTTTGTACTCCATGATGGCAAAGCCGCTGGGAAACTAAAGTCAATCTTGGTCGAGGAACTCTCCATTTGCACATGTTCAGGAAACAGAGCGTGGGCGGCAGTTATCAACCATCCTGGCAGCTGTGGACGGAAAGTACTTGTGAAATACACGATTAAACACATTTACATCAATTTATTTGTCTGATCTTCACTATAAGAGCAAAATGTAGCGATGGTAATAAAAATTAAACATACCTTTTGTATCAGCAAAATTATACAACAACTAATATATTATGAAATTTAAAGAGGAATGTTTGTTTAGCAAGAATAAATTAAATAATGGAAAAGACAATAAGTAAAGTACATGCGATTTTGTCCAGTTACTTATGAAAAGTGAATTTTTTCTTAAGTTCTCAATATTAACTAATAAATTATTTGTATTTGATAGTTAATCTTTTTAGATGTGTAATAGTATTAGTCCGAAAATAGATGTTTCCCGTACGTGTATGGTAAACACATTTTGGACGAGTGATGTACGAGTTTTTTCGCCCGTTTTCCTAAATCTGGCCTTGGAACAATCCCAGCACACCAATGAAGTCACAATTCGTAACAACCACAATAGAGACTCACGTTGACATACTGTGTGGTGGCGACCTGCTGCGTCGCTAGCTCCATCACAGACTGTAGACAGGTAGGTGAGAGGTCATCACAGGTCAAATTCTGGTTCTCACTGTGAGCTGCGACTACCTTCACATCCACCACTGCGGCCTTGTCTGCGTGAGTCGGAGACGAGTCGCCCCATGAGATAAACGTGTAGCCTGGTAAAAAAACCGGTAAGAGTAAAGGATGTTTAGTGATAGTATTGATCATTATACATAAATAACTAGGGTATTATAGTGCTTGTGTAATGATTCACCTTAAAAACTCAGTATCTTCGGCTAAAACTCAGTAGAAATTTAGTACGTACATTTATAAAACGGTGATAATAAAACTTGGTTTACTGAGACTATTGTAAGTTTCTATTTGTACCTGTCCCAAGGGAAAATGTGGGAATATCTGTATAGAACTGATCTCTTTACTAAATTTCTTTTTAGTAAAACATATTGATCTGTTCCCACACAAACTCAAATACGTGGAGTGGAACCTATGTCATAATGGAAGCGGTTGTTTTTGTTGAGTCGATTGACAGTTCATGAGTTGATTGTTTATTACATTGATTAAATCAAATCTTGATCAAATAATCTTTTGAAAGTCTTAACTCCTTCTATAAACGTCTGACTAAGGCTATTTGCAAATCGTACAATTTAACATCTTGGTAATATATTTCAAACCACCCTTTTTTAGTGCCTTCATCAGTTGCATTATTTGTGGAATAAACTTGACGCTTTTAAGGAAAAGAGGATTGAGCCACAAGAATTCTTGCAGACATACTAGGGAAGAGTCAAGAATCAAGCATTAAGAAGATCAAGGGTAGATAAGAAGCAGTAGACTTATATGAACTGGAATAGACACGTACATAGAAGAGAAGAAGAATCAAACCCGAAAAACATCCTGAAGGGAACAGTAGAAGGAAGAAGACTCAGAGGAAGACCAAGACCTAGATTGTGGGATCAGGTCTAGTAAAGACATGAGACTTTTGGGAATTGAAGAAGATCCTGAGGTCAGAGACAGATGGAGACTCTGTATTGCTGAGGCCAAGTACCAAATGGGGTACCAATGGCCATGGCAATGAATAAATAAATTAATACTGGGAATCAAAACTGTACCTCTTACACCTTCTGTCCAAGACGCTGACGCAACACACGCAATCGTACAAGTAACCACTAAACATCTACCTGACACGGGCGCAGGAGGGTTGAACACGTTGGCTCTCCCCGAGGGTAGTACAAACGCTCCCTCCAGCTGTATGACTCTCCAGATGTTGCTGACGGTGTCGCGCACGCTTGGAGTGTGGTACAACTTGAACGTCAACTCCCGTTTGCCGTTGGAGATCTGTCTGAAGCCTGCCTGTATCTCCCACAACACTCCGTCCTTCCGGGACATCTGAAGACGTAACTGCTTCTTCTCCAAAGTCAGCACTGGCTCCACCTGACAAAGGAGGGATGAGGTGGTTAGGTATGGAATTTATCTCATCTTGACTAGATGATTCAATTAATTCATGTATTGGACCATCAATTTTGAGCAGTTTCTTCAGAGAGAGTAGCAAGTCTAAATAAATGGTGAAGTTTTTATTTTACATTAGAAGAGGAGATTATTCTTTAAAAAAAAACACCTCATCTCTCGTTAAGCACAGGAATAACTTTAACTAAATTGAATCGATATATGATAAGTTTACAGTGCTTATTTTATGTCTAGATATTTGAGTTGCATCACGGATTCATACAAAAGACTGACCTGAGACAACAAAGGTGTGAATGACAACATAAGACCACATCTGCTGCCTGGAGGCTGGAAAGCCAAGTGTTCCTTGAGTGAGAACAAACCCAGTAGAACAACTCCTCCCGGCACCATCCTGCAATGTACATAGAATTAATGCACTATCTATTCAATGAGTCAACAAAACAACTCCTGTACTATTCAGAATTTAAGTAATAAAGAGAGAACATCGTTAGGCCTACTATTTACTTTCTCTTAAATTTTATCTCTGAAGAAGTCCTGTTGGGACAAAATATCAGTGCCATGTTTTGTGACCTTTTTATTGTGTTTATTAGCTGGACTCTGGTATTCAGCTGAATTTTATACCATTTAAAAACAAAACACTTTTCTACTACAGTGTTAAAAGGTTTACTTACTGGTAGTTTTTCTCTTTGGTCAAGAAAGCTTTTTTCAGCAGATGTAGTGCATCTCTTATTGTTGACTTGCCGGGACAGTTGAAAACACTTGCTCCAAGTCTGGCTCCAAGGTCTTCCGAGTCCATCGTCCATTCCTTGACAGCAACAGATTGTTGTATTTAACTTGATATTATAATGTATTGATGTAATGAATTTAGTGATTTTATAAACTTCCAATTTTCTTTCAACCATTAAATGATAGCCATAGGTTTCTCGACACTGTGAGACTATGCTTTGCAAGTACAACAACCTTTTAAATTAGGATTCTGTGGATAAAGCTCTGCTAGGGTCGCAAGGCATGGATATTTTAAAAGAAAATTACATTGAATTAATATAAGTGCACCCACTACGGCGGCACGGCCAGCAACGGACGTCTAGTAGCTTCTGCCGTTTGTTAAAAAGTCCGATAGACAGAACTCTGGGGCATTTCCTAGCTACCAACTGGACAAGGGTCACGGGACTTCTGCCATTCTCCACACTGGTCTCACGGTCTCCGTCAAAGTCGGACTCACAGTTTTAGCTCACAGGCTGTCCTAAATTGCGGATGTGCGGTTGTCCCGTCTCGTCCGACTGTGCCTTGCCGCCCTAGAGCACGCTTAGCTCGAATTCATCATAATTTTAGAGAATTAATATTGTCTTGCAGATGAATAAAAATGGACTATTATTTAATTTTTTCTCACATTAAAACAATCATAGTTGATATAGACAATAGACAATAGACAATAGACAATGATCTTTATTTACATATTCGTTGAGAACAGTACATGCGTCAGAATCCGGTATTTTTTATATAGACTGAGACTTGTAATATTCTGCATAAGAAGCCAAATGGGCCTTAGTATTCATTTGCACTGTGATAGCCAAAAAAAACAGTTGCTAATTTCTTTATGTCCGAAATATATATTCTTTTGAAATTAAATTATACACTTAACAGCTCACTATCTTAAATTTTACATTGATTATCTACAATTTCTGTAAACGACTTTCAAGACTAACCGATTAGGAAAAATTTATATTTGCAACTCTACCACATTGTATTTTTCTTCCTCCCACTATTTATTGTTCAAGTTATTCAACAAAACCTTTTACACAGCATTTTCAATAACTCAAAGAAGAACTAACTACCAGCAACTCACTTCTTTGACGGGATGTGATGATTCTCTCTTCGGATCGTGAGGGATTATGTTGGTGACAGCGTGCCAGACAACTCCGAGACGAGAGCCAGCCATATAGTCTGTAATGTAGGAAATTGAACATACAATGATTCTACAAAAGAGTAATAGCTTAACAGAAATTGGTTAATCAAGACTACATTTAAATGGAAAGTCTTTGATCATTTAGCTTTTGATTGATGATTCTGCTAAGTAACCAGCTTAAAGTATCAACTCCATCAGCATTTACATTATTTATGGGAGCGGTTCAACCCCAGTCATATTTCTATCCAACGTTCACCATTTTGTTGGATAGCTACATTAATGGATAGCCCAATAACAATGAACCCAACCAATACATAGACCGATAGACCGTCAAATTATAATCCCTGTGAATTTCCAGAGTTTTGAGGTGGATATATTACATATATATATATATATATACATGTATATATACATGTATATATATATATATATACATGAACATATTCTCTTACCTCTATGCTGAATGGTTTTTATCTTGTAAAACTCCTTGAGTACATCCATTTGCAGCTGGACTGCGAAGGGCAGCTTGATATGTAAACTGCGGCTGCGTTTGCCACCGTACCACTTGTTGTTTAGTGGGTTGTACAACTGAAGACCTGTGATGCCGTTCCAGGAGTATCTAGAAAAGTACGGTAATGCTAGCTGTAGCAAATATTTATTTAAATAGAACATAGCTAAATGAGCAACTCACAGAGCGCTCTGCTGTAAAAGTTGTGTTTTTTTACCATCACTTAGTTTTTGATACTTAGATATTTGATGTGACTTGTGAAAAATTTTAAAATAATGAATAAAACTTTATTAGGGATTAATTTTTGAAAATCCATTTTTTTCCATGCTGGTAAGGTGGAAAATTTCAAGTATTGTACACCAACGACACCAAGTAAACTAAAACTAAGTTAGGCAATGTTTACAACTGTTATGTGATTAAGTGATTTTATATTCTATCGTAAACTTTAGGATAATGAAGTAGACGACGCATACAGAACTGTTGTAGCTTGTAGCCAATTTTTTTCATAACAGAACAGAGTGTGCTGATGTCAAAATTTTATTCCTTTAGTATTTGGTACTATTAGTATAATAATACTACTACTACTTATACTATAAAATATTCTATGGTTGGCAATAAGTACTCTCAATTTATCTTGGTTAAAAAGCTTATACGATAGACATCAGTAATTGCCGCACAATAGAAATCAGTGCTTTTTGTAGGTGGCTCAAAATCCAACCACTATTTCTAAAACTGACTGCAGTTTTATTGAAATGTCTATTTCTACAAATACTCAACTATTGATCTACCTCAAGTCTAGCTCAGCATTACGAGCTCTACCCTCATCGTCTTGACTGACACTGCCGCGTGCAGACACCAACGTGCCACTGCGGATTTGTATGAGCGACGGCGTACCAACATCCGTGGGAAGACTCTGCGTCAGGAACAGTGGAAACATGAGGCGTTGATAGTTCACACTGAACTCGAAGTAGACGGAGCTCAGCTTTCGGACAACTGTCAACAGATAAATATTAGTTGAGCTGTTTTACCATGGACCCTCAAGATGGGAATTCTGGCTGAAATCTTTTTGAGCAGGAACTGTGAATTAGAGGAGGAAAAGTGTTTAGTGATGATATTAACCCTGTTTGATCTGTGTAGTTAAACAGTCAAATTAAATGTCGAAAGATGGGCAGAACATGTACTGAGAATTGGAGCAGTGGTGGAAGATGCAGAGGACCGGATAATGTGGCAAAGAATTTTTGGTGTGGCTAAAAGCTAGTTTACCCTACCTGTAGTTATATTGTTGAATGAAGAGCTATTCAAGTACTGGGTTATAATAGTTCTGCCATCCACCTTGAAGATGAACTCCAAATGAATCTCCTCCTGTTCTTTGATTGGAGCCTTGAGTGTCTTCAACAGCTGAGCAATCTTGGCAAAGTTGATGTTGGCGTGAGCTGTCATGTTGTGCAGCTGACGCTTGATCCCTTCTCCAACGCCTTCTGCTTTGATGTACAGCTGCATAAGAAAAACTAGAGTAGAACTCAAACTTCCCAAATCCATTTAAGAAAAAGTATATGATTATTTTTAAAGGTTACAGCCACAAGATGTACTGCAATTCTACTTACTTCCTACATGCTGTGTAGATCAGTGGTTATGGTGATCAGAAGATCTCCATTAATTTTTCCAGTATGATTCAGAAGATAATTTAATTTAATCTCTCGTATTTATTTTGTGTTTTTCAATAACATTGGAATTAAGTTTTTTTATGAAATAATGGCCCAAAAGGCTGGTATATTAGTATCTAATATTGACCTTTTGTTTGAGCGTTAGGTTAGCATCATTAGACATGACAGATGACATCTGGGTCCATATCAATACCAATAATTGTGATCAAACCATTGACCTTCAGATTTTGAGGCATACATTGTAACCAATCAGTTACCAAGACAATTGTTTGCAAACACTCTGTGGCTAATAAACCAAACAAACCATGCACTTGTACAGTATCTTAAAACGACCATGCAAAATATGAAAAATTGTTTACCGCATATGAAGTGGTGACGCCCAATGAATGCTGCTCAGTCATAAATATGAAAACATTAGGCAGCCCTGTCCGTTCACTACCGATGGACAAAAGCTGCAAAACTCCACCGAACCCTCGCTCCTTGTCCTCATAGTCTAGAAGATAGTTTCCTGTTGCCCAAATTGTTGTTTTCTTTGGAACATATCTTGTAAGTTGGGACGAAATTATACCTCTGCAAAAAAATCCAGATATCAAGTTGTTATAGGTTTGAAATAGCATAGTCACTTATCTTAATGTGGGTGAGTCAAAAACTCACATTCAAGGACTATTAGAACAAAAATATAAATTAGGCAAGAGTGTGGGTTGGGCAAGATGATTTTTAGCTTTGCCACTGGATATGGGTTGAAGTTGGGTCCATTAAATTTCAAGACATCCCAATATGCTATAGGTGCAGTCTTGGTTCTAGTTAAAGAACAAACTGCCATCTAATTTATTCAACACTCATCACTTATCTTTTACTTGAAATATCCACAGTGGTGAGTTGGAGTTATAACTAGTTTGATTCAAACTGCTTTAGGTTTGAGGAGAGGATTGGGGGCTGGAGGCTCACCATGGCCTAGACCAATCAGTAAGGGGCATTTGTCATAGCAACAGTTGTAGTCCATGTTGCCAAATTTCTGTAGTAGTTGTAGTAGAACAAAGCTGCAACTAAAATAAGCTTAGCCTTGAAGAAGAGAACAGCAGTACCCCTAGGGTGTGCCTTGAATATGGCAACAGTGCTAGGATGTCTCTTCCCTACCACCGACACACCCGACACAACCACACACTAATAATCTCATCTTAGTACAATCTACAGACTTACAGTTGAGAGTAGCAGGGGTAGGTGGTTGAAGCTAGAGACTTGACAGTTGTATAGAAGAAGTTGTACAGTTGAAGGCTAGGCTCGGTCTGCATGTACCAGAACAAACTGATGAATCGGTCCGGTGCCGGTTTGGAGAGAACGAGCATCGTGAGAGCCGCAACTCTCACCTCCAGAGTCTGCGACCGGTTGCACAAAACTGGCCAGAACAGTTCAAAGATCTGCCACAGGTAACATATTATAATCACTTCAACAGGGACGTACTTCTGTATGAATGTGGTCTGTGAATACTTGGTGAGTGTAGAATGGAGTGAATTATCTTTGTAGCTTTTTCTGAATAAGATCTGTCTATTTCAAGACCATTCATTAAAATACCAATAATCCCAGATTTATGAGTCAAGTTTTAAACCGAGGAAAAATTTACGTACCGGTACGTACATTGGGATAATATGGTATATAAGACCAAGCCATTCCTACAAATAGGTACTACTTTATTAATTGATTCATTGGGAGGAGCCAACCAAATCCCTAATTAAGTCAGGAACAATTACTTTATCTACAGGGTGAGATATTTCGTTTTAAAAATACATAGTTTGACAGGAATTTACAAAAAGAGATTGAAAGCGCAGGAAACTGGCGCGGCCAGAAAGTTTGCGCGTTCAGAAAATATTCACATTCAAAGTTGTTCGGTGGAGCAATTCATTTATTTAAAGAAAACCCAATGATAAAGGACTTTTCTCAGCTAAACAATGTATTCCCTGTTTGTTTACCTTGTTGGGATACGTGTAGACAGTATTGATGACAGCCCAGGTAGACAGGAACTGTATGTGATGATCTGTGGTCGTCTGGCCTGTGATGATCGGAGCCAGATAGTCTAGACTCTGTTTTAGCTCAATGTTAGACAGTCCCTGCAGATACAGCATGCGCTCCTCGTACTCTGTGCTCTCTGTAAATTGTTGAATGTTTGATTTGTTCTGTATTTGATGTGATATTGTTTTTGTCTTTGTTCTGTCCAGTGCTCTACGGGTGTCACAAAAAAGTGTGATGGGCTGTACAGGACGTAATTCTACATGCAAAAATAAGTCAAAAATGAAGAATAAAATTTTTTGGATTTCGGCTTAGTTCAGCCGTAATCCGTCATTTTGTTTTTTGGGGAAAATATTTATTATTTCAAAATCCCTTTGAGAAATTTTTACGAAACTTGGCAAAATTGTTAACATTATAGTAAGTAACATTTATAAAAAAAATTATTATATTAACTTTCCAAATTTCAAAATGGCGGCCGTTTGAATTTTGTTATGCCAAATTTCATGAAAACCGGTACCTATATCAACATTTTATAAGGGACAAAAGTTTTAGTATTTATTATGACAAATCCAACAAAACAAAAATGAGTAAAATCGGTTCATAAATAAAGAAGCTGTGTTTATTTTAGTAATTTAGACTGAAATTATTAATATTTAAATGTATTAAATGTAATGTAATAATTTATGTAACGTATCAAGTAATTTCAGTCTAAATTACTAAAATAAACACAGCTTCTTTATTTATGAACCGATTTTATTCATTTTTGTTTTGTTGGATTTGTCATAATATAAATACTAAAACTTTTGTCTCTTACAAAATGTTGATTTAGGTACCAGTTTTCATGAAATTTGGCATTAAAAAATTCAAACGGCCGCCATTTTAAAATTTGGAAAGTTAAAATAATAATTTTTTTTATTAATGTTACTTACTATAGTGTAAACAATTTTGCCAAGTTTCGTAAAAATATATCAAAGGGAATTTGAAATAATAAATATTTTTTCCCAAAAAACAAAATGGCGGATTACGGCTAAACTAAGCCGAAATCCAAAAAATTTTATTCTGTATTTTTTACTTATTTTTGCATGTAGAATTAGATCCTGTACAGCCCATCACACTTTTTTGTGACACCCTGTATATTAAGTGTTTGTATTGATATTGATAGTGTTTTATTGATTCTTTTCTTCAAATTCCAGTATTTTTATCGTATTGGAAATTTCTTGATAGGCTTTACTTATGCAATTGAGGTATTCACAACTATGTTATAAGAAAATTATATATGAAGTAGATTAATTTTATAAACATGTCTTTTAATAGAAACTCTAATGTCCAAGGTAACTCCAACTCTAGGGCATTAGAAGAGTTAAAATCTCCTGTAGAAGTATGTGAAATGTGAAAATAATGGGAATACTGAAGCAATCTAGCTCATTTATTTACACAATGAAACAGTTAAACTAGAACATAAAACTCATTCAAGATTATGACAGGATTTCTATACAAACATTTAGAAACAAAAGTAACACACACTACAATCACACACTTTAATCATGATAAATTTGAAACAAAAGTAATTTCTTTAAATACTTTTCTAGCGATTTTTTTAAATATTCTTTGTAAAACACTGTCCATTACCTGTAAGTCTGTCCAGGTAGAACTTGGCGTATCTGTCAATAGTATCGGATTTGCACCCCAAGTTGCAAACTTTATGGAGAAGGTTGGCAAAAGTGAGAATTGCAGAATGTCTGACGTCCTTTCCGATTGGATAGCTCCAATGCAAAAACTCCTGGAAATCACAAGTACTCGCATTATACTTAGAAGCAACACTACTTACAGCAATAAACTATGGGTAGCAATCTAAATTCCAACAAAAATATGTGATTTGTGCTAAATTTTTTTACCACTATGTATGATTTTTCATCTTAGTTTTTAGTTCAAACTTATCCAATATGGCTTAGGTCTTTCTTTCCGTCCTCAAGGTAACGTTTCTTTTGTTCAGGTGTGATTTCTTTAAACATTGTCTTAAGAAGTCAAATAAGCTAATCAAAATATGCTGGAAAAGAGTGTAACAATGTAGTCCGTGCCAGATAGTAAGTATAACCATTGAGAAGTAGGTACCGAGGAAACACGCTTGTGGGGCAACCGTGCCCTTTCAGCTGTTGTGCCAATATACTTGTGACAAGCAAGCAAGAGCCCGAACGGAGAGCACGTGCGGAAATTCCTATCGCACAGGGTCTTCCTCCACTGTGAACGTTGAAGTACATCAGGTCGGTGTTGCACTTTGCCCTAGACACCAGCACTAGTGCTAGACACCACCTTAGTGTACCATGGAGGTTATCCTCTGTTCCTTTTTCTCTGTGGTATATATAACTAAAGCTCAAGCAAACGGGCAAGGTTTGGTCTACCAACAAATATAACCAACCATCAAGGTGGACCAGCTACATGAACTTTGGTGCATTATTTTTCGCCAACCCATATTCAAAATTGTTATTAAATTCAAGACATTATTGCTTAGAGAAGATAGTAAACTTGGTAATCATAAGTTTGTTTGGTTGGTGTATTAGATAACTACTAACTGGATATGACATTTTTGAATTATGGAGATGTTCATACCTCACATTGGGTCAGTAGGTCCTCAGTGGGTTTTCGTTGGTAGAAAGGAAAGTTGACGAGAAGTCGTCCGGCCAGCAAACCTCGGATCCGTTCCGACTTGACCAAATCTCGGATGAACAAAACTGACTGTGGTGAACCAACCACGGGTACCAACTCCCAGAACAGATGCCTTGGAATCACATTTCAGTTAAGTTCAAGTGTTAAACATTGTCTGGGGTGCTTAGTGGTTATAAAGTTGCAGTAACAAAATCGTAATATAATTCTTTATAGATGGGTTTTACCCTAATATTTTATAATGTGGTAAATGAAATAGTGTCCCATCATTACCTCTTGGATATTAAAGGAACTATCTCATCTTGAACCACGAGAAGCCCATTTGTTATTAAAATATAACATACTGTAGTTGAACGAGCCAAATACAGAGACTGCTATTGTCTTAAGTTTTATTTCCTTGAATTTTGTATTTGATATAGTTGAAGTGACATAAAAAGTTTTATATTTTACAATAATTTGTCCTTCCAGTTGGGCTTAAACAATTAATGTATTCCACAAAGATCGGTAATTTACGTCAGCATACTCTATCAGTGGTTAAAATGAACAATAAATATCATTTGTACAGGGTGACACATAGGAACCGGACGTTTTTTAAATAAGTAGTACACAGTAGTTAAAGGGAATAAAATGGTTTTAATACTGTACATAGTGAGGTAAACATTTGCCATTTGTTACAAAACAGTCATTTTTTGAAAGTGACGTCATGCAAATGGCGGCCATGTACTTCTCTACAAAATGTTCATTCTGGTCTGAAAATCATCTGAAACTCAGTTCAGGAGGACTTATTCAATGCCGTTGATATCTTCTGTGATTGCCAACTTCAAATCCCCTAGAGTGCGTGGTTTGTGAGCGTAGTAAACACACGCTCCTTAAACAGGAAGTAATCTTTAGTGGACAAGTTAGGTGACCTTGGTGGCCACGGTATGTCACCAAAGTGAGAAATTCGGAAACATTCATTCCATACTGCTCTCAATATGTCGATGTTTTCCGGTGTTCTCGAAATTCTAACAAGGCCTGGTGGTTTCTTTTTTGTTATATTCCCAGTTGTTCGGAACCCTGAAACCCATCTAAATAGCATATTTCGGCTTGGAACCGTTCCGTGGCGTTCAACATTAAAATGCCCATTGAATTCCCGCTGGATATGACGACGGATTCACTATTTTGGACCAAAGTATTGTATGCGAAAACGCGATGTTCTAAGGTCCACTGAGCCATTTCAACAAAAATGGCAAGCCTCACTGAAGGGTATGACATAACCTAAATCTTCCTACCACGTGCGACAACGATGAAACAGCTGTTTAAAAAACGTCCGGTTCCTTTGTGTCACCCTGTATTTCAAAACTAGCTACAGCTTTTCAATTAGAATAGTTTAGTTGTACACATGGTCAGGTGACACTCACTGCATGGTCTCCTGTTGGTAGCTGGTACCTAAAGTGACTTTGTGGTAGAGTTGCTCCCAGTCTTCCAACTCCAGCCACCACATCAGGTTGATCAGACTGAACACTGTCTCATTGTTGAGTCCCCGGGACCCGACCTCCCACCACAAACTGTTGCTGAGGTCTTCCAGCATCGTACTGATCTGTGGGTAAAAACTCATTAGTATGGATCGTTTCGATTAGGATCACTCCCGGCGTCTTTCAGTGACTCCCAACATCTACCGATTGCTCCCAACATCTACTGATTGCTCCCAACATCTACTGCTTGTCTGACATCCACCGATCGCTCCCGACGTTAGCCTAAAAATGGCTTGGAACAGCATAAAAATGATTTTAGACATTACGACCAATGCTAGATTATTGAAAATACCATAATTTTTCCACCACCCAAATCCATCACAAAAATGAATGTGCTACTTGACAGATTATGTTTTTCAAAAATTTGGGGAGTAAAAATTAAAAGATTGGTCCTGTCCTGAGTATACCTAGTTAAAATATTGATGAACTTGATTATATGAGTATTTAAATTACTTAAGCATGTAAGGGTCAAGTCTTTTAGGGTGTATAATGAAATGGACCCTCCCAAATTTTCCAAAAAAGAGTCAAATTCTTCTACTATAATTTTGGTTGTACAAACATACATTTTTACTACCATTAATTTCACTACCATGTAATATTTTACTAACCTCTGACAGAACAATAGTCTTGTTGGAAGGTGGTAGTCCATATGTCGCATCGAGTACAATCTCCCTGTAGAAAAGGTCGGTGACGTTCATCGCCCCAGGGAATGACAGCTCTTTCGCTATTGGGCCAACTGACTCCACAAGCAGAGTCTGGCTATTCAACACACGTAATGTTAATTGTTAAGTAAACTACCAGGGCTGCATTTATCAATATAGCTCTGTAAGCCCTAATCTAGGGACCCACCTTGCTGAGAGACGTAATGTCAATCAACATTTATTGTCAAAAGATTTAACTATCCCCTTATTGCTAAGGGAGCCCAAGGATCGCCCCTACTCACACATAATATGTGTGAGTAGGGGCGATCCTTGGGCATCGCCCCACCTGCATATTATGCAGGCCTCACAAATACAGACACAAGGGTTAGCAAGGACCATTGATTGAGTGTGTGTGTGCGTGAGCACAGAAAACATACTACTATAACCCAGAATGCCAACCGCATGGTAAAAAGCATTAAGTGTTTTGAGAGAACTTTGCCTGTCAATCCGTAGGCAGCGCCTACGGCTGCCTACACACCTAACACTGCCTACGGATTGACGGCTACCTACGATTGACAGGTAAAGCTCTCTCAAAACGCTTAATGCTTTTTACCATGCGGTTGGCATTCTGGGTTATAGTAGTACGTTTTCTGTGGCGTGAGTCAGGCTTCTCACATCTCACAAGTGGAGCCGAGCTCCAGTCGCGCTCTCTGAGTAAACAATGTATGAATGTTATTTACATCTTACATTCTCTCCGGGTTCGATTCCAATTTATGGGCAATCCAAAATAAGCTTAATAATTTGTAGCTTAGCCAAAGGGACAATTTTAAACAAACGGAGTCCAGCTCAGGTGAAAGTGACGGCATTAGTGACTTTAATGGAAAATGTTACCAGAACCGGATTTGCGTCTTTTTACACTTCGTTGGAGGAGGAGGACACCGATTTTTAAATTAGAGTTTATATGGCAATGTCAAGCTGGAAAGGAATCAAAATCAACTAACCAAAACCTGGCATTATCAAGATATTATTGGAAATCCCCATGTAAAGGGTTTTAAACAGACATACAGACCTAAATTAAACTAAATTTTAATAAATAATAGAACAATAAAAGGATCAATTGTTGGCTTTTACAAACATACTCACTTAACTATTGAAGTATGTGCCTCTGCTCTTGATTGGTATGGCTCCAGCACAATTGCAGCTTTTGACGTTATATTTTTTATGAGGAAAGGAGCGTCTTTGTCAACAAAGTAGGCTCTCTCCGCATGAGGGAGCACCTCTGTCTAGAAAATATATTGAACATAAATTAATATTAATAGATTATACCCCAATAACTTACTAAAATATTTGTCAATGTAATGGCATCTCATTAGCCTATACATTTAACACTATTTCATTTAACACTATCATTTAACATTATTTTACCAACAAGAAACAGAATGTTGGTATATTTATAAAGAAAATACATGTATGCCAAACAAGGGCAGTCTCAGGGTGGGTCAAGGGGGTAGTGACCCCCTCCACTGGGTTGCCATATTCCCGGATTTCCCAGAGACAGGGTTTTGACATTCAAAATTTAGCTCCGAGGGATTTCAAAAAGTGAGAAATCTCCTATTTTTTGCTGTCGATTAAAATAAATTGTAAAAAATCATTTTAGTTACTGGCTAAAATTACATACCTGGTAGCTGCTTGGACAAAGCAATTTTGGACTGCTTGACCAAAATGTGCTTGGGCTGTTCTTACAAGAGACGAGGTCCAAGATCTTCCGGATATGGTGGACATTATTTCCCACAGGACTTACAATATATTCCACTCTGCAAGTACCGTAGAGACCAGACTGTAAAATAACAATGTTGTAGACAAGACATATCTGTGAAAACTTAAGTCATTAGTTTAAATCACACATAACACCGTGCAAAAACCAGGACTTTAAACAAATGTCAAACGTTCTTATATTAAAAAAACTATTGTTGAAAGTTTGACTAAGATTCAGATATGCTAGACTAGAGGTATTATAGACCTCTATCAAATATAATGTATGTGATCGATTCTAAATGTGTAACAACACTTTGAAAAGAGATTTTTGTTTGGAATACTTAAAAAAATCTAGCAAAGACATAAAAAACATAGCATCTGTATTGCTTGGTTTATATGAGATAAAAACTTCTGGCTTTGGAAATGATTTACCACACAATTAACTCATCTATAGATATCAAAAGAGTCCGTCAAAAGAAGCCCCCTTGGAGGAGAGGATTATCAAGTTAATTGTACTGTGAACTTTAAAATAAAATAAATTTTCTTCTTTAGTAAGGCAAACTCAGTACCTCATGGTCCTTTCAAACCGTTAACCTTTACTTTTTTGTCCTATCAACTGGTTAAAACTATTTTTTTGTTAGGTAACTTGGTTTTTAATTCATTCCTTCTCCCTTAATGAAAAAGGTTAAAAAATATCTACTTTAAGATTTTTTAAATAAAGGAATAGAGTTCGACTAGCTTACTGGAGAAAATAGTGTCCAGGGGCAATAAGATGGGCCTACTTGATAAAAGAACACTTCATAACACTGATATTTCGTCCTGATTTAGGACTTATTGAGTAAGTTGAAGAGAAATATGTCAGTTAAAAGTTCAAAATTGGAGTGATTTTCCAATTCCAGACATTTCTCCTACTATAGCTTAATGGCTTTCCTTCAAATTATAACCTACTTTAGTTTAAGTACTCAATGATGTATTATTCAAACAAAAAAATAAAGCATATTCCTGGGTCCAAGAATAATTTCGCATCAAATGATAAAAAAAAAACTCATTATGAGAATTTCCAGGTATTCCTTACCTCACTAGATATAAAAGCTGAAACGCTGCCAAATATTCCGTTGATGTCGAGTTGCAGTAAACTTGCCAAAGCTCGTTTAATGTTGATGGACCACTCGACATCATCATTGGTCGTCTCGAGACTCACTAGCGTACCTCCCTTGTACACAGCTCGGAATGGGAGCAGTAGGCGGGAAATGTCCACAGAGAACTCATCTTCTGACTTTATATCTGAAAGCTGAAAAGGCAAGCGAGTTTTAATTAATGTATATCTGAGTGAAGTCGATGGTAGGGAATAAAAGTAAATTGTAGTAAATTTTTATCCATACCCTCCCATTAAGAGTTATTAACGTACCTCAATCAATCTACAGTTTATTTAAAAAGTAAAGCTCCATTTTCATAAACTTTTTCGTCTCTTGTTTACAATCTGACTGTGGTTGAACATCAACTGGATGATCAGCTGTTAAATTGCAATTCACAACCAAACTGTTATAAAGAAATTTGGTCAGCATCACTTATCACTTGTTTGAAAGTGAATTATAGAAATAAATCAAACGCATGGGATGCAAAGCCCTACAGGAAATTTCCTTTTTTTTAAACCGTTTTTGTCCCTCTTTGCTAAATCTTAGCTTTTAAATTACACCTCAATCGTTAAATCTGTTCAGGACGGCTGAAAAGGGAATGTTACAGAAAACCCCCTTACTGAATTAAGAGTATTGATAGATAGTTCCGATCACTAGCAAGGAAAGTGAAGAAAAACTTATCATCGTTATTGTGTTGAAACAGGAATATAATGTTGCATGTTTGAAACAGAGAATCAGAATTTGAATGAAGAATGCTTGAGTGTAGAATCTTTGGTAAAATTGAGTGGAATGGCCTCTGTAGCTTTGCCACAAAACTATGACCAGAATTTTCTTTAGTCAAGATCATAATACAACCAAATGATGTAGGACTGATGGGTCCAGTTTCGAACCATAAAAAATTATTTCTCAGGATTGTACCAGAGACCCTCTTAATACTAGAGGAGCTGTATTAGCTGCATGGGTACCCACTCAGCTATACCCAGCTATGTATTGAAAGGCATGTTTAAATCAAAACACTCCAATCTTAAAATTTAAATAATCGTTTCACTGAATTGTATACCTGCAGTATTGTTGCATCTGTTGTTTTTTGAACGATCAAGTTTGCATTTATGTTCCATTCTGACAAGGTCTCCTCCGGAAAGTTAGAACCGACTCTAATTTTTGCGGACCAAGCAAATTTTACTTCCTGATTGACAGCAAACAGCTCTCTCTCTTCTCCGGAGATTGGGCACAGCAAGCAAAGGATACCTGAAACAAACAGTTATATTATTAAAATTTTACGAATTGTATGTTGAAAAAATTGGTAGTTAACATCTTGCTACAATAGCAGAGCTGCTCTTACGATATAACATAAGTTTATAATATCCTTGAACTTCATCCTATAATGCAGAAGTAAAAATCAGAACCTGAAAGGGTTTTTAAGTTAGCCTGTTTACACAAAGCTATAGTTGGCAGGCATGTAACCTGCCTCAGATAATTTGAAATACACTTAAAGTTGCGTTTGAATGAGGCCAGTAAAGTAGGCAGGTTGCTGGGCAGGTTACTTGCCTCTAATGTAACCTGCCTGCTCTACTGGCTTCGTGTATAATGCGGCTTTAAGGCAGGCTACTGGCTTCGTGAAAGCGGCTTAAGGATATTACAAGGTTCAAAAGGTTTGACTTTGGATTTTGATTCTGAAAGTAGCCTTTTAATTCTACTGTAAAAGATAAAGCCTGTTTTGTGGTGTGTTGCATTTTTTTGGCAACAATTGAGTATTTTGAGGTAGACTCTTGCGTTTGTCTTATATTTTTGAGTACATTTTTATAATGTTAACCTTACTCTTAGCCTTGCTGTAATACCAAAGGACCAGCAATATTTTCACCTTGAATCAGTAACCTTTTCTTTTTTTTATTGGTGTATCTATCCTACATCTTTTGAAAGTCTATGAGCTAAGTTATTGGGTTATAGTATTATCGCAAAGCTGATGGATGATGGAGCTATTAAGCAAATGGCAATGGAGAGTGAACTGGTCTAGTAGTAGAGCACAAGTCTTCCGTCCAAAGATCTTAGGTTTAAATCTTACCAATCACCGTTATGTTTTTTATGTGATAATGCTGTGACCCACTAAGATTAGTCAAAAGAAATGTGTAAAACAGTTCCGAGCTAGAGCCGTAGTTATCTTAGCTAGGATGTAAAAACAATTGAGATTGGCAGGGAAGGACAGAAGTCCTGAAATCTAACCATTATAGTACTTCTAAAATTATAATGCTAGTTATAAAAAGATGACTATTGTAACAAATTAATATTTTTATTAATTGACCCACAGTTAACAATGTTTACAACTTTTCCCTCAACAAATCCGCAGTGGTATTAACAGAAGGTCTCATCAAATTAGTGGGGAAAGGGTCTCCTCTTGCTAGAATTGCTCTTATTTTCTTCAGATTTACAGGGTTCGGGCAGTAGCTATGTTTTGTTGACGATTTTGTTGCAGCTCTTCGCATTCGTTTGACAAATGAATGATCTGCAAACATGTGTGAAACTCTAGGATGTTTCTGAGGTAAAACTTGATCTGATTTGTATCTCAATCCACTTATAACTGAAAGATCCATTACAGCAACTGCAGAATCTTTAACATGATCATCGGAGAAACTAGTTGACTGAACTGTGATTTCTTCACTAGAGTTTGAAAAACTAGTCATTTTAGGTGGAGATTCATTATTTTGATCTGTGAGACTTTCATTTGTATTGATTGAATAATCAAAAGAGTTTTCTTTGCCTTCGATGGATTCAGAACCACTAGAAAAAAGATAATAATTGCAAGTAAATTAACTTAGTGTGATGGGACATACTTTATTTTGTACCGTAGTTTACTAACATTTAAACAAACCACTTTTGGTATACCGTACTCTGACTAAATAGGTACTTACTAAATACTTTAAAGTCTGTTATTTAGTTTTAAGAAAGGACTATTATAAGAAGAATGTTATAAGAATTTTTTTTTAAACATAGTTTTATTTACAATCTGTTTTGTATTAAACAATAAGTAAATATGATGGGATTTTTAACAATAAAATAAAAATTGGAATGCATGAGTTAGCATCTAAACAGCTTTAGCACTAACAAAAAAAACAAAGAAAATAAATTTCAGAGCTGCTGTATAAGAAGAATGACATTTACCTGTAAACTTTGTACATTATGTGCTAATAAAATGATTATGATTTGATTTGTAGCCTATATACTAATTTAAGTAACACTATAGTTTTTATATTTTTTATTTGATAATCAAACTGGACAGAGCATTTTATAATACGATTCAACATAAATTGGATGTTATCCTGGGTTTGGACTGTTCCCGGTTCCCGTACAAAAAATGCAGAAAATTCCAATGGCATTGAGATAACAAGCCAATGAAAATGATTGTGTAAGAAGTATCAAAAATTTGAAATAAAAAATCTTAGGTCCTGTCAATTCTGAATGGACAGTTTAACTCTTCATAAGATGTACCTATATAACCAGCAGGGTACACTTCCATATCTGTTGGCACAAACAACCGAATGAGTAACTTAATATTGATTATTTGATTCAATATATCGTTTGGTTAGGTTAACCTTATACCTAACTAACCGAACGATATATCGAATAATCGATATATTGATCGATATATTCATTCGGTCGTTGTGCCAACAGATATGGAAGTGTACCCATTGTCTACTTTACCAATGTAAATTTAACAACTTAAAATTACAAAACTAATACAAATTTAGGTACAAAATAACTTAAACTTGGCAACAGTATGTCCAAACAAACAAAGATTTTCTGATGATTCTCAGAAAAAGTGATTAGGTCTTACCCTTAATCAAGGTTTTCTTTTATTTTGGTGAATACGGTACCTGGGTTCTACTAATGGAATTCCAGAAATGTTCTTTCCATGTAAAATTTGTCTCGAATGATGATGTTTTCTAATACTCATATTCATTAGGTTGTACAGCGTCCTTTCTGAATCAATATCTGGTGAGTGCAGTAGTATCAAAGATTGTTCAAAAATTGCCATATCTTCAGAATTTAAATCCTGCTCCATCATTTCAATTTGAACTTATTTCTTTTGTGATCATATTGTTTACAAAATATACTTTCAAAACATATGATAATGGTAAATAAATATGATTTAAATGTCAATGCATTCTAGAGAGATCTAAGAACCTTTTACTACTTACCTTACCATTGATTATAGAATTATGACTATTAGTTAAGCGTTATTTAATCATTTTGATACAATAAGCAATATAATAATTTGTGTGTACTACTATTATGTATCTAAAGTCATCAATAACATTAATTCTTATTTATCGATTAAACATAGTTACAGTGCTGTAAGACTTAAGGACAATTTATTTACAGGATTTACTTACCTATTGCTTGCGCTATTTTCTTAAGAATCACTGTAAAGATTGTCCTTACGCCTACAACTGTAAACTGTTGAAAACATTTCAACAAAACTAAGACTATTTTAATTGTTGTGAACTTTTGTTAAAACGCCTTTTAAATTACGGAGTAAACACGGCTTAGTGGTTTAAATATGCTTAGGTAAAAAACGTGTCTTATTTCCTTTCCCATTTCAGAGAAGTGATAAGTTAAAAGATCACTAGAAATTAAGTTCATGTAAACAATTTCATTTCATTTCATTTCCTTTGATTTGTTTAAATTAGCTGATAACATTGTTAACCAAACTGATATTTTTCTTGTTTTAAGATAAGCCATATACTGAAGCAACTCTTTTGTTTATATTACAATAGGAAACACACTCAATGGAATCCTTCACTGGATAGAAAAACATCCATATTATTAACATACAGTATTATTCTTTTGTATGTTTTTCAGTAGTCCAACATTTTGGCAAATAATGATACCTTTTATTTATTTCTACACCACATTTCAATGCATGTGTTAATTTCCTTCTGCAGTTTGTAAAATATGTATAAATAATGTAATAAATAATGTAATACCCCAAATTGTTTAATATGACTGTTAATTGTACTATTTTTACTCAAACTACACCTAACACTGACATTTTTAAAGTAAATAATATTTTTACAAGTAAGATGTTTTTAATAATTTATCTAAATTTAGTTTAATGTTGATAAAGGTGCAGAACAGCAAATCTCTGATAAAAATTATAGTTTGATTGCAACTCAACAATTACTTACTTTCTTAGTACAGTATTACCTGATAACTTTCCTCTGTTGGATACTAAAAGCAGTGCCACCGTTAAATTTATGAAACTTATAATAGACTACATAATTGATACTTGAATAGGAGTGCTGCCTGCATTTAGACCAAGCACCCATCCAAGAATGTAGATAGTTATCTCATTCTCCTCTAAGTCTTGTCCAGTTTGTGATATTATTGGATCGACATTTCATCAGCCTTTCAATATAATAAATACAAAAATTCTATTTTCCGTTTAGACCAGCATTGATATTTTTATTAAAATTATACAATCAGCTACAGAAAAAAAACTAAAACATAAAAATTTTTATAGTTGGCAAAAAAAATCTATCTTTGACATAAACATTGATGTAACGAAAACATCGGAAACCTACCGTTGATGTAAACATTGAACATTGACAGAAAAACGTCAGTTTCTAAAAACATCGACTATCAATGCTAATCCCGAGCTACTTTAAAAAGTCGAATTGTATTTTAAAAAATTAAAAAATATTTTAAAAGACTTCATAAATATTTACAAAAGTAAAACATTATTTGTACTCAAATAATTAGTACACATAAATAATTTAAGGGGGTCTATTAATTTTTCAGAAAACCTAAATTTTACATAGATTGAAATAAACACACACTCCAACAATTTCTACCAATAAATTAATTAATTTGTTTTTGATAATTTTTTTTTAGGTTTGCCCTGATACAAATAATAAAATAAAAAAATACTAGAACTAAATCCTGCAGCAAGCTTGCATATAAGAATTACACGCCAAGCCATAAAACTATTCAAAGTTTAACAAATTATTTTTTAATACTTACCAAAACAAAAAGTTATAATCCTCATTTTGAACTAATCACCTTTTCACATACAGCGACAAACTGTTTCAGGCTCTCTTGACCTGGCTATCACTGATGGTCACCCACTACTGACCACTTGGTAGAGTCATTAATCCGTAATCACCGGTCAAAGTGCGACCATCACAGACGACAACACCACCACTCATCCGCTTATCTTATTTGTTATTCAATTTTAACCGGTTTCTCGGTAACTGTTTGCTTTCTGATTACAGTGAGGTTATGGTGGTAAAGTTATGGTTTAAATATTTTGATTCTTATTTTCCAAGACAATATGTTTTTACATACATTAAATAATCCAATGATTGAGATTGCAGTTGCTCATCTTGTTCAGCTTAATTATTGAACAATTTGATAAAGGTGTGAAAAAAACGATTATTGTCTTACTTAATAAAATAGTCAAGGGGCCAGACCATGAATTTTGATTCTTATTTTCAATTTTATACAGGCCTAACACAAACGTAGGCTACCAGTGTGTATTTTTGGAGTTTTATTTTTGTACATACTATGTTTTATTATTGATAGAACTTGAGGTTCCATTCCAATGCTAGTGGTAATAATAATAATTAATAATAAATCTTTATTTGTCGTAAAAATACAATAGTATCATTGACAAAGTCATAAGATGCAGTGCAACTGCCAGGTCATACAATATTTATTCTCTTTTAAAACTATCTTAAAGGTAATAGCCCAATATTGAAGAGAGAACAAAAAATATATATTGAAAAATGTACATAACAAGTTAAAACGGTACAATCACAAATTAAAAACTGCAACTTCTAAAATGAAAAAATTACAAAGAATACTCACCTAAAACTGGACATCTTCACATCTGAAAAAATTGTCCAGTTTATAAAAGGGGTGTCCCAATAACCATAAGTAGACTCCATAGGTAGAATGAAACTGGGCCACTGATAGAGTACGCTGATGAAAATTACTAATTACTTTCTAATACCCCAAAGATTTAACTAAACTCAAAGGAAAACGTATCACAGTAGTGTTCTATTGATTATAAACTATAAAAGAAGTTTTAAAAATTAAATGAAAATAATATGTACAATAGGTTTTTATCTGGAAGAATGGTTGCATGATGAAAAATAACATTACTACTTTGAGGAAATAAGTCTGCACCAATACAAACTATAAAATTAGAATGACTCAAATTTTGTACACAATATTTTTTATAGATTTTTAAAATGATTGATTCATTGCAGTCACGGTTGACTAAAAACTACGGTTTCACGATTGAAGTAGACTATGTATCCCACATTAAGTGATTGCAACGCTATATTACTTTCTGAACAGGTACCCCAGTTTTCCAAATTCTTGCAAGACAATAGGCATTTATTTATTAGAAAGAGCTTTTGAAGAAAAATGTTGGTTGGAAAATCACAATGATTATTTCAAAAGGTTATTGCATAATCAGTCCAGAACAATTACACACTGACAAGTCTTCATTGAATAATCACTTGGACAACAACACAAGACTCGAAGACAAGAAATAACAATCGTAGCAAAATAAACAGTATTGATTGAAAATTGAAATAAACTGTGGAGTAAATAACGACAGATAAAATCAATACAGAAACCTTTTGATATTATATATTTAACTTAGGACCTTAAACCATAAAAAAAATCATATTATTTTAAACTTTGCACGTTATTATCACTCATCAACCAAAATACTTATAAAAAAATTTTAAATAAAATGTTTTCAACCTTTTTATTTACTAGTGTACCTGTTGCTCGAAAACAAAGGATTGTAAAGTACCAGTATTACAGGATTTATTTTAAACTAACAACAGTCATAATTTTTTATGAGTTTAAAAAGCTTATGTCATTAATGGAACTACTCACGTTGTTCATAACAGTTTGAAATAATCAACATTTCTTGTTAACATTTTATCATTTTTTAGACGCTGACACCTTGTTTTGTTAGTCTTTTCAAAAAAGATTTCCCCATTTACCCATATCCCCAAAATGTTTTCCATGTTATCTTTGTCATTGACACTGTAGCCTACATGGTACCACCCTTACCAGTAGCCTATGTTTACAGCATTATTTTTTTTTAATAGCGATATAAATTGTTCGAATTAATCTGTCTGTCACATTTTTATTTTATTCAAATGGCATTCTTTTGGTTATGTAATGGTGTCATTACATTTACCTCTAAAAATGCAGAGTTAAAAGGTCTGATGTTGTTCAGATGGTTTGTTTAAAAATAATTATAAAGGTTTCATGGATGTAGTAATTCTACCAAAATCACTTGACTTATGGAAACAGAGATTAAATGTCCTTGAAGTACCCATCCACAATATTTTATAAAATTTGACTTGCTATAACCTTTTCCTGATATGTAAAACCTACTTACTCAAGGAGTTAAATTAAAAGTTCACCGTCTTTACTAGCTTATGTGTTTAAAAAATAAAGTCACAAAATAAAACTGATAGAACAGGCTTTTAACACCTTTTTTCAGAGTTGAGAGGTGGTCAAAAAAGGTGCCAAATTCAAAAATATTTCTACAATATATTTATTCACAAAAATCCTAAAAAATAAAAGAATGATGCACATTTATAGAACACTGTGAATAATTTAAAAATTTGTACATATTTACAGTTTTTTTTTTAAATTATATTATTCTTTCAATTGGTGAAAACTATTCAAGAAGACAGTTGTCAAGGTGCAATCTTCAGAATTCCGCTCAGCTTATCATAAGCATCCCTGGAACATAACAATTTGTTTTTACAATCTCCGTTAACACTAATACATTCCCATTACACTACATACACTAACCCATTCTACAGCTTGGGTGAGTTTTTTTACAATTAAATTTTTCATTTGTATTTTTTTGAGTAGTCTAATGAGTCTCCCCCATTTAAGTTATCTATATTGAGTATTGCAATCATTAACTGACCAAGCTATAGCTTTAGCTGTTTCATGATTTTGTAGATAATTTGTAAAGATTCAAAAGACAATAAAGAATATATTTCATGGCATTACAATCTTGCAAGCAATTTTAACTGGAAGACTACCGTGAGGAATGTGACATTTAAAAAAAATATAGACAAATTTAAGAGCGTCTTTAATTTATTGCAATTTAGTTTAGAGTGTGATAAAACAAACAACTCAACAATGTCATATAATTTTGGTTTTAAAAAAGGCAGCACTTCCTGAGATAGGTATAGTCGCAGAGTGGCCTAAGTAAGCATACAATGATATTTACTACTAATAAATAACTCAACTAATTCAAATCAAATTGATGAATTGAAGGAAACTAACTATTAAGTAAAGATATATTAGCATGAAAGTTGTTAGAAAGGAATTGTATTTACAATTTTAAATACATAAAATACGTTGTTATTGATAGTTTTATTAAAATAAAAATTAATCGCCAATGATCGAGATGACATTCTAAAGATATCCTGCTATTATCAAGACCTCGTGATGATTTCCCAATATTCCAGTGACATCGAGATCATCTTCACATGACCAAATAACAAGGATCTAGCACAGCTGCGGAAAAATCACAATCGTCTCCTACAATTGCCAGTGACATGAACATTTTTAATCACACATTCTTCCCAAACACTTTCTGCAATAGTGAAAACACTGCAAGAATTAGTTCGGTTCGATTTTCTGGCTTGGTGTTACACAACTCTAAGACTTTCAGGCTAGGCAAGTTTAGCTACTCGCACCCCTCTTAGTAATTTTTGTTTGTGTTGTGACCAAGTTACCTTTGAAGAGGTTTATTGATGTCCAGTTGCAGTGAGATAGTTCTCACTTGGTTGAGGAAGGGCATTAGTTGGGAGGGTGCGTTGACAGTATGCAGCCAAACCCTCGGTAGTACACTACCCACCTGCCGAACAATATGGTAATTAGGTATTAAATACTTAGTACAACAGTTAAGTGTTGATTATTTAAAGAGGCTTTAGCTTCATTCTAAAATATATGTAAAAAGGCTGTGTGGTTGGCCATTCAATTGTAATGAATATTTAGCCTATCCACTAGAATAACATTAATTTTTAGCACATACTACGTCATCATTAGGTTGTGTTTTCAGAACCTTATTTAACACTTCAAATTAAAGCTTTATCAACATTCTCAAGAAATAATTCTTCACAGGATAAAATATTTTGGTAATAGTATAAATTGGTTTTCATCATACTGTCCGGAAAAAGCCGTTTTTAGTTCTCGAAATCATCGGCAAAATCATACAGAAGAAAACATATATGGTCAATTTTTCTGTTGCTAACTTCAAAATTTGTTTTTAAATACTGCTAATCACAAGATATTTTAAGTAATGTTTGTAAACAACAGAAATGTAAACATTATTGACAATTTTTTTATAGCCTAAATTATATGGCTAATTTTGTAACGTTTAGAAGATTATTTCCACAGTATGATGAAAATAGTTCTTTATCAAGCGGAGCCAAAGTGTCTTTTTGTTACTAAACATGATTGCGTACCAGTAGATAGGGTTGCCTGATTTTTTCTCCGGCGAATAAAAGTGACAGCGATGTTGGGAATGAGTATACGAGTGTGGGCAGGGGACGATTTGTCCTCGAGCGAGCGACGACGGCTTGTGCAGGTTAAAACTGTATGTTAGTTTGTGTAGACTGTAGGCACTAAGCACTGTATATATAAGAAGTATGTAAGTATTGGTTAGCAGACAAGTAGAGGTTACAGCAGAGCTGTAATTACCAGCCCGCTGTTGCGAGTATAAGTGCGAGGTGAATGTCATGGCTGGCTGTACAAGTGATTGCAGTAGAAAGTGAATTCACTTTCAATTCGGCGCACTAGGTCATGAATGCAACTCAGCGCAACCTGTCTGACCTAGAGAGCTGACACTAAGTTAAGTAACGCTTGCGTAAAATACACATGTCTACATCTACATACAGTACTTAAGACTAAAAAAGGACTGAATAAACTAAATACGTATTCAGTGAGCAAATATCAAACATTTATTGTTTCCAAATTTTTATATTCGGAGAGTTCCCGCTCATCCCCAAGTATTGAACCCGATATGCCTTGCTCTCAGCGATCTCCTTTAGTTCATCTGAACTCAACGCCTCGCTGAACCGCTTCGGTAAGAATATACAGAAGTCGGCACTCTTTTCCGGCACATGGATGTCTAGGACGATGGACGCTCCGTATTTGGTGTTTACTGCCCTCCCTGCCACAATGGAGTAGCCCTCTTTGTTAGTAAGCGCCGAAACGTCGATCTTAGGGAGGTATGGTCCTTTCTCCAGGGTGTTGAGTTTTGCTGCTAGGGCCATGATTATGATCTATAAAAAAAATATCCTGTTTTAAAAGTCGTACTAATAGTATGCCATATTATAGACCGAGTACTGATATAATGAAAATTTATCGAGTTAACTAGCTTAGCATTAATAGACAATGCATAAACAACTGGAGCACTACAGCATAAATAGTACAATTGAAGATTGCTGCGTGAAACAAGTATGTCACAGCATATAACGCAAGGTGTAATATCATAGAAATATTAGCGCAACGGAGGGCAACTAGATACATATAAAACGTTTAACAGCTTAGTAATAACAGCTAAATGCATAGAAAAACCGTTGCACTTAGAATATACAAATATAACAAGTAAGGTTTGCAGATTGTAACAAGTATATCGCTGCATATATCGATTAGTAGAGCGTAATACCATACACATAGCAGTCTATCGTAGCGCAACTATATACATATTACAAATAGCTCTAAATAGCTAAATGTGTAGCAAAACTGTTACACTACAACATATGGATATATTGTAATCAATGTTATCTTGTATCATGTGTCAGGAATACCGTTTCATATAACAAGTAGTAGAAATATTAGTCAGTATAACATGTAGGCAGTACCAAGACAGTATAGCAAACGCAGCAGTGTAGAGAAAAACACATATTGGGACAGACAAAGGGGGGAAACCTTGAGTAAGTGGAGGGTATGAGAGTAATGCATCATTATGCATTAACGCAAAACAAATATCAGCACAGCAACAAATAAGAATATATAACTAGCACTCTTAGAAAATACAATTATGGAGCTATAGTAGTAGTAGAAAAGTGTAAGCTAAATAAGCATATACAAACTAAAAGATCATATAAGTAAGATTATTCTCACAGTTAATGCATAAGCACACGAGACATACCTGTTCGGTTGCGTGCAGAGAACTGTGCAGCCATGTACGCTTATGCCGCTTATAAGCAATCCTGGCTCCGCACAATCACTGACCTCACACAAACTGTATAAAAGCAGCCCATTGGCACTGCAAAGTTGTATTCGACTCCAGCTTGCATTGTGAGTAACTCGTGCACCTCGGCCAGTTTGTGCGTCTGGGCCAGTACGTGCATCAGTCGAAGTCGTCTACGCTTGTGTGATGCCAGAACATCTTCTCCATAGTTGTAAGTACAAACATAGCGTAGTTTGCAATATAGTTGCTAGGATTTTAAAAAGACCATTAGATTTAAGCTTTTCCTATAACTCCTTGCTCTCCTTACCATAAGAGCAACGTTAAATAGCTAGACTCAAAACTTACAAAATTATTTACAATTATTTAATGTCAAATCTGAGTGTTGTAAAACGTGGTAATGCTCGTTAAATTAGAAATCTGAAGTGAAGTATGTAGCTAGAATATTAAAAGATGTCTAAAAATCTGTTTGATTAGAAATACGTTGATCTTTAAAAACCAATTATATATTCAATAAATAAATATGACTAAATAAACTTCTAATAATACGATTAATATAGATTAATTATACAATCTCTGGCTATCGCATGATTATATGTTGAATATACACTTAATCAATACTATATACAATTTGAAATATTCTTCTCTCAAATCAATACAAACATTCTATTTCAAATGTCACCAAGAACTAGTTTGTGTAAAAAGAAATAAATAATCCGCTAGTGTGTGTTTGCATTTAATATTGTTCTTACTGGACAAATCATGACGCTAGCCAAGGGTTAAGGGTTCTTCCTTGTTCAAATAACTAGCTATTAAATATAAAGTACCCTAGTGACTAGGGATGTAGGTACATAAATAAAAGTCAATAAATATTTCTTTTAACTATATATCTATTAAAATATATATGTTCACTATTTAGTCTTTATTACTTAATAAATGATTTTTAACCTATATACCCTATAGAAAAAAT
Source organism: Macrosteles quadrilineatus (assembly GCF_028750875.1). NCBI lineage: Eukaryota > Metazoa > Arthropoda > Insecta > Hemiptera > Cicadellidae > Macrosteles > Macrosteles quadrilineatus. The sequence continues at coordinate 14,244,206 of NW_026542597.1, forward strand.
TAAGAACACTTCTATACTACAATGTTTTGAAAGAAAACGTACTAAAAAAAAAAAAACGAATTAATATCTATCAGAAAGAAAAATCATTAGGTATTATGAACTTAGCAAGCATGTAGGATTATTTTAGAAAAACTTGCATATACGCATTTTTTTTGTCATAAGTTAAGCTAGCAAAATAAGAAAAATAAATAAATAAATCATGCTTAGAAATGAGTGTAGATTTTGTCTTTAGAGCTGTAGCTTAGTATATGCATAGATTAAGCAACTTTAAAGCTCGTTCTTTGTGTCTAACTCTTGAGTGCTGTCTCTGTTTGCTAGTGCAGACACAACCATCTCTCTACCATGTGATGTGTAATTCTATGATTTCCGCATTATTGTTAGGCTAGATAACTAGTGAATGCATTATTGGCTATGAAAAAATCACTTTATTCGCATTAACAAAGTTTAAAATTATTAAATTGGCAAGAAAAAAAATTGTAAAGAAAAACACGAATGCTTAAAACTAAACTTTGTAACTTAAGTTTTGTTCGGTATTTCGATATTGTTAATATAAATTTTGTGTGATTATATTTTAAGCTTATATCACAAACGTTTTAAATATAACATATTGACACTAATCAAGTATGGATGGTGAATAAAGATATTTTGATTTTGATTTGACGATCTATGCAGTGGATAGAACTAACAAAAAACTAGCTTCAGTTGTTATATAATGATGAAAAATCTACTTAGGAAGGAGTATGCTTTATTTTTGGTATTGACGAAACTACTATATATGACAACTGACACTTTATTTTTACATTTACAGCGCTAGAAGTGAGCAGTCATTCCCCACGTGCCGTCTTGCAAAGTTCCGCTTAGATGTTAAACCTTCAATGAGCAGTCTAGCTGTGAAAACTTCTACAACAATGTAAGTAGAAAGCCCTGTCAGTTTTATATCTTCTTGGTACTACGTTTAGTAAACTATTATTTGAGAGCTTACAACTTAATATAGTCGAATGTAAAGAGCCCCTTAATACCTCATATTGTCCTAGCAAAAACTACACTAAACCATGCAGCTATATAAGCAACATTCATTGTTGCAAGAAATCCACACAACTAAAGACAAAATGCGTGTAATATGAGCTTAAAGAATCTGAATTGTGAAATCTCATGCTGAACATGATAACATAGGCAATAAAACTTAAATTAAAATAATAAAATAGGTAAGTGCTAAAAATTAATGTATTTTTTCTAAAACTTAACGTAAACAATCTCAAACCAAATATAATAGAACTATAGCAGACCATGAGCAATGTACTTAATGTTTGAAATTAATGTTTTAGATGTATCTACAATGTGCCATCTGTCGAGAAGCCTACTTCCTTAGTGCATCCGCAAGGAGCCGTCACCAGCAAATGTGTTTGGCGTTGAACGACTACTTCACATCAGCAGTAGCGAGCAACAATGACAACAGACGAGAGACACACGAGGCAGCAATTCAGACACCTCCACAGCAAATTAAAGCAGTACCCAGTGGCAGTGGCTTGAAAAGAAAACTACCACCTCCAAAGGTGACTAAGCGTCCTGTGACTAGTGTATTGTCAAGTCCATCATCACATACAAGTTCAACAACAAGGCTGACGTGGTATTTAAAAAAAGGTCTTCAATCAGCCAAAGACTATGTTATAGAAAATAATGAAAACCTCTACAAGGACCTACCGCCATTTATTGAAGCTGCTAACGAAGTGGTGCTCGATATACTACAAGATGAGCTGCGTGTCACCAAATCCCTCAAGTACAACGTCGTACTGGAGGCCGTCTACTGCCATCCTGAAGGACATTGCGAACTTATGAACTTCAAGACCACGTCGAGGCTTATACACAGCGCCTGTGATGAGCTACAAGAGCTGCTGAAGAAGGACGCCAGCAAACTGCTTCGTGAGGAGTCTGAAGCGCAGGCGAAAGGCAGTGGATGGACTTTGCATGAGGTAAAGAGCCTCACACTTAGACTAAGCAAATTTTCATATGCATTGCCTGCTGGAAGTGGCTATCTGCCACTGCCCCCAAAAATTGCTAAAAGGAAATGCATTTTAAATGTAAAAAACAGCAATGATTGTTGTTTCATGTATTGTATATTAGCCAAAAGTCTACCTAATATACGTTATGACTCAGTGCTTACTGAGCATAGCTTTAGGGAGTGTGAAACACATTACAACTTTGATGGTATTTCATTTCCAACGCCCATTTCACAAATGAAAAAATTTGAAAAACAAAACATCAACACTAGCGTAAACATCTTCGAACTGGACGAAAATGCCCATATTACACCACTCAGGATAGTTGATGAGCAGCAAGACCATTTTGATCTCCTTCTCGTTAGAAATGATGAAGGAGAGGCTCATTTTACGTTAATATTGAATTTCACAAAGCTTATGCAGCCACAAATTACAAAAGGCAGCAACAAAATTACAATCTGTAAAAGGTGTAGCACCTTTAAAGAAAACAGGCGCTGTGTTCCGACACCTCAGCACTGGTTGAGTGAACATTTAATGCTCTGTGGAAAATCAAAACCAAGTGAAGTGATTTTGCCGGAGCAGCATAAAAGCAAACTTAGATTTGTTAGCTACGAGATGCAAATTGAAGTACCAATTGTAGTCACAGCTGACTTCGAATCAACACTATATCCAGTTCCCTCGACAGACAATGCCTATCAACGGCACGAGGCGAACTCGTTTGCTTATATCGTAGCAAGTAACCTTCCCAAAGAGCTGTTAGAGGAAGCTGAGATAAACACCTCACCCTACATACACAGATCGGAATCGGCTGCAAAAGAATTCCTTTTACAAATGCAGGAGCTAGCTGTAAAAGTGGAAAAGCTGTACACTAAAAATGTGAGTATGATTGCATTAAATGATGAACAACAGAAACAGCATGATGAAGCGACAAACTGCGAGCTGTGTGAAATAGCATTTGATGAGACATTGGTTCAGTCAAGGAAATGCCGGGACCACGACCATATAACAGGTCAGTTTCGTTATACCTTGTGCTCGTTGTGTAACACCCGCTGTCAACTTCCAAACTTCATACCAATATACTTTCACAACCTTTCTTCATACGACGAAGCATTCATTATTAAGAACTTGGCAGTATTACCCAACAGCGAAATAAAAGTGATCCCTAGTAATTCAGAAAGATTCATCAGTATATCGATAAAGATTGGGAGGATGTGGCTTAGGTTTTTGGATTCATTTCGCCTAATGGCGGACAGCCTTGCGAATCTCGCTTCGTATCTCACACCGTCGGAACTCGTAGAGTCATCCAAGCTTGTGCCAGAACAGCATGTGGAGTTGATTCAAAGAAAAGGGATTTATCCCTATGATTATGTAAAAGACTTTGCTGTATTCAGTGAGGAAGCACTGCCACCACGTGAAAGCTTTTACAATGCCCTCAATGACTCGGAAGTTACGGATGCAGAATATCAACATGCCCAACACACTTGGAATACAATGAAAATGAAAAATGTTGGACAATACCATGATTTTTATCTGTTATTGGATGTTTGTCTTTTAATGGACATAATTCAATGCTTTCGCAAAAACTGTGTAGCCACCTATAACATTGACTGTTGTCATTCATTTACAGCGCCAGGTCTAGCATGGCAGAGTATGCTACGTATGACTGGTGTAACTTTGGAATTGTTGACGAACTATGACCATTTCTTAATGTTTGAAAGTGCGATTAGAGGCGGTTTGGTACAATGCTGCCACCGCTATGAAAAAGCCAACAACCCACTTTTAGAGAACAGCGAAGACTATGATCCAAACAAAGAAACCAAATATATGTTGTATTTGGACTGCATAAACTTGTATGGAAGCCAAATGAAAAAACACCTTCCAACTGGAAATTTTGAGTTTGTAAATGATGTTGATGATCTTAATTGGTCAAACTTACCTGAAGATTCGCCGTATGGACTTTTACTAGAATGTGATGTCACAGTGCCAGAGCACTTGCACGATCTAATGAACGACTTCCCCATTTTACCAGAACAAAAAGATGTGGATAATCAGGGAAAACTACTTGCTACGCTTGAAGATAAAAAACACTATATCGCTCACTATACAGTGTTCCAGCAGGCAGTCAAACTAGGCTTGAAAATTACAAAAGTTCACAGAGCGTTGCGATTCTCCCAGTCGCCGTGGATGGAAAAGTTCATCGACAAAAACACCACGTTAAGAGCTGAATCTACGAATGAGTTTTCCAAAAATTTCTACAAGTTTATGAATAATAGTGTGTTTGGAAAGACGTTAGAAAACGTGCGCAATCGTGTAGATATTAGAATAGTAACTTCTGATGAAGCGTTCCAGAAGCTGTCACGTCAAGCAAGATTTGTTGACAGAAGCATTATCGCTGATGGTGTGATCGCGGTACATTTAAGAAGACAAAAGGTAGTATTAAACAAGCCAGTCTATGTTGGTTCAGTAGTTCTCGACAAAGCAAAAGTTCATATGAACTGGTTTCATTATATGGTTATGAAGAAAAAACTAGCTCCGCCAGACTTTGAAGTGTATGTTAACTATTCTGATACTGATTCTCTATTATATACCATAATTACCAAGTTAAACCTAAATAATGAATTGAAGGAAAGATTGGGAGATGTACTGGATAGGTCATGCTATCCCAAGGAGCATGAGCTGTGGCTGGAAGGAGCGATTCCTCAAATAGGCACATTTAAGGATGAATGCAAAGGAAGACAGCTATTTGAGTACGTAGGATTGCGTTGTAAAATGTACTGCTACAGGTTCAACTCCAGCCAACAGACAACGGCAAAGAAAAAGTGTAAGGGAATAAGCAAACGCTATGTCGAAAACAAAATTTCATTTGATCACTACAAGAAGGCACTGTTTGAAGATAAACAGTACAGAGCGACATTTAACCAGATAAGAAGCAAGACATTTCAACTCACCTCTAGAACAGTTGATAAACTCTCTCTGTCAGCCAATGATAACAAACGCATAGTGTTGCAGGACAAAATTAGAACTTTGGCGTATGGGCATTATCGAGCTCGTCAAAATGACGATGGAGGATCGTCAGAATATGATTCTAGTCAGTCTTAGCTCGATGGTTGATCAGCACTCTTTAGGAGTAGTCAGAATGTTGTATTCATTGAGCATGGATGCCGTTGCCCGTACTATTCCATATGAAAAAGAATATGAAAGAATCGAGGATATCGAAATGTTTTCGATACTCCCTTCCCTCATGCACACAGAGTTGAGAAGCTCTATTAAACGGACTTGGATAAAAACTACAACAGTCAACAGAGATTTAATAAAAAGTTATGAGTTTAGAGATATCGACTTTATGCAAATTGATAGTTATCAGTTTGTCATGCTCATGAACCATCCTCTGGAAGAACCAGAGTTTTGGAGTCGAAATTACTATGGTAATAATTGTCATATAAATGTGGACTACTATGAAACAATACAAACAGAACGTCCTATGAAGTATTGTCGAGGCTGCTTTTTTAACCTTTTTACACTAAAAGACGATAATGATATTGATTATCAAAGTTATTGGCACGAAAAGGGGTTGGCATTTGTACATGTTGTACAGCATTTTGAAGTTAACTCTAACAGGCTAATTGATGCAGTGGTTAAACAAGAAAATAACTGGTGTGACTACTGTGTATTTCGACCATTGTTTACATTTCTAAACTACTTTGACTGTAGAGACAATAACAACATGTTACATGATAGTGATGAAGACAGCCCCGCATCTCCAGTGACAATGTTTAACCGTACAGAACTTTATGATCCATATAGAGAGTGACATACGCTAGTCCAGCATATTTGAACAATGAGGCTGTTGGTCAAGTTTTGTTTTTTTTTAACCATACAATTACACGTTTACTTTGTTTGTTTTGCGTTTCTGTTTATATATTATGTTTTATTGTAAACCCTAGCTAATGTAAAATAATTTGATGAACTCATGCCTTTTTGTTGTCTATATTCTATAAGAGTTGTTATCTACTTGAGAACTGAATTCTAGTAGTATATAGCTAAAATATAACTTAATAACATGATATAACAAAGTAAGATAATGCTTAGCATTATGATATTTAACACATGTATATTATTGTGCACATTTCATGAATATTTTGTAATGTACTAACAACCTTTTTCTATCTATATTTGTTTTACTATTACATGTTTACTAATCTTAACACATTTATGTAATGCTAGAGTTGTATATAATAAACACATCTAAAATGTTTATGGTTATCTGTTATGTTGGTGTTATCTATATAGCATTTATCTTTCAAATAAACTTATGTTAAACTTGACTACTTTGTTTGTTGCTAAACCCATTATTTAAAAGTTTTCCAAACACCCTCTGAAAAATTACTTTAAAAAGTATTATTGCTATGTATGCTAAGAAAAGTAAAGTCAATCCTCTACTGTGTTGTTGCTAGCTTAGCTGAAGGAAAGGGTAAAAAAATAAAGAAAATCAAAGTTTGTAATACAAATATATTACCATAAGATACATTGAATACAGCAATTTTCTCTTTACCATTTTGACAAGTATTTTAAGTTCTCCATCACAGCTTCGGTAATGTTTGCTGCACAAAAGCGGCGTACCTCACTGTCTATCCACGGCATCATTGATGTCCTGAGTGCAGTCCGTTCATACCAAAAATCTTGAGTCTCTGCAGGCAACCTCCTTTCATTCAAGTCAGAAAGTAAACGTGGCAAATCACTTGTAATGTGTCGAACGAGTTGTTTATCCAAAGTCATTGAAGTCAAGTCATTTGTAGTGTTTGAAGAAAGCAAGGCCATTACCTTATAGTGTTTGGTAAAATATCGTGTGTAACGAGAGATCAGAAACTGCACAGTTGGGTTTATTTCAAGTAGGATATTAAAGTAGCTTTCAAGGGATGGGAACAAGCGTTTTAAAGAAATCCATCCATCATTTTGTAGAACCACTCTGGGAGTCTGTCGAATAATATCAGATTCACTAGAAGCTCTCGAAAGCGTAACAGAATTCAAATTGTGATTAACTGGCTTATTTCTCAGACGATAGTTACAAAATGATACTAATCCATTTGGTCTGGGTTCCAATATGACTGTATGTAGATAGAATGGATTGAATGGAGTTTCATTGGAGTAAAAGTTGTTGACAGAGTGGTGAACTGTAGAGCTTTGCAGACTTAAAAGATCTTCAAATGTCAATTCAATTGAGGTTTCATTATTCACTAAACAAATAGAAGGAGAAAAGTCTTTAATAGAATCAAGACCAACAACCGCATGAGCCTGGCTTGCAACTTTGTAAATCTGTCTGAGTAAAAGACGTGGTTCCCATGAGTTAGACTGCTGGTTAGAACGCACAGCTGCTTTGTGTGAACTATGAGAGTGACTCACCACAGATGTTGTCATCACAGGTGTTGAAGTAGACGTCGAAGAAGAACACACGTATGACACTGGAGGTGAAGTCGATAGTGTGGTCGGCGACGTAGATAGCTTAGGTGCTGATGTATTTGATAATAGTTGTTGCGAACGTTGAGGTGGTGGTGGTGGTGGCGGCGGCGGTGGTGGCAGTTGTGATGACAGTGATGGCAAAATCGAGGCATGAAGTTTTTCTTGATGACCTTTCTGACGAAAAACCTGGCTCGACCTGGCGCGTGTGCCAGATTTTGCCGAATTGGAGTGGGCTGGTATTTTCTGTTGTACGATTGACGGCTGTTCCGGTCGATACTCTTCCACTTCCTTTGAATCGTAATCCTCATCCTCTTCCACTGCATTACCATTTTCACTGCAAACTGTTGAACACTCGCGGGTATAGTAATTCGCTTGGATCGCACTTGCACCCGCTGTTGTGTGTACAGAATCAGATACGTCTTGTAGAGTCTCACCAGTTAGAGATGCAAGAAGCTGGTCAATGTCCATAGTATTTACATCGGAGTATATTACGTTATGCACTGGGGGTATAGGAGGAGCTTTAGTACGTTTGCGTTTCACTCGCGATAGATCTTTACGTGGAACTGGTGCTGACCGCTTCACTGACGCGTTCATACTGACTGAACCAGCAAACCAGTTCTAGGTTTTATATGCAGTGTATTTGCAGGTCTGGACAGGTCTTAGTACGATCATTGACCTTACGAGGCGGATGCTGAGCGCCAAGGACAAATCCATTGAACCTCTAGGATCTCTTTCTTTTTTGCGATTACATAACGTTGTTGTATAAAGAAGGCTTTGACAACAAGTCTAGACAGGTTTCCATTTATTTATACATGCTAGAAATTTTAAGAGATAGATAATCCTGTTGTCGTAAGTAATGCAGTGAGCTTTCTATCAATAGTTGCAAAAAATTTTAAAGTTTCGGCATCTGATTTATCCAACGTGTTTAGCCTTTCATCAATGGTCCTTAATAATTTTGATGTTTTCTCATCTGATTCTTGCAGCTTCTTTACCTCTCCATCTAAGGATACTAGCGATTTAGATTGTTTCCCGTCTGAATCATGTAGCTTCTTGAATCTTTTATCCAAAGACATCAAAGATGTAGAAACTTTCTCATCCGAGTCTTGTAGCTTATTGAGCTTATCACCCAAAGATACTAAAGATGCAGACGTTTTCTCATCTGATTCAAACAGCTTTTTGACATTTCTATCCAAAGATAACAAATGTGTAGACGTTTTCTCATCCGAGTCTTTCAGCTTCTTGAGCTTATCATCCAAAGATAATAAAGATGCAGACGTTTTCTCGTCTGATTCAACTAGCTTTATTAGTTTGTTATCCAAGGAAGCAATTAATTGTGATGATTTCCCATCTGATTCTTCTAAGTTGTTTAGTCTATCGTGATAGGATAACTGATTCTCCTTTATGTCTTTTAGCTCGGTCTTGATAGAACCCTCTATGGAGACTATTGATTGTTTTACATCCTTAACTGCTTGCTGGGCCTCTTTGAGGCTAACAACAAAGGTCTTTAACTTTCCTTCCACCTCATTCAAATCGTCTTTGTTCACATAGAAACGATTTAAATAGCCTTTAGACACCTTTTGTCGTGATACGTCAGGTTCCACTGCAGCTCTAAACCTCTTTGATCCATCTTCACTTATCACATATGCATCATCTTCGTCATCAGATAAGTGATGCTTCTGTTCTTGATACAAAGCATGTCCAAACTTATCTATAATGTGTCTTCTAATCATAGCTTGTACAATATATGTTTACAATAACAAGATCTAATCCAGAATGATGGGAGAAACAGGTTAATATACTATTTAAGCCCACGAGTTGTAGCGTGAGGGAAACCCAAGCCATTTGACATAAATCTTGTTTCCTTTGCGCTTTATAACCTTTTCAACCAAATACGTATCTGGGTAATTTGTCTTTTGTAATTCTGGTTCGTAAAATGTCCCTTTGATAATGTCCCCTTCTTCATCTTGCAGGTAGTACACTGGTGGGACAGATTTTCGCACTCGTATGATTTTAAATAATTCAGTACTCCAGTTTGGGGTGTAACCTTTTTCAAACAAAGTTTTATACTTAGAAACCCTGACTTTATCATTGACTCTTAGCTTTGGAATCCCTTGTACCTTGTTTTGATTTAATTTCCTCACCAATGCCCTCTCGTGAAACGATGTAACATCTCGTGGTCTCATGCCTGTTGTCCGATGTAGCCTTGAATTGTACATGGAAATTAAACGAGGAAGCATGTCTAGCCACCTATAATCTCCCTGTACAGCAAATTCCTTATACATCCAATTTTTAATCGTTTTATTCAGCCTTTCTACCACAGAGGCCTTCAAATGGGTGAATGTACTGAAATGATTTATCGCAAAACGTTGCATTAAGGATTTAAATTCTTTATTATAAAAATCTGTACCAAGATCACTTTGAATGTTTTGTGGTATTCTTCCGCTATTTTTCAAAACATTTTCCATAGCTGAGGCCACTGTCTTCCCTTTTTTGTTGTCTAAAGGAACCGCCCATGCATACTTTGAAAGAACATCAATTATCATTAGGATATACTTTTTCCCTTTATTCGCTTTTGAGTAAGGTATCATTTCTATCAAGTCGACTTGCCACAAATCGTCAATACCTCGAACAAAAACCTTTCTTCTGACAAAGTTTTTCCTAGCTGGTTTGTGTAACTCATTAACAATACCTCTCTTGGCAGCATCTGCTTGACTTGACATTGTCTTCTTTCTTTTATTCATAATGCCTTTATTACCTATGAACACTTAAGCGATAATTCCGTTTAGTTGAAGCAACTCTATAATATAGTCTATTTCTTCGCTATGAGCGTTGTGACCGGCTTCTTGTGACAAAACCAAGGTTTTAAGTCGCTTCACCAGTAAATTCACATCAGATGTGTACCTGTCCACGTTTTCAACAGTTATACCACTTCCACTAGCGTGTTCCGGTGTGGTCATGCCTTGCTTTGGTGGAAAAAGTACCGATATTACGCTTAAGTACTTTTTGCCCCTATTTGCATTTACCGGTTTTTCAGCAGAATACATCTGTCGGTGTGCATTGGTGTCTTGAAGGATCTTTTTATACACTTTCAAATCCTGCCTTTCTACTATATCCTTATCGGGAACCTGCATGAATAGTAATTCAAGGAGTCCTGGAGTTGTTTCAAAGCTGTGATTCCTTACCTGTATCTTTGAATTTGTAATTTTTATTCTAGAATCACCAATTGTCGTATTACCCCTTCCATCAAGTCGAACACCATAAGTCGTGTCCATTTTATCTTTTGTTTGAGGATTGGAAAGCCTTTTTAAATACGTATCCAGCTGATTGGGTTTAATGGTTTGAGTAGACACATCTAAGGACTTATTGAAGTCATCCTCCTTTTCTTCATCTTGTACAAAAGTTCTATCCATAGTTGTACTCTGATCATCTTTTTTAACCACAAAGTCTAGTTCTTCTTTTTTAACAGGTTTATAATAGTACTGCTGTTCCTTCAAACGTCTCTCTACTGTCTCTTGCAGAGGTTTGACTATGGGTTTAGCTTGCACTTCTAACAACCTCTCAACATAATCAGCATTATGCTTCAATTGTTGAAACTTTTTACGCACAGCATTTGTTAGTCTAAGTAGTTCATTTTTTACTATATGTTCGTGCTTGTTAGCACTGTCTTGGTTCCGCTCCTTCAAGTTTGGTATTGGATATTTCTTCACTATACGTCGGATTACTCGTTTCGCTCTTAGCTTTCTTTTCTTGGGAGCTCTAAGAGTCATCGGAGCACTGCCATACTTCTCCATCCTCTCACTGTCACTCTGATTAACGTTTAGTGTATTAATGCTGAAAGGAGCCCTTTATATATCGACTATATAGGTATCAAGACCTAAACGGTAACGACCTTTGTTGATTTCAGAATCTTTATCTATGGTTACAAATCCATACTTGTGTTTGTTCCAACAGGTGTGACACAAACACTTAAATTGATCAAAAGTCATATCGCTATTAACATGATCATTGTATACATGTCTTAGATTTAAGTCATCCTGCTTGAAAAGAATTATTAAATTGGCGTTATCTCTAAGGAGATGTTTAGGGAGCCGCGTGTACGTCTGGATCAAGTAGAACGTATCTACATCTCTATGTCTTCCCATGCTGAAGTATGCTTTCATATTGTCTTGTTTATCACAGGCCACATCATCAAATATCATTATTGAGTCCTTTTTAGCTTCATCAGGATTGGGAACATCTTCACTGTTGGTAAATGAAAAATAACCAATACATGACAGGTTTTGCATTATTTGTTCAAGCATCTTGTATTTAGGTTGCAGCAATGATTTACTAAACACATATACATTAGCATACTTTAATCCCTTTGGTTCAGTCAAAAGGCTAAACATCAAATTTGTTTTTCCACAGTTAGATGGACCACAAATGATGCCTCGAATGGATTGAGGAAGGAGTTCACTATGTTTTTTCACTTCTTTGGATTTAATTCCATCCGAAGTGGATTGAATGAGTTTTTCCACAGCATTGTCCACAACAAAAGTGTCACGGTGCTTTTTAAATTTCATCTTCACACACTGGGGGACAAAAGTGAAATGAAGAATCGTATATAAGGTGTTCATATTTGTAAGACCTGCTCAGTATGCGTAGGATCACTAGAGGATGTGGTCTGCTTAATCGTGCTATAAACTCTCTTCCGCTAGAACTTCACCTGCCTGGAGGATACCAATTTTGTGGACCTGGTACAAGATTGAAGGAAAGGTTGGAAAAGAAGGATCAAGGAATCAACCTATTGGATCAAGCTTGTAAACAACACGATATTGCCTATAGTAAGAGCAAAGATCTTTCATCTCGACACACTGCTGACAGAGTATTAGCAAACGAGGCGTGGGCAAGGTTCAAAACAAAAGGTGTTCCTATTGGTGAGAGGCTCGCTTCCTGGGCTGTTGCAAGCGCAATGAACGCGAAATTGAAGCTTGGTGCCGGAACAACCGAAGGCAGGAGGAGGAGGAGACGGCAGACTAGGCGAAGAAATCGAGGGAGGTTAGGTAGGGGATCGTTAGCCAAAGGAGGCACAGCAAGAGGTGGAAGTGCGCTAAAACGAAAAAGAAAAGGCACCACTAGAAAGTACAGCAGAAGACTTAAACCTTTTACTTTTTCCGATGTATTACGACAAGCAAGGACGGCTGTGCGGGGATCAGGAATGCATCTTGTTGGCAGAGGTGGAATATTAAACAGAGGGAGTAGAAAACACATAACAAAGGCAGCATCATCAGCGTTGAACGCCATCAGATCTATGAAGAGAGGGAGGCGTAGTGCGTTCAGTCATTTACGACGTAGATCACGGATTCTATCACTTCCCAAGTCAGGAGGTGTGCTACCATTGCTGCCAATCTTTGCAGGGCTTAGTGCATTGGGAAGTCTGACAGGTGGGGCTGCTGGTGTGGCCAAAGCAGTGCTTGAAGCTAGAGATGCCAAAAAACGGCTGAGCGAGATGCAAAGACATAACGAAACTATGGAGGCAGTAGCTTTGCGACATGGCAAGGGCCTGTACTTTAGACCATATAAGAAAGGACTTGGTATTTACATGGCACCTTATCAGAAGCAGCCAAAAAACTTATAGATATTTTGCCCAGAAGGGCAATGTATGATTTTGAGTTAACACGTTGGGCCAGGAAGCTTAAAATCCCCCATTTTAGAGGAGTGTTTATGCGTGACAACCTTCCTAAAAGTCCATGGAGGAACGAGTCTGCAATAGTCAACTTGGACAATACCAATGGTAGTGGTACTCATTGGGTATGCTACAAGAAGAGTGGAGACTACGTGAGGTACTTTGACAGCTACGGGGATTTGATACCTCCACTGGAACTTCAGAAGTATTTAAATGGGAAATACGTATCTTACAACCGAACCGCTTATCAGGATGTCAACACTTACTCTGAGATCTGTGGGCATCTGTGTTTGTATTTTTTAACCTCAATTTAAATGATATTACAGTGTACACATATATATATATTTGTTGTTATCATTTCCACCCTTTAGTCATGTCTCAGACGTTCATGCTTTCAGGTAGAACTTCTACTCTTTCAGTAGACTACTTTCCTCCCATCGAACTTGAAGGTGGTTATGATTATGAAGTTGGTTTGCTTAGCTTCGAGTCTTATAACTCCATACCAAATGTCGACGAAACAAACAACCAGTTTCATTTTGATAATGGAAAGATTATTAAAATACCTACTGGTACATATGAAGTAATGGATATTGAACGTTTCATACAGGATAAGCTAAAGATGTTGGCTACACAGGAAAAGAAGTACTTTTTTCGCTTGGGAACAAACAACAATACATTGCAAACTACTCTGAAATGTAACGCTCAGGTGGATTTCTCTCAACCCAACTCTATTGGCAGCCTCCTGGGTTTCGATTCTGAGGTCATAGGACCTGGAAATGAGCACTACTCGAAGAATGTTGTGGATATTTTTAAGACAAACACGATTAGAGTTGAATGCAGCATAGCGGGCGGGTCTTTCGTTAATAATAAGCAAAGTCATACAATCCATCAGTTTTTCCCAGCAGTACCACCAGGATATAAGCTTGTTGAAATACCCAGTACAATCATTTACCTTCCAATCACCACGAGGGCAATAAGTAACATAACACTACGGATTGTAGACCAGGACGATAGGTTGGTGAATTTTAGAGGAGAACGTATTACAGTGTGTTTACACTTGAGGAAGGTCCCTAGTTGAACAGGTAGTAGGAGATGGGTTACTTATATTTTTCAAACTGTTTATCAAGACCAAGAATATCAAAGGGTCATATAGACAGAGTCAAGAAAACCCATAACTCCGACGACTATTTATTGGGTGCACACTCAACAGTACCAAGCAGTGTTTGTTTGTCACCCAAGCGACTAACACACACAAACCGAAGGTTTTTACGCTCCTTGGGCTATAAAATACTTCAATAATGGATGTACTGGATATTTTTAGTAGTGTCCCATTTGATGACACTATTTCTCACATGGAATTTCACACTCATTTCCCTTACTCTTCTACCACACTAGACAACAATGACGAGATAAGAATACCAATTCAACAACAAGATATATGCATTGTGCCTTCTATGAGTTATTTGTATGTTGAGGGAAAGCTATTGAAGTCAGACAATACAGCAACTACAAAAACAAAGTTCACTCCAAACGCATTTGCATTTTTGTTTGACGAGATACGGTATGAAATAAATGGAGTTGAAATAGATCGCATTAGGAACCCAGGTATAACTTCTACAATGAAAGGATTTGCTTCTATTGGAGAGAACTCTTTAAGAAGTTTAGGGAACTCTGGCTGGCCAACCGAGGTGAATAAGTTGTCTTCCACTTTGGAAAGTCATGTGACTGACACTGATGGAAATTTTAGTTTTTGCATACCGCTAAGTAGGCTTCTGGGGTTCGCAGAAGATTATAGAAAGGTTATTGTCAACTGCCGTCATGAGCTTGTTCTACTGAGGTCGGCCGGGGACAAAAATGCAGTTTTGTGGACCTCAAGTGGTGCTACTGACACAACTCCTGAAGATATTAAAGTTAAACTAGAGAAACTATGCTGGAGGGTTCCCTACGTTTCTTTGAGTGATAGACAAAGAATTGCATTGCTTAGACATTTGGAAAGGGGAACGAGTGTTCCTGTAGAGTATCGAAGCTGGGAACTCTATGAGTATCCCTCTTTGCCACAATCAAACAAACAATCTTGGTCAGTAAAGACAGCATCACAGCTAGAGAAGCCAAGATACGTCATAGTGGCTTTCCAGGAGAATCGCAAAAACAACATGAAAAAGTCTGCCGCATGCTTTGATCACTGCAAGATATCAAACATAAAACTTCATTTAAACTCTATTAACTATCCTTATGATGATTTAAAACTAGACATTGCAAAGAACCACTACGCTATACTCTACGACATGTATACCCGTTTTCAGGAGTCGTATTACAATGTTCCATCACAACCACTTTTGGACGTTAAAAATTTCATTTCTTATGCACCACTAATCGTAATTGACTGTTCTAAGCAAAACGAATCCCTTAGGTCAGCCCCTGTTGATATTCGTTTAGAATTTGAGGCCAGCGAAGCTTTCCCTCCAGGGACTGCTGCTTATTGTTTGATAATTCACGACAAGTCATTCAGCTATGAGCCAGCCACTAACCTGGTTCATCGGATAATGTGATTCATGCAGAAAGTGTTGGAATTTGGGGTGGGGATAGGCTATAAAGCCCGCTCTTGTCGGTTTGGTTTCTCAGTCTCAACTTGAATTTCGTTGGAGTTAGAACTTTCAGTCATGATTAAACAGGCCATCATAGATTTTAGTGCTTTTATTGGAGAGGATAAGACAGTGGTTATCAAGGAATTGAGCATATTGGACTTGGATTCAAGATGTGTACAACATTGGATTTTCTCACCACCTAAGGATGGATCCAGATCTACTTTTCCAAGCACACAACATGATTGCGGAGGGTGGCACAGTTCACAGTTTGACAATCATAACAGGTGGTTGAGTAAACACTATCACGGCCTCGGATTCGGAACAGGAAACGTTGAATATAGCTCTCTCACGTCATCTCTGAGAGACATTTGCTGCAATGTAAACCTATTGTATGCTGCTTCAACTGAAAAGGCAAAGGTTTTGGAAAAGTTGCTAGAGAACAGAAGAGTTGTGTTCAGTCTTGAGCTACTTGGAGGCCCCCCTCTATCGAGCGATTTTCTACTACTTCCTCCCGTTGAAGAACTATCCAAACAAAAGAATCAGTGTTTGTTTCATCATTTACATGCTCCAGGATTTTATTGTTCACAAACCAATGTACACAAACTAGCTGATTGGTGTTTGAAAAACCCAGCTATGCTAGACATGAACAACCCTGAAGTGAGAGTAAAGACCTTTGACGAATGGAAACTTAAAACTCCTTCTGCTAAGCAGCTTGCTGATGAAGGCTTTGTCAAAATGGCTGCTATGAAGGACACCACTAAATGCGTTTATTGTGGAGTTAATCTTTTCAAGTGGGAAGAAGGTGATGACGCAATAGAAGATCATCGCTACAACTCACCGTTTTGCTCCTATCTTCGCTTCAAGGAACAGACAACAGACAAGGGCAGCACCAAGAATATAGTCTACTGCGAGGACGGATCAGATGCATTGGGCCAGGATGTCACTGGGAGATATACATTGTCTCTGGAAGTCACTCATGATGATCTTCTAAATATGTGTAAGGCTTGAAATGTATTCAACTTCATATTTTGAATAAACAAATCTTTATTATTTACCAATGTTGTTTTTTACTAAGCTTAACCTATATATAAACTTACCATCTTTCATTATCATCCAGATACACAGCTACTCTTATTGACTTAAGTCATAACAGGTTGCTCATGTCTCAGTTTTACAAATGTGAAAAGGTAGTTACCTTTTCTAATCCCATGAAGACAACTTTTTACTTTGCTGATAATGAAGACAGGCGCTGTACCGGCTCCATCGACAAGGAACGGTTTAAACTAAGAATTCTTCAGGTTGGAACAATTTTGCAAGACTCACTTTTATCCAAAGTATTACACATTAACACATGCCAGTTTAGTGATCACTCCAATTGTTTTATAAAATTAAATAAACTTACTACTTAATTTAACAAAGACTCATAATTTCATATCCTAGCTTTCATACACCATAAGTCTTTACCAGCAAGCACTCTGCTGGAACTAACATACAGTTTTAACCTGCACAAGTCGTCGTCGCTCGCTCGAGGACAAATCGTCCCCTGCCCACACTCGTATACTCATTCCCAACATCGCTGTCACTTTTATTCGCCGGAGAAAAAATCAGGCAACCCTATCTACTCGTACCAAAAAGAGCCACTTTCGATCCTAGTGATGAAAAACTATAATTTACAGGTGAGCCTACACAGGTAAAAATGATTTGAGGGACTAATTTTACAGCGACTCAATCCTCAGTTTAAAAACTAAGACATTTTTGTGAGCCATGATGAGGATACTATCTGGTGATGGTCAAATCAAGAAATTTCAAATCTCGAATCCAAATCCTAAAAAAATCTAATCTCGAATCTGCGAAACTTGAGTTCCAAAAATAATTACAAATAGGCTTATGATGATTAAAAAAGCAAGAATGGAATATGAAAAATTAAAAAATAAATATTACACTAACCATAAATAACTCTTTGCAATAAAAGTTGCGTAATTACTTTTGAAACACGGCAAAAATAACAGACTACTAATCGGTTACACCTTATATCCTATTAACCTAAATCGAAGGTCGGTCTGTATACTTTATTTGGACGGCAATTATTCATTATTGGTTATTTATAATTGTTGTAGGTACATTTGTTAATTTTAAATTCGTTGATCAATAGTATACTCTGTTCATAAAATGTCATAAAATGGCAATGTCACAGTACTGTATATTACGACGTCAATAACCTTTATGGTTATGCAATGTCACAGTATATGCCTTATAATTCTATGATAAAAAAAATAGATTTTTTATCCACAAATTTTGTTAATTGAAACTTGAATCCGAATCCTTTCTTAGGATTCAGAGGATTCGAGATTCCGATTCGGCACATCCCTAATACTATCCAACCCGTGGCAAAGTACGAATTTGAACACTGCCAAAGGTCTCTTCACACCGGTTTTATCACAAATGTAAGCTTTCATCATTCTTGGAAAAATCTATAAAATATAATATCTTATATATTATTGTTTGTAATAATCATTAAGGAACTATTGATTTCTTGGTCTTGTCCTGAACTCATCCTCAAGTAGTGCTGAGTCTAAATGGCCAAAGCGATGTGTAACAAAGCTACCGAGTTCTGCAATTTACCACAGTCGCTCGCTTGGACAAAAAGCACTGGCGCTGGGTTTTTAACAACTTATGTAAAACCTCTTGGTGTTTTGGTAGAGAAATTCAGACATCTAAATCATCAGATACTTAGTTTGCGGGATTTCGCTATTTTACTTGTTAACGAGCAGCACTTACCATATGACACTTATGAGCCGCTTCTACAGGTTCGGACAGTCTGATGGCCATGAGCAGATATCTGTTGAGTAGAGAGTCCAACGCTACTTGACTCACAACCTCGTCACTGAGTAGACCTTGCCACCTCACTATGTTGCCCAGCAGCTTGACTGCGCTGGCAAACTGTCGCTGGAAAAACACTGCCTGTCTTCCATCCGTGGTGCTGTGGGAAATGTGAATGTTATGACCTGTAGTTGCGTAAATTGACTATTGGATACTAAAGTAGATGACTCATATATATGGACCAGCTGTCGCAAATTTTGAGTAAGCCATGAATCTCAAGCTACAGTAGAACCCCTCATATTCGGCCTTGGTTTTACCGGTCCTCTGTTTATCCGGCCCCTTCCAGGAAGCCAATATCAAAATTTTTTCTCACAGCTTACAGACGTTTAGATACAAGCACTAGTCTTTGTGACTGCTCAAGTCATAAAATAAATTGTTCTCACTATTTATCTGTTTGTTTATACATTTATTTGCTGAGTCACTATACTCAGTTGAGCTAGTAGGCCTAACCTCTGATCAGTTGGTTGATTATTTCCAAAGTGGGTTTAGTACAGTACAGTACGAGTACATTCATTTTTGTATTTCACAAAATAGTTAAGAATGTTGAGTAGAAATGCAAGTACCATTTAAGTCCTCATGATCTTTAAGTAGGTACAATTTATTGTCCTTTTTACCTCCATTTATTATGTTTTGTTACCTGGAATCATAATATTTGTACATTAATTAGGCATACTTAATGACTTTAACCTACAAATATTTTTTTCCTTTTTACAAACATGTTTATTTTTCTAAAAATGATCCCAGAACAGAATAAAATGATACTTTTGATTGCATACATTGATTACCTTAGGTTGGTTTATCCGGCCAAATCGTTATCCGGTCAGGGGCTTGGTCCGTGGTGACCGGATATGAGGGGTTCTACTGTAACTAAACTTTGTGTGGACCCGTCTCCATGTGTTTCTTGGGATAATTGAACTTAAGTATACAATTTACCCAATCTAAATTCTATTTATTATCTTAAAACCCTAACTTACTGCAGACCCTCACATTCTTTGAATCGGTCACAAAATATTTGATATTGGTGAGAGCAAAATATTATTTTCTATAATGATATGAAAATTGTCAATGCAAAATTACAACAGTTACAGAAAGTCTGGTTTATTGACCAGACAGAATATTTTTAAGAGATGAATCACGTTATCAGCATTTTTTATCACTTTGCAAGGTCAAAGGTGTTGTAGCCAAAATTATCACATTAAAAACCATTGATAGTGGTAATTATCTTTTTAATTGGTTAATTTTTTGTTGAAAAAGTTGATAAAACCTAGAGAAAAGTAGGTTTGCTTACATCAGTCTGAAAAATCTAAAAACAGTCAAGTGAAGATATTTGATTTTGAAATTATTTAGGCCTAGCATTACAATCCAAATCCACATCATCATACACAAATAATCTTAAATAATTGAACAAAATAAATGCTTAATACAGTAGACTCTTGATTTTTCAAAATTGGTGAGCCAAGTAAGTCAATTTGAATTATCAAGAGTTCGATTAATCGGGAAAAAATAAACCCGATATAATGCTAATATAATTTAATAAATATAATTTTTTCTAGATTCCTTTCAATCTGACTATAAAAACAAAAAAATTTTGGGTTTTATTTTATGTGTTAGTGATGTTGAGCTCTAGTGCCAATATAATTTATCCCCGCCCTAAATTGGTAAATTTTATGATTTGTGCTTTACTGTTTGGTTAAAGAACCAGAGGTTAGGATATTTGTACAATCAGATTGTTTTATTCTGTTGGTTTTCTATTTTTAAATAACAGAAATAACAATAAACATAAGCATAAATAAAAAACACGCCCCTACAGGCACCAGACGGACATTAGAAATTGTCTTCAGCTGCATAAAGATTACAAATCTACTACTATATTAAACCCTAGATGGGTATCACACGTAAATTTAACGTAGGGCGAGTAATGTTTAGCGTCCCAACACCCACCCCCTCAACCACGCAACCCTCCTTCCAGCAGTGCTCTCAGCAGTCAGTTGCCATGTTATGGCTGCCTTGGTTGGGTCGTTGTGTGTTTCTTTATGTCCTTGCTAGGCGGTTTCTTGGAGCGCATGTACGTCAAATTTACGTGTCAATACCCTAGTGTATGGTAAAATGGCTGGCATTTTGTCAAATTTACGTATTGATACCCTTAGCACCATACTGTATGACTAAACCTTTCTGGTTAATCTGGATTTTTTACTATCCATGAGGGAATGTCCACAATAAGTTACTTGATCCTATACTTACGCCTTGGGGTATATGGGGATGAAGACGTCGTTGTCCACAGCATCCTTCAACTTGTCCACGATGTTGTTGACCAGCTGAGTGAGTGACTTGCTGTTAGGACCCAGAGTGGGATAGTCCTGCAGTAGCTTGGTCACCACATTGACCAATGACAGGCTCTGTGATCTGGACATAGGGTCCCACTGGGCCGACACTAACTCTGCCAACATAATGTTTAATTAGCATTGCAGTAGTCTAGATTTTGCAACCTAAACATGCAGGTAAGGTTAAGCCAAAGGTCCGATTAACTGTCTAAGTAGCCAAGTAGTGATAGAGCTTGGCCTCAAATCTTTAAGTCACTGTTCAAATTCAAAAACTTCTGGGACTTGAAGGGCTTTTGGATGTTTAGAATATTTTACTGCCTTCTTATTTTATTTATGATTGTTATTTGTTTGGTTGAGAATCTCTATTGTAATTGTATAAATAGCCTTCTTTTTATGGTAGAAATAAGTTAGAAATTAGTTTTAAGTTATAATAATGAATCACTTTTCGACACTGTTCAATGTACTGTAAATATGTACTAAAAGAATAAAGATTGTTTGAAATGAAATGAAATGCAAGATTGTTTTGGACCTCGATGCCATTTGTCATTCGGCTACTAATTCACGACGTTATATAGGCTAATAGTAAATTTTAGATAACAAGACCAGGACTGTTCTCGTAAATGAAAGTTTGAAAAATGACAATTTTATCATTTACAAAATGAACACGGAAAATGAAAAAAAAAACTCTTCTAAAAACATGTCCATAAATGGCTCAAAATAATAAACTCGATGTTTACAAAATCATTCAAGGTTTAAAAATTGTTTTCTTGTCAAACCCAGAATTTCATTTTTTTTCAAGGTACGACAATGATATGACAAATGACAAATAACGTTTAAACTGTCAACAAGGTAAAACACCACAGCTAAAACTTAAAAATTTAAATAGGTAATCATCCTTTCAGTCACATGTCTTTGTTTGCACTGTGGTAAAAAAGTGGTTCCCTATTAAAAGTACAGTAAAGGACCTAACTCCCCTATTCGAAATGATATTTTTGAGGAGAAGAACTTGTCTAAGAAATTTAATCTTAGGGGAGTAAAGGAATGAAAGAAACTAATTAGGCCTAATCTAAATATAGATACAATTAAATAAATATTTACAAAATAAACTTAACATTTTGCCACTGTTCACGATTTTGTAAGAGTGGAATGAAGACTGACCTTTTGGTCAGCACAGTACCAATTATTCTTTGTGCAGCCAAAAAAATCAAAGTAAAACTTAGGATTGGTAAACTTTACTTCTAACACGCTCACTAACTATGGTAGATATACTTACGATCAAGTTTAGGAATGATTACTTTCTCCACTATTTTTGGCACAAGTTCAACATCTGGGTCTGCTTTCAAAATGTCTTCCGTTTCATTTCCTTGAATGCCATAAAATAATAACCTCTGGTTCCATCCTGTTCTTTCTAAATCCATTTCACCCTGGGGAAAAACAAATTGTACTAATTAAAAGATATACATAAATAGACAAACTTATACTTCTAGTATTAAAAACATACAAATTAAAATATTTATTTGTACATTAAAAGTAAAAAAGGAGAGTACTTTGAGTGTAGAAAAATATAAAATGTTTGCAAAGATCCCTTAAACACAACTTAGCAAACCATTCCCGAAAATGAACTTCAAACAAAGAGCTTCCGTCTTCTCTGTAAGTAAGTTCCTATGGTAGGGAGTTAGGCTTATTTAGTCTGCTGATATTATTTATAAGTCCATCCCTTAAAAACTCCAGAATTAACATAAACCCTTTCCTTGCCTACCTGGCTTAATGGAGACCACAATAATATTTGTAGTCTTATCAGAGGTCCCAGAGCTTTCGCCAGACACAGATGTACATAAGCCTCCACATAGGCATCTCTATCTGTTCTCTTCCACAAGGCAAAACGTTGCAACACTCCGTGAACTGTTGAAAATTCATCCAAAGCATCTTCGAACATGTGTCTAGCTTCAGTTTGAACTTGCTCTGCAACGAAAATCCATTATTATCACAGCAGTTGTGTTAATACTTTTACCTACGACAGTTTTTTAAAGTAGCGGTTTCAGTTCAGTTCTCAGAATTGACAAGATTCACTTAACACTAACAGTATTGTTGTTTTACTTAACAACACAGGTAACGGACCAAAAAGGTTGAAGGATTGAGAGACATGTAAAATTGTGTTCAACTAATCAGCTGTTTTGACCAATTTAATTGTCAATGAGCAGTGCAATTAGTGTTTGGTTCAATGGTTTGTTGCATCACTGTCAGTGGCACTGAGAGGTTATGAACAAAAACATAACCTCTCCTAGAAGCTATTAGTAGTTATTGCTAGTAATTAAAACACTGTTGTAGGTAAAGTAGTGTACGCAACTTGCGTAGATAGTCTTAATGACACTCGTAGAATTTTCTAAGGCACTCACCGAGGATCGTACCTTAAAATTTCGACTCATGTCGTTAACAATTAACATTACCTTTATGTGATCGTTGTGTAAACTACTATAATGTAGTAACTATATAGTAGTTAGTTAAAATTATATAATAGTTTGGTTAGGTTTACTCAAAGACAAACAATCAATTTTTACCACAACTCCAAATAGTACTGTAATTTAAAATCTCACAATGTAATCTAGAAAGCCACTGTTGTCAAATTCCTTTTAAGATAGTAGATATGATTGTAGTTTTCAAGGAGGACCTAGGTCTGGGACAGTATAATTTGTCCCAGTCTTTAGAAACTAAATAACAACTTTTTTTGTTTGTTTTAACAAGTCATTTGTATATCAATTGTGTTCTTTGTCACTGTAACCCTAGTACTTTGATTTTGATAGCATGTGGATTGAATTACATTTTAAATGGACTCACTAACCAACCAGCCTAATCCAACAGACTAAATAGGATTTTCCGCAGGGGATTTTGACTGGGGAAACCCCGTTTTTACGCAAATTTGTTAAATGGGCACACAAAAATTTTTCTGAAAAAAGGACTTGAGCTTTTCTCCAAGTTGCTGCAAAAAGTCAACAGTGCGATAGAAAAATTGAGTGGAAGCAGAATCGGAAAACTTTCACTAGAGTAGATTAAAAATACTCGACTCATCAGATATAAACTCTACCTCTCTGACTCCGGAACATCGCAGTCTCCATCTCCGTCACTTCGTCATCACTGCTCATTCCCTCGATGTGTTTCTGCGTTCCCTTCGCCTCACGAGCCTTCATCCGTCTAATTCTCCGCCCTTCTCGCTCGGCCGCCCGTCTTGTCTGCATCTCATCTCGTTTGGCTACTGTGTTTTCTGTCAAAGTAATATTTGTGTTAAGTATAAAAAATCTGAAAATCATACAGTTTTATTTAACTTAGTATTCAACCTACAAATAACTAACTTCAACATACAACTAATAAGTTGAATAAGTAGTTAAAAATACAAGTTTAGCACAATTCAATCTCCAAATCAAGTCTGCAGTAAAATACCCATAACTTGATTCAAAGAGATACAGGCATATTTTCAAGGAATTCGGTTAAGGATGCTACTAAATACTTGCTTCAACAAACTCAATAATTTTAGGGAATACTGCCGACATTTTTCATCATTGTTTTATAAAGTTTTAACATTTTTTACTAATCGTTACGTAATACATGTTGGCAATATCCTTTAAATAACATAAACTTACCAACACCAAAAATGAACTTCAAACAAAGATACTCATAGTAACTTTGACTTTGTTCACACAGAAGACACCGCATTAAGTAAATAATTATGGTTTACTTTACACTTATCGGACACCTCTAATATATTCTTATGTGTATTATTTCCTTTTTAGACTCTATAAAACTAAATTAAAATGACAAATCTTTTAACCTCTAGATCGCCACACTCCCCAAATTAAGGTTAAAGTAACCTGTGTTACTTTCAAATTGATGTATTGTAGTTGAACATATAACAGCTGTTTTGCGCTGCTGTTAAGTGCTTCTTCAGGTTATGTGGGTTGAAAATTCATCAGAGTGAAGTTTGCTTAAAGTTTTTAAACATGAAAATGACACAGAACACAAAAGTAGTATTTAACCGACCAATTGCTAATCGAGACACAAGCTAATGGTGACGCAAGTCATTACTTCTGACAAACTCTACCATATAAGAGTCAATCTGAAAATAACTAGTCATATAACACACGTAAATAACAAAGCTGGTAATTTGTAGATATAAATCAGATTTAAAATTGTCAATGATCTTATTAAATACCCTCTCTGGCACATTTAAAAACAATTTTTGATATTGCACCTTGACAAAGCAAGTGAATTTGCATCATGCACTAACAAACTTTAAAGAGTCTACTCAAATACTAGAATTAAATACTAGCAACTATTGGATACTGCATCAATAATCAAATATACTAGCTTTCCGATTAATTTATAAAAATTGAAAACCAAAAAAATCAATAATCTTTTTGCTAATAACTTTCAAATGATTTAATAAAAGAGGATAAACCAAATCGTACGTTTATTTATACAAGTATTAAGGTTACCGTGTGTATCATTCAAATCCAGAAACAAGCGGCGATTAAAAAAAAATCATTAGGCTTATTAGTGTTAAATGTTTGTTTTGTAATTATTATTTGTGTGCGTGTGTCAGTTATGTCAATTTTGTTTTTGCTACTATGACGATGCAATTAATGGTGAAACATGTAGGTGTCCGATTAAATATGATAAAATATCGGCTACGATCAAATTAGTATAAAAAACTAGTAAAATGGATTAGAATTTACGATATTCATAGAAATGTTAATTATTTTTCTAATCCTTACACAAAAGATAAAACAGTTAAGTTCATGGAATGATTAGATATTAAGTAAAACGTAATAATTGTTAGGTCTTGAAACAAGTAATTTCGATAAAATCATAGTTAGAGGTTGAGAATGTAAAATAGAGCACAAATAGGGCACATTAGTGGCCCAGGATAGCAGGCCTATCTGAGTGGGGAAAAGTCCAATTTAACGCAGAACTAGTGCTAGTTTGGACCTTTTCCCAGGTGCGCCTGATGTCCTCACTAAAAATCCAAAAAAGCTTAGTTTAGTTATTAACTACACAATATATCAAACAGTCTCCAAGTATTAATTGTGACATTTTGTCTAAACCCTTACTTATTGTTGTTAATTGATAGTTACATAAATCAAACTACACATATTGGTACTTTTTAGTGTAAGAGTGTAGGGCTTTAAAAGACACGTTTTTTATTGATGCATGATTATTTAAGCAGGGGTAAGTATAATTGAATCAATTTTTGTGCAATCAATAAATTATTGAGATAAATTCAAAGTTTTGTTCAAAGTTAAACATTAACAATTATGCATTTTACATAAAAAACTTAAGTATGTTTAGGAGAATAGAAATCATCTATAACTCAAATTTAGTTCTTTCCGCGACTGAGAATAGTCCAGCCAGCCTTCTTCATGACCATTTTAGGCAGAGAAGTAAAAACTACTGCATAAAAATACGATTTGTAAAAAAAAGTCTGTGACAGCTCAAAAGTCAAATCCGATTTTAAAGATTGATAAGGTGGTTAAATTTGTTATAACAGCTGCCAGCAACTAAATGAATGCAAGTCTACTGACTGGTTGCCGGAGAAAGTTCTTCCGCTTGGTCGCGCATATCTTGTCTGCGTCGGTTTATCAGGTCCATCGTCCGTTTGCGATATAGAGTCAACAACCTCTGCTCAAGGCTCGACAGTACAACAATCTGCAACAAGGAAGAAACAGTTTTTACATGTTCAAAACTGGATTCAATCAAAGACAAAATTGTTTAGACAGTGTCTCGTTACAGAAGTAGGTAAACACACCAATATGGAAGCTTGTAAGAAAGCTTTTATGGAGGTTTTATAAAATGCCTTTGACCTGTATTCCTACAGTTAATATATAAGATTTGTCATATTCTACCACTGTATACATTATTACTCTAGGAAAAGATGTATTTTCTTTCAAAACTGTTTGGCGTGTAGTGTGCTGTTTTGTGTTAAATAAAAAAATCAATATTATTATTTGTAAGTATTTATCTGTTTATTAAAACAGCAAAGCTTGAGTTGATGTAGTAAAAATTTTGCACAAAAAACTTTAAAATTTATAGAAATCCCCTTAAGAACACTTTTTTGTCAAGTTTTTGTCTATTATCGTGGTGATATACTTTATGTACTGTTTAACACGTTCACTGCGGGCCACTCACCCGTGAGTGCTCTACTTCCTCTCTGTCACACTGAACGCTCACCAGTGAGTGCCGGCATCACCTTCATTCCATTCAATTTCTGTCTGCCTTTAGCTAGGATTGGGTGCTTTAAAGTGGTGTAGGTTGGTAGTAAATTTCCTTGTAAAATCCCCTTCTGGCAAGCTTAGAAATCAACTTGTCGTCCCGTCTTTCTCCCTCCAATTGGCAATACAATAGGAGCGGCTAGTTCCAAACAGTGTTGCTATCTGTGAGTGTTTTATCAAACTATGTCGACTCTTGTCGAAACACAGCACATCACCGCATGTCATTTACTATTCGCCAGACCAAAATATTTCAAGCCAAAAGGGTTCGTTTGACGCTGCCCTGCACCCAGGCTACGCCTGCCATTGGTGGGCTGCAGCGAACGAGTTAAGGTAAAGCGCTACTTGTAAGCGAAAATGGGTACTATCCACACTGTCGATACAACCAATAATCATTTTGTAATGTATAACACAAGTTACTGAAAGGTAATATAACAATTGTTCAGAGAGATAAGGTTATACTGTATCATTTTATAAAGGGTATAATTATAAGGGTTCTGCCTAATAAAGCATTTGGCTGATCAAAGATACAAGTATGCTCGTTGGGAGTTTCAACAAATAAATTTAGCATGAACATAAACTTTGATAAACGTTTTGAATTCAAAGAATAAAAATTTTATACTTTGCAGGTTTGCTGCGAATGGGGTATTTAGTTATACAAATGTAAGTTTATGACAGTATTTTTTTATATCTTGTTATCAAATTGTGTTGGTACTTATTGAAAAAAAGAATAACATTCAATAGTCAAAGATTTGGAATTGAATTTTCTTCCACAGAACAAAATACCACTTTTTTGCATTGAGTCTACTCCAACTAAGGTCCAGTTTCAATTATACTGAAGAGATTCTAACTGCTGAAACAACAAATTGTACAAAAAACGTTTTGAACAAAATACAGAGAAGATTAAAATAGCCCCATGCACCAGACACATCAGACACTTACATGATAAAGCAATTTTGATTTCTTCAAATTTGATCTTCGGGCGTGTACGATTTTAAATTTACGGCTAAATAAATTATTTTTCACACACCAAACAAAAAGATAGGAGCTAAGCGGCGGTTATAAAGTAAACAAAATATTTATCATTTTGCAGTGGCAAACTTGAAACAATATGAGAGTAATATAATAACACTAATAAGTGTTTTTATCACATCACTAAACAAAAAGGAAGGTGAAATTGAAGCAACTAATTTGGATACACAGCATCAGGGTTCCTAACCTTTACTGCAAGTGTGTAATTTACTCAAGGTATGATTATGTAAGCTTATAAAACCCTAGAATCATCCATCGCTTCAATAATACATTGAAAGCTTTAAGTACAAAAATCCAATGAGCATGGATAGTTATTACATAGACAGATAGACCTAAAGACCATAATAAGTAATAAAATAAAACCCAAATTTATTTGAATAAAACAACAATTGATTTTATTGCCAAGAAGTACATAGCATGCCAATTAGACTTTATCTAAATTATGTTCTCTCTACAATAATGGTCTGGGAGATAGTCATCAATAACCTTACTGAAAATATAATGTTTATTGTCATTAGGGTTGTTGTCAAATGTACTAGCGGGAATGTATTTGCAATTTTCTAGTATTATAGATTAAATTTTTATTTTGGCATTGTATTAATTTGAGATTTGAGACTAGATTTTTTTAAGTGTCGGCTCTGGTTATGTATATGAAATTTCTTATTTTGACCATCGCTAGTTTGCCATACAAGGTTCTACTGCTACAGTAAGTGTCTGATAGGTTGGCTAACCCCCCGAAAGTCATAAAGGCACCCACCTTCTCGTCTAGACACTCTACCAAGTCTGTCACATACCCACGCAAGTCTTGGTAGAAGCGGAAGCGTTCGGCTAGAGTCGGCGCTTCCTTGTTTATAGCCACGCATTCCGCCTTCAACTGTGCCAGTTCGGCAGACTTTGCGTCTCGCTCTTCCACATGACGTTGATGTATCTCCCTCAACTCCTGGAGCCTGTGGCACAGACGCTGGTTTAACATTGGTCGAAAACATACAATTTAAATGGTGTTTGAAAAAAAACTCATAAATTACAATTTATGATTATTATTGTAGAACCTCCTTAATCCACAACTCTTAAGGGAAATGATGATTAACCAAAATACACAACCCCGTAAGGCATCATAGTGTGATTTAGGCAATGCAGAGAAGATTATGTACAAAGAAGAAAGGCAGTTAATCAGGGTGTCCACCAGGCCAACCAGAAAAAATTCATGAGTAATTCATGAGTAAAAAAAATGTCCAGGTAGTTCAGGTCGTACTTTTCATACTAAAATTTCCAACGTGTTTTGCGCCAACTCCCGCGATGCTGTTTTAGCGCTCTAACACAGCTCGCTATTTTCAGGGTGTCTAGTTTATTTCCATTATAAAATTCAAGACTAATTCCAGACTTTTCAAGACTAATTCCAGATTTTTCAAGACTAGTTTTTTCAACAATTAGTGGGTGTTGATACCAAAATGTATCGATTCTTGATACCAATACCAATTTTTATAGCTTTTTCTAACCAAATTTTCTAAATAGTATTACACCAACTCTTTGTCTTTGTCATAAAGCAGTATTATGATAATGTGGTGTTTTCAAGTAAAGAAATAATGCAGCAATAAAAAAAAACTAGCTAATTTGGTTTTTTTTATCATGAAATCTTCTGCGTACCGTACGTTTAGACATCATCATTGACTGCAGCGGTTACAGAAACGTGATCTTCGTCGTCCGCGATCACGGCAAAATCATGAACATTTCCCGCGGCCGGGTATACATCATCGTCGTCTCCCGCGGTCACGGAAACTTCATCGTCATCTCCCGCGGTCACGGAAACGTCATCGTCGTCGTCCGCGATCACGGCAAAATCATGAACATTTCCCGCGGCTGTGTAGACATCATCTAAGTCTCCCGCGGTCACGGAAACGTCATCGTCGTTGTGCGGGATCGCGGCAAAATCATGAACATTTCCCGCGGCTGTTTGGACATCACCGTCATCTCCCGCGGTCACGGAAACGTTATCGTCGACGTCCGCGATCACGGCAAAATCATTCGAACATTTCCAGCGGCCGTGTAGACATCATCGTCGTCTCCCGCGGTCACGGAAACGTCATCGTCGTCGTCCGCGATCGCGGCAAAATCATGTACATTTCCCGAGGCCGTGAGGACAATCATCATTGGCTTTCGCGGTTACGTAAACGGAAGACGACAATCACGGCAAAATCATAAAAATTCCCGACTTTGAAATCAAATTTAAGACTAAATCCCGACTTTTCAAGACCATTTTGAAATTCAATACTAATTCCCGACTTTCCCGATTTTCCAGACTACTAGACACCCTGTATTTTAGTTATCGGAAAGAGCATTCTCAGTTAAGGGGGGGGGGGGGGGGGGGAAATATGATTGCTGTAATATTGCCTGACACAAGTATTCAATTTTTATATATTACTGATTAAATAATCCAAAAATTAAAAACTAATCCTTAAACCTGCAATTTATTAATAACTGCCTAAAAATAGTGATATGTCGATACCAAAATTTATCGAATCTCTGTACAGACACCTGAAAAATAAATAGTGTCTTAATACTGATAATTTCAATTTTACCTAATTTTCTTAAGGGTTACTACACCAACCCCTGGCTTTATGTACTTTCATATTGTATAATGTTGGAGTAATGGGTTGTTTTCCAAGTGGCCTAGAGAAATCATAATGCAGAAATTACAAAAATTGCGCGTAGCCAATTTATGTTTTAAACCCTTCTAAACACAACACATTTCCATTAAATAAATACAATGTTAAAGGTAAATGAAGATATTACAAAAAAATATAAAAAATCTTTCTAGAAGAGTGCCATTATGAAATTTTTGGTCATCCCAAAATCAAGGTTATATTGAAATCATCTAACACAGTCGTAGAGACACCATCATTGTTTTATGCGATTACTGAAAAATCCTGAATATCTCACTCAGCAACAGAAACATCACCACTGTCTTCCATGGTTCATTATGAAACCCGAAATGAAAATATATTTAGACTCCCCAGACACCGTTTGACCCTATATGAAAAATCTCCATTGTATGCTGGGCTAAGATTGTACAATGTGTGTTTAGTTTTAAGTTAAAAGTTTTAATGTTAAATATTTTATGTATAGATTTAATTTTGACAATGCGCCTATTCTAAATGTTAAGACATGTATGGAATGTTTTGTGCAAATAAAGTATGTCTATGTCTATGGTCATGAAAAATCCTGATATTGTTCAGTGGTAACGGAAACATTATAATTGTCTCCCGCGATCACAGTAAAGTTATCAAAATCTTCCTCAATCGTAGCTTAATTCAAATAATTTCCCGCAGTATTTTTGGACATCATTGTCGTCTCCCGCGGTCACGAAAACGTCATCGTCGTCTCCCGCGGTACCGAAAACGTCATCGTCGTCTCCCGCGGTCACGGAGATATCATCGTCGTCTCCCGCGGTCACGGAGATATCATCGTTGTCTCCCGTGGTCACGGAAACGCCATCGTCGTCTCCCGCGGTCACAGAAACGTCATCGTCGTCTCCTGCAGGTCACGGAAACTTCATCGTCCGCATGCGCGATCGCGGCAAAATCACTAATATATCCCGCGGCAGTTGGACATCATCATCGTTTCACGCGGTCACGGAAACGTCATCGTCCGCATGCACGATCACGGAAACGTCTCCCGCGGTCACGGAGATATCATCGTCGTCTCCCGAAGTCACGAAAACGTCATCGTCGTCACACGCGGTCACGAAAACGTCATCGTCGTCACACGCGGTCACGAAAACGCCATCGTCGTCTCCCGCAGTCACGGAAACGTCATCGTCGTTTCCCGCGGTCCCGAAATACAAAATTCACACATAATTCCCGGTTTTTTCCCAGTTCAAAAAAATCACGCATAATTCCCGGTTTTCCCGGTCGGTGGACACCCTGTTAATTGACCTTGAATAAAAACATTGTTTACATAGTTTTGCCATAGGAAAAAGAAAAAAATGAGAATGACATAACTGACAGTGCAGTCAAGACGCATACATTGCTTTACAATTGATGGAACGGTTGGAGAAAACTATGTCAGCTGAGGTGCTATTGATGTAGAAATAGCAATATTGCTGCTGGGAAACGTTGCAAGAACACAAAAATGGAGGGTTAAAAACCAGACATCCAGAAGTTCTTAACACATCCTAGTCTACAAAAGGCCTTTGTGCTTATTAAAAGTTTCACATTATTGCCTTGTCCGTTTAAAAGAAATAAATATCTTTAGTCCGACAATTTTTGTGTCCATACATGCAAGTGTGTTATACGAAACCGACCATAACATGCATTAATATTCTTATATTGATGGAAAATTCCATATTGCTGTAGTAGCAAACAAGTTGTAAATGTTACTTAGGCTACTAGAGAATTTATGAATAAATATTTGAATAAAAAAGTACCTATAACATGAATTGACGTCATCATAGAAAAAAGCGTTTAGAAAGTGTTTGGAATTAGAATGGGCCTTCAATTAGAAATCAAAACAAGTTTGAAACACATTTCCATTTATTTGTTTGGTAAATTTTAAAAAGCAAGAACAATTTTCATTTAGACAATGCTTATATGTAACGACTTAAAGCATGCATAAGGTTAGATTTACCAAATAAGGTTAATATCCAGATATAAAAAGTTGAACGCTTTCATGCTCTCCGGGTAGTGTAGATATTTCCCTGCTGTACAATGTACATACTTACCCCTGAAGAGTCAAATGATCCACACTTACTTCGTGTTACTTCTCGGCAGGATTCACAGGATGTTAAACTCAACAGGATCAAAATTATCTACAGAGAAATAACAACAATAACCTTACCTTGCATTTAACCTTTTAGCAACCGACTGAGGGTCCATTTTTGATGGTGCCATCATCATATCCGGCATCGTCATAGCTGCCGGTAAAGTCGACATAGGTTCAACAATTAGACTGTTGGCGGCCATGTTCATTTCTGGCGGAATTTGTGGCATTGTGTAACCATAAAACATGCTTTCTTGTTGCGCTGCGGCTATCTGTAGTAAAAAAACATTGAATTAAAACAAGAAACTTAGGAAATACAGAAAAAAAACTTCTCTTAATTTTCATCACTTTTGAGTACCATGGTGGGTAAAATAAATTCCTTTATAAATGACTACAGTTTGTAAAGTTGCAATGATTTTGGAAATAAACAACACAGAGTTCACCTAAATTGCACATAGTATAATTTTGTTTACAGGCTATATACATGCTAACATATAGCATATAGCACAACAGAATTCTACAGTACAAATATTGAATCTAACAATTTTGAGGTGATGAATCTGTTACCGTATCCATTAGATTGGCGGTTGATCAAGGTTTCACTGTAGTTCTGAATCTAAAATGGATTTGAGTTAGGAATTTTTTTTACAAATTAGTTAACTAGTATTTATTGACACCAAATATAGTTTTAAAATGTCAACAGTAGACACACAATATTATTTAGACTCAAAAAACAATTGTTTAAGGTGCTTCCAGTGTTCATAACAGAACTTCGTAAATTCTAAAAAGGCAGTGTATCAGGCTAAGTCAAGGCTTATATAAAAATATTATTAAATTTTGTTAAATCTAAATTTTAATATAGGTAATCTCCATCTTTTAAATCTTATCTTTTTTTCATTCTGCAAGTCTTTGAAATGATTTTTACCTGTGCTCCAGTTACTCCCTTTCTAATTTGTTGTTTTTCCCATTCCTCTTCTTCTCCTTTATCACTCTCTTCTGAAGCTGTAAAAAAAGCCTTAAGTTTGTGAAAACAGTTAATTTATCAGCTCCATTCAATTCACCCTGCGAGTATAGTAACTATGATGCTTTAGAAAATTACAAAAATGGCAATACAATTTTAACCATAATTTTTAGAGTGTTACGAGTTGTACCAATTTAGTTTAGAGTTAAAAGGGCTGTAACGTTCTAAATTTTAATAAAAATTGTTAGCATTGCTATCATTTATAAAATTTTTACGTTACTATTTGAAAAAACACGATAAAAAATCAAAATTTAAAAATTGATTTCCATCTAAAGCTTAATTTTGAAAATGTTGCCGAAAAAATACTTTCTCCATAATATGCATAGGGTGAGAAAGTAAAAACTTGCATAACAAATCACAAACACAAAAAACTACAAATATATGGTCATCAAACAACTAATTGCTCAATTCAGTTATGCATAGAACATATATCAACAGTTTGGTATATTATTGAAATCTGTGTCATGATATAGTTTACTTACAGAAAAACAAGGGAAACAAAAGACTGATTGAATAAAAAAGCACTGTGAAATAACAAAAATTATAATAATTGCTGCAGACAAGTCATAAATGGCTTTTGTGGCTGAATTGTATGCGCTTTGTAAATTTGTATTTTTTTGGAAAAAATTAAAAAAATATAAAAAAACTGGAAAAACAGTTTGGTATCCAATTTGTACCACCAATTTTTGTGCTGCAACAGTGACACGGTCCAAAAATCACAGAAATGAATTCACAATGTCTTCTAGCAGGGGTTGTTGAAACTAATAACGCCAGCAAATTAACAGGATTTTGTGACATTGTCGGCAATGTTGCTCCAGGATGTACGTTGTCTGTGAATATTTTTGCTTTTAAACAGCTTGCGAAGACTTAGGACGTTGTCATACCTTGGTGATCCATGGCTGCAGTGAACGCTTCCCTGCGACGCTCCATGTCGGCAGCTGCGGTGTTCACTTGCATTGTGATCCGAATGTCTTCGTCACACATGTCATTCTCATCCTCTCTCACCAATCGCCCTTTCTTGTTGTCGTATCTGTAAGATAAGAATATTATTTATTTCCAAAATTACAATTCAGAGATAACAATCGTGGCTCAATAACAAATGTACAAAGGGAAAAAATCCTCACAAAGACTGTTCATCTGTGTGTGGGGAGAGTCTTCTTTGTCACTCATCACTTCACGGACAAAAGATCACAATAAACAAGTAATTTAAATAAAAAGAAATTTTTAAAAATAATATTTGTTTGCCTTAACGTTGGCTAAAACTAAAATAAACATGAACAATTACTATATAATGAGTTGAACAGATCTAAATAACTGAGGAAAAACTAATATTACTTAGAAAAGATTGAAAACAATCAATACGCAAAACTAAGAATACTTGAATGAGGGTGCCAGTACTGAAGTAATTTGCAATCGTTCAGTCTATTCAATTAAATTCAATTCAATTCGTTTATTCACGGGAGAAGCCATTGTACAATAATACCATTACATACGGGAGATAACAAGCAATAATAAATACTAAATAATACAATAGGTGAACACAAGATGCATAAGAATAGTAATACTACTAAATAGAACATACAACATTAGTAACAGGTGGACTATGAACAAAAGAAGCTAGCATTACAAAAAGATATGCAAGAGGATATACAGGTAATTTAGTTCAATTCAGTTTTGTAATGTGTTATCGACTTTCTTATGTCCTGTACTGGGATCTGATGAGCTCTTTGGCAGAATCATCGCTTAGTCCAAGAAGCCAACGCCCGATCTTTCTGTTAAAAACTGTGACACTGTCTCCCTCCCATTCTCTTATGGGAGATAAATACAAAACTAAAAATAAAAACAAGATAAATAAAAAACTGTCATATAAAATCTTTAACAGTACTTGATAAATTGTTAGTAGGTACATTAATTTGATAAACCATTGTATAGA
This sequence comes from Macrosteles quadrilineatus, assembly GCF_028750875.1. Taxonomy (NCBI): domain Eukaryota; kingdom Metazoa; phylum Arthropoda; class Insecta; order Hemiptera; family Cicadellidae; genus Macrosteles; species Macrosteles quadrilineatus. The sequence continues at coordinate 14,280,109 of NW_026542597.1, forward strand.
TTTGAACTGAATGGATATATTAAAATGTTTATGAAAGGACTTAGCCTAATCATCAATAAACTTAATATTATTTTATGATAAAGATAGGGTCTTTGTTAGGGCTGACTAAAAATAAAAATACAATAGAAATGAGGGATGAATTAAAAAGCTGCACATGTTGTATTTAATTTAGTTGGTTGAATTTAGATGGGACCATTCTGACCTGATTTGTTTGCTTACTAAATAGTTTGTTGCATTTAAGTTCATAGTTTAGAATTGTTAGGTAGGCCTACTATCATATCTTTAGCTGAACTATAGAAGGTAACAAGGATTCTAAGTGAAAAACTTCTGATTCTCATTCTCATTGATAACATGCCTAATTTTATCGTATATTTACACTCAAACTGTATCAAATAAATGTATTTACCGGCTTATCAGTAATAACGCGCCTACTGTAAAATCTGAAAACTTTTTTCAAAAAATTTAATTATCACTAAAGGTAGATAGCATTTTTAATAAGTCCATATAAATAAATAAAACTCCTAGCAACTCACGGTTTGTCTTCCTCAATAGGTACGAAATCACCCATTTCACGAGCCTGTTGTCTTTTTTTCCTCGCGGCATGGATCATAGCAGCGTCAGGAATTTTTCCACCTGAAAATTACATAATTAGTAGGGAATACTTAATGTAGAAAATATGATAGATAAGAACACCAAAATATCCAAAATTTAACCATTGTACAGAAACCAATTTAACTGTTTCAAATCATAAGTTCCAATAACATACTTGCCTTATAGATAGCATATGTGATTGATGTTAACATGGCAGCTATTGGAAGATAAAATGAATAGAATACATAAGTTGTTGAAGCAATAGTTACACATCTGCAGCGTCTACAAAAGCTAAACCATAGCAGGGCATTCGCTGCATTATTATACACCAAGCTATGCACATTTCTGACTTATATTGATTTAGGTACATTGCATCATCAAGAATATTGTGCAATTATTCTTTTCTTAGGGAATTAGGTTATCTTATGAACAAATACATTCAAGAAATGTCACTTCAGTAAGTTATAGCATAGCTTCCACTAATACGTTGATGTGGCATTGTGGCACCTGTGGGCCTGCTGTCATGATTATAACAGTACCGGTAATATAAAATGTTTTAACATAGACAATGCGCAGAAGATCCATTATAAATCAGTGCAACAGCTGTTTCAATAGGCTGGAACTGCAGCATTATCACTTTTGTCTCGCGGCCCCTTGTATTAGGGGAGGCAATGGTTATAGTATATTTAGGATATAAATTACTACTCACTTTTCAACAATTGCTTAACACTATCGGGATGAGAGTATTTGTGTGTCGCCTTTTCATCTTCAGAGCTAGAACCATCAATTTCGGCCATTTCTGCTTCTTTCCCATTCAAAATTGGAATCAAAGGCTGAAACATGACGCACAAAATATTGAACCCAACTCAGTACCGGTAACTTAGATGCTCACAGAGCTAACTTAGGTTGGTCTACTAGGGTTAACTTTTCATTATAAACTTAAACATAAACTATGTCTATATCATAAGGCATGATTCAAACTTTAACTTAACACTCAAGTTAAAAGAAATAAGATTATCTCGAGCAACGCATTACAACTGGTAGACTACATCCATTAAATGGTCTTTTACAACTGAATCGACGGGATGGAGAGAGAGAATGTAACACATTTTCTCTTACTTAGGTCAGACTAATATAGTATAGGTAGAAACTTAATAAAAATATTTTAATATGTAGCCTAGTTTACTTTTTTATACGGGCCTCTTCAACATTTTGTAAAAGAACAGTCCATACCCTGGTCTTGTTACTATCTAACTTTGAACTTTTGGTAGAGCATCATTAAGTTCTGACACATGAATGTTCTCTAGGATTATTTCAATAAATATTTTGTCTATTGTCTATTGTCTAAGTTAACTGTTAGCCCAATGACAAAGGCATGCATTTGGTAACAATTTTTTTGGTAACGATGGAATCAGAAATCAGAAACGTTTTTCTCCAAGAAAAATGTTACTTTAAGAATCCAACCAGCGACCTTCAGATTTGAAGGCAAGCACTAGCCTATTTGAGCAATCAACTACGATACCCAGACAATTAATTTTTTATAACTAATGCATGTGTTAAATCATCATAATTTATTATACTTAAAAATAGTAAAAATATTAGCATGTTAGACCAAGCTATATTTTTGGGCTAGCCCCTATTGCTAGATTTTGTTTAAATTGGACACTACACAAATAGCTAGCCTATACGGTACCAAATATCGCTAAAAATATATATTTTTAATAACAATTAAACTTACCAGATTATTTTTTATTTTGATTGTTAATTCATTATTGAAAGTTATTTCTTTGGTTTTCTCCCTTCCCTCGCTATCTTCAGGTTTGTCTTCTTTCTTCTTCTTCTTGTCCTTTTCTTTTTCAATATACTTTTTGATCTTTTTGCTGTGAGATGACTTTTTAACTTGAAAAACTTCACCATCGTCAGCTGAAACAATTTTACAAATATATTTTGACACTATAGGCCTACAATGAATTGCTGTTTACAATGAATTACAATTTTGAATTACTGTATTTGAGTTAGTTCAGGTGCAGAGCATTGGTGATCAGTATTATATTCTAGGTGCCTCCACACAGATTTTCAGTTTCTATTATTTTACTTTAGGTGGTTGTTTTACCACATTAATCTAAACAAAGACTACCTACCTTTATTTAACACCGCAAATGAATATTACAAGGTGATATCACTGTTCAAATATACAATTTTTGAAGGTCTTTTAGGCATTAGACCTTAATGGTGTAATTTCACTTTACTGCATCTGTACGGCTACGCTAAGTTCAAGTGAAGTGAAATAGAGGTACATAGATTATAGTGGTAAGAAGGAGAATATCATTGATTAAAAAATTATCATTGACGATAGAACCATATCAAGCGATTCTGTAGTCAATAATGAGTAGACCTACTCTGGTATTGTACGGAGGCCACTTATTTTACAGCGCGCTGTGGCAGTTATGTTAGGTTGGGTTATCAATAATATGTTTGTAGGACTTTCCTAGTTTCGTTATGAATCGAACGATACCAGATGAGTCATAAAAATGTATGATAAAACCCAACCTAACAATTTTAACCATCACAGCGCGCTGTGTAAAGGTGGCCTCCATATAATACGAAAGTACCCAGTAATGTTATCTTTAAAAGGGAATTTTACCACATTATGATGATAGATGGACAAGCAGACTAGTTACAAACAAGTACCTACCAAGTAGTTACAAAGTAGGGCCTACCAGTAGTTCTTATTTAGGCACTTTAGGGTGTTAGATCAAGCTTTATGGGCATTCTGGGCTGTATTAAGTGTTTTGTTAGATTTAGGAACTCTTTTTCTGACATCAAAAGGAGTTTACTAACATTCTAGAAGTTTGGTTCAGTTAGGTTGTGTTAGAACAGCACTATTTTATTATATAACTTAATCTTATTTTAGCAAATTTCCTACAACTTAGTATGGATTAACTGTTTAGGCCTACTGTGGTCCTCAAGTTTGGGTTTTGACAAAAACAAAATCACCCAAACAGTACTAAAAACAACTCAGAAGTATTGATACTAGGAGACTCCATTGTTCGGAACATTAAACATTACACAGAACACACACCAGATATTCAGACACACTATATGCCGGGAGCCAGGATACAAACCCTGAGCAAGCACCTATTAACACTCCAAACCCTACCACATACAGTAGTAGTTCCTATAGGCACAAACAATCTCTTCTACTCAAAAACTCCAAATGATGTCATGAGACCATTATGGTCCACCTTAGAATCAGCAAAAAGAAATTCCAAGATACGATATGGATAATAAATGGAATTCTCTACAGAAGAGATGTATCGACACAATATGTGAGAGTAGTGATGTGGGCCGGGTAAATACCCAGTGGGTAGGTAAATATAAATTGGGTATTTACCTGGGTATTTACCCGGGCCTGGGGTAAATACCCAAAAACTGGGTATTTATAATTTGTATTAAAGTTAGAGAAGATTGAGATGTTTTTTTGCAATTATTACCTTGTAAGGATAGCAAAATGATAATAAAATGTGTTAAACAAAATTTCATATGGTCACTACTAGCATTTTACTTCTTGGTATGATCGCCATAAATACCCAGGTCTGAGCATAAAGCATAATCGGCATAAATACCCTGGTCGCATGGTTGCACTGGTCCTGACTACTTATGATTTTTTAATTTCTGTGATAGATAGATGAATTTATTTTATTAAAAGTTAAGAAAAATAATTTGTAAAGTAATAATTATTATTTAGAAAGACAGGAAAATTTAACCTAGTAGTGGCCTATGTGTAAACAACTTAAGAAAATAGGCCTAATTAAAATTCAATCTGTAGGATGGCAGGATTTAATAATATTTTTGCTCTAGATCTTTTGTTGGTAAACTTATAAAAAAAAAAAAAAAAAAAAAACTAATTTCATAAACTTGTGATACAAAAAATTTGAATCTATAGCACAATAAACCTTTCAAAATTATATTATAGGCCCTATGTTAGACCAAAAAACAGGAGATACATTTTTTAATAGGTTTATCCTAATATATTATTGTTCCCAACTAAGCGGTAACACAGAAAAGTTTAATGTAGACTCCCTCTTATCCGGACACCTACCGGACAATTTTTATCAGCCCATTAGTTTAACCTGACTAGATTGGCAAGAAGTGAGCGGTACTGAAACGACTGTTCTCGTGGGAAAGATTTGAGACCAGTGATCACGTATCTAAATACAATGCTCTCCTAAATTAAAGTCGAATATGACAGTACCAGTACACGGTTTCTGTTTTAACAAGTTTTTGGGGACGTCGGTTTAACCAGAAAACCCGTTATCTAGACTAGCCTCGGTCCCGAGGAGTCCGGATAAGAGGGAGTCTACTGTACATTCAGTATTCTGCCATTCTGCCTATATCAATCAGGCCTTGTGTCTGTCTAGCCTTCCAAGCCATTTACACAATACAAATTTTAACTATCATAATTTAATAACAGTAGAAGTAGATTTAGGTTCACTATTTCTCTGATGAGGTGTTGTCTTGATTCCATAAAAAAAAGTGCTAAATCATTAAATAAAAGGTACTAGCAATTCTGCAAAGCTTCAAGTTACTGTAAAAGGTGAAATAGACTATCCTAATTTATCATGTAATGATAACAATAACATATTTAGGGGTAGATAAAAATGAATTTCAATCTATTTCATAAATACCCAAAATACCCGGGTATTTATGGATTTTGGGTATTTACCCGGGTAAATACCCAGGGTATTTACCCCGAGTTTTAAATACCTGGGTATTTTACATCACTATGTGAGAGTTAAGTTAACGAGGCACTTCGATTCATGTGCGACAACCTGCACCTAGTTATTAGAGACCCTAACGAAGAAGTGACAACCCGAGGAATCGATAAAGACAGACTACACCTGAACCCTCTGGGCGACTTCCAACTAGCAAATTTCATCCTAAAGGACCTTGGCCACACAGCACCCAAAACACTAACTGTGTAACATAACAACCCTCCACCAGAAGAAGAAATCGACAGCAGAAACATGCAAACTCCTAGAACATCAACTGACTCAGCGACATCTCCTTCAAAAAACCTCCAAAAAAACATTAAGCCCAACGCAAACCCAGGAAGAAAAAGCATAACCTACAACCATATAACTAACAATAAAGACAAAAATACTTTCCATGAACAAAACCACAAAATTTTTCATCTCAACATACAACACGGCCTACAGAATAAAATTGTCCAATTGAAACTACATCTTGAAGAAATAAATCAAATAATTGAAACTATCAAATTGAAAATATTGATTAATAATCGATATTTTTACAAATAATGGAAACTATCAAATTGAAAATATTGATTAATAATCGATATTTTTAAATATATCTAGGCCTACTATAAAATTTAACCAAGTTATCATAACCTAACCTAACCAACCAAACTTGCTGATGGTGAAAAAATCGCATGAAAGTTTACTAATCGAATCGATAGTTTCAATCGATATTAGCATAGCCCAGTTAAGAAACTGTACCCGTTAATTGTAGGTGGTGAAGACAAGTAAGTAAAAAGAAGTTGACACACCCTACTATCACCACTAACAGTAAACAATGCAGCTTCGTAGGCTTGTAAAGTATTTTGGTAGGCCTAGCCTTAAGTAGCCTAAACCTAAATACAAAAGGTAGATAGCCTAAATCATGTATTACCAGGATAAGTCGGATACTAGGCCTACATTCAAGGAGGTCATACAAATTTATTACCCTACATTTAAGGTTAGGCTTTATTTTTATTAAAAATTTTATGTTTAAGTTACCATCATTCCACTCCTCTTCAAAGCTCAGGACCGAAGGCTTCTTTTTTTCTTTTTTAACTTTCACTTCGGATGTCTTATTTGATGTTGTTTTCTTGAATTGAAGGAGGCTGACTTCTGTTTCCTCGCCATCGTTTTCATCGTTATCCAAATCCCTTCTGCGGATGTTCCTCCGAGGCTTTTTCATCACCGACATGGTTTTATTCACTGAACAATAAAAACTTAAATAACTCCGCAATAAAGCATGAATACTACAAATTTTATAAATCACAAGTCACAACACCTTCCTTGATAAAAAATAAATTATAAACTCAATTACTTCCAAAGTGCAGCCGTACAACATTGCCGAGCCGCCATGTTGAATAATTGTTATTTTCCTATTGGCTGGCTTTGGCAATTTTCACACTATGGTCACAAATAATGGTCATGGCAGACATTAAGGTAAAAAATTTAATCTAAACGTTAAACGATTGAATATAGAAAAACGGATCGTGACGAAACTTCAACCATAGAATAAATCAAAAACATGGTTTTAATTCTTTACCTAACCCGCCATGTTAAACTTCCCTATCCCAAGAGTGATGTATACTTCTTTACTTCACGAGTTATGTAAAGTTGAAAATACCCCCGCCGCAGCAAACGACGGGGGTATTATATATTGGGCCAGGGGGTAAAATTCTGGGGGTAAAAATCCGGACCGTACATTTTGAGGTGACCTCATGAAGGGGGTAAAAGTCCGGGGGTAAAATTCCGGCCCGTACACTCTAGGTTTTTATAATTTTATGTGTTCTGATTAAATCCACAACCGTGAATATATATGTTTAATTCCGTGTTTAATCCATCAAACTGATGTCGCCAAACTTCGGAATTTTACCCCCTGGTTTGTGACGTCACGTTCGCCCAGGGGGTAAAATTCCAGGGGGATGAAAATCCGCTGTACCCAATTTCCTACATGCCTTTGTCTTAATCTGAAATAGATGCTTGAAATAGATTTAACATCCACTCAAATTAAAAAGTAAAAAATATATTTTTTTAACAAAACTTTATAAACACACTAAAAAGTAGAAATTAATCTATAATATGTAAAGAGTATAAATACTTGTAAGATTTAAAACGAGAAACGTGGGGTGCATGCAATTGATAATAATTCAATAGGTGAAGGTAATTGTAAATTATCAATTGCATGCACCCCACGTTTTTCGTTTTAAATCTTACAAGTATTTATACTATCCACATATTTATACACTATTTTCTACTTTTTAGTGCGTTTATAAACGTTTCGTTAGAAAAGTTTTTTATTTATAAATTATTTGATTATAAAACAATAAACTGTTATTATTTGGATGTATGTTAAACCTCATTGTCTTTTACTTTTTATTTTCTTCCCCTATACCATAGTATATGGAGAAAGTATTGTTTTCGTCAAAATTTTCGAGTTTGAGTTTTGAGTGGATATATTCGTTTTGGGTCCCCCTGGACCCAAAAAAGTGGTTTTCGAAGTGATGTCTGTGTGTGTGTGTGTCTGTGTGTCTGGATGTATACAGAGCTAGAGACTACACCTGTGGTCCGATTTCGATGAAATTTGGTATGTAGGTTCTAATCCATGGTATCTCCAGGCTTTTTTTCATTTTTTTGAAATTTTGATTTTCAATAAGGATTTTCCCATAAAAACCCGGAAAAATCGGATTTTCTCAAAAATGGCCCGAACGATTTTGATAAAAATTTAGTATGTTGTAGCCCTTTAAATTTTTGAACAAAATGATACAAATCCCATTTCTGTAAAAATTACGGTTCAAAAGTTATGGTAAATTATGTTATTTTCCCATAAAAACCCCATAAAATAACAAAAAATAGGGTTTTAGACAAAGATCCGGCTTTGATTTAACATATTATGTTATGGTCCTTACAATTTTGATAGTTTTTTTCACTTTTTAGAAATTTTTATTTTTAATGGGGATTTTCCCATAAAACCCCATAAAATATCGGAGAAATAGGATTTTCCCAAAAATGGCCCGAACGATTTTGATAAAAATTTAGTATGTTATAGTCCTTTATATTCTGAACAAAATGGTACAAATCCCATTTCTGTAAAAATTACGATTCAAAAGTTATTGTAAAATATGTTGTTTTGCCATAAAAACCCCATAAAATAACGGAAAATCAGATTCCCCCAAAATTGGCCCGAACGATTTTGATAACAATTTAGTATGTTATAGTCCTTTAAATTCTGAAGAAAATTGTACAAATCCCATTTCCGTATATTTACTCTCACCGCTTACACATGATAAAGGTTGTTGACAAACTTATGGGAGAAAGTATGTGTCAGAATGCTGATACCGTTTATTCCTTGTTATTTAATTCAACCAACATGGTTACTTAGCTACCCATAAGACTAATGTTAAATAATGTGACTTTCAGTTTCATTTTTCTACATAATTAGATTTTTGTTGGCAGTTCTAACTGCAGTAAACTCGTTTTTAGGCCAAAAATAAACACACTATTTACAAGATTTGAAGAAAATCGTCGGAGCCGTTTTCGAGATTTTTCTGCAAGCAAGCATACATACATACAAGCAAACATTGCTCATATTATGGTATAGGATAGGATTAATATAACAAAAGTAGCTCGATAATTCAGTGTTTGTCAGTCAATGGGTCAGGTTGCTTAGCTTTCTTTACAATACACATTTAACTGAATTTTTTGTGTCCATACCAACTCTTCACATCCATTTATAACACCCGAAATGTATGGTAAACCATTTTGAAGAATGCCTGATAACTTATGCCGTAGAGCAATTTTGTTTGTTACATTATTGTTGAAGGCAAATGAAAACAAAATTATATACAAAAAATAGGTTTATATTAATTCATTATACTACACAATGTTGTTAGTTTATACTTTATACATATTGCAAGAAATTGTTCTGTTTATTACTACTGTTGGAATTTTTATTTTACTGAAGAAATAACTCAGAAACTAATGAAAAATTGATAACATCTGTCAAAAAATGACATAAGAAATATGTTAACTAGCTTACTTATCTTTTCTCTTACTAATAAAAATTTTCTTGGATCTCAATTTTTTATACCTTATCCTGGCTTCTAGGGGGGGGGGGGGCAGCTGCCCCCTCTGGGTATGCCTATGAGGTACTGCCGACCTCAGAAAAACTTCAAATAGTGCTAGCAGTGTAATAAATCTATTAATTACTGCCTACTTACTTTTTCTGGTTGTTTAACAAAAGAAAAAATCAAAATACTGACATGACTCCAGAATAATGCACTAAGGTTTGTTTACAATTTGAAGAAATTTGACCATATATTAGTGAATTCAGATTGAAAGTGCGTACACTATCCATACAGCAAATCTCTGATCTCCAAACATCAATTTTGGTTCACAAGACGCTGCTGACAAACCAGCTTCAGTTTCTGAATACCAAGTTTGGTACGAAGAACTGAGGTTTATGTGAGGTTTGTTGGGCTGGGACAGAACTGAGATGGGGGAAAATGCTATCTCATACTTTGGACCCCTGGTTTACAATAATTTACCGTCAGGGGTAAAACAAAAAGAATTACATGCATTCAAGAAGATTGTTAAGATATGCTTTGGTAGTTTTATTTCTTCAAAATAATGCATTTTAATTTACTTGAATTTTAGCGAATTTCCTTATAAGGAAGTAAATATCAAGAATAATGGCACAAGTTTGTGCGCCACTGCCCCCCCCCCCCCCATCTCTAGGCACCTCTGCCCGATATAATACATATATTTTGGTTGGTTACAAAGAATTCAGAATGATTTTGTTTTTAAAAAGGTTTGCACTGATTTTATTATTTTCACTTTCTATTAATCTGCAAATCTGTGTTCCATAACATATTGTAGATCACACTACCGCTTCGGAACAAGAGATTTTGGAAATTATTGAAACTTTATTGTTTTTAAATAAAAACTCCGAACTGAGTTTATAAAAAAATTCCTACACTGGCTTTTATCTTAAAATGGATGTTGCCAACTTTCAAGTGTACAAGTATTATGTGCCTATAATAAAGAACATTGTTTTGTGCCAAATAATTAATAATAAACGGTATCAGCAATCTGACACATACTTTCTCCCATTAGCTTGTCAACAACCTTTATCAATCCATTTTTCCGTTTATTAAATTAGTGTTTTATGGGTAATATTATGGGAACTTATTTAAAAAGTGTGTTATAAGTTTATTTTGGAAAATGACCTAGCCGTTTGGCAATATTATGAAGCAACAACAATGTTTTATGGGGAAATAACATAAGTTACAACAACTTTTAAACCATAATTTTTACAGCAATGAGGGGTTGCACTATGTTGTTTGGAATTATAAGGATTATCACATACAAATTTCAATCTAAACCAGGTTTTTTTTTTAAATATGATTTTCTCTTATTTTATGGGGATTTTTAATGGGAAGGGTTCATGACCCAAAACGGATATACCATCTACTCAAAACTCAAACTCGAAAAAATTGGACAAAACAATACTTTCTCCATATACTATGGTATAGGGGGAGAAAGTAAAAAGTAGTGTTTTTCCACTAAAAAGGGATAACACAAGGTACATAATTAAAAAACAATATAATTTTTAATGATTACTTAAGTATTTATTTTTTAATCATCAGCCTAAATGCTATAAATTATTTAAAAAAAAACATGTAAAAACTTGTATTAATACTGTGTACCAGCCAATATTTTACAATACTATTTGTCAGCCTTGCCTGAACAAACAAAGAAGAGAAATTTAGAATCAGAGAAATCCTTTTCCGAAGGACCTATATCCAACTAAACAGACATAAAATACCGTAACACTTCTTATAGCTGGATAATTAATCATAAAGAAATACAGAGTTTGGCTTGTTGCATGTAATATAATATAATTATTTTACTTTTGTTAGCTAATTACAAAATTGCAATTCATTAATACATTTTACAATATTACACTATACTACAATTTTAAAAAGGAAAAGGTATGAGCTAGGATTTGCAAACTCGATCTGGTTACATCTTTTGGATACAGCTTTCATATAAAAATGCACATGATACACAACGTTCAAACATATAGAGTTATTGGAATAACCTAGGTAAAGTAAACAGCAGTATTAGATCTTAATATAGGCCTACGCCATTTAGCTAGTGTTTTAACAATAAATTTACAAATAAGGGAGGAATAGCAGGTGTACATGTACCTGCATGATTTATTAATAAAGAAAAAAAGACATTCATGTATTAAAAATCTTCCAAGATCAATTGCAGGTAGGTACTATTTTTCCTAATCTATTATAGCACTATAACAGTTGCCTACACAGAGCTAGGTATTTTCAAATAAACAGCGTCCCGGCTGTCCAGCTCTTCCAAATTTTATTAACTTAAACAAAATCTGACTTAACAATTGTTTTAAATAAATTATCTTTGACCCCAACAGAACTTTGATCAGTAAAGGCCATTGAGGCCATCCACTTGCCCCATGGTGGGGCAACTGGAACCACAAAACAAATTGTTTTTATTTATTTTTAAGATTTTTTAAAAGTTGTCTTTTAAAAGCTAAGTTGTAGATATGGTACAACAAATTTCACAATTACAAGTATATAATTTTACCTGATCAATGTGAGGTCAAAGCTAAACTATGCTAAAACCTGATTCCACTTACCCCACTTCACCCTATTGATAAATTAAGTTGTCCCCCTGATTAGAGGAATGGTCCTAAATTTTACATAGCTACAACAACTAACTGTATCTCACAATTTAGACCCTCAAAAGTGGTGCTTCTCCAGGTCTAGCCACATTATTCTCCATGCCATAATGGACTACATGTAAAACTTGGTCCCTACTGTTTTGTTATACCAAAAAGGTTAAGAAAAAACCTGAAGAAAGGTTCTTATTAGGTTAGGTTATGTAACCCAATTATTTCAATGTGTTGTTGTTTTTTTTTTTTCTTTTTTTTTTTCAATTCGCTTATTAAATTACTGGTAGGCTATACCATACCTAGGCTACTTCGGAGTAAAAAACCCAAATAATTTTATTCATATCCCAATGAATATTCAATTTAGTATTAATTACCCATTTAAATCTTTTTCGGTTGAAGAAGTACGTTGAAGTCAAAACAACAGCGAAGAAAAGAGCTAATAATGTATAAGTTATACATAACTTTAAATTACATCAAAACATAAATATTGGGTTTCAATTCAATTCAAGTAGCCTAAAATTCGCTCAAAATGTCTGCATGAATGAGAGAGTTTGCTCCTTAAACGTAAAAAAGTAATTTTTACATCTTAGGCTACAATATCGAATTATTTTTTGAATATTTCAATATTTTATTAGTTAAAGGCCTATTGAATTAAATTATTTTCTTAAAAAATGTAAGTTCTCTGCAGAACGGTAAGCTTAAATCCATGATGCTTTTATTTAGGCCTTAACTTAATATTTATGTAGCCTAGTACGATGGGGTTGGATAGTAATATTTCACCCTACAAGATTGATCTTGCAAAGGTTATACTGGTTTTATTTTACAAGAACCCAAACGTTAATAACAGTTTTTACAGTTAATAACAGTGTTTTTATATTATCAGCATATTTAATTTTATAATATATAGCTTTGTAGTTGTGGTACCCTATTACGTTTGGATAGCCTTACGCAAAATATAGGCGTTTTCAATCTTTTTTAGAGTGTGAGACAATATGATTCTGAAGCTCGTAGTTGGATGTATATCCTTTATTACAAACTGTACACTTAAATGGGCGTTCTTTACCATGAACATATAAGTGTCTATTAAGATGTGGCTTTATTAAAAAGCTTTTGTCACATTCAAGACACTTGTAAGGACGTTCTCCACTGTGCTTCCTGACATGAACTTGCAAAGATGGAACCGATTTGAAACCATTGCCACACAACTCACAATGATAAAGGGTTTTACTATGAACCCTCATCTTGTGTTTTTGACAGTTGTATCGTACATTAAAAGACTTACCACAAATTTGACACTGGTATGGCTTTTCATTAGTATGTGTAAAATTATGATCCTTCAGCTGTACAGCATTTTGATACATCTTTCCACAAGTGCTGCACTGCCATTTGGGAGGTATACGTTTTCTCTTTTGACGGGAAGCAGTTTTGTGCGAGAGTTTTGGAGTTTTCTTCAATGTAACTTTCCTTTTTTTCGGGCTTAACCTTGCAGTTGACTGTTCACTATCAACATAAACCTTAGGAAAATGAAAACGACGTTCATGCATTGATAAAGTTACTACAGACTTACCACATATAGCACATAAACTGGATTTAACATGAGATAGCAAATGTTTTTTTAAAGTCCTGCTGGGATCTTTACCAAAGTTTCGGCCACAAACATAACATTTGCAACAACTTTTGCTGCAAAGGAGATTAACTTTCACTTCTTTTGTCATTCTATCTGATCTGATGGTGATGGGATAGACTGCAGTGATAGGCCTAGTGATTGTTTGGTAAAGAAATAAAACTAGGAAGTAACTTAGGCCTACTTTACAATGATGATGGTTACATTGCAGGATTGTCAGTTTGTGTGTACAGTCAGACTATCTCTGTTCCTTATATCCTGGTACAGTATTCTGTTCATTAGGCTACCTATAAAATTCCAAACTAATGGAAGCTTCGGTAGGCCTTAGTTTATGTTACTGAATGTTGAGTGTACTATCCAATGCAAACTTCACATATAACAGTAACTAACACAATAAAATTGTCCTACTGTCAATAGTCCCAATCGCAATCGCACATCTCATCAGTCATCATAGAATATGAAAATAGGCTAATACAATAAATTTAAAATAAAAATAACCACAAAAACAAAATAATAGGTTTGTTAACCTCTCCTTCTCCACACCACTGCCACTCTTCATTTCAAATCAAATCAAAGGTCGTGTTGTGTCGTCTGTCCTCGTCCCGTCGTCTCTGCTATTTCTTCATTCGGTATTTTCATAAGGGAATGGGCACACGGAAGGGACTACTTAAGTATCGAAGTAAATCAGGACTATATGAAATCGGACATAATAATCGTCAAATAGGTTTAGAGTGAGGTGGTTAGGGTGATTTTCAAGCTTTTAGGTATTTTATAGTGAATTTTTTTTATCAATTCTTGGACCGTCTGATGCTCTCTGCTCTGTTGACTGCTATTGTGCAAAACGAGAACGAGAAGCCTACAAGAGGACCCGCCTGTTTCGAAAATGTTATTACCAACTACCCAAGACAACTCCTAGATGTTAACGTTACTGCAGTGCCTCTTTATCTGACTCTGACCATCAGGCCAAGGCCGCACTAGATAATCAGGCTCTGGAAATTAAGCTAACGCCCACTGACAAAAAATAACAATGAGAACTTTATGTCTTACATGCTGAACACCGAACACCAATTAATTGGCTCACTATCAATCCTGTGATAATTTTCCTGATCTGTTTTCATGCATTATTCAGAGCTTTTTGACACTTTATACCCTGTTAGAAGTATGAAGTATAAGAAATCTCCTAAGCTTAGGCCTACCTACTTGGTTTGAGCAAGAACATCAAGAAATGAGAAAGGAGATATCAAAACTGTATAGTTTCCTTCTCTGGGCTAAAAAAATACAATCTTTTTGTGGATATTATTAGATTCAGGTATTTGGCGGCCAAACGAAGGTTCAATATACTAAATTATTTGTTTTATTAATATTAGCTCTACAAAATGGTTTCGAAAGAAATTGCGAAATTTTGTGTTTTTAGGGTAAAAAATTGGAAAACCTATTTTTACCCCATAAAACCCCCCATAAACCCCCGTTCCCATAGTCGGATCATGCTGGTTCGCAAAATCGTTCGAATAAATGTAGGTTTATACCAAATTTCATAAAAATCGTATCATGCTCGAGTTATCGTGCTAACGGGCACATATATAATTTATAAAACGGATGGTGTTTTTGGCCTCTAGGGACCTCCAGGGTAAACATTGTGCACTTTCTCCTCACGCGAGTTTGTACCAAACATATAGACTTGGCCTTATAGCTTCGAAATTTAAGAGCCTGCCACAATCGAGTACTCATACTGATTATTCTACACACTATATATTAACATTATAATAGCTCAAAGTTGATGTGGTGGGCTTAGGGTAGGCTAAAGGTTGTGCACTTTTTCCTGACGCGGGATCGTATCAACCATTTTAGACTTGCTTATAGCTTCGTAATTTAAGGGACTGCCTCAATCATACTGATGCTGATTATTCTACACGCTGTATATTAACATTATAATAGCTCAAAGTTGATGTGGTCGGCTTTGGAAAAAGATTGTGCATTTTTCCTGATGCGAGTTACTATTAACTACAGATTTTGCCACATAGCTTCGTAAATTACGGGACTGCCTCAATCATACTCATACTGATTATTGTACACGCTTTATATTACCATTTTAACAGCTCAAAGTAGATGTGATGGGCTTAGGAAAAAGATTGTGCACTTTGTCCTGACACGAGTTCGTATCAACCATATAGTTTTTAATATATAGCTTTGTAATTTACGGGTCTCCCTCAATCTTACTCATACTGATTATTCTGGACGCTGTATATTGTTCAGTTCTTTTATCTAAAAATTTTCTTTAGTCTGTTTAGAATTTTTAAATTACTAAAACAGCTGATGATTTAAAGATAATCCATTGTATTATACAGGGTGTTTTTTTAAAAACTTGCATCTTTATTTATGTAAAAACCGCAATAGATAGAAATATGCAGTTTGCGGGAATCATCTATTGAAGTAGGGGGCCCAATTGTTTTGAATTCAACGTTACATTCACATTCCCCCCTTTTCCCCCCCTGCCCCCAAATTATTTTTTTTAAATAGCAAGGTACCCCTTGTGACATATCAAATGAAAGAGCATGAAAAAAGAAAATGTTTGATGAAAAAAAATTAAAAATCGGTTAATAAATTTGCAAAATATTTCCCCCCCCTTGCCCGGAACTTGATTATTTTTTTAATAGCAAAGTACCCCTTGTGACATATCAAATTAAAGAGCATGAAAAAAGAAAATTTTTGGTGGAAAAAAATTTAAAATCGGCTCATGAATTTGTGAGGTAATCCCCCCCTTTTTCCCCTACCCATAACTTGTTTTTTAATAGCAAGGTACCCGCCCTTGTGACGTATCAAATGAAAAATAAATTTCACCAAAAATCTTCTTTTTTCATGCTCTTTCATTTGATATGTCACAAGGGGTACTTTGCTTTAAAAAAAAAATCAAGTTCCGGGGAAGGGGGGGGGGAAATATCTCGCAAATTTATGAACCGATTTTTAATTTTTTTTCATCAAACATTTTCTTTTTTTATGCTCTTTCATTTGATATGTTACAAGCGGGACCTTGCTATTTAAAAAAAATAAGTTGGGGGCAGGGGGGCAAAGGGGGGGAATGTGAATGTAACGTTGAATTCAAAGCAATTGGGCCCCCTACGTCAATAGATGATTCCCGCAAACTGCATATTTCTATCTATTGCGGTTTTTACATAAATAAAGATGCAAGTTTTTAAAAAAACACCCTGTATAAATAAACATCATTCCTTTCTGTTCTTCTTGTAAACATGACTTTTATTTTTTCTCTCTTAATTTTTCATTAATTTACTCAAACACTCCACATATATTACCATTAGAATAGCTCAAAGTTGATGTGATGGGCTTAGGAAAAAGATCATGCACTTTTTTATGTTAGGAGTTTTATTGATCGCGTTTTGTTAAGCCATAGCGACGTATAATGTACAATACGGCTTCAAATATGTCTATTTCAATACGTGAACTAATTAGTTTTAACGTTTATACACGTTTTATTAAGGTATAATTGTTATTATATAAATGTAAAAACATCATTTCGCATCATATTGTCATTGAATTGCTTTTCCGACATCCCTGCTAAACACATTTGTCAATTTGTGGCGTCCGCAGGCGTACCAACCCATATCTATTACAATCCGAAAAAGCGCCGATGAAAAGAGCCGCTCCCGCTAACTTCACGTCACGACGGTCGGACGGTATCGAACGCGAACCACAGCACAGCACAGCACGACAGCAGTCACAGCACCAAGTCTAACAACAACTAGAACTAAAGTCTTCAGCTCAGCTCAGCCGCACAGTTACTTTATTCACTATTTAGCAACATCATCCCTAGGCTTGAATAACTTATGGTTGTGTCATGACGGCTATGTTAAAGGTAAATTAAGTATTTAAAATACGTCAAAATATATTTCAAAGTATCAAATTTGGAGTAGGCCTCTATAGCCTCACCTAAGTACTGTAAGCTAGGCCTACTTGTTTGACAAATCAGAACCTTAGGCTACTTGAGAGGCAGAGTTTCTGCTAATCGCTGCGCTGTACCCTAGCTCACAAAAACAATAGCCTACTTGATGGCTAATGTTAGAACTCGGTGTAAATATTAAGAGCTTACATTTCTCAATTTTCATTAAACAAAATTGCTGTGTTCCTTTAACCTAAATCCTAATTAGGCTATGTCGACCTCCAGTCAACGCTCTAAAATTATTTTTTTTATCTAGGCCTATTTGTTTTTTAGCGCTGACTCCAAAAATGATAGTCAGTTTTTGCGGAAAACCTCAGTTTTCCGGAAAAATGGAAAATATACTTTTTTGCCCAAAATACATGTTGTGGGTTCTCAAATTGTGCGGAATTTCATCCTAAACAAGAATATGTAATTTTTATTAAGATCGGAAGAGCGGGTGATTTTAAATTATCCCTGGAAAAGCGGGCCGCTGGCTACTCATAGATAAACTGCCGCATAGTGCATTGCGGGTGACTCTAAGCCGTTGTGGAATGCGGGCTTTATTTTAGGTTAGGTTAGAATAGGTTTTTTTGGAAAACAGAGCTTTTTCGCAAAAAATAAATTATCATTTTTGGAATCAGCGCCAAAAAACGAACAGTTAAAAAAAACTAATAATTTTTAGAGCGTTGACTGGAGGTTGACATAATTACCCAAAGACAAACAAATACTTAAATCTAATGTTGAATAATCTGGCCTTATATTAACTTAATATCTCAATTTACAACACCTTCCCCACCTTGGAATTTTGTTTAACAACGTTACTTAGGCCTATCAAAATTCCAATCAAAACTAATTAACTTATTTAAGTTACCTACTAACATATTTCTTTTAAGTTAGGCCTAACATGTTTCTGGTTTGTCAACATCAATTTTAGATCTTAACCCCTTAACCGCCACGCACGAGATATGCCGGGCGATACTAGTTTTCAGAGCAACCGCCACGTACGAGTTATCTCGTGTTGACGTAATCAGCTGTTGTGTTTTATTTTTAACAGCTCACTTCCCGCCTTATCTCTGATATACGTACGTAAACAAGTTGTTGACAGTGCTGCTTGACTAGTGCTGCAATCTGGTGGATTTTAGTGAGGTATTATAGGTCAGTAATGGTCCCGATCAGTTCCGTTCGTAGTTTCAGTAAAACTCGTGCTTGCGGAAGCTTACGTAATGCTTACGTACATTATGCGTGTCATTATAATTGTGATTTTTGGTGGTTATTTACTTGGTAGTGTTGAATGAGTAGTAAATATTAGTCGTAATAGCTGGTGACATGCTTGAGGATGACGATTTATTAGAGTTGTAGACTTTATTGTAGGCCTAATTTTTATTATAGGCCTAACTCAAGAAACCCCCAAACCCCTCCCCCCCCAATCTCAAATTTTAGTATTGTTAACACGTTCGCTACCACAATTATATGGAATTTACGTTCGCATAGACCAGCGACGCAATTGTGCGTCGACTCGTTTCTCACAATAGACCACCGACGCATATTTGCGTCAGCTGGTCACATTGAAATGGACTAACGACGCACATTTGCGTCGGTATTCTAATGTTATTAAACAGCGTATTTCTTAGCAACGGTCTATTTTAGAGCCCGGATTTTATCATATCGGTCTAGAGGGATATCTGCCGCAAATGTGCGCCGCTTGGTCCGTGGATATGACGATTGGTTACGTCACACAACAGTTGGCAACATTGTTGTTTACATTGTGTATTCCGCGACATCACAGAACAGATGTAAACGTTATAACCTTTGCAGTTTTGGCTAGTGTTTAGTGGAGTTTCTTTAGTTGTTTATGTAAAAGCTTGAAACAACCAAATTTACAACGACGCTTACGTGCGTCGCCTGGTCTATTGAAACGAAAATGTAATCTTTTTAACTGGATTTCGTTAAATAGACTGACCGACGCATATATGCGGCGTTTTAAAATTCGCTCATAACGAAAAATAAAAACAATATTTATTGCTTACTAATTCACTTAAGGTCATTATGAAGTCAATTAGTCCATTTAAACGATATTTCTCTTTTGGTCTGTCGGCAATGTTATTCCTATATCACTTGGTCTGTAAGCAACGTCATGATCATTCCTTTTAGTCTGTAAGAGTGACCGGACCGACGCAAATGTGCGTCGCTCGGTAGCGAACGTGTTAAAGCTTAATTTTTTTGAAGATGTCTACAAACAATATTGATAACTATTTTCTTAAAAAAAACAACTGGTACAATTTTTTTTAATCACAAGTAAAAATCGTAAAAAAACGGCAAAAATAAGTGGCAGTGGCGGATTTTGACTAGGCTACTTAGACGGCGGTTAAGGGGTTAAGCTACTTGCATATAAGTCCTTAGGCCCTACACATGATCCCATAATGCCTTTTACAACAGAAGAGGCATTTTACAAATACCGTGCATCTTTTAAGCGGTGTTTACACTGTCGTGGGGCCACGGCTAAAGTCAGGCGTGTAGGTGAGAAATTTTCCCACTTTCTTGACAAGTGTGGCCACGCTTCGTGTAAACAGTGAAGACGTGGGAGCAACAGACATGGCAACCCAATACGCCTGTTCCCCACGCCCTTTGGAACTAACCAAACCGTGTTTGGTTGCTACGCCTGTTGCAGGCGTGGCTAGACGTGGTGAGGAGTCATTGTGTTTCGTCTCGTCGTTGTGTGTACTACGAGTTTTAACTATTGTTCTTTAAAGTCAGTGGTTGTCGTCTTAGTTTTTAAGTACCATGACGAAAACAAAAAAAATATATAACATTGACACAAGTCGAATCAAAACCAGTGAAAACAAAGCAGTCTTTAAAATTAACGGAAGTTCAAACAATTCGAATGCTTGAACTGTATCAAAGTGAACCTTGTTTATTTGATATAAATATTGAAAGCTACAGCTTGGTTTCGTTCTTTTTTTAATAACACTTAAATGCCGTGCTATTTCATCAGCTAAAATAACACTCTTTGTAGCACAACCTTCAATAATTAATCTTTTAGCACCATCCATAACGCACCCGTGAATAAAAATGAACATGCCTTTAATGGATACGCTTTTACCAGAAAACTGTTTACACTACACGGCTGCTTGTGGCCGTGGGATGGTACCGTTGCGCCACGGCATTTGCGTACGGCTGTCCATTGGCGTGGCGACCACGCCTGTTATGGACGTGGCCCCACGACAGTGTAAACACCGCTTTAGCTGTGTGGCTTAGTTTCAAGCATAGAAAACAGTAATTTTTCTTTTTCAGATGCTCTTTTCTTTAATCTAAAGTTAACTGTTGAAAATAGGAACAGTCTTGAGCATTATGTCCTTTTGAACAATAAGTGCAGTTACTCACCGACCCTCTAGGACCCTCTGTACCAGTTGTCAATAGAGCTGCTACCGTAGGTTGAATCTGACGAGGTTCGTGTACCGTTGACGTTATCCTGGGGCTGCTGTATTTTTTCGTTATTGTCTCCTGGAGTGGCAGACTTAAAACTTGAACGAGCAAGTGCCAGCCTCTCTTCACTCTCAATATCAGTCTTTTGGTAAATCAAGAAGTGTTCTTCTAGAAAATTACTAATAATTACTAGATCTGACGATGTAGAAGTCGAGGGTGTCTGTGGTAACCTACTTAAACGATGCTGCTTCCAGGCTCGTTTTTGGCTTCCAGGCTCTAAATGTTTCTTCGGGCAAAGCTGATTCTACAAGAGGGTAGGCCTACAGCATTGAAGCATACTTGTTTGAAGTGAAGTGACACCTAAAGTTTCAAGTGCCCTTAGGCCTAAACTGTGTTTATAGTTTGTCATACAGTCGGCACAGTTTAGTATTAGGACCTAGCATTACTTGTTGGACCATTAAACTAAGCTGTTCCCTCAGATATCGGCCTACTTCTATTAAAAAGTCATCCCTACCAAATCTTAATTTTAATTGTTCTAGCACCTTTCCATAATTAGTTCTGGATGGTGGAAAACTTTCTACTAATTCCCTAGGGGATGATCCTGGTTTTACAGATTGGATGAGGTATTGGAAGTTCGGAACTTTGGAACTTAGGTTCTAGATCAGGATCCTCATGAACCTTTTTAAACTGCCCCCAAAACCCTATCCAGTTTTTGACATCTCCATCAAACTGGTTTAGTGTAAGTGTTTGAAGATAAAATAAAACCAAGATAAGATCAACCCTGTTTTAATAGCAATTTCCAAAAACTCAGGTATTTACTCAGGGGAGGTATAGAAGAGGCTACGATGACAGCTGAGATCTTCTTATTAGCTGAGGGAACGCCATTACCGTAACAAAACGTTCAACAGCCATCGGCCTCGGTGGTCTATTGGTTAGCGTGCCGGGTTGATATACAGTAGGTCCCGGGTTCGAATCCCGCTGGTAGCGTTAACTTTTTGTCCAAGATTTTTTTATAATCAGCAAGTTTGGTTGGTTTGGTTTGGTTATTACAGTTTAATTTTATTATTAAGTCATTATAAAATTTTAATTGAGCAATTTCTAGTTTTATTTAATAAACAGAATTATTTTTCCGATTACTAAACTTTTGTTATATTATTTCTTTATCAGCAAGTTTGGTTAGTTCGGTTAGGTTATGATAGTTTAATTTTATAATTAAAAAATAGTAAAATTGAATTTGAGGCATTTATAATTTTATTTTATGAACAGAACTATTTTTGCGATTAGTAAACCTTCATTGCCAAAGTGCTCTCTACTACAGCGCTGTTCGCGGAGGAATTTTGAACTAAATGCCTCATTTGTACCTCCCCTAAGTCAGACCCAAAAACTCATCACATAAACAAAAACAAACAAAAAGTCAGCTGATAAATATTACAATTAAATATGGTATTTAAAGACAGTACAACACTTCCCCCTTAAAATTAACCTGAGCTCTATTAATTATTTTGTTGTATATCGTCCCTGTCATCGGTGTAGAACTCATGCAGCTCTCCCTTTCATTAACTCTAACTTGAGTCCTCGTAGCTCATCCAACAACCCATTACATTCTTCTAGGACTCGCTTCAACCGAATATCTACTGACCCATATTTATGTTGTAGGACATCTTCTAGTTCTTCTAGAGTTTTCTGCTCTTCACCTAGTTGTTCTTGAACTTTCTTCAGAGGTTTGGTATTCTTGTGTTCTTTCAACACTTGAAGATGTTTCTCAAAATCCTTGTATTTTTCCTTGGACATATCACTCTGGTACTCTACTCTAGCCTTCTTCACACTGTCCAGATGTGCTTTGGTCACCACAGCTTTGCGGAACTTCTCCTCACATTCCCTTGGATCAATACTGGCAACTTGCATGCTGTTGACCTCCTCCATAGAGTCCTCAGAAGTACAATTTGACGATTTATAGCTGTTCTTTGAGCACAGCTGAGATCTACTATTGGTGGCGGAGCTAGCTCTATTTGGAGTGGAGTATACATCGTGGTTTTTAAAGTTATATTTGCTGTAAAGCTGGTGACTTTCTAGTTCCTTCGTCCTGATTTCTCTAGCTTCATCTCTCGCCTGTCTCTTGGTGGCCAATCGAGTCTCAGGCTCTTTGGATATCTGGTCGAGTGCCGGGTGATTAAATCCCTTCCTATCGTGGTACCGGCCTCCTGTCAATGACTTAAAATTGTATTCCACTATGTTTCCATCCTTCTTAGTTCTGTGGTCATTCTCTTTCTGAAGCTCAATGTTGAATAGTTTCAACCATTCCCTTCCAAATACACTGTCTACATTTCCCCGAATAACGTATAGGTTGCCCACAGACATCTGATCTTTATAACAAATTTTGACTGTTGCAAAACCTACGGGGCGAATCATTTCTCCTGTATATGTCCCTAACCGTATTCTTGTTCTATTTAGAATCTTTTCTGGAAATAATTTTCGAAACAGATGTAAAGGTATTGTACTGACCGCAGCACCAGTATCCAACTCAAAATAGTTACGCTTGTCATCAATAGTGCATTCTAACATAATTTTCTTCGGCCTCTTGACAGCTTCTGGTTGATAAATACTATCACACAGTTTAGATAGTTTACTACTTTTTTTCTGCCTATCTACAATGGATAACATAGACATGAATGGTACATTTTGACACTCACCCTCATCGTCATATTCATTATCTGGTGAAGCGTCGTCAGTTTGTAGCATGTTTTGCTTCTTTCTCCAACAAACTTTGCTGAGATGTCCCTTTCTGTCGCAATTCCAACAATTTATGTCTTTAGGAATTTCACAGATACTAACGTGATGGTTTCCTCCACACCTGAAACAAGCTGTAGTCCACCTTCTTCCTTGCGAATATCCAGTGTTCCTCCTTCCTTGAATCTGAAATTGTTCTTCCACTTTTGAATACAAATTTGATTCTTGGATTTTTGCAGTTTCACTTTTGATCTGTTCAAAGTTACTAGCTATTTCAATACACTGGTTAAAGTTTTTATTTTCATGAATTTCCATTAATCTTGACAACAACTTTTCATCATGAAGCCCCGAAATAAACTGCTGCCGCAAGTGGACGTCAGTTGTCGAAGAGATAGGTACGAGTTTAAGGCTGTGAACATGAGTACTAGTATATCCGACTTCACTTCTTGACTGTTGGCCTAGGCCAACCTGAATAATGAAATGGTCATACTTAGCTCGAATTGAAGATAAAATGTCTCTGTGAGATTCTGTAGATTGAAACTCAGCTTCTAAGCCCTCTTCCGTTGTTGCAGGATCTTCAAACAGGCTTCCTTGATGTCTTCACCTAGCTTGTAAAGTCTATCAGCTTTATCTTGCAACTTATTTAGATTAGCCTACTTTTAATTGTTACTTTGGTAATTATTTACTGTATCGTCACTGGGATATGATGTAATTTTTAGATTTCTATTTACACCATTTTTCAATCTGAATCCAAAAAGGCAATACGTTTTTGTAGGGGAGATTCCTAAGTGTGCATACAGTTAAATAATTAATATCAAGCTTCATTTTTTTTTAGTTATTCACATATTTGTTGTTTGGACGAGTCCAAGTTCTAGTGGCGACTAAAACTGAAAGGGGAGGAAGGTTTGTGGAGTGGAAACAGCTGCCAGTTGTTTACATTCAATAAAACAGAAAAAACCACTCACGACGACATGAGAGCAAAATCTGAATTACACTATTCAATAATTAGATTTTTAAACGCAAATGGACTTTGGTGCCGTTTAGAAAATACAATAAATCAACTACGATACATAAACTATTAATCACATATGAACATAAATAAAAAAAATTGAATTCATTATCGTAAAATACCAGTAATAGAAGCCAGGCCACCGCCAACATGATCGTCCTCATTCCAATCCTCAACGTCTTGATGAACGTACCATAGTGCATAATCCCATAGTACATAATTCCATTGTGCCTAAAAGTGAAAACGTGCCACAGTGCATAATTTCATGTATCAGCAACTAATAAATGATATTGCATTTGTAATAAGGAAACCCCAACAATGAGAGATTCCATGCTTGATAATAATATTTTCTTCAGCTCTAAGACATACTGCAGTAAACAAGTTATTATTGAAACCCTTTTATATTACATTAAGTTCAGCTAATCTAATCTAGGCCTAATCTAACCTAATCTAACCCAACCCAACCTTAATATTAATTTTGAAATCATATTTTATGTAAGAAAAGGCATGTGAGGAATATAGGTCGAACTTTATGTGGATTCGTCACTGTATTAAGTCCTTTAAAGTGAGGTTAGACTAGGTAAGTTAAAGGTTAGGTTATAATGAACCGACTCATTAATTTATGCTACTTCCAGATTGCTTTTGCACAATTGAAATATTGGGTGAAACACAATATTTAATTGAATGAATGAATGAATGAATCCTTTTTATTTCATTACAGTACATCATTTACAATGGTAAAACAACAATTACTGAAATGTAATCCCCAAATTGTGCAAAAACAGTCCGGAAGTAGTGCTCATAAATTAATGAGTCGGATCATTACAACCTAGCATTTACCTTCCAAATCTTACCTCACTTCAAAACACTTATAACAGTCACGGATCCACATAAAACCCGACCCACCTTCCTCACATGCCTAAATAAGAACTGATTATTTGGTTTCAAAACGTGTTAATTGCATTTTGAATTAAGTCAAGTATTAAACAGCTGTTTGCTCTCCTCCTCACTCAGTCCTCACTCAAATTACCATACCCCCCTGACTAATTTGGTTATGAATTTGGGTGAATTTGGTTACGGTGTCACATCTCTCCTCAGTTCACATAGGGACCCGTCCAGACCACGCCATATTTTACCTTCAGTACCGCTCAATTATCCTTAGATTTGTAATCTTAACCTTCCTTCTACGGCCACTTAGGAATCTCTCCCACAAAAATTTAGGCCTATTGCATTTATGGATTCAGCATGAAAAAAAAACTGTCAGTAGTTCAAATTACATCATATCCCAGTGTAGGCTAGATACAGTAAATATTTGCTGTTACTTCATCTTCAATATTTTCTGCTAGTCATCCTACTAATATTATAAATGAGAAAGTTTGGATGTATGGATGTATGGATGTATGGATGTATGTTTGTGACAAGTGAACGCGAAAAATACTGGTCGGATTGGGCTGAAATTTGGCATGATGATAGCTCACATTCCCGATTAACATATAGGCATATTCTTATTTCAAAAATCCTTTCGGGCTCCGCCCCAGTGGCTCTGGAGTTTCCCATGTTAACCTTATGAGAAATGAAATTATTGAATCTTAACAGCTGTTTCAATTAAACAAGTTGGTTCTGTTCTGTGATGTTCAATAGCATTAAAGTTACAAAAATTACCAACAGGGTGCAGCACTATTATTTCTTTTACATTTATGACAACAGCTAATTTGCAACCAAAAGGTGAGTGAGCGTAGCGAACGAACTTCAACCTGGAGGTGAGTTAGCATAGCGAACGAGCTAACCTGAAGGCAAGTGAGCGCAGCGAACGAGCTCCAACCTAAAGGTGAGTGAGCGTAGCGAACAAACTTCAACCAGGACGTGATTGAGCCATGCGAACGAGATAATCTTGAAAATTAAGAAGTTAAACGGGGCAAAGCCCGCGGGTTACAGCTAGTTTATACATATTTCATTATTACACTTTGTAAAAGTCCTTCCTAGTTGAGTCCTTTTTGGCTTTAATGAATTCAGCTTATCCATTGTAAAATATAGGCTTAATCCTAAATTGAATTTTAACTATAGGCCTAAATATCCTGTCACTGTCGCCACTATGTTAGAACTCGGTTAAATAATAAAAACATCCAAAACAGTTTTTTTTTGTTTTGTTAGTTTTGTAGTATTTGATTTTTATAATTGTACTAGCTGTTGCCCATCAGCTTCGTCCGGCATACTTTGAGTTTTGTTATAAATAGGCTGAAGTTGTGATTTCACTACGGGCTAACATGACCTTTTACATTATTACTCCATACATAGTAACAGTTCAGTTATTAAGGATTAAATACATTTTAAAATATAGCCTAATCACGGAAGCTAATCAGACATATGAGACTACTGAAGTCAAACTAAGGGTGTTATTCGGTCTAGTTGCTGTACCCATGCTTTCGCTTTGCAACAGGGGAAAAAATAAGAGTGCTGCAATCTGTTGGTAAACTTTCAGGGCCGTATTTCCCTAATGGCGGACACGGCCAGGGGCCTCGGCCTAGTGGGTACTTGGGGCTTCAAATTTTTCCTTGACAAATTTATTTCACCGATAACCCGTTTCGCTTCAATTGCAGGAGACGATGATGAAATCCGCGCAACCGCAAAAGATCTACACTATTTCGCCGTTAACGTAGGAGTTGTCACTATTCATGTGCGATCGCAGAAGATGACCTTGTCCAGGATTTTATAATAACCGAGGTAGCTGAAGATCGATCATGTCCCCGCAAACTCGGACGTTCTTCACGATTCACGATTTTGTCATGATTGAAGGAGGCGAAGAGGAGGTCTCCGTGCTCGCGCAAGTTGTTAACTATTTCTCCGTGGCCACAGGAGTCGTTCATGATTTCGCCACGATTGGAGAAGACTAAGATGATGACTGTCATATATCCAAGTTGCCGTTATTTTGTTTCCTTATAATTTGGACAGAGTTGTATGATTTTTTATTTAAGACTTTTCTACATTGACTTCCAATTCAACAAAGGTCATGAAGGTTTGTTTTCTGTGTCGTAAAATACTTCTTTTAGAATTTATGAGATTGGCCTAATCCTATATTAAATGCCTCGAAGGAAACTTTATATCTACAACGTAATATTCTATGTTTAGGCCTATACCCTCATTCTGCTATGACAAGTTTTAGTTAAGTGAGTAAAGGAAAATTTAACATATTTATTTTATGCAAGAAACATTTAAAACTGTTGTGTATGTTTCCCTAGGATAAAGGGCAGTTGATGTTTGAAGACAAATGGCCGTCTATGAGGCCTATAATTCTCAAACTTCTGCAGCAAGAGCCAGTAACCCAGAACGAATGGCAAGACCTCTTCTACTCAGTGCATTTGGTTTGCCTGTGGGATGAAAAAGGTCCTCCTAAGGTGAAGGATGCCCTTCGAGACGATATTATGGATTTTATTCAGCGAGCCCAAGCGGTGAGTTTTGTCATTCAGTCCTTAAGTCCACAACCTCAACATGGAATAACCTGCCTAGTACAGGCATTCGGTTTTTTAACCCTTTGAGTGTTAAGGCCTTAGTAGATAATATTGGTCATCCAGGGTCGCTTTAGTAAATAAGGCGCAAGAGGTTTTAGGAGGTTTTGGGGTGCAAGGAACAGATAAATTCCATTTGATAGGAGGGGGAGGGAGGTCCAATCTCTCAGGCCCATTGCATGTCTACTGCAAACCGCAAGCCTGTGGTCATCTATTGTACTGTACTGAAACACAATAGGCCCACATCCAAACATCAGAAAACAGCTGAAGGCTAAACCTGATACGTCTGAAATCTGGAGCGAAGTGTAGAGCACTATTGTAGGCCTACTACGCTTGGGGTTTTTGTCGACCAGTGAATAGCAAACAGTAAAGATTTCTCCATAGCATGGTTACAGCCCTGTATATTGAGAGTTCTAATCCCATCTGTCAGGTTTGGTTACAAGTTACAACTCATGAAATGGTCTCTACCAAAGCTTGTTGAATGGGGTCCACGGTGTGGTCTTTATGGGTGGAAGTTGATCGTGGATTCTTTGTTAGTTCTCATTTCCATCACTAGTAAAAAAGTGTTCTAAAAAGTTTTGGGATTTGGAATCTGGTCCTGTTTGCTGTAAAAAAAGTACCTAAAACTCGAAAAGAATAGTACACAAATCCAGCAAAAGCTAGAAAAACCCAAATGAAAAACCACATTTTGGAGACTGTGTAGCTTAGTTGTCAGAAGAATAAACAAAAAACTGCTGAAAATAAAAGAACTTCAGTATAAATAAAGGGTAGGCGACACCTTTGCATTCACCCTTAGTACAACATTTCCTGATGTTAAGATGTCAAAGTGTGTGTTTGGTTATGGTACTATATATGGCTGCAGGCCCGTGATTTGCGTGAGACACCTTATAGGGCCGAGGGATATTTGTGGCCTCCTCCCCCCTTCCATGAGGGGGAATTTTTCTCTTCCGCCCCCAAATTTCCTAAACACAGCACCTTGTGCATGGCACAAGATAGTGGAAATACTTTAAGTGTCTTTAAAACTAGTGGTTTTACTAATTATGGAATAGGGAAATGGCCTGCAAAAATCTTTTAAGTAGGCTAGCCCAACATAAAATTATCCGAAAATGGACCTAACAAAGCACCATTATGAATAGGCCTAGTTGCTTCTTAAAAGCAGGTACTAAATTTATATATAGTTAATTACTGCAATTTATATTCAATACGTTTGTGTATGATAATAATGTACTTTAGTGGTTAATTTTCACTACCACTTGTCCAATGTGGGCTACCGTCTCAATGCCAAGTCAAAAATGTGTCAAAGTTATGGTGATTAGGGTTTGTTTATTCTGCAGTATGTTATTTGTACCAATATTGTTTCAGAGAGTGATGGCCCACCAAGAAGACCAAGCTTTACTGAAGGCTTACATTGCAGAGTGGCGAAAGTTCTTCACGCAATGCAACTATTTGCCAACTCCGTTCCGTCAACTAGAAACATCACTGCAAGGCAAGACCATGCCTTCAATCAAGCCCCCTGAGAGCATTGTCAGGAAGGTGAGTAACCAACTAAACATCAATAAAACGTGACTCTCTGTCCTAATCCGTTTGCAGCTTGATCCCATTGCCAACGTGTTAAAATAAATAAATTTGTAAAGTTTCTATAGCCTATCTTTAGAATTTAAATTGGTCTTCTATTGGAACCGCTAATTTCTACACTTCTAAGCCATCAGCACGTATAAAAATAACACAAACCGACAGAGTAACTTTACTACTGTAAAATATTTGTTGAAGAGATACTGGTCCACACAGCAACAGGTCTCCGGGTCTGCGTTATTGTGACCAAGAGATGAGGAAAATGTAAATGCAGGTATGTGGATTTGACAAACTGTGTGGTGTGTATCTTCAGAGCACAGACGAGGTGACAGAATACCCATTCTGAGATAACCCTATCTCAAGGTATTAAAGTCACAACATTATTTTTTAACTATCATTTGACATTAAAGTTTGCCTCGGAGATTCAATACCGGTAATCAATTTTATGGTGATTCACGTTTTTGTGTTATTAAATAAAGTTTCAGTAAAACTTATTGATGTTGACAATTTAGAAATAATCCAATCACATGGTATCCATGTAGCCTACACTCATTCCTTATTTTGTTGCAGTTAATGTTAGACAGCTGGAATCAAAGCATATTTTATGACATCAAAAAGCGGCTCCAGGACTCTGCGATGAAGCTGGTGCATGCGGAGAGAAACGGAGAAGCATTTGACTCGCAGTTAGTCATTGGAGTTCGAGAATCATACGGTAAGTTTCGTAGGTTTCCATCTATTATCAACCATTTTCAATATGGAGTTAAGATAAAACTTCTTACCCCTTTTTATACTACCTAACAAAATAATACTTAATCTAATCTACTAGAACAAACTGCCTGACATCGTAAAACCGAAGTGTTGTCCGAACCATCAAAATATAGTAAAAAGTGAATGAATTTGTTTTAAGACAGTTGTTGTTGAAAAAATTGTAAGCTACAGTCCTTTACTAAGCAATTAAGTACATACAACAATAACATCGGTACGAGTTATAGCCGTTTCAAAATATCTGGAAAACCAGTGGCAAGTAAACACAAAACATTGTAGTAGGCCTACATACTGAACAGCACTATCAATAATTTACATTGGTTGTTTCATTTTAGAATACTATGGAACTTTTTGTTTGCTTGTAAATAGTTATATTTTACCTAGGGCCTAAATAATAACATAAGTTGAGTCGATGGCTCAGTTGGTAGCGCCAAAGACTTCAGGCCCAAGGCAGAGATCCTGGTACCTACCACTACTTAATCAGTAGGCCTACGATTCACCATTTATTGTATTGGCTCACCACTTGCCCACTTGCTTTGATGGAGATGTTCTACGCACAGGTCCGTAGCTTAGTGAATGTGCAAAGGCAAAGTTAAAAGAGGCTGCCAATCTCTCATGAAAAAAAATATGTTCAATGCGGTTCTTGTTTTATTTCCACTTTACAGAACTATTACCCCAAAAATATACATTTCCTGGGGAGTATTCAATTTCTATTCAGATTTCCTGAATTTAAAATCCAATACCCACACATTATTTTATGTCGCTAAAATACAAACTTTTGCAGTGTTTACTAAGGCCTATTTCAAGTCCTTGTAATTATTGAATGAACAACTAATCTGTTTTTCCTTTCCAGTAAACCTATGCTCTAACACTGATGACAAACTACAAATCTACCGGGAGAACTTTGAAAAAGCATACATCGAAGCGACAGAGTCGTTTTATAAAATGAAAGCGCCGCAGTATCTTCAAGCCAACGGTGTCCAGAATTATATGAAGTATGCTGATGCAAAACTGAGGGAGGAAGAAATACGAGCGCAGAAATATCTGGAGCCTTGCAGTGGATCTGTGCAAGTGGTAAATCTATTTATTTTTTTCCATCCATGTAGCAGTAGGCCTAAGCTAAGAAAATCTTACCCAATGGTGCACGATTCTGATCTTTAGTTCTACATTGAGAAAATTCCCTGGAGTTTTGAGATTTGATGATTAAGAAAAATCAGTTGAAGTTCAAAATAATGTAATCCTTAGTGTTGTCAACTATGATCAAAAAGTGTGATATCACCATATAACAACCATACATCATGTAACAAGGACTAGATATTATCTTAGGACTATTCACTGATATCTTATTTTAAGCATAGCCTAATATTTACTTTTTTCAGTATAGGTAAAATTATTCATCTACCTTAACTGAAAATTTAGAGTCCTTACAGTCCAGGGTTCTATAGATTCTTTCGTCACTAATGTTTTGTCTTACTATAGGACCTATCCGGACCTAAATCGATAAAAGTTAAGTAACTTTTTTTATCCTCTGCATTGTAATAAGAGACAAAAACATTTTTTAAAAATACATTTTGGCCACCTGATCACACTTAAATACTGTTCTTTTAATTGGTGTAAATACCTACGTTCATGCAATCCAAGTGTAGGGCAACTAGTTTCAAGTCACATCAGAGTCATCTTCAGGATATAATGTCTAGAACTAAAAGAAGTCTAGACATAACTTCTTATCGTTGTGCCCCAACTACCCCTAGTTAGTATAAATCTTCTTATTGACGTTTGTGGTGTTTGTGTGCAATTACATATTCATTTATTACTAATGTTGGCGACCCTCTAAAGAATTTACAAGAGACCTAGAAGCCTACTGGTCTGATGATGACTCCGATATTGTTGAAACCATTTGTACAAAGTCCACCACCCAACCATCTTCCGCATCACAGTCATGATCTTCACCTGTAACTGTGCACAAACAGTCGGCTATTGTAACACTTTGTAGGCATACTAGTTTTTGTATCGTGTAAATGTCTCCGTTTGTATATCCGCCGTGTTTCTTATTTAAACTTTTGACGTCCTTTACGAAGCGACAGTTTTATTAATGTTCTTGTGCAAGATGAGGACTTAAGTGCTCCAAATGCGTAATCCATAGGGATCATTTACAGTATCACTCTGATCTGGCTGCAATTAGGTAATGGTATACCTTTTATGGCTTATTGATACCTTGTTCAGTGATTCGGAGACAAAACAACTTAAATATGAAACTATTAGCCTTTCTGCATGAAGTCCTAAATCACATGACTGCAGATATTTACACCAATCTATTGTAAATAAATAATGTCTTCTCACTGATTCCTGAGCTTTAGTTTTAAGCAAATGTGGTACACACTGAGCAGCATAGTTTCACTGTGTTGCAGCTAACAGAGTGTTGTGTAAACGTCCTAGTCTCCACCTTCAAGTACACCATACTCGCTGAATGTGCCGGCATGATCAAGAGTAATGAGACTGAAAGTGAGTAGGCTACTGACAGTAAAATAGTCCATTAATTCCACTCTTACGTTCTTTTATTGAAGAATTTTCAGAACATTTTTAACCAGTCCATTTCCAATGTTGATGATCTGTGACAAGTGACCAAGGCCCTTGTTATATGCAGTAGTGGGTGCCGTTGAGCGGTTCTACAGGGTGTTCATAAAGGGGTGTCATAAAATTCAGGGGCTGATAGTACTAATCAACTAATCAACTAAACAAAAAAGTTCATATAAACATGGGTTGAACAAAATTTTGTTTAGTAGCTAGCCGCCATTTTTTTTGCCTCCGCTGTGTATATAAGAGGCCTAATACGATTTAATTGCAGATCTAGCACTGCCAATGTCCTGTTTTACCGTTACGACCAGGTACCTTGCCTAAATTTGACACAGGCTATAGTTAGAATATTTATGGCTAATGTACCAAGTGGAATGAAGGAAACAATTATGTTGCCAGAACTGCAGCTGATGTTCAAGCTGATGGACCGAGTGCCAGATGGGATTGCTCCGATGTTAAAGGATCTGGAGGAACACATTGTCAGCGCTGGATTGGCAGACATGGTCGCATCAGCTGATATAATCACACAGGTAAACACCCTGCTTGGATCTATCATGCGATAAAAATATAAATGTCTTATTGTGCAAAAACCCCAAAGTTATATATTGTGTACTAGTTCTCAAGAAAATATTTTTCTTTTGCTGGTTGTTAATCCTTCACTACAGTTTGACCACCACGTATGTCACGACATTTTGCCATTATATGCTTTAATTACTTGCTTGATAAGGCACTTCAATAAAACATCAGTCGACTATAGCTAGGACTCCCTGTGACATAAACAGTAAGAATTATGGTCTGATAATTATTTACCTTGATTTCCAGGATTCTGAAAAATACGTAGAGCGGCTACTGGAGCTTTTCAACGAGTTCAGTTTGCTTGTCAAGGAAGCTTTCAATGATGACCCAAGGTTCCTGACTGCTAGAGATAAAGCTTACAAAACCGTAGTCAATGACACAACTGTGTTCCGACTAGAGTTACCTTCAAAACAGGTTTGTTGTTTTTTATTTTTTTGTTCTTTTAGCCAATTTGTCATAAGGGAATAAGCTATTACCGTAGGTCTCATAGTCAGATCTATTCCTGGGACCGCTTACCTTTTTTAATGTAGAGGCCAAAAATACCATCTGTTTCTAATACAGGTCCTAAACAACTACGCAAACAGGTAACTTAACCCTATATTTTATTCAAACTAGTAAAGTTTTAGCATTGTCAAAAAATTTTCCCCAACAACTCTGTCCTCCACAATTACCTAGACCCTCTAAGGTATAGTTCAAATTAAAACACATTTTTCCAAGATGTTCAGAATTTCTCGTGCAATTGAGGCTATATACATTTTTATTTGTGTGCAAGTGTTCTATTTTTTGATAATTTCTGTGTCAACTTTTCCAGAGTGCAGGAATGAAGAGTCAACCAGAGTCTAAATGCCCTGAGCTGTTGGCTAACTACTGTGATATGTTACTTAGGAAAACACCACTTAGTAAGAGATTGACGTCGGACGAAATAGAAAGTAAACTAAGGGATGTGGTATGTATGACTTGTTACATTTAAACTAAAGGCTTCATAGCCAGGTTATTCAATTAAACATGTTCGCTACCGATCGCCACATATGTGCGACGCTGCAGTCATTAATACAGAACCGGGAGGGGGGGGGGGTTCCACTAGGTAAACCGTATACGTAAACTACAGGCCAGTGATGCAGCAAAGCCAAAAAACAGTTCTGCCAACTAACATATTACGTCACTTATCATCGTATCATAGACCAAGTGACATGTGGTACAGACATCCCTGTAGACCACTGCAGAGAATTCAGGGCCTTCAAATGGACCGTTACAAAGATAGCTGTTTAATAACATTGGAACACTGATGCAAATATGCGACGTCAGTCTATTTTAATGTGACAAGCCGTTGCATGTGCGTTGCCGGTCCATATGAATATAATATGTAGTACTATTGAGGCAGCGGGGAGCGAGCTGGCGTAGTGGCTAGAGCGCGGGACTTCGGTCCGTGAGGTCCCGGGTTCGATCCCCGCCAAGTCACCAATGGATTTTATCTAAGTGATAATGCCGCAACCCCTAGGTCTAGCCTGAAGTAATGTGAAAAACAATCCCAGGCTCGTGCCTAGCGTCCTAGGAAAAAAAAAAAAAAAAAAAAAAAAAAAAACTATTGAGGCAGCGAACGTGTTAAGGTTTTCTCTACATCATCTAGGTAGTCGAGTGGTTTATGCTTGTCTGCCAGTTTAATTCTGAGGATTGATTTTACACCCATGCATCATTGGTTTATTGGTTTTAAAGGTTGTTGTTAGTACCGATACCGAAACAATAGTTTGGATTATTACCAGTGTTGGGGAAGCTACTTTTAAAATGTAGCTAGCTACAACTACTGCTACATTTCCAAAAAAGTAGCTTAGCTACAGCTACAGCTACAGTTCCGAAAAAGTAGCTAGCTACAACTACAGCTACAATGAAAAGTAGCTACAGCTACAATTTTAGCTACTTTTCCAAAGACGTTACTTTTTATTCCACGCACGTTAGGTAAATGTAAAATTAATTGCAACTACATTTTTATTGAACAAAAAAATGTCAGTATTGTATCTAACATTACTCGGAAAACAAATTATTCCTAGATTGTATTTAATTTGTTGGCATTATAAACCTAACATTATAACAAAAGAACCAAATAGTTGGGTGCCCCATCATATTTAGTAGGCCTACTTATTTTTAAATATTGCATTACTGTATTTTTAAGCATCTTAAATGTAAATTTCATTAAGTTCAAAGGACATACAACCAAACTATATTTTAAAAGCTCATTTTATTTCTTTATTATAGATTCATTTATAGATGTCTTATATCAACAATTAAGACCAATAAAACTGTAAAACGATTATTTAAACATACTTTTTTGTGTTACAGAGCCTTGCCTACTGAAATTGGAGTTTATTGCTTTTACTTTTATTGTTAAAAACGACATTGCTACAACTTTTAACCATAGTGATGAGTTACTTGTTCTATGAGTAACACTTTTCAATGCCAATAAATCGTCCTTTATTGTCATTATGCTTAGGGCAAATTGTGCTTCAACCTAGTTGGTACAGAAAACAGTATTCAGCAACCTATACTGAAATCGGCTTTTAATTTAAACATGTTGAAATTTGTAAAGTAAAAATAACATGTAGGCCTACTTGGCCATGTAACAAGTTGGCTATAGTAGGCTTGTTCTTGCTAAGACTAAACTAAACAGATATTATATTATTCCTAATAATTGAACTTGGAACTTGGTATTCGTCTTAAACCATAGCTAGCCTAGGAATAGTCCTATACAAGAGCTGTAAGCAGGAGCAAACTACACTATTTTTTCAATGTAAGAGCCTTATTATGCGCGGCCACTCGAGTCGTGCGCGACCGCGACTGACAGTCGCTTGGGGTAGCCACAGGTGTGGCTTGGGGTAGCGACAGGTGTGGCGAGGCCGCGCGACTGACTTTTTTTACAGACATTTATGTAGTTTCTCAGAGTGAATAAGTAAAGAAGCTGAACTATTTATTTTACTTTTACTTTTACTTTTTTTTAAGGGTCGTAAACGTAGACGAAACAAAAGTATTGGGAGGCAATCCGTTACTAAAAGTAAGACATCAGGGGTATTTTTCAGTGTTTATATGATGATTTCAGAGATGACGACAAGATTTTGGTTGTTTCTGGGAGACGAGACGTTCTTTTTATAACCTTTTAGGAAGAATATAAGGCGACTTATCCGTATCGCATAATAAAATGAATAATTTTATTTCAGCTAAGGAGAGACAAGCACTTACCTTAAATTAAATATTATAATGGTTTTGACTTGATTTAATCATAATATTAATACAATATTAGCAGCAAAACTTGGCGTTGCCCGGGTCAACATAGTATTCAAAATAATGTTAATAATTGAGAAATACAGACAGTATCATGAACTTAACTGATTCAAAAGGTCAATTTCTCAAATAAAAGCCTTCGTTTTGAGGGGTAGTCCTGTTTTAAAACTAAGACATGTAAAATAACTACAAATAATGGAGTTATTTTTGATTGCAGATAAGTGTTAAAATAATAATTATTATTGTTGATTCGTGATTCAGTAGCGTGCTTCACGTACGTCCGATCTTAATAGTTAATAGCTCAAAATTAAAGCTGGCATTTTACTGAATGTTCTTAGAGCAAAACATAAAGGATAATCAGAACTGGCAAAATAGGCTTTAATTGAAAAAAGTCGGATTATTTTTTTTTTGGTCAAGCAATACGATACTTGAATGATGATGCTTGGTGGCAAATCTGTTCGTGAATACCTTTAATTTAAGACGAATATTATGAAAATCGGTCAGGTAGAAGAGCCGAACCGACTCGGAAAACAAAACCAATACTTATTAATGTATAGATAATATAATTAATATAATAAAATGCCGAAACAAAAATAAGGGCTGAGGCGAGAGTATAGAGTAGGGTCCGCTGTGGCCCGCGACTGTGGCTGCGCGTAATAAACAGCATATGATAACATGGCCCGCTGGTGACGCGACAGTCGCGTGGGCTCGCGACTAGTAGTGAGGGTGCGCGACTGGAGTGGCCAGTCGCGGCGACTGTCGCGCGCCTCGCCACCGCAGTCGCGTCGCTTAATAAGCTCCATATGATAACATGGCCCGCTAAAAGTGGCCTTTGAGCAGTCGCGGTCGCGCGCCACTCGAGTGGCCGCGCATAATAAGGCTCTAAGTTTCATGTATATGGAGATTTTTTCGTTACAATTATCATGTAGGCCTAGCCTAGGTATATATTAAATCTCATCAGGTAAATTTCCTCTTTGTTAATTTAGTAAACCTTTAAAACATCTTCGTAATCTAACCAAGGAAGGGCTTGTTATGATAAACCACAATCAACAGCTGAAACAAAGGTTGATGGACCAGCTTTCTCATTATTTTAAGTATTGTTGGTTTCAATTAAAACCCAAGTTGAAACACCATCAATATAATAAAGAAACTAAGTTGATTACTAATTTCCCTGTCAATCACTTGCAATCATTAAATAGCTTCTCTTGTCACCGGTAACGTTTAAACGTCGTCTGCATCTAGCGATTTTATTTTATCTGACAGTAATCATAGAGCATTAAATTAAGGAAATGAGAGCAAAAAATGTGGATAACACTCATTTAATGGCCTCCATGTCCACACAACGTTTTAATAGGGAATGAAACAGCTGCAACCAGCTGTATGAAGCCAAGAAAGTAGGCCTAATTTTTTTGAAAATCTCAGTTTGAAAGAGTTTGTTTCACGTAAGGTTGAGGTTATGATAAAAATCACTATCTCAAACAATGTTAATGTAGCGAGAAAAGTAGCTAAAATTCCGCTACAACTACTTTAAAAATGTAGCTAGCTACAGCTAAAGCTACAAAATCTTAAAAGTAGCGTAGCTACAGTTAACGCTACAAAAAAAGTAGCGCGCTACTGTAGCGTCGCTACTTGTAGCGCGCTACTTCCCAACACTGATTATTACCTTAAAAAAAGTGTGAAATGCCAATGGCAAAGAAAACTACAATTATAAAACATTGTAAAAACAATCTAAAAATCAACCAAAACTGCTTTATAGTTTCAAAGCATCAACAGAAAACTATAATAGTTGTGTATAACTAAAATGTTGAGAACACATTCAATGGAAGCCATAAGTAAATACTGACATTAAGTATTAATACTATTACTAGTGGAATATTTAACTGATGGTTGATCCTATTTATGAACATTGTGGACAAATTTTAGCTAAATTATCATGGGTGAAAGCTAATAATAATTTGGGTGGTTCCCTTTGATTTCACTCTGTTCAGTAGTGCTGTGTTTTACTAATCCTTATGAATGTTTATTTAACTTGTTAACTATCAAAAGTCTGTGATCTTTCTGATTGCAGTTATTGGTGTTAAAATATGTACAAAACAAAGACGTTTTTATGAGGTTTCACAAAGCCCATCTTACAAGAAGGCTGATTTTGGACACTTCAGCCGATTCAGAAAAGGAAGAAAACATGGTGGAGTGGTGAGTATTGAACATAACAAAATAGTTATACATTTTATCAGCTTCTCCTAGATGCCAATTATTTTTGAATGATTTCACAATAATTTCAAATAAATTTTTAAAATGCCAGTGGTGTTTGGAAAACACAAAACTAACATATTTTACATGTTCAATTGCAGGTTAAGAGAAGTGGGCATGCCAGCCGACTATGTCAACAAACTAGCCAGAATGTTCCAGGACGTAAAAGTCAGCGAAGATCTCAACCAACAGTTCAAAGAAACATATAGGAGTACAAAAGGCAGTATTGCTGGTATGTACTTTGAGACTGTTCAAAAGTTGGTATACCTGTATTTTGAAATAGCAGGTTGACTTGAGCAAGAAGAGTCCATTCTGGCACAAGAAACAAACACTTTACTAGGCTATACAAAAATTAGAATATTTTTCTAGGGAAAGTGTAAAGTTTTAGAGTTTCTTGTGCTACGGTGGGCTTTATTCACACATAACACCTTGCCTGCTATCAAAAAAGCATATTAAGTTAAACTGTCCATTTTCTAGAACTCATGCAGTAAAGTGATTTTTTTAGTGTATTAAATTTAGAGTTTTATTTTTATTTTGATACAAATAATAATACTATATGAAATCTACAAGGATGTAGGTAAGTGGTACAAGCATAATAGTTAGCGTTCATTATGGTGTTCGTCAGTGCGGTGGATGATTCAATATGCACTCACTGATTATGCACTTATACTGTAATAGATACAACTTCCGAATCGGAGAGGTGTGGAGGGGTAGCGAGCAGTGGGGAGACTGCTGTTGCGGTGTTGCCGCGTTGTTAGTCGCAGTGAGCGGGAACTGCCACTTCCTCACAGAATATGCACGACAGCGCCAACTTACAACAACGCACGCAACGTTACACTGTGTGCTGTGCTGTAATTTTGTGTTATCTGTTGATAGTTAGAGACCATCTGCTAATAGGGAAGTGTTGTAAACAGAACAGCGTAGAAGTACAGAAAAATTTGTTTCAAAATAAATTATTCCCTTTGTTTGGAACACTCTTTGATATTTACTGACTTCTGGTGAGAAACAACATTTCTGTTGTAAACCCAAAATATACTGTGAAATACACATGTGATGACAACATCAAAAGGTTTTTTTAGCTTAGGGGACTTCTAAACTCTCGCGGACAGTACTGTACTCGAAGTAGTCACTGTCATAACACTGGAGGAACTGCACATGTGCGTGCGGGCGTGGAGATGCAGTGCGATATGGCAACAGCGCCTGTTGCTATGGAAACCGCGTCAGGCTCTCCTTGCTCTTATGGGTCAGGTAGTCAACCTGGCAGTTCTCCCTCTTACTCGAACGTCAGATCGCCCCACCACGCCGATACGGAAGTTGTATCTATTCAATTATAACTGGTCCCTTTCTGTAAATAACCTTTTGGTCTCAAAAGAGTACATAAAGAAACTGTTTAAAATGTAGTGTGGCAAAAAAATGTTTTCCCACAGCAGGAAACCAGCATTGTAACAGGGATCACATCATTGTAAGAGTTGATCTCAACATAGTTTCTACTACATGATTTGGATAGTCGTATTATAGCCTATGTTGCTACATAAATTAAATTTTTCAGGATTTGGATGATCGTATTATAGAATATGTTGCTACATAAATTTTATTTTTTAGGATTTATTTTTTAAGATTCTATTCAATTCAGCATGTTAAGATAATAACCTCACCTGTTAAGAATTGTATGCAAGTTGTTTTATTTATTGTGCAGATTCCATAAATATCAAAATACTCAATGCTGGAGCATGGGCGAGAGGTAGTGAACGAGTAACGGTCTCTTTACCTCTAGAACTGGAGGACTACATTCCTGAAGTGGAGGACTTTTACAAGAAAAAACACAGCGGACGCAAACTGCAGTGGTACCACCACATGTCCAACGGAACTGTAAGTCTAGCTTGAGTGGTGACACAAATGTTTGCTGCTTGAGAATAATACTAGTTTTCATATTTTGATTCGTTTCGGATTTAAAAGACTCAATCTTAGGTTTAAAAAACACTCTGAATTGTTGTGTCTTTGGGCTAGTCCAAAACAATTAGCTAATGACTTTAGTAAGTAGTGTTCAAAAGAGAAGAATTCTACAAAAAATTATACACAAAGAGCTCGTCTAATAAACAAAATCGTTACCATTTCAATCCTGGGAAAAGTAAGTATATTTTTGATGGTTTTAAACCCAGCTGTACTTGGTCATTTGGCTTTTAATATTATCCAAGTTAGTATGAATTTTTAATGTTATTAACTGCCCAGATATATTTTTCTTGATGAGTTCAGTTATCTGTTCCTTCTTAATCACTCATATAATCAATACAGAACTCTTCAAAAATATTAATATTACTTTACCTATTCAAATATTTGTTAGAAAATGTTGTTGGACTGTAAATACTTTTTTTCATTACAGATAACATTCAACAATGCTATTGGGAGGTTTGATGTGGACGTTACCACATTTCAAATGGCTGTTCTGTTTGCGTGGAACCAGCGGCCCAACGACCACATATCATATGAGAATCTCAGGTTGGCCACGGAACTGCCTGATCCTGAACTCAGGAGGACACTCTGGGTATGTATGAATGTTGAATAACCTGAAAACTGCTACTAGTGTCTTGATTTTTTGTCATAAAAAACGCCCGGAATTTACCTCTCAAGGTTTATGAGGATGAGTTAGAAAGAAACACCGGGGTTCCAAAAGTTGACATTTCTCTTGGGAGCAAGGTGGTGTAGTGGTAGAGTACGGAGCTTCAATCCCCAACGTCCTATGTCCAAATCCCACTAATCCCCAGTGGATTTTATCTAAGTAATCCACTCTGATAACTAACACCGACAGTGAGTCGGTGGCTCAGTCGGTAGCGCCGCGGACTTCGGGCCCAAGGTAGCGATGTCGTGGGTTCGGATCCTGGTCACTGCCGATAACATTTTATCAGTACAGTTCACCTTTGTACTGTACCGGCTCACTCCTTGCTTTGCTGCAAACGATCCACGCACGGGCGCTTAGTCTAAGTGGACGGGCAAAATGCAAGGTTAAAAGAGGCCGCCAACCTCTTAAAAAAAAAAAAAAAAAATAAAACTATTAATTGAATCATTCATTGTTATTTTATGGAAGTAGAATGATAAACATTTTTGTTTAAGGAATGAACCAATGCATATATGATATTGGGATATTAATTCTCATCCTTTTATTTTTTCAGTCTCTGGTCGCTTTTCCAAAATTAAAGCGGCAAGTGGTTCTCTATGGTCCTGAAGTACAGTCTCCGAAGGATTTTGATGAACACACACAATTCTGGATAAACCAAGAGTTTGCCCTTGTGTAAGTTTGAAGACTATACTAGTCATAACAATCTTAACTTTATTTATTCCTTAGCAATTTGCATTTATCAGGGTCATGGTAAAAATTAACTTCTCCTTCAGAGATGTGCAGTCAACTAGGCCTACAGTACAAAACGTTCTTGTTGTCTATTAATGAAGCGTTCATGCCTTTAGAATAATTTTTAATCGAATCAAATGTCTTTGATAATTTTACATGGTACAAGATTAATGATAAACAGTGTAACATAATGACCAATAAAATACTCCTCTCCCTCTCTTTAATAGTATATTACGTTACTAGTCCTGAAAATAGGTGTTTACCGGACGAGTGTGGTTGCTACCGTGCAACCACGGGATTACCATAAGAGTCTGGTAAACACATTTTGGACGAGTGACGTAGAATATTTTACGCCATACTACTAAATCCTTACAAATCCTTATATATTATCACCGACTAAAGGACTAACAATCACTAGTCATAACCTCTAAGAGAGGTTATGTTTTTGTTTATAAACTCAACACTCTCACTCATTGCCAATTACAGTATAATCAGCTGGATGGTGTTCGGTATAACTCATTACATAATGAAACCCCATTTGATTAAGCTGACCGCAAAAAGCTGTATTCTGGACTAAATCCTTGCGTGGGAACTTCGTCAAAATAGTGTAGTGTGGCGTAAATAATTTTAAAGTTAAGGGGATTAGCTATTTTACATGTCTAGCACTCGGAAAGGACTAAAAAGAGTATGTGTGTTTTCCTAGATAATTTAGACACATTAGATACCGTACCTTATATGTTTTAGTAGGGTTTCATTGCATGTTCCGCATCTGAAAACCTCAAAGAAGCGCCAAGAATGTTTTTGTGAACATTTATTAACCCATTCCTATTTCATTTGTTTGGATTTAGGAACGGTTTTTTCAAATAAATATGACCGTTTTGCAGGAAAAACGGAAAGTTACAAAAGAGAGGAAAGATGAATCTGATTGGAAGGCTGCAGCTGTCGACTGAAAGGAGTAAAGAAGAAGACAACGAGAGTATTGTACAGCTCAGAATATTGAGAGTTCAGGTAAATATTTATGTATCCATATGTATTTATGTAAGTATGTACTGAACAAGAAAGATGTAACGAATTTTCAACTAACTTACTTAACCCTTCTCGGCAAGATTTTGTAACGCCCTCCTGATTTTTTCCTAATTGGGCCAAACCACCCCTTGATGTTCGGCATAAGTGGTAGTGCTTTTTAGGATTAAATTCATAATTTCACCAAAAAAGAATTTGAAAAACCCTAGGGAAGTATAGTTTGGAATTTTAGGTCGGTCCATATTATTTATAGCTAACACTTATATATAATTTGTTTTGATAAAACCACCTTAAAAATGTACTAATTACAATATTGTTTACAATATATTTAACACTTATATGTTATTATAAGTGTTTATAATATGTTACACTTTATACTGTTATGCTGTTCAT
The DNA here is from genome assembly GCF_028750875.1 of Macrosteles quadrilineatus. Classification (NCBI taxonomy): domain Eukaryota; kingdom Metazoa; phylum Arthropoda; class Insecta; order Hemiptera; family Cicadellidae; genus Macrosteles; species Macrosteles quadrilineatus. The sequence continues at coordinate 14,324,185 of NW_026542597.1, forward strand.
CTTGTCTTAAAAATTAAGGGACAAAATCATTTCCTGCCCCATTCCAAAGTTAAAAATAAAGTGCCCACAAAAAGCTCAGAACACTATAGTTCACCCCTCCAATGTGATTTATTTAGAAGAATGTTGTAGAAAAGTTACAACAAACTTGATTAGAAGTTTCCATCTGGAGAAGCCCCCTTGAAGAGTTAAAATATAAAGTTTAAATTTGTGTATTTATTGCCATTTAAGTATATTAATTCCTATTTCTTTACAGGAAGCTATAATAAAGATTCTGAAGATGAGGAAAAGAATAACCAACGCGCAGTTACAAACTGAACTCGTTGACATTCTCAAGAATATGTTCCTGCCTAGCAAAAAGATGATTAAAGAACAAATCGAGTGGCTCATAGAACACAAATACATGCGGAGGGACGAAGACGACATAAATACTTTTATATACATGGCATGATTACTGTGTAATCTTTTCATTTGTACTTTCGAAGTCTTTTTTGTCGTCGACGGAATCATCAAGATAATCCAAAGATTATTTTCTGAAGATTTGCTTACCCATCAAGTATCATTGAGCGTGAGCGTTCTTCTCTTGACAAATTCATACTGACTCCTCATCTTGTTTAAATTGTAAATATTTATTTAAACCAAATAATTGTTAGGTTATTTTATTTGTATGTATTTCTCAACTCCCCTCTGATGTAATATAATGTTTTTAAAAATGTTATTTTCTCCTGTATAGTTTTAAGTATACAAAAGTTAAATTAAAAAGATTATTATTTTTACAAATGGTGTATTTTATTTACATTTCTTGCAGTTAAACATGTAGCCTATAATATGACATTTTTCACAGAACTGAGGCATTAAAAGTAGGGATGGACGGGATTGAGTTTTTAGTTAAGGACGGGACGGGATTTTTATTTCCTTCCCGATTTTCGGAACCAGACAGAACGGGATTTTTCTTGTACAAAAAAAGGGTTTGTTTTAAAAATCTTGAGTATTGCAGTCACCAAAATAGACAAACAAAATGAATTTGTACCGTTTGTGGCGTGGATCTACAAAAACCAATAATGGGTAAAGATTTGTAGGTATAGAAAAAACTTGTAACTAAGTAATGTCATATCTGGTGCACTTTAACTGTGAAACTGTCTCATTACAGTGCGGTCACAGCGCAATCGTCGAAATGACTCCTCAGTCATGGGGCGATCGTCGAAATAACTCCATGGTCACGATAAGATCGTCAGAATGATTCTGCGGTCACAGCGCAGTCGTCAAAATGACTCCGTTGTCACGGCGTGATTGTCGTGACCACGCTGGGGGCGACAACATGCGTTTTCATGATCCTATAACAACAATCAGAAATAAAATTGTGTCAGGCCTATGCATCCTCAACCCCCTTCAGATCGTGGACTAATATCACTAACATCTGTGTCCAAGAAACATGTCAGCCTTGGTCACTAACAAGACTACAAGTTCGCGCCACTCATCCTACTCTCATATTTGGGTTAAAATACGCACATAGTGGCGTCCCCATCTTAAATTGATTGCATTTTACAGACATTACAAAAAAGACAGTTGTTTCAGATAAAAATATTACGAATAAAGGTCATCTGATTAAAACACACCATCAAACACACTTTAATATATTTTTATCAACAGTTCAAAAGAAAATGTAAAATAAATCAACTGTGCATATAACATAATTACAGTTAACAACTTTAGAGTAGACCTAATTCAAAATGTAAAACCTAATTCAATAAGCTACCTTACCAAATATTCTTAAAATAATTTTTGTGCAAAAATGTTTTCTTTTAACTGCCAATCTCTAATAAAATAGACATATGAAAATAAAAATTAATTTTATTACATATTTATTATTTTTATTATTTACATAATACCATTGACTTTTGGACACTGAAATAGAGATTCCATATTATACAAACCAGTTGTAGCGCGAGTTTCTTACACAAAAGAGAAATACATACGTGAATGAGCTTCTCAAGTAGTGTGTAATGATGTCATATTCTAAAAAGTTTTTCATTCTATAATAGTTGGCGGTATAAAAGATACTATTTTTTTCAAGCTGCTTATCATTTTGGGATAATTTAAGTGATTGAAATAATTAATTATAAATAAAATATTTAACAATATCATACTCAAATTGGGGCTCAGTTGAAATAATTTATATTTACTCGTAAACTGGCAATAACTTTACAACTGGCATGGAATGTCTACTTCGCAATAGTGGTCAAAGGTACAACGAATGATGGTATTTATTTACATATAAATAACACATTTTAAGTTTACGATCAACTAAATTAGTTAAAGAGAATTTTTACAAAATTCTCTACTAATGGATGAATTAACAAATTCATAAAATCATAATAGGAACAGGTTATGGTAAACACAAGAAAATTTGATTAAGTTAAAAGTAATGTTTACAAAAATACATACTTCACTTGCTACAAAAATGCTAAACACACAAGTTCCAAAAAGATAAGATCTTGGTGAGATTAAAATGTTTTTAAATATTTCAACCAAATCCTGACTTGCATCTGAGTATTCTTAGTATCATTTTAATCTTAGATTGCATCCCGGAAACCAAATTTAAGGGGAAAGTTAACTACTGTGGGCAACGGACTTGAGTGCAAGGAATGTAAAATGGTTGCTAGGAAAAATACAGGGCCACCACTCAAATAGTTAGGGCATTTAAGCTGGTTATGGCAGAATCCTAATGCCTTTGCAACACGTCTTAGCAGACCTTAGGGACAAAACAGATCAGTGCACAGATACAAGTGACAGGAACAGCACTGCAGCAATGTGGAGTTGTGAAGTCAACAGTCTCCACTCGCCATCCCAACTTTAGACCATGTTAAGATAGGCCTACTTCATGGATAAAAACAAATTGGTTTACAATTAACTAGGGAAATTTACTAAATTATTCAAAGAAAGATTTTGTGGTATGTTTGGTTTAATCATGAATAATAAATATCTACCTACACATTCAATATTTAATAGTAGACATTGAAAATTAGAAACTTTTTGAAAGAATTTTTTTAATTTTTCTGAAGGTATGTTTGATAATTTTGTCATCATCGAGGTATTTTTTACATTTTGCCTATGGGAACAGTTCTAATCCTGGTCTTGTTACTATCTAACATTACCCGAATGACGTCTGGGCCAGAGTTAATCTCGGCTGGCCTTGATTGCAGGAAGATTCTTGAATCTGTATTGAATCCAAACTTTCGAAGCATCAAGAATCAATACTACCATTATCGAAAGTTTTTAGAAATTGAAAATTGAAATCGTCCTATCAAAATTTTCAAGGTTGAAACGCATAACTCATTGTTCAACCCATGTTTTTGCTCAGTTAACAAAAAACACCTAGCTGGCACAGTCGAATAGCTGAGATAAACTGTTTTTGAAAATTCCTTCAATCGTTTCTTCCCGGTGCTCTAGTCATTACCCACAGTAGTTTATATCCTAAAAATATTGTCCTTCAAATTCTTGACATTCTAAATCTACGATCGGCGAAGTTGTTTTCCTGATTACGGACATTTTACATACAAATAAATTAAATTAGCCCAACAATGAATATTTACAATTTATTTGGTGTTATTTTCATGAAACATCTCATACAAGCCATGACATTTTGGCAATATCACAATTAAATGTTCAGGAAAGTTAATGACGGAAAATAGCTGAGAAAGTAGCTTCTGTTAGTTTAATGAATTCAGCACGATTTGATCCAAGAAAATAAAATGTTAAGCCAATCACAATGCTAACACACTAGACTAATAGGCTAATAAAGAATTTTGAGAAAAAGGATAACTAAGAATTACTTCATAATTTTTGGGATCGTGATGGTATGGGTAAAATAAAAATAAATTCATCGGTAAAGATTTGTTCATACTGGATTTTTTATAGAATTGATTACTGCAGATATTCTCAAATCAATAGAATTTTCAGACCTAATGTCTAACCCAGGTAGTAATACAATAAAACCCCTTTTAACAGAACTATTGTAAAATTGAAACCTAGGTTTATAAAAAAACAAACAAACGATAATAAAAAATCAAACAAAGAGGCCAGCACGACAACGATAAATGTCCACTGTGATCAAATTTGTAGTAATAGAAGATTTTAAGATGACAGATCAAATAACAAAATAAACAACTGTTGTAGATCATTTTGAGCTGAAAAAGCCTTTAATTTTTATCTTATGATAAATCGAAAAAATAGGTCACCCGAAACACGGCTTTGCCTTTTTCACTTCGGTTAATGGGGTTTTTCTGTGTAGTTACAAATTAGTCCTAATAATTTATTAGTTTATAGTTCAGAGTAATCTTGACAGGACATAACATTTGATAAGGATTGTATTCTGTGGAAGACAAATGACTGAAACTTACATTTTGATTATATTACTGTTTTTACTCTATCCTTTAAATTACAAAGGGTGTCCATTAATTAAGTCTTCATTGGGCCCCTGTCGCTAGGTAAAATCTGAAATCGACACAATGTTCTTTACTTCATTCCCTACATTCAATATCCATTAGTTTTTCGTAGTAGTTGATGGCAATGTAAGTGAATGGTCCTGTCAAGTATGAATCTCCTATAAGGTCTTTGTGGGAAGGGAGTCATCTAACATTGAAATCCTTAGCCAGTTAACAGAAACCAACTCCAATTGATGTGGATAAAGTAAAGAACATGGCACCGGTCTCATATTGAACTAGATCACATGACCAGAAATTACGAAGGAGACCATAATTTACAGACAGCCCTTATAATCAAAAATCTGTACAAAAAATAACACCTATTGAAGACAATTCTTTGTCATTAAAGCCATTTCATCACTAAACATTAGGGTAACTTTAAGCTGTCAATCTTAAATAACTAATTAGAAGTACAGTAGACTCTCGCTCATCCCAACTAATGTGGCGGACGTACGGTCAGGATTAGGATAAATCCGGACTATCGAGATTCAAGCAAATACGGTACTGTATATAGCCGTTTTTTTCAATTTTGTTCCAGGTCCACAGTATTGATAGCCTTGCATATGCAGTTCCACCGGTAATAATTTTTACAGCTTTTTTACAGTTTAGCTCGGATAATCGGATTCTACTGTAATGTGCCACAAAAAAATAATTTTTGCCGATCCGGACAAGGCCGATCCAGATGAGCGAGAGTCACTTGTATTGTATAACTTAATTAAAATCTCTTTATCAATAATTCTATTTAATTCAAAGTTTTCAATGCCCAGACAACTTGATCAAGCTATGCCTATTAAATTGCTATCTAACTCGAAATCTAGCAAGCTCAAAATTGTGGAAGCTATACAATGTAATGAAATAAGAGAAAAAGCACCAAAATAAGATCTTATAGTCGACTCTACATACTATTCATGTATTAAATTGTGAGTGTGTGTATTTGAAACTAAAATTACAAGTACTAACAAAAATAAATAAACTGGTGCACAATCAAAAAACAGATTGATAGATATGAAAATTTTGAATAACCAGCTGTGCCTGAAACACCCTAGAAAGTTAAGTTAAACACCCAGGTGCTAAACTTCACATACATCACAAGTCTTAGTTTAAAACATACATTTTAAACTTTAAACATAGAGACACAAGATCCAAGTTACATTACATTTACAAAGAAAGTACACAAGGTAGAAGGTGACGTTTACAATGAAACACCAATAAAAACAACCAGTCAGGGCCGTATTTCCCTAATGGCGAACACAGCTGTGCCGGGGGTCTCGGCCTAGGAGGGGGCCTAAATTTCTTTTTCTTGACAAATTTATTTCGTCGATAATCTGTTTCACCGCGATCGCGGGAGACGTTGAAACCTTCGTGACTGCAAGAGATCTTTACAATTTCGCCGTTAACGGTGACTATAATTTATTTTGTAAAGACCAATTATAGAAGGCCTATATCAATTATTATATTTTTAATTAATTATTTTTTTAAACTACCCCATTGATCCGATGTCTGAAGGTCAACATTTTTACTCAACCTGAAAGAAATTAAAATGTCTGGCCCCAACCTAAGACCCCTAATATTATTATTAAAAAAATTTAATAGACTTACTTATTAGCTAGTCTCCTAGGTCTTTTTGCCGATCGGATTGTTGGAAACAATAGGTCAATTCAATTCATCAAGTTGAAGCAATTCCATGTGTACTTATAAACCCTTAGTTCCAACCTTAAAAGAATCAGAATATAGAGGGGCCTCTCTGGTGAAAGCCGCCGGGGGCCTCATTGGATCTAAATACGGCCCTGCAACCAGTGAATATTGAATAATTTGTTATTATTCGGACCACCAACCTATAGACACAGCAGCTTAACCTTAATGCTCTAAAAACAAATGTTCCGAATAATAATAAAGTACTGAATATTGTGAGCTGTTTGAACAGTTTTAAATGAAATGGACAACAATAGTTTGAAGATTTAATACTTAAGTGAGTTCTGTAGACATTGAAGAAAAATCAAAACAATAAATTGTTGAGTCACTGGATTTTGTAGTTGAGATTTGTTTGCTTCCAAACAAGACTTTCAAAATTGTGATAATATAGGTTTAGATTGTTTTTAGGGTTGATGTTGTTCATTTCACTCGTGGCCTATTGAGTGGCGTCTTGAGTACAATGGTATTTTGGAAATCAATGGAGTAATAATTCATATAGTACTGAAACTAATTGAAAACAATGATTTGTAATATTTTACTCATTGGTAAAAACATATTAAAGGTGAAGGGAATTGTTTTAAAAATTAAATTGTAAAATAAACTTAATAAAATACAAAGCCATCACAAAAAGATCCAACGGACCAGTTATAAGTAAATCTTTGCAAACTTTAAACTCGAAAAAGATCGTTGAATAATTAAAAAAAATATATTACTGTAAGAATTAAGCTAGAGTGAAATCATCTACACTTTTAATAAAGCATTTGTTGCTTGCTCCTATAAGATGTATGTAAACTGACATCAAAGTTAACTTGACTTTTGACAGTGAAATTCAAAATACACTACTCTTTAAAAAGCAATATATAAAAGCGTCGACTCTCTTAGCTTGCAACTAACTAGACGCAACTAATTCGTATTTTAACATTATTTATATAAGTCAAGCGCACACTTAACACTAAAATAAATAGAGTCCGTTAGGAAAATCTTTTGAAACAAAACACAAATATATACATCACATATTTACATCATCCTATCATAAGTATCATTTATAAATCTGACTCGTTAACAACTAACATTAAAAAATAGTCTAACATCTCTTATTCTGAACCCCAGCTAACACTGCTACTAATCTTCGTCTTAGACTACAAGCCGAACTGAAACTGAATCGGTTGACAATCAAGCTCTAATAATTTTATATATGTTTTTTCTCATTGTCGATGGTAATTTATAGGTACAGTACACGCTCTCTTAACCCAACCCTTACGAGACCGCGCCTGGGTTAGCTAAAACATGCAACTGTATAAAATGAATCAATAAATTATTGATACTATTCTTGTGAACAACTCAGCAGAATAAATGTTTGGTTAAATGCAAAGTTTTATAAAATATAATATACTGTACTCGAGTAGTATTGAAAATTAAAAGAAAAACAGCCTGTCAGGGAACGACTCTAAGTTATTACTGCAATTAGGATGGAAGCGAAAATCTCTAGATTCCAAGAAAAGCAACAACCATTTAATTAGGGTTAGCTCGAGCAGGGGCTGACAATCCCAGCGGATGATACGATTTAGAGAGGGTCTACTGTACCAAAGAACCGATGTGAACAATCACAAATTACATGATATGCAAAATTATATTACTTCAACTAGTAGAATAACTGATTCAGTTGTCGGGTTGAGGGCAGCGTGTGTGGGCTATTCGTGCTCCCTTAACTCCCGCAGTGACGCCTTCCTCACAGACATGTACGACAATGCCAGGCTGACTGCCAGACGCAGCGTGAAGCTCGTGGGTCTCCCCTAGAAAGATGATAAGTGATGCTCCAGTAAATAACAATAGGCAACTGGTGTTGCTGATTTTAAGGATGAACTTGAGCCAAAAAGACTATTCTAGTTTTCTTACTGAAGCAAAATAACTGTTTTAGATTTATTTGTTTAAGGAACAAAAGGATCTATGCCATGATTTTTAATTGTAGAATAAAGAGTCTAGCTTAGCTAAACTAACCTTGAAGAAGTACAGATAGGCCATATAACATATAGAAGACACAATATTTCATCCACTGGGAGACTTTGTCAAGTACAGAGAGTTTCTGTTTCACTTCCTCTAGACTTGACAAAGTCCCCCAGGGAACAAAATATTGTGAGTTTCAGTTTTGTGCGACTTCTATTTGTTCTTTGGACTACCTGTACTTCTTCAAGGTTAGTTTAGTTTCTGTTATTTATTATATGATAAATTACCTACCAGAGTGATTTGATATTGATTAACATACCGTACAAATCTTTGCACACTCTGAAAATCAATTCTAACTCAATATTATTTTATTATTATTATATTCTGCTTAAATTGTCTAACATATAATTCCCGAAGTCGCAGTTTATGCCAGAATCGCACCACTTATGTGATAGGCTAATCTCCCTCCATCTCAGCAACAATAACAGATCAGATTAAGTATACGACGCCAAGAGGTACTTGTCTAATACGCCTACCTCAAATCCATTTAACACATTGAGTGCTGAAATCCTATTAAACGGGCGTTTGTCAATGGCGGCGAAGCCCCGGCGCACCACCAAACCAGCGAATGCAATTGGCATTCAAATATTTCAGCCTGACTAATCACAAAAGAGCAGTGGGGATTGTGCTGCGTTACCCCGAGAGTGGAGGAAGTTCACTGAAACACCCAAGGGTAGCAGCACTGCCTGGACCCGTAGCCAGTGTCTTTGCAATGTGGCTCGAAGAGAGAAAAATCCCCAAAACCGGGACAAAAGCAATGCCAGACAGAATTTTACGAGAAATTTAAGTACCAAGCTACACCAAAATACAGCTTGTATTCTAACTACAGAATGGCAACGGTTATAACGTTACCCAGCAATGGCTGAGCTTATATTGAGCTTAGAATGTAGTGGGATGTAAGCCGACAGGAGCGCTCGTGACGCACTACATCAACAGATGTAGCCTGCACCCAACGTGTTTAAAAAAAGAATTTTTCAATTTTTGGAACTTGAATATTTTTATATTCTTCAAATTCACTTAAGTTTACCACCTGTGGTGGGGGTGTTACTAAATATGAGATTAGAGAAAATATGAGAATTATTTTCATTTACCTGGAGTGAGGTTGGCAATAGCTGCGAGCAGATCGTAGTTGACGAGTGGTTCCCCCTCATCTCTCGGCTCCCAGCCAATAGGAGGAGAGGCAGGCGGCGAGATGAGAAACTGTTTAGTGAGCGCAGGTGGCTGTAGATGCTGATCTGCTGCATCTATAGGTGTCACGGGCTACAAAAAGTCAAAATCATGAGATTCACAAAACGTAAAAAAACATGGAACATCTAAATAAAAACCAAACAAGGGTTCAGTTCAATTTACTATTAACTTACAGTATCGGTACTTCATTTGGAGAACTAACTTTAATATTAATTCTAGAATTTAAAGTAAAAAGCATATTCTCTTTACAAGCAGAGAGCTCATGAGGCAAACAATGTAAAAACTCTAGAAACAATGATTGTAGTTTAAGGCCGTGTTTCCTAGAATATAATAATGCCTCAAACAATTTTACAGTGCCACAAATGCTAAAACAATGTAAAGCCATGGATAAAACACACTCTATTAGTAGATTTCTCATCCTTATGGAACAGATGAAGCCAATTTTATTGTTAGTTCTGTCTGATGCACTGTAGAGGTTGTGTTTTGTTTACAGTTTGTTTCTTGTTACAGTAATTTAAAACCTCGTTTAGCTAAATAAACCTATTTCATCACAAACAATAACTCGTCCCCTAGTTATACAACCAAACAGTAAAGCACAAATCATTAAACTAACCTTAAACTAATGGAACCAAATTTTGTCGACTCTAGCGATCAGTGTCACCGGACATGAACTAGACACAAAAAACAAGCTTCAAAATTTACAATGGGATGAGAAGTCTACTTGTGTTGGTTAGTCTATGGTAAAACTAATCAAAAGCACGATTTACCTGAGCGAAATAACAGTTAATGATGGAGTTGAGAAATTGGGTTTGGTGCATTTGGATTCTTGCTTTAGCCGCAGCCGTAGGACAGCTGTAGTTGACTCTCATCCTTCTAAAGCTGCGGAAGTACTGGAAAGTCGCTACTTCACCAAACTGCTTGAACAATGCTTCTATTTCTTTCTGTGTTACAAAATGATATTATCAGTTAAGTGCAATCAACTACAAAGGACTTGATATAGATCCTTGAAATAAATAACCATACAAATTGAATGGCCACAAAAATAATCATTGTAAACTGAATTCTGTCAAGATAATTTACGGTACATAAATTTAAAGGGTAAAGAGGATGTCTGATATTTTAGTAATTGCCAAAGAACATTTCTAGAGAATAATGATTTATCGTTTTAATCTTTTAACATTGAAAGTTATATGTTACCGCTACCAAATAATAACTAAGGCCTGAGCAACGTGGCAATCGGAGCTTTCAAAAATGTCAGTAAGGATATTTTTTCCTTCCAAACAAAGATTATAAGAACACACCTACCTTGAGATCGTCTTTTTTGAAAAGGGAGTTATCCAAGTTGGTAACAATTACAGACATTGGCAAATCCTCATCATGTATAAGCTCATCAATGGTCCTAGGCTCGATTTGGGATGTAGGCTGATTTAATTGAAGATCATTGTAGTTAGGGTGAAGATTGGGCAAGCCATCAATCTCATTGATTATCATTTCCCCTTCATCTGAATCCACGCTCATTCTCCCCTCGTCCATGACAAGCCTTAAACAAATAGAAAACAAATTTATTTACTAAAGCATATAATAATTTTTGAAAAGTATTTTATCTACTGTAGGTAGGTAACTGGTTGCACTCTTACTAGCCTATCTAACAGTTTGTATTAAAACGTGGTGTATGCAGCAATCACGTTAAGAGTCTTTACGACACAAGTAGATATTTAAGGCACGAGCCTTGGCAAATGCCTTAAAAGTTTAAGAGTGTCATAACAGCTATTACGCAAGTTGCTTTACCCTACTTAATTTACTATATGATTTAAATTATATTTTAAAAGCTTCATAGCCTATACTATTTATGTTAATTTTTTCAGGGAATATGTACGCTACTGCTAGCAGCATCCTTACCTTAATTACTGTATCAGGTGCAATTAGACAAAGATTAAATTTTTTAGCAATAGGCCTACTGTACTAAATGTACTGAAAAAGTTTACTTACAGCAGTTAAATTAAATCAGAACAAAGACAATTAAAGTACTGTATCTCTTAAAATTGGCCTATTATTAATATCAGTGAAGGATAATCAATAAAAATTGAGGTCAGTTTAATTGTTTAGTGGCCTATGGGTACCCCCAAAAAAATTTTTAATGCTGATGTTTTACTTTATAGTTTTTTACCTCATACCTAGCTCGACCCACCACCCTGACATGCCTAAGTAAGAACTACCAAGTGTCTAGTTAGTCCAGGCAAATTAGATCAAATATAGGGTGTGCTCCCCAAAAAATCGTCTAAAGCTGGAAAGTGTTTTAATACCTTTTGGGGGTCCCAAATAACACTCCTGTGAGTTCGCGGCAGATTCTGACGTCTGCTTAAGTTTTGGGAGTCGAAAAACTATGAAAATGTTGCACTTTTTCAGTTTTTTGCTTATAACTCCTAAATAACGAATCCTAAGGAAAATGTTGTTTAAAGGTGTCTTTTAGTGCATTTAATTACATACATACATACATGATACACACTCCGTCCGTAGTCCTTTGCCTTAAGGAATTGGACAGGTCAGGATTAATACAAAGAATAACCAACTTAATACTAATTTTTGCCACCGTCTAGGTAACTGTCTATGTCCTCTAAACTTAACTCTACTAGATATTTTTTAAATTTTGATTTGAATTTTGTTAAGCTCTGAATTTCAAGTAATTTTTTCGGTAGGGCCTGGTACAATTTCATTCCCATGTAATCTGGTTTATGTTCAAATTTTGTGAGTTTATGTTGGACTGCATGTGTGCCCTTTGATCTCGTGTGTTGTAAGTGTGATTTGTAAAAGTTGGTTTAATGTTCTGTGATTTTATATAGCAAGCTGATTCATAGATATAAAGTGAAGGGACTGTGAGAAAGCCAAGTTCTTTATAAACATTTTTGCAGCTGGTCCGAGGCGGCATGCCCAAGATTGCTCTTACTGCCATGTTCTGCCAAACAAAGATCTGGTCAATATTCTTCTTCACAGCTCCCCATAGGATGATTGAATACAAAATGTGCTGTTCTATTAGGCCAAAATACACAAGTTTAGAGAGCCAGGTTTCCGAAGGTCCTTATTCTTCGAAGTACAAAGACCTCTCGTGCCATTGACCCCTCCAGTTTTTTTATTTGTGCATCCCAGCTCAATTTATCGTCCAATCTCACTCCCAAAAAGTCGGCAGTTTTTGAAATTTGAATTTGATCCTCTCCAATTAATAGGTTCGGAGACCTATTATTTTTTAAATTTTGTCTTTTTGCAGTTTGGATACACATGCATCCTGTTTTTTGTGGATTTAATTTGAGTTTGTTTGAGGAAAAAAATTCAGCCAGATCATTTGCTCTTTGATTAGATTCTGCCTCCAGGGTCGCGTCGTCAGTCCCCCTTATTTCGCGACGATTGGTGTTAACCCTCCGAGTGTCCCTTGTTTTGGCCTTAATGTCTGCCTATTTTTTGCTCATTTGCAAGGTTTTATTAAAACGGATCTGAGAAGCTTGAAAACAATGTTAATTATACTGTTCTATATACCATTTTGTTTGGAAAATCATGGGCTTCAATATTATACATAGAACATAAGAAACATTTGTTTCAAAAAAATTTTTTAGGTAAAAAAAAATTTTGGAAAATTTTCAAAAAAAAAATAAGTTTGCGCTCAATGAAATTGTATAAATTATAGGCCTATAAATATTGGAAAATAGCCACTTTGTTCTAAATTTTATGAGGATTACAAATATATAATAATATAAGGAAGTAGATTTGCAAATAAAATAAGTTATGGGAAAAAAACTTATTTCAGTACATAGCGTTTAGCTAAGAATGCATAGCCTAAACATAGCTAGGAATCTGGCTGATAATTTACATCAATATCACTACCTACTTCTTCAGGATCATCAACCAGCCCTTCAAAATCACTTAAATCTTCTTATAATGCACCATGTATATCACTACTTTTGATTTTTAACACTAAAACAATGATAAACGTAATAAAACACATCAGTCATCGGTCCGAGGACAACCAAGCTGTTTACAAATACGCACGTCAGCTGTCTGCTACAATATTTTTGGAACTAAAATGAATAGCGCTTAGAGACAGACCTCCGGAGAAAGCTCTGAATCTGTAAAATAAAACGATACCTAACTCGATCTAGTTCAATCCGATTTTGTCAGTCATAGAGCCTTCGCCGTAAACAGTGTTTGTGAGTCGCTGCAGCGACACAAAACACTGCACAAAGTGTGTTATGTGTCGCTGCAGCGACAAATAACACTAGGAGGGTTAAATATGTCAAAATCGGCCGAGCCGTTTAGCCGCTGTAGCTTTTCAAAGTTGGGATATTTTCATTAACATGGCCAAAAGGTTGATTATTTGACCAGTTTTCGTCTTACAACTCCTAAAGTTTTTCGACTCCCAAAACTTAAGCAGACGTCAGAATCTGTCGCAAACTCACAGGCCAGTTTGAAAAACGGTTGTAGGTAAACTCAATTTACCAACTGTACCTGAGGATTTTCAGGCATAGAAAAAAATTCCTAAAGTGAGTGACTTAATTGGCAATCACCTAAACTTATAGCCTATGTCCAGCAGTGATGAGGTGGCATGTGGGAACAGCGTCCCCACCCTGTTTTTTAAAGGACCTAGGCCATAGATATTGATAAGCGACCTATATTTTTTTCTACGACAGCGAGTATTCCCACACTGGAAGCTTTGCAACTTCACTACTGCCTGTGTAATTTAAGCTTAACTGTATTGAACTATCTTGTATAGATTAAACAAAATCCAAGTATCAATTAATAAACTGTAATTATTGACTTAAGGCACTGAGATATCCTAAATCATTGTCTATTCCATCCCACATTACATTCAAGCTCTAAGTGAATGGAAACAACTTAATGTTTATACAACTTTAAACTGTAACTTTTTCCTAAAAACATTTTCCTATTGGCCAAACTGTGTTTAGGCCTAACTTACATCCCCATACCTTTTCAGAATCATCTCAAAGATTAAAACATGCTTACCAAGTAAGTTGAACGCTGATAAGTGAAGGTAACAGTTATTGGTCACAGCTCTAAACTAATCATTAGTCAAAATATCAACATTTTATATACATTAGCCACAAATCTTTCTCCTACAAAATAATAGAACAGCAACCATCCAATCCAATTCTGATTTCTAGCAGACAGCTTCCCTATCCCTACAAACTTTGACATTATAATATTTTTTTAGCATATGACATGGACGTTAATAGCTGAATTTTAGCAAAAGATTACAAGAGCAATAAGCTTGAATATTGAGTCTTTGATTATAAAAATTGCTTTAAGCCGGTATATTGGTCGGAGACTATAGGTTTGAAGATTTTTGTTGCATGAGGGAAGATGATAAATAAAAAGATATGAATATAAAGAAAAACGTTTATATCTCTCGTTTAATTTCATCATTTCTAAATAGAAATTCAAAAGTTCCAAAATCGGAAGATCCAAAGAATATATTGCCGATCGGAAGTTCCAAAATCAAAAGATCCAACGTTTATATTGCCGATCGGATCTTCCAAAATCGGAATTTCCAAAGGTTATTTAGCGGGTCGGATGATCCAAAATCAAAAGATCCAAAGAAAATATTGCCGATCGGAAGTTCCAAAATCGTAAGATCCAAAAGTACAGTCATAACTAGAAGTACAAATTTATTTCTTAAAGTAAACTTATGAAATAGGCTGTCCTTTTCACTTTGGATCTTGCGATCGTATGTCGGGTCGGAATTTCCAAAACGCTACTAGTCAGATCGGAACATCCAAAATGCTAGAACTGTTGCGTCTCTAAGATTGAAGGCGATGAACGCCGTAACCAGCCGCGTTGCTAATGTCAGGGCAAGTTTAGACACTCGAGTTTAGATCTGTATAGAAAAGTAACCAAACTACTTATTTGGTGTGTGTATTTTTTGTCCAAAAACCATTTCAACATCATATTTAAGACGTATATTCAGACAATGTTTAAAAACAACATTTTAATTCGCTGTATGTTAGATAAATATTGTCACATAAATTAGCCATTAAGTATAACGGAGTTTTTAATTAATTTTAGTTTTGTTCTAATTTATATCACGTAAAGGCAATTACTAAAATACTGTTTGTATTTTATCAATGGAGTATCAAAATGCCCTTTGAAGCACTCTTTGTATAGTTTTACAATTCTCTTAGCGTATGTATTGGCCTTAAATATATGCTATGATAATTTTTTTTTACATCTCCTTTTTTAAATTTAACCATCATGACAACAATATTATCAAACATAGATGGAATGAAATACTCCTAATAGAAGAGTTAATCTTCTGAGAATACTCTCAGTAGGCTAACATTTTATTTTTTGCTATTAGAACATAGAATTAAGTATTATGGAACAAATAGGTAGTTTACTTTGTGGTTTATACTGTATTTATCTGAAGTAACTTATCTTTTTATAAAGTAAAATATGTATCTAGATAACAGCCCAATTTGTTTAGGAAATCTTAATTTTCCTCATACAGTTTCTAACTCCCGTATTTGTCAAATACTGCTTGCCTCACTGTGGTATATATAGATTGCCTTCTAACAAGGCACCATAATTGCAGACGGCGTATATCGGTTGATGCCATGTTGATGTATGAAACTAAATCATAATCCCTGAATTTAAAATCTTAGATCGAAAGACTTAATGCTAGACTTTAAAGACTTTATGATTGAAAAATACCAATTCAATAATACAAGTCTTGAATTAACTCAATAATTCACTAACTCTTGTTTTTGTCTGATACTAAATACATTAAAAAGTAGTATGCAAATTATTTGATTTGCATTTTATATTTATATGAAATTTTTATATACTCAACAAATTTTTACCCTTCGTTCATTTGGGGTCTGAGGCATATCCCTAATCATTTCATGGCTTTTGTTTGATCAATGTCAATGTAAGGGTTATTAATTACTTAGCAAGTACCTTCGGCTTCACCTGCGATGGTATAACCATAAATATCATATAGCATAAGAAATGCTTTATGATATATACTTTTTTTAACGTAATTAAGTAAATTTGTTTGTGTAATCTTTTTGGATTTAGTTACTTCTTTAATTATGTTACGGTGATAATAATAATTATCCGTAATGGTTGTGCCAATGATGATGAGTAAGGCCCTGGCCACACGAGGCGAATTTAAGCCGCGCGGCTTATCTTCGCGCGAAGTTAAGCCGCGCGAAGTGCCTGGCCACACGGGGCGGATGAACCGCTTCCTGTTGGGTTTTCCCAGTATCAGTACTCTATTAAATAGTTCAGTCCACTCTTTTTAGTCATGGACAAAACACTTATGTTAGTTTGTGCATTAGTAGCTTGTGGTGATCTGGAACCAAATGTTAACATAAATCATTTGGTCCATCCCTTCATAACGGAAAAACCATTTTTGTGTTCCAAACCTTTTACGAGCACATGCGAAACCATAGTTCAGAGTTTGTATGTATCAAACATTGTTTGAACACCACACAACCGGTAAAAACAATCAAAACAAACTCATAAAACCTCTGGAAATGTCCGAAGAATATCTCCGATAAGCGCGGCTACCGCGCGGTCGAACCGTATCGTGTGGCCACTCTCATAAGACTGCATGTGTCATCCCCTCCAACGCGGCTTAACTTCGCGCGGTCGGGGGACGACATGTCGCGGCTCAACCGCACATGCGGCTAAACTTCGCCTCGTGTGGCCACTCTCATTTGATTCAATGTGTTGTCGAACCCCTTAACTTCGCGCGGCTTAACTTCGCGCGGTTAAACCACATCGTGTGGCCGGGGCCTAAGATATCATTATTGTGTACTGCCTCCCGTAAAATTAAAATACTCACGCGTCAGTGAACCTGCAGAGAAACCAATTTTCCATTTACCTTGCTGTAATTCTACTAAATTCTTCCCTAGTAATTGTAAGAAATATTTCCTATATGAATATTATTAAATTCAATGAGTACCTAGGTTTGCTGTTACAGGGGGGAGATAATTTGGTGTGTATGTTATTGATAGCTTGGTATGAAGTAAACCAATTTGCCCAATCTGTTTCTCTAAGGTGTAGTTATTTCATAGGCTGTATCGTATATTTCAAATTAGTAAACCCTGTGTTGAATTATAATACAGATGTAGAAGAAACTTATGATATAAAGAAGAAGTGCTCAAATGTAATCATAGGTTGATATGTTGCAAATCCAAACTCTAACGGACAATCGAGTCGGGCGGAGCACGAAATGAGTTTTGAGATAAAGATATGCCTATATTTTAATCGGGAAAGTGAGCTATCAGCATGCCAAATTTCAACCTAATCCGACCAGTGAGTGATTGAACCCCAATAAGAAAAACAAACACACAAACTTTCACAATGTAATATGTTGTTAGTATGGTAACACTTTCTTAATGTATTTTTGTCTATGTTTTGATAACTAGCTGTTGTACCCGTGCTTTTTAACGGCAATAGCACGGGAAATAAATACCTTTTGATCTATAAATGCATTTTATTAAATGTTAACACATCAGCCAATGTTTTGGCCTATTGATTCGTCGGAAAAGAACATACCATATTGCTGATGGATGTCAGGTGCTCAATAATTACTCTTTGTTGAACAGACATTGGTCTTATAAATATCACCATTGACTATATATACCTACCTGTAGGTATATATAGTCAATGATATCACGCATTTTAAGTTTTTAGTACCGGGGGACTGAGCCTTGCTAGGTTGTGGTTTAAAGTACGTATAATCGTTAAAACCATTTGATAAAAAAATATTTTAAATATGATTTTCGAGAAATGATTTCATTACAATCCAAGACATTTGATTGATAAAAAAATAACGACTCTGTAATACAAGCAATGTAGGCCTATAAGGTATGTAATAAGCAATCAGAATAATCATGTGTTGATGTGTTATTTTATTAATTTTTACATTTATTTATTTATGACAAAAATACTGTTACGATAAGTATGTTGTATGCGAATCTAACATGGACCTTATGGGTTGCGATGAAGGTGACGAAATAACAACACAATATAAACAGAAAATCAAAACAAATGAGAGAAACTCCCATCGCATATTTTATTAAAAGCGTAGGGTGAAAATAGATAAGTCAATAAATTCTTCTCATCATCAATAAGTTCTTTTAGTCGAGTTTCAACAACTCGACGATCTGTAGTGTACATTAGTCTGAGAATAATTTGATGTATGAAACATAATTTAAATCAAAACGTGTTAATATTACACACTTAACAGTTATTCGATTTTGAGAAGCTAACATAGCAACTTTAGTCCCATCAGGTACTTTTAAGATCTGTAAATATAAGGAGGTCCCGCTTATACTTAACATCGACTACATCATAGACAAGTTACGTCATTAGCTTACTGTTTACTGTTTAATTTTGTTTAATTCCATCCACAGGTTATAAGTTCCCTTTTCAAATTAATGTTATTTCAAGCTTTACTATACTTCCACAGTCTACCACTGTAGGCCTACCGTTACTGTAGTTTTGTGGAGGTTCACTTTAGTTATCGAACACAAATGATTCTACATACTGTACAGTCTTCAGCACCTTCCAGTACTAATTCCTGTGTAACACTTATTTTTCTGTTTACTGTTTGGATCCTTCACAGTTCAAAGAGACTTATAACGAAATATCACACTCTTTACAATATCCACAAATTACTAAGCTGCGTATTCTTCATTAAATTTACCTTTACACGAACCCTCTTCTACAATACTTTCATTTTTTTATTTTATACCTACATGGCAGGACAATAAGAGCAAGTAAATTTGCATTTAGACAATTAGACTTCTAATAAATGTTTTTAAATTGTAGAAAATAATATACCTTAAACAAAGATAAATGAATATTAAACTAAAAGATAGTAACGGGTGACTGATCCTTGCTGAGTTTGGTTAATGACATTTAATTGTTAAGGAAATATACTACACAGACATGTTTTATTACAATACAAATATAATTCTATTAAATACCATAGAAATTTCATCGCAGAACTAATAACAACTTGAATAAGGTATGCAATTAAAAAAGGAATATTTTAGATCCTACTCCAGTTTTTTTAAACATTTATCATGCAAAATACGATTATTTTTATAGGTAAGGGGCATAATTTATCTCTCGGTACCACACTAGACTTTTCGTTGATTAGTTGAAGCCGAAAACTGATAAGTCCTATTGGAGCATAAATCTTTTACTGGAAAGATTATTATAATGAAATAATTAATTTCAATAATTATGTAACTAATTAGACCTGTCCATATTTTGTTTCAACTATAAAAAATAGTGTTTACAATTTGTACAATCTACCATTAAATACGGGTGAAACATTGAGTTGACGCCTGTGCACTCAAACGACACCAACTGGAAACACATTTATTGAAAATAATTGTTGTGCATTTGATAACAATATATCACTATTATTTAAACAAATTAAATGCTAAATTGATTCGTTTACGATAGCATACTTTTAATAAGCGGATTTAAAACAATTGCTTTATTTACACAATATTCGTCAATTAATAATCTGAGCCCTATCTATAATTACAGTGCCTTGTGATTCAGAACGCAACCCATATACATCACAGTTACGCAAACAGTATTTGAATAGTAAAGGGAGTTAATGTACAAATGTTGGTCAGTCGAACGCACGGGAATCGAGTAGTCAATTTTTTAAACAGTTTAATTCAGAACAGCTATTTACACATATAAAGACCAAAAAACTATGTCGTATAAGGCAATTCTCATATCTTCAACGATTAAGTGATAGTTTGCAGAACAATAAGTATTTTCAAACATGACTTAAAATTGTTACAACAAAACCTTTTACTTAGGTACACAAATTGAATCTCCAACAAAACTTGATTAGACGCAAATGTTTGATATACAGTTGAACATTTTACATTTCCTGATAAAACACATTCTTTGTAAGGAAAAAATTACATTTCACTTGAATTAGGTTACAGCAGACATTCGCTAGTTGTGGGGAAAACTAAATATAATTTAACGTTACAATTTCAATTTAATTAAATTTGAAACTACCTGTTTGTTACAACAACCGGAAACAACTTCAAATATTTAGCGTTGGTTACTAGTACACTATTACAACTTAATAGTTCAGCTCAAAAAAACCACGACAAATTCATTATCTTTTCATTTTTCAAATGATTTATTCCAGATTCTCTTACGGAGTAAACAAAAATTGTCATAAGCTATAAAAATAAGTTATTATTTGTTTAAGACGTTTGCCAGATAATTTAGTATTGTTATTGTCAAGGTTAATACTTAAACCATCTTTTAAGAATAAAAATAAACACGTTATTTTACTTTTGAAAATAAATAGTAAACAATACCAACACTAGCCCTGCATGCCTTCAAAATCCCATATATACATGTATGTATGAATGCGTGTGTATTTAAGTGTGTGTACTTGAAAATACGAATACAAAAATATTAATTAAAATATCAATTAACAAAACAAATAACCATTAACGTTGCTGGTGACGACGTGTGTTTAAACGCCTTCAATCTGAGAGACGCAACAGTTCTAGCGTTTTGGAACTTCCGATCTGATTACTAGAGTTTTGGAAATTCCGACCCGGCATATGATCACAAGTTCCAAAGTGAAACGGACAGTCTATTTCATAAGTTTACTTTAAGAAATAAATTTGTACTTCTAGTTATGACTGTACTTTTGGATCTTACGATTTTGGAACTTCCGATCGGCAATATTTTCTTTGGATCTTTTGATTTTGGATCTTCCGACCCGCTAAATAACCTTTGGAAATTCCAATTTTGGAAGATCCGATCGGCAATATAAACGTTGGATCTTTCGATTTTGGAACTTCTGATCGGCAATATATTCTTTGGATCTTCCGATTTTGGAACTTTTGAAATACTCCCGAAATAAAATTAATAGATGGATTCCAAATGAAACATTTTTGGTAAGAGGAAATACTTTTTGTCTTTGAGCATTGACTTTTGATGCTTAAACTTGAATGAATACTTACTTACTTACTTGAATACTTGTTGTCTTAATCTTTGACCGAAGTATCTCGGATAGATTGCGTCGTTATACTAATATTTACAAAATTATTATTTACAAAACTTGCTTTACAAAATTCCAAAAACTTTAAACTTTAAAACTTAGGCTGGGGTAAGCGTGTCTGTTTCTCAACCGGGCATTAAAGGATCATTAGACAACTCGTCAAGACTATACAGGGGCCTATTTGTGAGCAAGTTCTTCAGCTCGGTCTTAAACGCTGTACAGTCGAGGTTCCTTAGGTGGTTTGGAAGGGAGTTGTAGATTTTAATAGCCAAGCGGGGGTATCTCCTTATGGTATGGCTCAAGCGGCAGCGAGGCATATCAAGGTCATGGGCTCTTCTTATTCCATACCCATGTCTATCACCACCCATGTAGCACAGATGGTTGGGCCAACGTTGGTAAATTGTGGAGCCACACAGTTGGCCAACGGTAGAAATGTCACCTCTTTAAACAGTTTTCCAGCCAACCATTGTCCAACCGTTTTATTTCACACAAAATAATAAAGATTTAGTACGAAAAGCATAATTATTAGTTGAGTAAATTGATTAAATAGTTCATAAAAACAAATTTTGAAAAAAAACTAGAACAAAATTTTTTTTGGCCCAGACGGGTCTCGAACCCGGTCCTTCGACTTATGAGCCTCTTACTTTACCACTGAGCTATCTGTGATAGCTGATATAGAGAGTTTTCAAGTGGTGAAAGAGTAGCCGACAGTTGCAATGGTCGCAATACTTCAAACATTTTTGATACTACACAGTATAATATGATTCTGTTAATCTGTTAAGGCATCATAAGTAGTTTTTTTTTTTTTGGAGTTAGAGAGGATACTGGTATTTGAATGATTAATTAATTACCGTTAGATTGTTAATGCTATTATAATTGCCTGTTATATGATTAATTACTCTTTCCCCTTAAATTGTTGCAAATAAGTTAAAGAATATTAATTTAAAAAATATTTGCATTATTAAAATTATTAAAATTCATTGTTGTAGCGCCGGAACTGTAATATATAAAATATCTGGTTTTACAATACCTTTATCAGTTCCAAAAACTTTTGGAAACTTTTGGAACTGATAAAGGTATTGTAAAACCAGATATTTTATTATAATTATGTTGTGAAAGCTAGACCCAGAGAATGAAAGTCGTGTAAACTCAACTATGGACCATTGTTGGTCCAACAAAAGTATCTTTTGTTGGTCCAACGGAGTGAAAAACGGTTGGACAACGGTTGGCTTGATGTATGATACCCAGCAATGCATATTAATGTATTTAATTAACAATGAACCAATGTTGGTCCACAGTTGTAAATATTGGTTGGCCCAACTACGAGATATACAGTTGGACAACGGTTGGTTGGTTGTGGAAGCTCCAACCAACCATCGACCAACTGTCCCACAGTTGGCCAACGTTGGCCCAACCATCTGTGCTACATGGGCACGGGTCACAACATCACTCAGGTTCTCCTTTAGCACGACCAGACTATTGAGCACACACTGGCTCACCACTGTGAGGATTCCCAATTCTTTGAAGATGGGTCGGCAATGTTCTCTAGGGCCTTTAGATGTTATCACCCTCACAGCTTTTTTTGTAACAAAAGTATTTCATAGCATGCAGGGGAGTGTCACCAGAGCACTATTCCGTACATCAAAAATGGCTATGAAATAAGGCATGGTATTGTATAAGGTATGGAATGTTATATAGTATGTTTTATCTATGATGTTATGTACATTAGACTTTGAACATGTTTTACATTTGGTATAAATTGACATTTATAATAATGAATTTTTGGGTTAGTTTGTACTTACATTTTTTCTGTTATCTTGTTGTTATAGGGTGTGTCGCTAGCCTAGTGGTTAGCGTCTCGGACTTCGGTGCGGGAGAGACGGGTTCAATCCCCGGCACATCCACAAAACTTTAATGGGTTTGGACCGCTTTCCCTTAAAAGTGTTTGACATCATTAAAAAAATGCCACTCTCGTAGACACGAAAGAAAAAAAGAAAAAAATTATAACTTTAAATTGTTTGTAGTATTTTGTCTTCCATTTCTGTCACATGAATGTAATGCTCACAGTAGAGAGTTCTGAGTCATAATGTATTACTTGTAGTTGTATTTATGCTGAACTCGCCACAACTACTTATAGAATAACTAAATTAATTCTATCCATAATACCGATAATACTCATTACATTATTACCAACTGCGAATATTGTTGATATATAATCAATGCATATCTTCCAATAAAACTTTTTATAACTACAATAGAAGCAGAATCGAGAACAAACAGGCATTTTCGTTTCTCCTTGGGCTATTTGTCGTCTGTATTATTAAATATGGCGACTTCATCAATGGAGATGTTGTTGCAGCGAGTTTGCCAGATTTCCCTATCACAGGTAAATTAATTGCATAGTCTTTTTATGAATAACAGAAGTTTGAAAAATAATATTTTTATTTAAACATAAAAAAACATTAAAACATCATCAACTTCATTTAATTAAAAATATCTCATTACGTAATGAGTCCCTTGGAAAGTTCTCAAGGAGAGCTTTTGTTTCACCTAGATTTTGTTTAATCATTTCCTTAATTTAAAATACAGTTCAGACTTACAATTTAGAGACGAATAAACCTTTTAAAATTTTATAGTTTCATTTAAAAATCAAATTATCTTCAACCAGGAAATAAATGATGAACATATTTGCCCTAGCATAGGTCAGGATTATGTAAGTTAAACAAAATGCCTTATAATTATGTCAAGGTTACCATGAAGAAAAATCCTCTCTTTTATATTATTCAATTTTATGACATTTCAGGCCAAAAGGGTGCATGTCAGCGCCGTGGCCTCGGCTACCCCAGCTGCTGCCGAGAAGCCTAAGCGTACAAAGACATTTGCCATCTACCGATGGAATCCGGACAACCCTGATTCAAAGCCCTCTATGCAGGAATACACTGTTGATTTGAATACGTAAGTATTTTCCTATGGTTCATGTTTTATTTTCCACCAAACTATTGAATGTGGTTTCATTTCAAAGTTGTTGAATAATCGGTGCAAATTTAACGTGTGATGATAAATTCTCATTACAAAGCAAAGTTCCTACCTACTTTATCTTTTAGGGCTGAACTGATTTGGCGAGACTAGTAACTTAATCAGGCCTATTGCAATTATTTCCTACTGAAGTTATACTGTACATCCCAACAGCAGTAAGTTAAGTTAACTATCTATTTATTTATCTGCTTATTAAGCATTTAAAGTATGCTTTGACCCTTTTCATGTATTGACTTACCAATGGACAACTCCATTTTTAAGTTAGGTCTACATGTAACAAAACAGTAATGTACAAAAACTGAGGATGGCTAACTTAACCGTTAAAAATAGTTTACAAGAATTAAGTTAACAAGAAAGCAAGTGGCTGATAAACAAATTAAATAAAGGTCCATTAAGACATTTCTGCGTCAATCATCTTGAACATCTTGCATAATTTCGGCAAAAGTGTGAGCATTTGATAAGTGTTCAACAAATAAATTGAAACATCTATGATGGTTACAGAGACATAATCATCTTTCTGTTGTTAGTTGCGGCAATATCAGGAATTTTCTATAGCACAATCTTTGTTGACTAATAAATATTTCCTCAATTTGGTGTGTGTGCTGCCAAAAAGCTTTGAAACGCATGATCAGTGATACAACTTAATCTTAATATTTTCCCCCTACCCTCTGGTTCCACATTTCAGTATCGCCATTTGCATAGGCTATAATGTTGTGTCAAATTCATTATTAATTACTCAAATACTAGTGTAAGTAGGCCTAAAGATTATTTGCTCATTGCTCCAGTTTAGAAGAGGTTAGTGTCTAGAAATGACAAGAGCATAGGCCTACTTGCTACCAAATAATAGTTATTTATAAATCATAGTTTTATTTTAAAATGTTATTCCTCTTGTTGCTGGCGACACACAACCTTCTTGTTAGTTACCAAGTTAATCTTACTTAGGCTTAGAAAAAATGTTTGCACTGCTTGCGGTGTGTTGTACTGTGTCTTACATAGGAAATAAAGAAAGCTCATACAAATGTTTTGATTTCATACTAATGCACATTTTAAATGTATTAATGAATTTTTGTTCTTTTATTTAAAAGGTAGGCCTAAATACAATTGCTTTTGCCTCCACAACTAACTTCAGGCCCTAGGACTACTCAACAAATATCGAATAACGCCATTGCTGAAATGCTGAATATTATTATAATTTCTATCAATAACTGTTGTCATCAATAACAAATTTTCTTTTATGTTCTTGTATTATGTGAGTGAATTATTTTTTATACGAGTAACTCTATTTCCATTCAGAAACAACATACCATCATAATATAATTTTACCTTGCGATATTGTATCATAAAATATTTCTTGTTGTAAGAAAAACAACAGTTTGGACTAGGAATATGACTTTGAAATTAAAATTTAAATTAAAATCAATTTACTATGCATGCAATTTTTTTATTCTTCCACCAATAATTTTATCATATGTCAAACCTGAGGATTATGTATTAATTAAAAAATTAAACGATTATACAATTTTAATTTTAACACAAAACAAACATAAATTACTCCCATAAGTTTCAATTTGATTACACAACATCGACTCAATGATCAAACATTTGGTAACACTTCTCATATCTGTGAACTATGAATGTTGCATAACGATGATTTGTTTGACTAACTTGAAAATCAGAAACAAGATGATAAAAGTAACGTTGATTCCTAACACTACATTTCTGTACTTTTGTGTTGGGTGATCATTCAAATTTATCACTGTGGCTGTTTCGTTCATGCTTTGTCATCAATTTGTTCCAATCAAAACTTTAAAACCGGGCAGGGTTCATATTGCACTCATCACACAAAAACTAACCGTCGAAGCAGTAGAATGCAGTGAATATGTCTTATCAGAGTCGAGCCCACAACTGCTATCAATGTTTTTGAGCAATCAAATTCCCATTAAAATCCAATCTAACATGGCTTTTAACCCAAGTTCATTGATAAGTTTGTATCTGATTGCATAACTTTACATGCTCCACCAGTCATCACTGACCGGTAAAATTAAATTGCTGTTAATTAAATAAATCAAAAAAGATGAAGTACGGTATTCTGAGAACAATATAGCTACCACTGATGAAATTTTCTATAATGAATGTTTATATACCTATTAATTGTTTTTGAAACTGATCAAATGATAATTAATTGTTCTCATATTTTACAACAATGTTTGTAGCCGTTTTAGGTCTGGTGATTACTACTGATTGATTGGGGGTGTAAAACTAAATTAAGCGTGCTGATTCTGCTACCAAATTAATTAATGGAAGACGTGTTGGGGACCAGAGGACGTTAATTGGTAGTTCTATCATTTTTAACTTTGAATGCCAAGTTTATAAAGTATAACTGTTGATAGTACTAAATTTGCTTAGTTTTAATTTCCTTTAATAAGTTCCTTCTAAACGGTTTTTTTATTACAACCACTAAAAGTTTGGTAATTTAAATACCGGTATTGGTTTATTTAATTAGTTCTAGGTGTATGCTTAATCTTCTCATAGAAAGAGATGATTATTCATTGTAGAAAGAAATAATCCTCATCTCATGGAAATTTTGCTTTAAAAATGTACAATTTTTATATTGGGGAGGGAACGGCGTTACCATTTATAGATTTTAAAAGATCCTTATAATATTAATAAACAACCTATTTTTTCAAAGATGATGACAAGCGCCACACCATTGGATTTTTATTATATTTTTAAAGAGTTACATTTCCTTGATGTGTTGTCACTGGTCCAGTTGCTTTTTTCATGACTTATTTTATCTACACATTTTTCGCCTGTCAATTTTTTTTCTTTAACACTTCCTTTATTTATTAATATTACCTTTCCTACCTTGCTAACAAAACTGTTTATTTTCCTCAAGTGTCTGTTACTGTGCACATTTTATTGAGAGCTCTGAATAAATTTGCAGATGCGGCCCAATGGTATTGGACGCTTTGATCAAGATAAAGAATGAGGTAGACCCAACCCTCACTTTCCGCAGATCTTGTCGTGAAGGAATCTGCGGCTCTTGCGCAATGAACATCGGTGGAGTCAACACACTGGCTTGTATCAGGTAAATCCAAGTACAAAGGTTTGTCATGGTCGACTTTGGATTCTTGAAAATAGAGTTTTAGTGCATAAATCTCCTGTATTCCTCGGGTCCTCTATTTTGTGGGGACCTCGGTCCTTTAATCTGAGCTTCTTCAATCCTTGAGTAAACCAAAGTTTTATGGATTTCCCCACTTTTGGGAAAACGCCCAGGTTGAATTTCTGCCAATGGCAATTTTCAATCTTATAATGAAATAACTTAGCGGTTTGTGGCCCACCTTGAGTTATCAAGTACCCCCCTTTCATAATGCTAGCTACAGTAGAACCCCTCATATCCAGCCACCACGGGACCAAGCCCCTGGCCGGATTACCATTTGGCCGGATAAACCAACCTACTATGAAAATGACCATTGATCTAATAATATTATCTAATCAATATATGCAGTCAAAAGTATCATTCAAGTCTGTTCTGGGATTATTTTTAGAAGAATAAACATGTTTATAACTTAAAAAAAAATTATTTGTAAGCTAAAGTCGTTAAGTAATGATAGTACAAATACTATGATTCCAGGTAGGCCTACAAAAAATATTAAACAATAATGGAGGTAAAATGACAATGAATTGGACTTGAAGATCATTAGGACTTAAATGGTACATGCATTTATAAGTTACTCAACTTTCTTATCCACTTAGTGAAATACAAAAATTAATGTACCGGTACGACTGTACTGTACTAACCCCAGTTTGGAAAATAATCAACCAACTGTTCAGAGGTTAGGCCTACTAGCTCAACTGAGTATAGTGACACAGTAAATACATTATAAACAAACAGATAAATAGTGAGAACAATTCATTTTATGACTTGAGTAAACGCAAAGACTAGTGCTTGCATCTAAATGTCTGTAAGATGCGAGAAAAACATTTTCTTATTGGCTTCCTGGAAGGGCCCGGATAAACAGAGGACCGGTAAAACCAAGGCCGGATATGAGGGGTTCTACTGTATCAAGTAAAACAAGGTATTTTGAGCTAACAGAATTGTGTCTCCATCGGATCTGCCTACGAATTAAAATCCACACAATAAAAATGTTGTGTGTATGTTTTATTTATTGAAGTTACTTTGAAACTTTGGAATTTACTATCTCATCTCCATATTTTGAATTTTCAGGAAAAAGTAAATTGGCTATTGCCAAGATGTTATTACATAGGCCCATTATAATCTGTATTGCAACCTTCATTATTATAGGCCTACATTCAATACACAATTAATGACTATGACCAATTCTTAAAATAAATAGATGAAACAATAGGCAACAATTTTAAATAGATTGGCCCTATATAGTAGGCCTATGTAAATTTCTATACTAATCAGTCTCAGTATAAAAGTTATAAAGCACAAACAATTTTGAAATTTTAAAAAAAGAAATCAACCGATAAAATTACGCTGTAACAATACAAGAAACTTCATTAAGCACAACTCCTCGGTAATTTTACGTGACAGCTGAATCAATACAAGTAACGGTATATACCAAACCTTTGTGTTGTTGAAGTGTTTGTTGTTTGATTAGCTCAATGAACATTCCTGCCATAGTGCCTCATAAACTTATCTAAAGAATGTTACAAATAATTTGCATGTTACCTAATGCCATTTTCAATGAATTCTAAACCAAAGCTTTTCATGAAGTAAATATTTTGATTGCCAAACGGTGTTGCAAAACCAGCTCTTTTGAGTTTGCAAAATAACACATTATCATAGTTGTTTTGAAAATCGTTTAAGATCAAGTTAAACAAAAAATCAGCACTACCCATATCATACATGTCTTGAAGAGGACAAATATACAGATTTGTTTTATTTGTATTGAAAAGTAGACTACTAAAAACACTTAATTTTCTATACTTTTGATATAGGTATTGACATTTGAATCAAAGAAATTATAGCTTTAAATTGATAGAAATACATTATGCAGGATAAACGTTTGGCTAAATATTTGACTAAATAATCAAATAGGCCTACTGGGCTACTATAATTTGTGTAATCGTGCCTAGTAATATTTCTCAATAAAAATTTACAACAATCTTTATTCAAACTTCTAAAACTCTAAAAGAAAAGCAACAAATAATAATAAGATTAGAACACATGATACAAAACATAAAAAAAATCAGTGGCTTATTAAGTTTATATTTATATTGCAAAAGTAAATAAATCACTCAGAGGGTATATTTTTTCCGCAGTAAGATTGACGAGTCGAGCAGCAAGCCAGCCAAGATCTACCCTCTACCGCACATGTACGTGATCAAGGACTTGGTTCCAGACATGAACAACTTCTACCAGCAATACCGCAGCATTCAACCGTGGCTGCAGCGCAAGAACGAGGCTAAGAGCGGCAGTCAGCAGTACCTGCAGAGTGTGGACGACCGCAAGAAACTGGTTAGTTTCATTTAATCAACCGATGTTTAGTCTTAATGTCCAAAACTATGAATAGTTCGGAGGATGTAGCTACAGTTCTTGGTAGGATCGAGTCCTATGGAAACAGCAGGTAGTATCAACATTAGTATCTTATATAATCAGGACCAGGTTCTCTTCATGGTGTTTTGCCAAGTTTTTATGGTCTTCTGTTCTTTTCTTTAAATTTTATCACAAAATACATTTCTTCCATACTTCAATATCTATTTTTTTCTTGTGACCAAATATAGTTAGTCATGTCATACTCCTTTTTTCAAACTAATGTCTTATCACTACCACATTATTGTCTACTTCCTTTGTTTCTTATCCTGTCTTTACTTGTTTTTTTTTTTTTTTTTTTTTTTTTAGATTACACTTGAACATTATGAAAAGACCTGTTATTGTGTAAATTTCCCATGGTGTATGATTTCACGCAGTTACTTCCCTGTCACAATTGTTATGTTGTACCCAGGACGGTCTTTACGAGTGTATTCTGTGCGCCTGCTGCTCCACATCCTGTCCCTCTTACTGGTGGAACGGAGATAAATACCTTGGCCCCGCAGTGCTGATGCAAGCCTACCGGTGGATAATCGACTCCCGTGATGAGGCGACAGAGCAGCGACTCGGCAAACTGAAGGACCCCTTCAGCGTCTACCGATGCCACACCATCATGAACTGCACCCGAACTTGTCCCAAGGTTAGTCCTAGGTCAACAATTATTCATATTATTGACTAGTTAATTTCAATAATTTATTGTGATCAGTAATGTATTCTCGATTACTCGCTTAATTTCTGCAGACATTACTTTTTCCTGTCCCTGTTTATTTTATGCACTATGCTGTAAATTTTTAAAATAACCTTATACTTTAATATTTATTCCCAAAAAAATACAAATTTACAAACTCTTACAATTTATCATGTACCGATAATGTATGTTTTAGGGACTGAACCCTGGCAAAGCTATCGCTGAGATCAAGAAGCTTCTGTCTGGAATCGCCAAGAAAGACGAACCTGGCCTCAACACCTCAGCTCTACAGCAGTAGATATTACATAATATAGTAAAATTAGATCTACACCTGCCAGTATTATAGCTGTCATTTTGCCTCCCTGGAATGACTCGGCACGGTATAACAAATCAAAGTACAATTCATGTTTTTGCCATAATTTGATGTTCAAAAATTGGATTTTTAAGTGATTTTATTGTTTGGTGCTACAACAATCTTTCAATCCAACATTTTATTCAAGATCTGTCAGCATTTGGCATCGGTCGGATTGACAAGAGTCAGTATTTTCTTTTTGTCTTGTCGCTCCTGAACACACGGCATTTTCACCCTTTTAGACTTATTAATTTATTTTCTTTGTAAAGGTTGCTGTTTGTTATAATAAATTATTTTTGGTGATTTCTGTTTGTTAATTCCTAAGGAATAGTTAAAACCCATTTCTCAACGCGATCTTCTATTGGATTAGAAGTATTTTATCAAGTTCGAGAGGGATATACTTTAAGTTACATTCAAACCGCCGTGATCAACTTTTACAAAACAGAAAGTCTGCATTTGAGATGTGCTGTTATGTATGTGAGAAATAACTAGATCTTTGGTGGAATCACTTCAACAAATCTGAGGCAATGGATGTGTTGCAAATGGTCCAGAATAATAGGTAATGGGATTCACTCATATACTTACACTTGAATGAATACAATATTAGCCAAATTTAAACAAATATTAAAATAAAATAACGGTATCAGCAATCTGACACATGCTTTCCCCGATTAGTTTGTCAACAACCCTTATCATGGGGTGGAAGGCTTCTGATATTTTATGGGGAAAATAACAAAAGTTGAAACAACTTTTGAACTATAATTTTTACAGCATTGGGGGATGTACCATTTTGTTAAGAGTTAAAAGGAGCATTCTAAATTTTTATCAATATTGTTTGTACTTTTTTTATGTGACTTTCTGTGGTTTTATGGGAAAATCAGCATAAAAACAAAAATTTCCAAAAAAAAATCATAACCCCTCTCGAGATACTGTGGATCTAGTACTAAGTTTCATAATAATCTGACCAGTTAGTAAGAGATCAAGAAAAAAGAAGAAGATTGTCTAGAAGGGTTCGGTGAACCAGTTCAAGTCCATTTCTTGGCTATAGATCATTCAAAGTTTAACTTATACCTCCTAAAGAGCAATATATTGGAAGAAAAAGGTAAAGAAGTGCTATGAAGTGATTTGCCAGCTTCATGGCGTGCAATCATGCTACTCCACAGAGATGTAAGGTACAGACAGAGAAATCTTGCATTTGGGAAAATTGTGCACTTTATATACTTGTGACAGGCAAGAAAGAGCCAGAGCGGGAAGCACTGTAAAAAAACTACTATTGCAGAGGGCCTTTTCCTCCACCGCAAGCGTTGTAAATGATGGCGAGGGGGCGTCGTTGAACTTTGCCCTAGACACCAGCGATTATAGTGCTAGACACAACCTAAAGAGTACCCTTGAATGTTACTGTACCTATGTACCTTACTTCTCTGTGGCTACTCCGAAGGTAGCATATAATTTAAAATCAGGAAAATGGTGAGATGCTGTTTCTTTTGAACAAAACATCCTGAGATCTGGTGCATGTAGGGACATGGAATTGAAGCTTGTGCAGTAGGTATTATATCCATATCCCCACTAATGATTAGAAACAATAGAGAAAGATCAGCATCTTTAACTTTTTCCAGCTAGTGAAACCAGGGTGTGATGCTTCGTCAGTTCCTCAATGGGTCACTATAGATAGCCAATTATTTATTTCCCATGATTTATTGATCAGTCACTCTTTGATTCTCCCTCAGGGCCGGCCCCAGGCAGGGGGTGGGCGGACCGGGCGGTCACCGAGGGCGGCGGGGCCGGGGTGGCGGAACGGAGGTAAGGTATGTCGACTAATGAATCTTAGGGTGCCTTATTCCGGAGGTACAGTAGTGTAGTGGGTTGTATTGTTGTGTACGCTCCTGACAATCCGCCACCACGCAGACTGGTGGCAAGATGCACGGCCGCCTTTAACTACAGTAACCTATCTTTCGTAAATAAAAAATACCATTAGCTGCTTCCAAACAAAACAGCTGTTACAACACCACTTGCGACGTTACCACTTCGAAGGCCGCAGCCTGGAGTTAAAGGCGGCCGTGCAAGATGCCACCCCAACAACCTGCCGAGAGGTGGCATGACGTGCACATTTCCCTCAAAGTGCCACTACCACTTTCGATAACCAGCTACCTTACTGCGTTACTTACTCTTAATTTGGTAACAGGTTGTCAGGGCGGTACTTTGACACGTCACCTTGTAGGCTATGCAATATTAACGTACTACTGCATGTAAACATGGATGAAAAATAGAAACATCTTCGTGGGTCAACCGATATATTCTTGTAAATCACAGCCCATAGTATTAATTTTGTTTTATTTTGGAAGTGTCTGTTTGAAGATCAATAAATATATTTTTAATTTAAATTAATAAATTAAACTGTCCACGAAACACTGAAAACGATTAGCAATTATTATTCGTAACTTACCTATAATTTCTTATTTATCTGCCAAGTAGTGAGACCTCATTGATACTACGGGACTATGTTTTATTTATGATACTCCCTTCCTACCCATGTTTACATTACGGCCACCTAATTAATTGAGCGGAGCGAGCGAAGCTCTTATACGTCGACTCTTATGCATTTCGTAATACGCAAACTCCTCCTAGACGGCTGAATCAATCGTTTTCAAATTTTGCATGGTGATAAAGACCATATCGGCGAGTGCCAAAGCATCTATAAGGCGTTAAAGAATTCTCTCAGGAATCCGCCCCACTAGGTCTCAAAGTTTCAATGTAATCCTTATGGAAGCAGTATTTGACACATAAACAAAGACATCAGCTGTTGACTTTTGAATGCAGTAGATAAAGAAATAGCTGATAGCATTGTTCCACAGATATTAGAATAGAAACGGTATGGATCATAAATATAATCAAAAGACGACACTAGCTTGAGATCCGTGACGTAGGAAATGGTGAAGGAAGTTGTAAAGGTGAGCAGTCTGGATGAGTGTGGAAACTGTTAATGACAATTAGATTTAGGTATCTGCAATCCTAAAATGCTATGGGAAGGGAGGAAAACAGGTCTGCAACGTAGGAAGTTGTGAAGGAAGTAGCCAAGGCGAGCTGTCCGGAGTGTGGAAACTGTTTATGACGATTAGATTAAGGTATACACAATCCCAAAATGCTATGGGAAGGGAGGAAAACAAGTCAAGCGAACGAGCTCATCTTGAAAATGAACGAGCATTTGACATAAAACCACATTAGGACAGGACGACGTCTGTCGGGCTAGCTAGTTAATAGATAAAATAAACCTTAAGATCATTGATTATAAAGTCCTTGGCTAATTAATCATTGATGTAACACCTTTTTAGCGAATTTCCCTATAGGGAAGTAGCTATTACCGTAGGTGGCACAGTAAGACCTAGACCCGGGACCGATTTAATTTTTCATTTTGATGTCCCCAGAGGCCAAAAACACTATTCGTTCAAATTTTTATATATGTATATATATATATATATATATATATATATATATATATATATATACGTCCGTGAACGCGATAACTTGAGTAATTTTTGTCCGATTTTGATGAAATTTGGTTTAAAGGTGTAAAGCGGGATACACTTGAATGAGTTCGCGAACCAGCATGATCGGACCATGGGAACGGGGCTTTACAAGGGGTTTTATGGGGTAAAAATTGGTTTTTCTCACTTTTGACCCTCAAAACACAAAATTTCCCAATTTCTCTTTAGACCATTTTAAAGAGCTTAAAAAAACAAATAATTTAGTATATGAAAGTATTTTTGTTCGATTATTAGTAACGGAGAAAATTAAAAAAATTGTAAATTTAAAATTCCCATGTTATTCTTATGGAGAATATTGTCAAATGTTGTAGTTTGCTTGTTTATGAATATATTTTGATCAAACTTGGCAAATTTATTTATTTTCTACTAAGCTATCAATATTTTACTCAAAAACACACTTTATTAGTTTCCTTGTAGCAGCAAACCTAGGTACTCGTTAAACCTAATGTTATTAAAATATATTTAACTGAAAATCAATTCAGACAAATGGAAATTCGCTTAGTCGGCAGGTTTGCTGCGGCGGGGGTATTTACATTTAGTTTTTAATATTTGCTGTCTACCTGTAGCTAACTGCAACCCATATAGGCCTAACCAATGATGTTAAAAGGATGGATGAACGGCTGAAAAGGTTGACTTGTTACTTGTTATTATTGGAAATGGAAACTGCAGCAGCAGCAATGATTTGCATAGAAGAACGGGAGTAATGGTTGTTCGGTTGTTGTCAAATGATCTGTTTACCTATTACGAGAAAATATTATCTTAATTAAATTGTAATCCATTATTTAAAATGATACTTTAAAAGTTGATTGGTTAGTCTTATTTGCGTAGACCTTTTTACCCATTGTTGATAATATATCGCTGTAAAATTGACATGGGCCTTGTGCCAGTTCATCTTTGCTGAAAGTGATGTTCAACACAAAATAAGGGTTTGTTACACACCTTACTCTTGATGGAGTAAATTGATAATTTTTATATTCATAAAATGGTTTAGGTTAAACAAAATGGAAGAGAGCAATTCACAACCATCCTCTTTAGATACAGGTAAGCTTAGGCTAAATAGTTTTTAGGTCATATCAAAAAGGCATTCTTTCTTTGACTTTGAGTTTCAAAATTAGAAGTCTAAGGTTCAAATAGGCCTATAATCCAACTTGGCCACCTAACATGCAAATTATATTATCCTAGCAAATTAAAGGATGTTGTAGCCTAGGCCTAGCTCCTTACTAGGAACTGCAAAACCAGTTTTAATTCCTTTATGAATAAAGCACCGATAGGATTCTAGGCCTAACCATAATATACCTTTATAAGATAGGCCTACCTGTTTTATTTAATCTTTCACTGACGTTATTTCCTCTGCTGTCAATGAGGCAAGGGAGGGAATTGACAATATTTATTTATTTTTAGTGTTTATGTGGTGTTTATATGTGATTTGGGCATGTTTTGTTGGAGTTACTAGGCTATCTTGTAATGTTAAGTATTCGGTAAACTTAAGTCTTACATACAATAACTTAACTTACGTAGGCCCTATAGACCTATCACCGGATGACATTTTCAATTGATAGCCTAGGCCAAGCTATTTATAAGTAATGGATGTAAAACTGCCAATAAACCAACATTAAGCTATGACGTCAGCGTCAGATCAGTAGATCAAGAAGGCCGTGGCTGAAAAACTTCCTAACCTCAAAATGTATTTTTCACTATAAAATTTAAAACATATGACTTTTAAGCATTTTCAGAGTGTTTTTTGTACAAAAATACAATTTTTATGTAACTGAGGTGATTAATAAAGTCTAATAACCACTAATAATACTTGCTTCTATACCATTAATTGTATCACGCAATGTACTCCCACGTGCAAAGATAGTATAAACCTAAGCTAGTAAAAACAATATTCTTCAAAAACGGTTTATACGATTTTGATGATTTTTATGTAGTATGATTATAAATACTTAAGCTACATGAGAAATAAACTGCATTCCCATACCATGGTTATGATGGAATCTATAAGATGCAGAATTTGGACCTGTTCATTTCTAGGCTACTGACTTGCCGATTCAGTTAAAAATGTATATCTCAAAAATCGTTTACACGACTTTATTGATTTGTATGTAGTATGATCATAATGTCTTAAGCTAACTCATAAATAAATTGCATTCCCATACCATGCTTATGATGGTTTCTATAAGAGGTAGAAGTTGGGCCTGTTCATTTCTAGGCTACTGACTTACAGATTCAGTTAAAATTGTATATCTCAAAAATCGTTTAAACGATTTTAATTATTTTTATGTAGTATGATCATAATGTCTTAAGGTACCTGAGACATAATTTGCATCCCCATACCGTGGTTATGATGGTTTCTATAAGAGGTAGAAGTTGGGCGTGTTCATACCTAGGCTACTGACTTGCCGATTAAGTAAAAATATTATATATCTCAAAAATCGTTTACACGATTTTAATAATTTTTATATAGTATGATCATAATTTCTTACGCTACATGTGAAATTAATTGCATTCCCATACCATGGTTATGATGGTTTCTATAAGAGGTAGAATTTTGGCCTGTTAATTCCTAGGTTACTGATTTGCCGATTTAGTTAAAATATTATATATACTAAATCTTTTACACAATTTTGATAATTTTTACATAGTATGATTATAATGACTAAAGCTACCTATGAAATAAATTGCATTCCCATACCATTCTTATGACGGTTTCTATAAGAGGTAGAAGTTGGGCCTGTTCATTCCTAGGTTACTGATTGGCCGATATAGTTAAAAATGTATATCTCGAAAACCGTTTACAAGATTTTAATGATTTTTATGTAGTATGATCATAATGTCTTAAGCTAACTGAGAAATAAATTGCATTTCCATACCATGCTTATGATGGAATCTATAAGTGGTAGAAGTTGTGCCTGTTCATTTCAAGGCAACTGATCTGCCGATGTAGTTAAAAATGTATATCTCTAAAATCGTTTAAACGATTTTAATGATTTTTATGTAGTATGATCATCATGTTTTAAGCTACCTGAGAAATAAATTGCATTCCCATACCATTGTTATGATGGTTTCTATAAGAGGTAGAAGTTGGGCCTGTTCATTTCTAGGCTACTGACTTACAGATTCATTTAAAATTGTATATCTCAAAAATCGTTTAAACGATTTTAATTATTTTTATGTAGTATGATCATAATTTCTTACGCTACATGTGAAATTAATTGCATTCCCATACCATGGTTATGATGGTTTTTATAAGAGGTAGAATTTTGGCCTGTTAATTCCT
This sequence comes from Macrosteles quadrilineatus, assembly GCF_028750875.1. NCBI lineage: Eukaryota > Metazoa > Arthropoda > Insecta > Hemiptera > Cicadellidae > Macrosteles > Macrosteles quadrilineatus. The sequence continues at coordinate 14,362,084 of NW_026542597.1, forward strand.
AGGTTACTGATTTGCCGATTTAGTTAAAATATTATATATAATAAATCTTTTACACAATTTTGATAATTTTTACATAGTATGATCATAATGACTTAAGCTACCTATGAAATAAATTGCATTCCCATACCATTCTTATGACGGTTTCTATAAGAGGTAGAAGTTGGGCCTGTTCATTCCTAGGTTACTGATTGGCCGATATAGTTAAAAAATTATATCTCGAAAACCGTTTACAAAATTTTAATGATTTTTATGTAGTATGATCATAATGTCTTAAGCTAACTGAGAAATAAATTGCATTTCCATACCATGCTTATGATGGAATCTATAAGTGGTAGAAGTTGTGCCTGTTCATTTCAAGGCAACTGATCTGCCGATGTAGTTAAAAATGTATATCTCTAAAATCGTTTAAACGATTTTAATGATTTTTATGTAGTATGATCATCATGTTTTAAGCTACCTGAGAAATAAATTGCAATCCCATACCATGGTTATGATGGTTTCCATAAGAGATAGAAGTTGTGCCTGTTCGTTTCTAGGCTACTGATTTACCCATTCAGTAAAAATATGTATCTCGATATACGTTTACACAATTTTAATATTTTATATAGTATGATGATAATGTTTTAAGCTACCTGTGAAATAAATTGCAATTCCATACCATTGTTATGATGGTTTCCATAAGAGGTAGAATTTGTGCCTGTTCGTGTCTAGGCTACTGATTTAACCATTCATTAAAAAATTTGTATCTCGATATACGTTTACACAATTTTGATAAATTTTATATAGTATGATCATAATGTTTTAAGCTACCTGTGAAATAAATTGCATTCCCATACCATGGTTATGGTGGTTTGTATAAGAGGTAGAAGTTGGGCTAGTTCATTTCTATGCTATACTTATTTGACGAATTAGTTAAAAACTTATATCTCAAAAACCGTTTACACCATATTGATGAATCTTATGTGGTATGATCATAATGTCATAAGCTACCTGTGAAATAAATTGCATTCCCATACCATGATTATGATGGGTTCTATAACAGGTAGAACCCATTCAATGCTTACGATGGTTTCTGTATGTGGTAGAAGTTAGGCCTGCACCTTACTGTGCTACCGATTTTTCAGATAAAAAAAAATATTTCAAATTTGGCACCATAATTTTACCACTGGGTCATTTTTTTCTTTTTCTTTAGACTTTACATTGAATGTTACATTGACTATTTATTTTTTTTATTGCAGCCTCCTCCTCCCCTTATAGCTGCTCTTTACCTCGCCATAATTTTTACCACTGGGTCATTTTATCTTAAGTAAGGTAATATATTTTTAAGAATTGTTTATCATTTTGTTTAGGCTATTAATTATATGTTACATTGACAATATTAATTTTTTTATTGCAGCCTCCTCCCCTTATAGCTGCTCCTTACCTCGCCATAAATTTACCACTGGGTCATTTTTAGACTGTAGGCCAATGTTAGATGTGAAAACCTTGAGGATGATTTTAGTAAATATTAGTAAGAATTTAACAGTGTTCTCATGTGGTTTGTAATGTAATAATGATAATCACTGTTATATTTAAATATAAATTTTACAGCCTATACTTTTTAAAGACTATTAGAGACAGTGAATGAAGGCAACCTATTACTCTTATTTTTGTTGTTGTAAATATTTAGTTTGGTAGTACCTGCATAAAATACAAAAGAAATCTATGTGTTCTAACACTTGAGTAGAACTTGGCACATCGGTGGTAAGCAATTTCCACCACCTTTCTTACTAGTGTGAAACCACCTTTTACAAGCAGTACATTCAACGCAAAAGTCATTTTGGTTTCTTGGTGAGTCGGGAAATTGTCCATTGCAAAATGTAACATGTATTAACCATATAGCCTGAATAGCTAAGGAGCTTTTTGAATAACAATATTCTATGTTGATCTGAATCAAACATCAAGTCTATTGAACCATTTGTTTTTAATTGTTCTATGAAATACAAAATGAATACACCACAATTGTAACTGTCAGTTTGAACAGGATGTCTTAAATGGCCATGTTGCCATGATTTGACTATGTCATCAAAGTCAGTGTTGGTTATGTTTGAGTAAAATTTTAGAAAGTTGTTAAATATATACTTTTTTCTGTTAGGATTGACAAAATCTGATGAAGGATCAATAAGGTAAAATGTATGGTCCTTCACGTTTGCATAGCCTAAAACCCAGTGCACGTTATCAATGTTCAATGGGAAAAATAGCTGTTCTGCAACAGAAATATCTGCAATTGATTTTGTAAGCAACCAGTGGTTAGGTTTGATATTTTCTCCTTGGACAAGACTTAATGTTGCAACATTGTCATGAACTATTGAACTGTTATGGTTGTCTTTTCCCATGAGTATAAGCCCTACAGCCTCTATGACAGAGTTGTCCAGCAAAGATTTGCCCCGTAACAGTTCAATATCATTAATGTACAAGCAACACTTTGAGTTGTTCCGACCTTCGATGGAACAAACAATGTAATTTTTCCTCTGTGGTAATTGAGTATAATAGTTAGGGTCAGAAATCAAGCCATTATCTAAAATCAGATTTGTTATCGTTAATTGGTGTTCATGTGTCATAACGTAAGGTTTTTGAACATGATTTTGCAAGTACTTAGATTGGAAATAGCTTGGGCGAGTTATCTTAGAGGGTTTTTCCCAAGACTCCTCGACAACATCCATGTCTTCATCTGACAGCAAAAGCATTCCAGTTTTATTGTTTCAGGTACTGTCTGTGCTTTAGAATTTTTCTTAGATTTAGTACTCAATTTCAAATGTCTTTTAACCACATTATTCCTCGGTTTACGAACACAGCAACCTTCCTTAGGTATGTTTAGTGTGATTTCTTTGCAACGGGCCTCAATAACCCTTCTTACCATCCTAATAAACCTGTTAGCTCTGAGATTAGTTTGTCCCTTTAAAATTACATTTTTAACCATACCAAACCAACTTTCAACCGGGGCATTGCTTAATCTCTTTAATGCTGTAACATTAACTTTGCTTTTTAACATAATGGCAGACCACAGTGGTAAAAAAGCTACAAATCTCTTAGCAATGAGAATTGCTAATTTCGGGCAGTAAAACGGATTCTTATTAGGCCTACAGTCTATATTTGAGATGTCAGGGCTACTTTCTTCAGATATAGGACAAAGGTCTATATCTTCTTTGTTTTCATCATTTAGAGAACTTTACAACTAACCTATGCATAGAAAACAATTCAGCCCTTGTTTGACAAATTTCGTAAAAGAATGGACTTTTTTTTATAAGTTGTACAACTTGTATCATGAAACATTTCATCTGTACATACATTTTCACTATCAAAATCTGTTTCAAATGTGTTTTCCTCAACAGTGCATTCAAAGTTTAAAATACCTAAAGCATATTGAACCTCTGAGTTGTTGTTGAAGGTCATTAGTATAGTGAAGGTGTGACTTAATATTGTTTTAATCTTTTCATATGAAGTACAGTTTATGATAAAACAAAGTATTTGTAAAGCTAACTGTTTAATTGATTTTCGTTCCCTTGACTGCAAATTTAATGTTGCTGCATATATATTACACATATTTTCACGAAATGGCAACAGCAGACATGTACAGTAACTGTGACCGGTTGTACACTGGCTTTGTTATGTACATAGTTGTGGCAGTGGATTAAGTATGAAGTTAGGTCCATTTTGTTCCATTGCACAATGACAGCTTCGATTAGGGCCCAGCTAAAGTCCACAACGACTCTTTGAGCAAGAGGCCACTTATTTTCTCGAATAAGAAAATCTTTTAGTTTTAATAGCCAACCTCCAATAGAAATTGCATTATGTTTGCAAGTAATATATTCAGACAATGGTAAAATGTAACCATTCGTTTGGAATACGATACTATAATATAACACTCTTTTACCATTACATTGATCAACTGGACGTACAACCTTGCCAGTTGCATCCAGATGAAGCACAAAATCATGTTTTAATTGCTTAGTTTTTTGTTTAGCTAAGTAGGCAACATTTAAAACATCTTTGCTATAAATAATAGGTTCAAAGGGATGTGTTACATGTTGCAAATACCTACTTTCAGGGTCACTTTGTTGGTCTCTCATTAAAAACAAATCAGTTAGGCAATCTTTATGTAAATCATCCTTAGCTAATTCCTCTCATTTAGCAAGCCTTAAAACACTATAAGATTTTGCATCTTGTATATTGTTTAATTGCACTCCCTCAACATCACACTTCTTGACACTCTCCAATCTAATAATAGATGCACTTGTTTGCATGAGTTTTTCCTTCATTACATCTCTAGCAACTCCACTTAATTCTCTTGTGTTTTTTCTAGGGTGTATACATTCACTCACATTAGTGTAAACATCTACTTTAATGGAATTTGATTCTTCATTATTGCAACAATCTAACCTAAATGTGGTAACATAATTATGGCCACAATAACAATATATAGACATCAGCTTCTTTGAGGGGTGTTTACAATAGTTAACATTGTTCATTTAAAAAATGCAGCCCTTACTTACAGAAAACAAACAATCAGATATTACTTTGGGATAAATTTTTGTTATTAATTTACCTTTATCATCTACTAATTGTGACCACACTGATAGAGGAATAAAAAACGTGGTCATGTAGTGTGTACACAAGAAAATCCTTTGCTGTTTGTCAGTTTTTGAGTTGTTTGAAAAAATATCTAACTTTACACAAACTGAGCTAGTGCGCTTGGACGTTGTATATTCACAGTTGTCTCGCTGTGCACATGTAACTTTATAGGCATTATTCATTTCACATTGAGATTGATCTAGTTGACACAGCTTAGCATCCCCATTAATTACAAATTGAGAGTCATCATATTCGATTACTTTTGAATTAACAACCCCATTATTTTCAGATTGAGAATCATCAAATTCACAAAGTTTTGCATTATCAAACCCTGTTATCTCTAAATGATCAATGTCTGTGACTCTAGGTTCAACAATGCTCCTTGGTTTTTGAGATATAAATTTTTTACTAATTCGTCAAATCAGTATAGCCTAGAAATGAACTAGCCCAACTTCTACCTGTTGTAGAACCCATCATAACCATGGTATGGTAATGCAATTTATTTCACAGGTAGTTTATGACATTATGATCATACCACATAAGATTCATCAATATGGTGTAAACGGTTTTTGAGATATAAATTTTTAACTAATTCGTCAAATCAGTATAGCCTAGAAATGAACTAGCCCAACTTCTACCTGTTGTAGAACCCATCATAACCATGGTATGGTAATGCAATTTATTTCACAGGTAGGTTATGACATTATGATCATACCACATAAGATTCATCAATATGGTGTAAACGGTTTTTGAGATATAAATTTTTAACTAATTCGTCAAATTAGTATAGCCCAGAAATGAACTAGCCCAACTTCTACCTGTTGTAGAACCCATCATAACCATGGTATGGTAATGCAATTTATTTCACAGGTAGTTTATGACATTATGATCATACCACATAAGATTCATCAATATGGTGTAAACGGTTTTTGAGATATAAGTTTTTAACTAATTCGTCAAATCAGTATAGCATAGAAATGAACTAGCCCAACTTCTACCTCTTATACAAACCACCATAACCATGGTATGGGAATGCAATTTATTTCACAGGTAGCTTAAGACATAATGATCATACTATATAAAATTTATCAAAATTGTGTAAACGTATATCGAGATACAAATTTTTTAATGAATGGTTAAATCAGTAGCCTAGACACGAACAGGCACAAATTCTACCTCTTATGGAAACCATCATAACAATGGTATGGAATTGCAATTTATTTCACAGGTAGCTTAAAACATTATCATCATACTATATAAAATATTAAAATTGTGTAAACGTATATCGAGATACATATTTTTACTGAATGGGTAAATCAGTAGCCTAGAAACGAACAGGCACAACTTCTATCTCTTATGGAAACCATCATAACCATGGTATGGGATTGCAATTTATTTCTCAGGTAGCTTAAAACATGATGATCATACTACATAAAAATCAATAAAATTGTTTAAACGATTTTTGAGATATACATTTTTAACTAAATCGGCAGATCAGATGCCTTGAAATGAACAGGCACAACTTCTACCACTTATAGATTCCATCATAACCATGGTATGGAAATGCGATTTATTTCTCAGTTAGAGTAAGACATTATGATTATACTACATAAAAATCATTAAAATCTTGTAAACGGTTTTCGAGATATAAATTTTTAACTATATCGGCCAATCAGTAACCTAGGAATGAACAGGCCCAACTTCTACCTCTTATAGAAACCGTCATAAGAATGGTATGGGAATGCAATTTATTTTACAGGTAGCTTAAGACATTATAATCATACTACATAAAAATTATCAAAATCGTTTAAACGATTTTTGAGATATAAATTTTTAACTGAATCGGCCAATCAGTAACCTAGTAATGAACAGGCCTAACTTCTACCTCTTATAGAAACCATCATAACAATGGTATGGGAATGCAATTTATTTCTCAGGTAGCTTAAAACATGATGATCATACTACATAAAAATCATTAAAATTGTTTAAACGATTTTTGAGATATACATTTTTAACTAAATCGGCAAATCAGTTGCCTTGAAATGAACAGGCACTACTTCTACCACTTATAGAAACCATCATAAGCATGGTATGGGAATGCAATTTATTTCTCCTACATAAAAATCATTAAAATCTTGTAAACTGTTTTCGAGATATAAATCTTTAACTATATCGGCCAATCAGTAACCTAGGAATGAACAGGCCCAACTTCTACCTCTTATAGAAACCGTCATAAGAATGGTATGGGAATGCAATTTATTTTACAGGTAGCTTAAGACATTATGATCATACTACATAAAAATGATTAAAATCGTTTAAACGATTTTTGAGATATATAATTTTAACTGAATCGGCAAGTCAGTAGCCTAGAAATGGACAGGCCCAACTTCTACCTCTTATAGAAACCATCATAACAATGGTATGGGAATGCAATTTATTTCTCAGGTAGCTTTAAACATGATGATCATACTACATAAAAATCATTAAAATTGTTTAAACGATTTTTGAGATATACATTTTTAACTAAATCGGCAGATCAGATGCCTTGAAATGAACAGGCATAATTTCTACCACTTATAGATTCCATCATAACCATGGTATGGAAATGCAATTTATTTCTCAGTTAGAGTAAGACATTATGATCCTACTACATAAAAATCATAAAAATCTTGTAAACGGTTTTCGAGTTATAAATTTTTAACTATATCGGCCAATCAGTAACCTAGGAATGAACAGGCCCAACTTCTACCTCTTATAGAAACAGTCATAAGAATGGTATGGGAATGCAATTTATTTTACAGGTAGCTTAAGACATTATGATCATACTACATAAAAATGATTAAAATCGTTTAAACGATTTTTGAGATATACAATTTTAACTGAATCGGCAAGTCAGTAGCCTAGAAATGAACAGGCCCAACTTCTACCTCTTATAGAAACCATCATTACAATGGTATGGGAATGCAATTTATTTCTCAGGTAGCTTAAAACATGATGATCATACTACATAAAAATCATTAAAATTGTTTAAACGATTTTTGAGATATACATTTTTAACTAAATCGGCAGATCAGTTGCCTTGAAATGAACAGGCACAACTTCTACCACTTATAGATTCCATCATAAGCATGGTATGGAAATGCAATTTATTTCTCAGTTAGCTTAAGACATTATGATCATACTACATAAAAATCATTAAAATCTTGTAAACGGTTTTTGAGATATAAATTTTTAACTATATCGGCCAATCAGTAACCTAGGAATGACAGGCCCAACTTCTACCTCTTATAGAAACCGTCATAAGAATGGTATGGCAATGCAATTTATTTCACAGGTAGCTTAAGACATTATGATCATACTACATAAAAATCATTAAAATCGTTTAAACGATTTTTGAGATATACATTTTTAACTAAATCGGCAAATCAGTTGCCTTGAAATGAACAGGCACAACTTCTACCACTTATAGATTCCATCATAACCATGGTATGGGAATCCAATTTATTTCTCAGGTTGCTTAAGTACTTATAATTATACTACATAAAAATTATCAAAATCTTATAAACCGTTTTTGAAGATTTTTGTTTTTACTAGCTCACGTTTTTATACTATCTTCGCACGTGGGAGTACATTGCGTGATACAATTATGGTATAGAAACAAGTGTTATTTGTGGTTAATATACTTTATTTAGACACCTCAGTCACATATAAATGGTACATTAGTAAAACAAACACTTTAAAACTGCTCAAAACGTATGATTTAAACATAAAATGTTTTTGAGGTTAGGAAGTTTTGACACGTGAAACATGTGTTTGAGGTTAGGACGTTTTGATACATGAAATTGAGGTTAGGAAGTTTTGATGCCACGGCCTTCTTGATCTACTGATCTGACGGTGACGTCATAGCTTAATGTTGGTTTATTGGCAGTTTCACAGACATTTATAAGTAATCACATTGGGTGCGGTGAAAATATCAGTGGGTGCTTCCCCAGGGCCTAGGTAAGGTTAAAACGATATATCGAATGAAACAATCGAATAATCAATATTTTCATTCAAATCAGTGTAGCTCCTAAAGTAAAGTGCAGTCATTTTTGCATTAACACGTTAGCTGCCACGTCACCCCGATCGGGGTGCCACCAGTTGGCTCGTATGTGAGCACTGTCACCCCGATCGGGGCGACAGTTGTAATTTGTAAGGGTTTTTTCTTTGCCGCTATTTGACAGTCTTTGATGTTCAATGGCAGTCAAACATTGTGGCTTATAAATACATACTCCAAGCTAACTAGATATCAATGTTATATTGCATTCTGATGTTTATAACATGCCCAAACTTACGTCACAAAGTACTGAAATGTTGTCACCCCGATCGGGGTGACGCTATTTTTTTTCAACAATTTTATCTACTCTTTATTGAAATATGTACCATAAAATGACGTAACGTTTATCTTATTCAGTTGGTGTTAGCGAATTTCCCATATAGGGAATAAGCTATTACCGTAGGTCTCATGGTAAGACCTAGACCCGGGACCGATTTACTTTTTCGTTTTGAGGTCCCCAGAGGCCAAAAACACCATCCGTTCAAATTCATATATATATATATTTATATATGTGTCCGTTAGCGCGATAACTCGAGCAAAATTGATCCGATTTTGATGAAATTTGGTACAAACGTGTAAACCTACATTTATTTGAACGAGTTCGCAAACCAGCATAATCGGACCATGGGATCAGGGGTTTATGGGACGTTTTATGGGGTAAAAATGGGTTTTTCTCATTTTTGACCCTAAAAACTTTAAATTTCTAAATTTCTCTCTAGACCATTTTGAAGAGCTTAAAAAAGCAATTAATTTAGTATATTGAAGTTTTTTTGAATGTTCATTGACTACGGAGAAAATTTAAAAAATTGTAAATTTAAAATTCCCATGTTATTTTTATGGAGAATAAATAAACTGTTCTAGTTTGCTTGTTTATGGATATATTTTAATCAAATTTGGCAATTTGGCTTATTTCATACTAAGCTATCAATATTTCAATTGAAAAAACACACCTCAACATCTTCCCCGTAGCAGCAAACCTAACTACTCACTAAAATTAATGTTATTTAAATAGGAAATAAATCTGTAAATTTATAGGGAATATTTTAGTAGAAATCAAGCCGGGTAAATGGAAATTCGCTTAGTATGCAGGCTTGCTGCGACGGGGGTGTTTATATTTTATACGGGGTTTTTGTATCTTATGACTGAAATTATGTCCTTAACCAAAACATAAAAGTAAGTATTTGGGTTATACTGATGAAAAACAGATAAGAAAGAAAACAAACATATTTTTTAAATCTTTTATGTCAAACTGTAAACAATATTACATTGCTAAAAAAAACTAAATATATGTATAATAATGAATAAAAACATGACCATTGTTGCTGTGCTCGCTCTCTGACATTGACAGGAGGGTAGGTTGAAAGTCAGGGTCGATGTCCATTTCGTCGTCCCTGTCTGACTCATCACTGTCTTTAGCACTACCTCCCAAAAAACCATCACTCAGATCTCCAAAATCTAGTTCACTTGACATTGGTAAACCCAAAAAACGTTTGATATCTTCATCACCAAGATTGTCACTCATATTGGACAAAAGCCACAACACACTATGAAAACCGACACGAAAACTAGGCTATAAATAGCTAAAAAGTATAACACAAGAAGAAGTAAACATAACACAGTCGAGTAATAAGCAGGTGTTGTTGTCTTCACACACCAAATGCCGCTACTGCCAACCGAACAAAATGAAATACATCCCAAATGATCGAAATTCAGTGCCACCCCGATCAGGGTGACAGTGATTTTTTCCAGCAAAGTTTGACTGAAAACAATCACTGTCACCACGATCGGGGTGACACTTTTTCCGCCATTTTCTTTTAGGTATTTGGACAGATAACATTATAACTAACCTAGATAAGTATAAATAACATCATATAACTAAAATATTAGGTGAGCATATAGTTGGCAATGCAACAATCCCCCCCAAAAATAGCCTTGGCAGCTAACGTGTTAAATCTTATCTTTTGTTCCCATAAGTAAGTAAGTACCTACCTTGCATTGGTAGGCCTATCCAGGTCAGAAATGGTGTTTTGAGCATCTTCCTCCAAAAATTTGTGTCCAAAATCGCCGGTCACCAACGCAAACATGTAAAACAAACACACTAAAACACACTAGGTAGGCCTACTGTAACTTATTATTTACCTACAATTATTTATAAGCTCTTCCTCCCTCTCATTGTTTTTTACGCTCCAACTGCGTCATGGAACTGGTTGAAAACAATTCCCTAAGCTCAATTTAAAGTCACTAAAACTAAACCTACATTACAAACGATACTGTAGTGTCATATAGGCCTAACAGTCAAAAAACACAAAAGAAGTACGTCAATAAGTGTGCAGTTATTAAATTTGTAGCCTAAGTAGAAATTTACAGATTACTGGTGACTGCCACCGGTCCACGGGAACGGCAGGCGAAACACACACAATAGAGATTAGGTTAGGCTAGTAACGCACACGCAATAATTCCCGCCTATTCTTTTAGAAAGAGCCGCAGTGACTGATTCATTTGAGCGGGACTTGGCCGAGCACCGGTGACCGGGCTGGCCCGCACACAATTTTTGTGGCCGGTCCTTCGTGACCGGCAAGTTCATGCAAGTTTATGCACTCGAGGTGTTAATGTAGCCTAATAACTTAACCCTCCGAGTGTTATTTGTCGATGTATCGACACATAACACACTTTGTGTAGTGTTTTGTGTTGATGCATCGACTCACAAACACTGTTTACGGCGAAGGCTCTATGACTGACAAAATCGGATTGAACTGGATCGAGTTAGGTATCATTTTATTTGACAGATTCAAGGCTTTCTCCGGAGGTCTGTCTCTAAGCGCTTTTCATTTTAGTTCCGAAAATATTGTAGCAGACAGCTGACGTGCGTATTTGTTAACAGCTTGGTTAACCTCGGACCGATGACTGATGTGTTTTATTACGTTTATCATTGTTTTAGTGTTAAAAATCAAAAGTAGTGATATACGTGGTGCATTATAAGAAGATTTAAGTGATTTTGAAGGGCTGGTTGATGATCCTGAAGAAGTAGGTAGTGATATTGATGTAAATTATCAGCCAGATTCCTAACTATGGTTAGGCTATGCATTCTTAGCTAAACGCTATGTACTGAAATCTGTTTTTTGCCCATAACTTATTTATTTGCAAATCTACTTCCTTATATTATTATATATTTGTAATCCTCATAAAATTTAGAACAAAGTGGCTATTTTCAAATATTTATAGGCCTGTAGCCTAATTTATACAATTTCATTGAGCGCGAACTTATTTTTTTTTTTTAATTTTCCAAAATATTTTTGTTTTACCTAAAAAAATTTTTTGAAACAAATGTTCCTTATGTTTTATGTATAATATTGAAGCCCATGATTTTCCAAACAAAATGGTATATAGAACAGTATAATTAACATTGTTTTCAAGCTTCTCAGATCAGTTTTAATAAAACCTTGCAAATGAGCAAAAAATAGGCAGACATTAAGGCCAAAACAAGGGACACTCGGAGGGTTAAATGATTTTCTTTGTGGGTCTTTCCGAGAAGAAGACCGCAACACCATTCTTTTGAACATTGTGCCTGGCTTTTAGGTTATTATATGCCTAGGCCTAGTTTATATTGTTTACAATAATGATTTTAAAGCAAGGTAGGTTACTTGTTGGCCTAAACTAAATTTACGTTTTTCTTAACTTGTGAAAAGAGAGGAATCGCAAATTGGCGTCTTTATAAGATAAATTTATATCTTTTACAAATTGAGCCAACTTAAAATACAACTTTTGTTCTTATGTTAAGTAATACATTGTTTGTTAGGCTGTTAAGTTTACTAAGTTAAGTTAAAGAATTCAATTTATTTCATGCGTTTCTCAGGCCTAGCCTATTTAACTTAACTTATGTTAGTTCACAGGTTCTCTGTGGAACTGTATCTCCCTAAATCTCATGGATTGATGGATTTGTAAATAACTTACTACTTATTGTAGGCTACGGTGCTTAACTCAAAATAAGTTAACTTAGGCCTATTTGGGAAATAAGTAAAGTTCCAACTTAAGGTATTTTTCTAAAAAGCAACTTAACATAGTGTACAGTTCTGCAGAGAACCTGCAATATATTATTGCATTAATAATAACATAGACAAATGGAATAAATATAGACCGTCAGTTGTGCTGGGGTTAGTATAAGTTCTGGCGTCCACCGCTAGGTTTGCCGTGTAGTTACGGCGCATACTGCTGCAGCTTCTGCTGGTCACATACGGCTCCTGCGCTCCTCGCCTGCAGCAGTGTGCGCTGTAACTACACAGCACTCCTAGCGGTGGGTGCCGGAACCTTCCTTTGACAGTCTATATTCATTCTATTTGTCTATGATAATGAATAGGCCTATATCCATTTGGTTCCATAGAAATATCGTAAAATTGAATTTAATGCCATAAGATAATACCCCCGCCGGGCTGCACTTTAGTTTACGTCCTACACTCATTCGAATGAATATCTCGATCAATATATCGATTATTTAATTCGATATATCAAGTTTGGTAACCGAATGAAATAATCGATATATTGAATAATCTATCAAATAATCTATATATCGATATTCATTCAAATGAGTGTAGGACGTAAACTAAAGTGTAGCCCCCGCTGCAGGAAACCTGCGGACTAAGCAAATTTCCCTTCGTCTGAATTAATTTTCAATTTAATCTTAGTTATTTATACAACATTGGTTTAACAATTACCTAGGTTTGCTGCTATATGGAGTTTCTCTGTTACCAATAAACGTACAAAAACACTTTGATATACTAAATTAATTGTTTATTTAAGCTCATAAAAAAAGGTTGAGAGATAAATTGGAAAATTTTGTGTTTTGAGATTCAAAAAATTAGAAAAACCTATTTTTACCCTATAAAACCCCTCGTAACTTAAAACCCCGTTCCTATGGTCCGATCATGCTGGTTCGTGGACTCATTCAAGTTTAACCTGCCTTACACCAAATTTAATCAAAATCGCAGAATAATTACTTGAGTTATCTCGTTCACGGACACACACACACACATATATATATATATATAAATATATATATACAGGGTGTCCCATGTAAGGTGTCTCAAATTGATTACGGAAAAACAGCTTAACGTATAAGGATGAAATAAAATTATTTCCCGCTAAATTGACCCCAAGGAATAATGTAAAAATATTTTAAGTTTTTTTACGATACAGGGTGTGCCAAAAACTAAGGGTCACTAGTTCGAATCTCGTAATTTTCAAATTTAAGCACATGTCATGTTATACACCGTGGTTTTAAAGGTATTTAATAGAAGAACATTTTGGCAAAAACAGAAATTACAGTAGACTCCCTCTTATCCGGACACCTTTTAACCGGACATCGGTTTAACCAGACTACACTTGGCGGAAATGACATCTCTTTAACCGGACAATTTTGATCAGCACATCGGATTAACCGGACTAGATCGGCAGGAAGTGGGCGGTACTGAAACGACTGTTCTCGTGGTAAAGATTTGAGACTACTGATCACTTTTCTAAGTACGTAATAATCATTATTGGCTTATACAGTATGCATCTAAACGGTCCGTTTTAACAAGTTTTTGGGACGTCGGTTTAACCGGAAAAAACGTTATCCGAAGTGGCCTCGGTCCCGAGGAGTCCGGATAAGAGGGAGTCTAACTGTAATTATCTTGTTCCGTTTCAAAATGGCGCCATTAAGTTTTTTGTTGTTTACACAAAAACTAAAAGAGATACGAAACACTGTAATTGTAAATTACAAAGTTAAGAATTAAAAAACCTATATAATGATATGCCGCTTGACATATGTTGCTATTTAAAAATTTTCAAAAATCAATTTTTTAAAATTTTTATTATTTAAAAAAACCGTTAATTGTAGCATATCACAGTAAAGCTAATTTCATAAAGAGTAAGAAAATTCAACTGGAGAAGGGCTAAGTGCATTAACGCAGAGTATTAAAAACATAGGCTATTGATTTTTCCCAAAAATACTGTCGCCATTTTCAAATGGAAAAATATCCCTATTTGCTAAAAATAACATCAAAACATTATCAACGCTTTTTCTTTATTTTATCCTTAGTTTTTTTCTAAGATATTTAAGAATAAAATTGGAAGAAACTATGAATCTTCAATTTCTATGTGGTTACCATATCAACAGCATCTTATTGAAAATAAAAAAAAAAACAGTTTTAGGTTAAATATTGTTAGTTTTGTTTATTAAATATGAATACAAACGTAAATAAATCATAAATCAATTTGATCTTTACATTGGCAAAAAAATAAACAATATTTTGTAAGTTAATGGATATTTGAATTGGATAACCATCGATATTAATTATTATTCATCAGATAATATATTGCTAGTTCTCTGCGAAACTGTACCCGTAACATAATACAAAATTAGGCCTAGTTCAAACTTTAATGTTAAACACACTTTTGGCAAATTTCCCAATAGGGAAGTAGCTATTACCGTAGGTGGCACGGTAAGACCTAGACCCGGGACCGATTTACTTTTTCATTTTGATGTCTCCATAGGCCAAAAACACCATTCGTTCAAATTTTTATATATAGGCCTACACGTCCGTGAACGCAATAACTTGAGTAGGCCTAATTTTTGTCAGATTTTGGTGAAATTTGGTTCAAATGTGTAAAGCGAGATAAACTTGAATGAGTTCGCGAACCAGCATGATCGGACCATGGGAACGGGGCTTTACGGGGGGTTTTATGGGGTAAAAATTGATTTTTTCTCACTTTTGACCCTCAAAACACAAAATTTCCCTTTAGACCTTTGTCAAGAGCTTAAAAAAACAAATTATTTAGTAGGCCTATATAAAAGTATTTTTTTACGGTTATTGGTAACGGAGAAAATTAAAAATTCTCATGTTATTCTTATGGAGAGTATTGTAAAATGTTGTAGTTTGCTTGTTTATGGATATATTTGATTTATTTTATACTAAGCTACCAATATTTTACTAAAAACACACTTTATTAGTTTCCTTGTAGCAGCAAACCTAGGTACTCGTTAAACCTAATGCTATTTAAATATATTTTATTGAAAATCAATTCAGACAAATGGAAATTCGTTTAGTCGGCAGGTTTGCTGCGGCGGGGGTATTTTGTTCTTATGATAAGTTAGAGATATTGGATGAGTTCTGTCATTCTCCTCTGGGAGCCACTGATTTATTTCTATAACTTAACTTATGGTAAATTAGCACCTTTTCATCTCGGAACATTACCTTAGGTATCCTTTGCTTAAAACCATATTAAACTTAAGTTATATTGGCTAAGCTGCCAGTTTCTCTCTCTCTTAGTTCCTTTAGTTAAGTGCTTACTGTACTTAATTTTGTAGCCTAAGGGATTTAATGTAATATTTGAATATTAAGGTCCTCAGAGCTAATTTTTAGTTCTTTCCTATTTTGTGTAGCTGCAATCCCATAGACCTATATGTGTCTAAATGCAAGATTTTGGAATTTCTAAACACTCTGTCAAAAATTAACTTAGAATCTTATTGTAACATCTAAAGATAAGAAAATTAGATTACGTTGTTTTTAAATTTTGAAAAATTAGTTGTACCTCAAGTGATTGTTAGATTTATTTCAGCCATCTTTTTTTTCAGAACTACTGTTCTTGATCACCAAGTATTTGGAGTCAGGTCCTTGCAGTTTGACTGCTCGGGTGAGTAACATCATTATTAGAATAAGTTTATTTAACTCTATACCCACTCAACGTTCAAAACATTGATTGGCTAATCCGGATCCTTGATTCCACAAAACTCTCAGTTAGTTGTGGTATCTAATTCGATACTTGGTGACTTTAGATTCGAGACGAAATTGTGAACATCTCGCTCGGTCACCAAGAAGTTGTAGCTATATAAGTTTGATTAGGCAGTTCAAGTCAACTAGATGTTTGTATGCTGGGAAGGGATTGGGCCGACCTCAAACTCCGCCAAACGCTGTGGAGAGAATCAAAGCGAAGTCTGTATTAGCCATTTGTTGACAGGATTCATGGTACTCAATTATGAAACTGAGACAAAACATAACCTTGTCAAAATAAACTTATAACCACGTCCTTTCCATTGTTGTAACAATCAGCTGTTTGAAGTCATGGAAACATACATAGCAACCGTTAGTTTTGCACCATTCTTTTTTAATAGCACTGTAGTTATTAACCTGTTTAATTAGATCACATGTTTTATATTATCTTTATATTGTTTCAGATTTTAAAACAAGAACTAGTTCAGAAAAAGGTGAGTGTGATTAGGCTATTGTACTTTTTATGGAGTTGGGTATCGGTAAATGTAACAAAGTAGCCTTTTGTATGTTAAGTCCCAATGAAATGTTTAGATTGGTTGAGCTTTTTGTAACCAAATCTAAACCAGAAAGTGAGAAAGGGATATAAATATCTTATGTAGGGGCCAAGCGTAAATCACATTCAAAATTGGTTTTCTTCATTGTATATGCTTCCACAAGGGTACTACCAACTCTGCCTGTAGATTATAAACAGAGGTAGGCCTTATTGTACGGCAACACAAATGCTTTTAATGCAAGCAGTCCAAACCCATGTGTTAGTGATTTTTGTGATATTGAAAAAAAAAATAACTCCACAAATCATTTTTAATGCATTGTCTATTTTCGAATGTGTATTAACTCATCAACATTATACTCTGTTTCACCAATTTCTCTTTTGATTTTTAGCTTTTACCGAAGCGTCTCGACTGGGAAGGAGAAGAACATGAACAATCATTAAGTGAATTTGTAAGTACCACAATTTAGATAGTTATTCAGGATTTCATTAAGCCTATTAATAGTCTGTTGGATGATCAGTAGATGAATTACATTTAAGCTTAAATAATAATTAAAACAAATAATAAACTCATAATTTTAGTAAACTAAGTGGATAATTTTCCAAAAATACCAACTCACTCTAGCTATGTGCTTTAGTTCATCAAAAATAAATTCGGTGACATCCTGATCTTAAGAAGAAGGAATCTCAACTGAAGCAATTAGATTACTTACATTCTCCAAGCTATTTGTGTGTAAGTTTATGATAAACAGATGGAACAATAACAAAGGTTTTACATTTCCCGAAATAATTATTTGTTTTGAATTTAAAGCTTAGTAACACCAACAACCAAGTTTCTAACATCAATTTAATTTACTGAGCCAAAAAATCTCTTTCATTGCAGGAACGGAAGTATCCACACATTCGTTCAACCCATCTTCTAGAGATCTGCAGTCGCATAGGTCCGATCCTCGACCGTGAGATCAAGCCTAATGTGAATGGACTGTCGACATTACTAGGAGCTGGACGTCAAAGTCTTCTAAGAACTGCCAAAGGTAATTATGTCTGTCTTTTGTACATGACTTGTTAACGATAATTTCAGAGTTTGGTAGGAATAAGGTACAGATAAGAAATCCCTGACACTGTTCCTACTCATGACTACGGCATGTCGGCTTCTTAAAGAGATCTTTATTAATTTTACCATACCTTATTCGTAATCTTTAGTGTAATTTTTTTGTGTGTTTGTATTGACGATGAAGCAGTTATTTACCTTTTTTAATTACCTTTTTTATGAATGGTGTTTAATCCTAAAGTACATCTAACGTGACATATTTATCAATAATTTGGAACTGCAGAGAACTAAGGTATTTATAGAAACATAAACCTATGGTTAAAAAAATTAGGCACTTACTCCTCTATGATGACCGAGGTGTTTCAGTTATCAAATTATGTTCTTCAGAGAGTGTGGAAATAGGTAGAAATTGTAGTTTTTGAAAGCAGCCTTTTAGCGAATTTCCCCTATAGGGAATAAGTTATTACCGTAGTACTCATGGAAAGACCTGGACCCGGGACCGATTTACTTTTTCGTTTTGAGGTCCCTAGAGACCAAAAACACCATCCGTTCAAATTCATATATATATATATATATATATATTTATATATGTGTCCGTTAGCGCGATAACTCGAGCAAATACCCCCGCCGCAGCAAACCTGCAGACTAAGCGAATTTCCATTTGACTGATTGGATTTACACTGAAATGTCTATTTAAAAATATAACATTTATTCCCTATCTAAATAGAATTAGTTTAACAAGTACTTAGGTTTGCTGCATCAGGGAGGGTAAAACTTTTTTTTTGTAAAATTTTAATAGTTAGTAAGAAATAAAAACATTTTCCAAATTTGATCAAAATATGTTCATAAACAAGCAAACTACAACAGTTTACTTATTCTCCATAAGAATAACATGGGAATTTTAAATTTACAATTTTTTGGAATTTTCCCCGTAACCATTAGGCGCATAATAACGCTTCAATATACTAAATTATTTGTTTTTTTAAGCTCTACAAAATGGTTTGGAAAGAAATTGCTAAATTTTATGTTTTTTGGGTCAAAAATGGGAAAAACCTATTTTTACCCCATAAAACCCCCCGTAAACCCCCGTTCCCATGGTCCGATCATGCTGGATCGCGAACTCGTTCGAATAAACGTAGGTTTACACGTTTGTACCAAATTTCATCAAAATCGGATCATTTTTGCTCGAGTTATCGTGCTAACGGACACATATATATATATATATATATATATAAATATATAAATATATAAATATATAAATATATAAATATATATATATATATGAATTTGAACGGATGGTATATTGGTCTCTAGGGAGCTCAAAACGAAAAAAATAATCGGCCCCGTGTCCAGGTCTTACAATGAGTACTACGGTAATAGCTTATTCCCTATATGGGAAATTCGCTAATATTCCCTATATGGGAAATTCGCTAAAATCATCCGATTTTGATGAAATTTGGTACAATTGTGTAAACCTACGTTTATTCGAACGAGTTCGCGAACCAGCATGATCGGACTATGGGAACAGGGGTTTATGGGGGGTTTTATGGGGCAAAAATAGGTTTTTCCCATTTTTGACCCTAAAAACTTAAAATTTAGCAATTTCTTTCCAAACCATTTTGTAGAGCTTAAAAAAACAAATGATTTAGTATATTGAAGCGTTATTATGCGCCTAAAGGTTACGGAGAAAATTCCAAAAAACTGTAAATTTAAAATTCCCATGTTATTCTTATGGAGAATAAGTAAACTGTTGTATTTTGCTTGTTTATGATCATATTTTGATCAAATTTGGGAAATGCATTCATTTCATACTGAACTATTAACATTTTACAAAAAAACACCTTTTACCCTCCCTGTTGCAGCAAACCTAAGTACTTGTTAAACTAATGTTATTTAAATAGGGAATAAATGTGATATTTTTAAGGAGACATTTTAGTGTAAATCCAATCAGGGAAATGGAAATTCGCTTAGTCTGCGGGTTTGCTGCGGCGGGGGTATTTTTCTAATTATCAGGTTCTTGTAAATTGTTTTACAAATGTATGTATGTTGAGTATTGATTTAGTATTTTGTTTTTTCTAGATGTTGAGAAACTGTTCATGCACGTTGTGGAATATTCGGCAAGATTCAACCATCGAGCTCTCTACCCACCTGTCACTTGTTCTACTCATAACATTGGTAAGTTTGACTAACTTTAACACTGGTAATCCATAATACATGACATGTTTACTTTACTTTAAAATAGGGATGGACGGGTCCCAAAATTTCGGGAATTTTTCGGGAAAAAAATATTCCCGATTATCGGGACGGGATTACATTTGACACGGGAAATTTTCGGGACGGGATTTGGTCCGATCGTCGGCGATTTTTCCGCTTCGCGAGTGCCGATAACGCCGTTATTGCGAGCGATAGGTCCGCGAACGCAGGAGACGAAGTCATTTCGATGATTACGCCGTGACCGCGGAGTCTTAATGACGGTCGCGCCGTGACCGCGAAGTTTTACCGATGATCGCGCTGTGACCACGAGTCATACCGACGATCACGCCGTGACCGCGAGTCATACCGACGATCGCGTCGTGACCGTGGAGTCCTACCGACGATCGTGCCGTGACCGCGAGTCATACCGACGATTTCGCCGTGACCGCGGAGTCCTACCGACGATCGCGTCATGACCGCGAAGTCCTACCGACGATCGCGCCGTGACCGCGGAGTCCTACCAACGATCGCGCCGTGACCGCGGAGTCATACTGACGATCATGCCGTGATGGCTGAGTCATGCCGACGATCGAGCCGTGATCGCGAGTCATACCGACGATCATGCCGTGACTACGAGTCATACCGACGATAACCCCGTGACCGCGGAGTCATACCGACGATCGCGCCGTGACCGCGAGTCATGACGACGATCGCGCCGTGACCGCGAGTCATACGGACAATTGCGCCGTGACCGCGAGTCATGACGACGATCGCGCCGTGACCGTGGAGTCATACCGACGATAACCCCGTGACCGCGGAGTCATACCGACGATAACCCCGTGACCGCGGAGTCATACCGACGATCGCGCCGTGACCGCGAGTCATGACGACGATCGCGCCGTGACCGCGAGTCATACCGACAATTGCGCCGTGACCGCGAGTCATGACGACGATCGCGCCGTGACCGCGAGTCATGACGACGATCACGCCGTGACCGCGAGTCATGACGACGATCGCGCCGTGACCGCGAGTCATGACGACGATCGCGCCGTGACCGCGAGTCAGCAATGCGCCGTGACCGCGAGTCATACCGACGATCGCGCCGTGACCGCGAGTCATGACGACGATCGCGCCGTGACCGTGGAGTCATACCGACGATAACCCCGTGACCGCGGAGTCATACCGACGATCGCGCCGTGACCGCGAGTCATGACGACGATCGTGCCGTGACCATGAGTCATACAGACGATCACCCCGTGACCCGCGAGACACAAGTTTCTATAGGTACCTGTAAATTGTTACCCATTTTTTGGCTTTTATAGATCAGTGCCACAAATGGTAAAAATTCATTTCGTATGTCTTTTTTGGTAACTGCAATACAGTACTTTCTTTTTATGCACAGAAAAAAATCCCGTCCCGTCCCGTTCTGAAAATCGGGAAGGAAATAAAAATCCCGTCCCGTCCCGTCCCGAACTAAAAATTCAATCCCGTCCATCCCTACTTTAAAATAGACAAAGAATTATCTCAACAACACTTTGTTTTTCAACAACAACAATCTCTTTTCAGTCCTTTTTACTAGGCCTTCTCAATACTTATATCATCCATACATTTTCATCCTTCATCGTACACTAGTCCATCTAAATATTTGTCTCATCCATTTTCATCCTTTATCATACTAGTCCATCCTGATACTTTATGATCATCTCTTTTAAATTATCTTTTACTAGTCCCTCAGTTGTCTATTCTCATTCTTTTTCTTACTCTAGTCCTTCCCAACACTTATGTGCACTCTTGCCAATACTTTCTCTATGTTTGCAGTGAAAGTGTTAAATGGACGAGAGAACTCTGGACCGTTACCGAGGAGTTATGCCGTGTCAAATCAGCTGTACAGCAAAACCCAGCTGTTGTGCTGTACACTGGGACATTTATCGGCGGTCTACTGCCTGCTGTTTGATCGTACCGGCAATTATGTCATCACTGTAAGTTTGCAAAATATACGGAGTGTGTCTGCATGCTTCATTCCATGTTACAACTTTGTACCTTTGTTTTAAAGATTAGGTCAGTGAGTAAAATAAAGTCCCAAAATCTTAGCGTAATGTAGACCAAAAGGGTGTCGAGTTAGTAAAATGCTAGGTTATAGTATGCTAGGTTATATCGTGTAATGGCTTAAAGTTATACCTGAACCTGAGATGGGTTACTGTACGTTTTCTTTGATTATCATATTAAGATACTATTTTTACTGCCATATACAATAATATTAAAATATTATAATTTAACTTGTTGAAGAAAAACTTAACTGTAGCCCAACTTATTCTAATAAACTCTAGGTCATAGTGTTGACTAAAATACTGATTGGCAAAGCATGTACTGGGTTCAGTTAATTAGTTAAACAATTCCAACAAAATTTTCATATTTCCCTTGGACTACGCCCCATGGGCTTCCAAATTTTCCATGTTTACATTTTGAATGAATGTAAATATATCATAAGTCAGCTGTAAATACTTTAAATTTGACAGTTCACAGAGCAGAGGTTAAGAGTACAGGTTCTGCTCTCGAGACATTCTAAAAATATAAAACAAGCATTTCAAAGTAAAGATAAAACATCTGATTACAGATAATAAGGTTTGGGTATCATGTAGCTTAGACGAGAAGGTATAGCTAGTGCTTCAGTCTTGCTATGCTTAGCTCTTGTGTTCCAGTATTAATTTCCGCAAGTAGCCAATGTTCTGTGTTACTATTGAAGCTACCCAGTATCTATTTTGCCACCAAGGTTGCTTTTTGGGTTGTGAATATCACATTTTACTGATATTCACATACAAATGTTGTGGAATAATTTACGATTAAATTGGTTTGCAGGGCGCAGACGACTTGTTGGTCAAAGTGTGGAGTGCTATAGACGGCCGGTTGCTGGCTACTCTGAGGGGAGCGTCGGCCGAGATCTCAGACATTGCTATCAACATGGAGAACACATTGTTGGCGGCTGGCAGCATAGACAGGCTCATACGAGTGTGGTGCCTTCAGACTGCTGCTCCAGTGAGTAATTTTTTATAACCCTTCCTCACATTCTAGGACGCTAGGCTCTGTACCGGAACCATTTTGACACTCCAGGCTAGCACTAGGGGGTCACGACATTAAAAAAATTCCTTGGTTGATTGGCGAGATTTGAACTTGAACCCAGGATCATGAGGATCAAAGTATCACGCTCTACCATTAGATCTCCATGCTCCCCAGTGGCATTGGTCACATGATTCTAATGTTGTTGTAATTTCTCACAGAACTTAGACTAAAGGTTTACAATTGCTTTAAATTTAACTCAGGATTCAATAATGCAAATAATAGTTTAACATGTAATATATGAGTAGTAAAATATTATAAACCCTCAAAATGTTAGAAATTATCTCATTCATTTTATAATCACAGACTTAGGAGTTATTTTAGTGTATCTTGATGAAAAAGTTTTCAACGTTTTAAAATTAGTCACATATTCATATTATGTCAGTGTCAAGAGTCCAATTTATTTCAGATTTGATTGGATGGTAAAAATGTTATTACCTGTATTTTTGTCACCTTAAAGGTAAGTAAAGAATTGTATATAACTTATAGGGATTTGGGATTTTATTTTTTAAGTATTGGTGTTGAGATTTAAAATTTAAAACCGTGTTCAGTAAGAGAAATCATGTTTTTACAAAACATTGAACATATATTTTCCCACAGGTGGCAATACTGACATCTCACACAGGCATGATCACTGGTGTCAACTTCTGTCCGGGAGTCATAGACGGGAGATATTACCTAGCCTCCACGAGCTCCGACGGCTCTGTCGCTATCTGGGGATACTCGACCAAGAACAAAGTTACCACTTTTAAGTAAGTCTCCGAAACTGCTGAGTTAAAGTAATCTATTTATGGAGGTTCTTGGTATATTTGCTTGTAAATGATTCACACTCACTTTGTTTTCAGTTAACTTTTGGGTATGATAAATTTAAAGGATTATCATGGACCATAACAATGGGCGTAAAACAAGTTTTCACTATATTCCGGGATCTGGATTCTGATTCTGTTCTAAGGGAAGAAAGTAATTAAAACGTCACAAGACTAAAGCTCGAGTATTACAAAGGAAACACTCTTAGAGAACTTCTTGGTAGTCGAAGAAGCTAGTAAGAATGAAAAATACCGAAAGAAAAAAACAATTAGTTCTAATATGAAGTGTTCCAAGCTTACAACTTAACATACGATATTTCCGTTTCCAGCCCCAAGCCGATCCAGTTCATCGAGCGCACAAGGCCGGGCAGCGCACAGATGATCAGTGCTGCATTCAGCAGTGGGGGGATGTTCCTGGCGGCCGGCAGTGCGGACCAGTACGTGAGGGTGTACAAGTTGTCCGGTCCGACGGGACCTACTCGGGTCCTGGAGGTGGAGGCTCATAGTGACCGTGTAGACAGCATCCAGTGGGCCAATCACGGGCTGCGGTTCGTCAGCGGCAGCAAGGACGGGACAGCACTCATCTGGAGATATAGCAGACAGCAATGGAAGAATCTGAGGCTTAGCATGGCTACCAAGTTACCAAGGTGAGACACAGAAATTGACTTTTGAATGTTTTGGTGTGAAAGACTGTCTACTGGCTTTTACTATGAAGCTCTGAGTTTAAGCTGTAGCCAATTATAAAACGAAAATTAATCAATTTTAATGAGCCCAGTGTAATGTGTTGCGACCTTTTACACAATGGATACACAGTCTATTAGCCCCTGGAGTTTTTTTCCTAATCAGCAAGCTGCATTTCCATTAAAATATATTATTTTACAAAAAGTTACCGGTATTCATTCAATTTGGCTACTGTACGTGACAATTTTTTGACAGAAATTAGCAGTATATTAGCACACTCTGTTGGTGGATCAATTCAACTACGTTCATTTTCATACCAATACCCTCTACAGTTTTAAACATTGTAATGTGGAATAGCCAAAGCTACCGATCACTGTAAGGTTATTCACTTATTTTACTAAGGGTTCACATGAGTCAATCATTTTAATTTAAATCATTCCAAGTCATATATTTTTAACTTGGCCACAGGGCAAAATAGATTTTATTTTTATCCTCCAAAATAAAACAAGTAACCATTCAATAAAAAAAATAATTTTGTGTTATTCGGTCAAAAAAAGGAATTTTATTGAGCCATATGAAAATCACAATTTTTTGTGGGATACCATGTAGAAACATGTACAGTGTTTTGATACCAAAAACAAGTTTGCAACTTGTTCAGGAACTGTTCATCTGTAAATAGTAGTTTTCACCACTAGGAGCAAAAGCAGCTGTTTTTGGTACGCAATAGAGCTTGGAAATACAATTGAGTTGAGTACCTAAGAGACACTTTCGCTCAGTGTGATGAACAACTATTCTCATCATACTGTAGAAATAACCTTATAATCGTTAAGTATTTGAGTTTAGTGGCTACATCACATCAAATTTGACACCTCGGTTATGTTGACAGAAAGACAAATGTAGCGGAGGACGTACCTCAGGGAGAAGAAGAAGCCAAACAGAAGGTGAAGGTGACCATGGTGTCGTGGGACTGTCGGGACAAGTGGGTTGTGACTGCATGCAGTGACCACACTCTCAAGGTAATATTTTGTTTAAACTTATGTCCTTCCACGGTTGTCAGCTAATACGACTAGTACAAGAAAATTTTGTATATGTGTGTTACTCTTTTGTTAAGTTGCATTTAAATTTTTTTACTATGGTTTCACTTAACCATAGTTAGGTTTTGGTTTAAGAGGGTGCTGTCGAAAGAAGTTTTACAGTATTTTTGAAGCAGTGTTAGTTAAACAGGAATCCATCTAAGTAAAGGAAGGCTGAATGTAATGTTGTAGGTTTGGGACTCTTTCACTGGGACATTACTGCAGCTCTTATCAGGCCACAAGGATGAAGTGTTTGTATTGGAAGGCCATCCTCATGACAATCAGGTAAAAAAATTGGTTTTATAATTTTATCTTCATTAGCAATAAAAACGTTATCATAGCATTCACATTGTGTCCCCTACCCTCTATTTGTTTTAATTTTTTTCTTTTGGTTTCCGATTTTGACCACGATACAATATTCTCTATGTGGTTTTGTTTAGCAATTTTACAGCTTTTGCTGGGTTTATGTACAAATCTTGTCTTTCAGGTTATATCGGAAAAGAGAAAATTTAAATTTCAAAAAATGTTGTGTTAGGTTTGTTTTTTACTGTGATGGAAAATGTTTGTGATAATCCCTTTTTTACGGAAAGTAAATACAAAAATGTTAAATAATCATTGACACTCACTTTTACACGTATGCTATTACTGTTGTAAGACGGTAAATACATATAAAATATGTTAGTGACAATTGATTTCGATTGGACGATCCAATAACCATCAGACCCAATAAGCGAATGACCAATAGGCAAATGTCATTCGCCTATTGGTTCTGATATAAAAAAACAGAGGGCCAGGCTTACAAGTTACCAGGATTGCATCACAGCTGGAACAGGTTATTGTGCATCAAATTTATTAGGTCTGATGATAATTGATAAAGTAATATTAATAACACACAATAGGCTGATTAAGAAGGTATTTAATCCTTTAATAACTTAATTTCCCAAAAACAAACTTCAAACAAATCACTTTTTGTGTTTATAGATCTTCATGAGTGCCGGACACGATGGTTTGATCCTCTTGTGGAACGTCGTCTCAGGCAAGATGATTGCTTCGTTCCAGAACAACATAGAGAACCAGGGTCACGGAGCTGTGTTTGACGCCAAGTGGTCGCCTGATGGTACGATGCTAGCGGCCACAGACAGTCACGGACAGATACTCATGTTCGGACTGGGCAGTAAACCAGCTCGAATGTTACAGGTATACGCTTATTTCGAGTGTAAAGTGTTAGTAAAAAATAATTCGGTGGTAGTCTATGGTGATTGGCATACACTGATGTTAAAGTTAAAGGTCTATGGTGAAGTTTGAGGTTAACACTGACACAAATGCAGTGATTTTGTGCTCTCCAACAAAAGTGATTTTTATTGTTGCCTTTGAGTATTTTTTTGGATGGAAGTATTGCTGTGATTGTTAAAGTTTTAAAGATTATTTTTGCTATATAAATCATAAACAATTTTGGTATAATTATTTTCAGCAAGTCTTTAAAGTTTATGGCCAAAGTTAACCTCATTTCAGGCATGTTTAAGTAGTGCTTAATTATTTTGATTTTGTTTTAAATAATTTGAAAATCAAATAAAAGTAAAATTTGTAAATCTGTGGCCTTCCAATTTCAATATTAGTTTCAGATCTTGACAAATTATAATTATACATAGAAACCCTAGGACAGACTGCATACTGTAACAGCAAGTTTTACCATCAGAGAATCACAATTAATTGTTAAATGAAGAAAACATTTTTAGTGCAAAGGAAGTAGTTAAAAAGAGGACAAAACATAATATTTGAAGTAACTAACTAAATTCAGACCAGAATCTAATACCTCGTAGGACTATTGGGACACAAAATTTTGCCTTCTTAAAGGTATGTTGATGTGGTTTTATTCGCCAAATATTTTTCCTTAAACAATAGACTGAGGACAAAATAAAGAAATACAATTTGTTTATCATCAACTTTGCATTGGTTTAGAATAATTCCAGTGTTTAAGGATTAGGCCTACCTATGTAAATACCGTGCATGCTCTTAGATAGACTACTATAGATCTGCTCTTGTTTTTACAAGTGACTTACCATAATTATTGAAATGAAGAAATCCACTAAAATGCAAGAAGGATAGTAAATAAAATAAGGAGACCAAGAATCTTATACAACAACTGATCTGAACACTGACTAGTCTGCAATAGATTACTCACACAACTAACCTGTTTAATTGCTTCACTAGCCTAAACCTAGGTCAGGATTCTTATCTTTCCCAATTGATAAGAATTGTGTGTCCATTTCCTATAGCTAAATAGTTGTTAACTACAACCATTGACTAAGGTATATAAAGTCAATGCTACAACTGGTTGATAACAGATGATATAATACTGCCACAAACATCTGTCCCAGAATAGGCCTATATTGTTGCAGAATATATATTGTTGATAGTTAACTACAAGCTGTAACCTATTCCTATTATTAATGACAAATCTAATAATGGACCTACAATTAATTAATAAAATAGCATAGCTATATATTTAATTGGAAATTATTAGCTATAGCCTATACCAGAGATTACTGGTTTATTAGCCAGCAGTAATTATGACACGGAAAATTGAACACTTTTGCCCAATATGTGCAAAGAAAATCTGCAAAACACAGAAATCAGTAGCTTGTTCATCAACTTGTCAAAGGTGGTATCATTTTTCTTGTGCTAAGCTGACTAACAATTTGTTTAATGGTATCTCAAAAAGGAAAATTATATGGACATGTGAATCATGCAGCAAAGGAAACAAAACAAATAATAACAGCTCTGATTCCCTACAGGAGGATGTTAACGTTAGTGTAGCAGATTTTGAAGAAAAAATCTCCAGTCTAAAAGAAGAGGTGGACTTGGAAACATCATTAAATCTAGCAGCAAGTGTTGGCAATGCACTCTTAAAGGAAAATGAGGAGTTGAAAGAACATTTGCATGCATTAAAAACTCAACATAAGGAAACACATATGAAGCTAGAGGATGAGAATTTTGAACTGAAAACCAGTTTGAAACTCGAACAAGAAAAACTTATGGAACTAGACATGGAGCATAAAAAGGAAATACGTGCGTATAAAGAGAAACTGCATTCAATGGAGAAGTTTCAAAATGAAATTATATACGAGCGTGAAGAATTCGAAAAAAGATTGTTAATAAAGCAAACTGAAATAAAGGCTAAATCCTCTCTGCTTAAAAAAACAGACATCCTTGAGCAGACTATTAAAGACCTTGAGAGTAAATTACAAACAAATGATAACAACATCTCGACTTTACAAACTTGTTTAAAATCAAAACAAGATCAAATTCACAGCCTCTCCAATAAAAATTGTGAGCTTACTAATAACTTGTCAACCCACAAACTCAAACTAAATGCCTTAATCAAAGAAGTCGATCAAGAAAAAATGTGGCGTCAAGATAAATGGGTCGATGACTGTGTTCTCACATCCTATTTCAACGCGATGGCAAAGAGTGCTGTAGGGAAGAGGAGTGATTTAATTTTTCTTTCACCATCTCTAACGCATCTTGTTAAATTTAAGACTCCTACTGCAGCTAAAGAAGAGTTTGAATTTTTAAAAACCAACCAACATAAATACATTTTTTGTTGTATAAATGATACTCTTGAACCCTGTACTGCAGCAGCTGGATCACATTGGAGCCTCTTGTTTTGTGATCGCACATCTGATAAAGCTTATCACTTTGACTCTAATGGTGCATATAATGTAGATTCCGCAAAGCTTGTATCTAATAATCTTGGCATTGGGAATGTGGTACAGGTGCCTTGTATGCAACAACAGAACTCCTACGAGTGTGGCCTTAATGTGCTTGTGAATGCCAAGCATATATTGAACTACTTTTGCTTTTCATCAGCATCTACATTATCTTTTGAAGAATGGCTGCAAACCAAGAACTCAAACAATTCAACTGATGAAATCACCCACATCTCTACTTTAAGACAGAAAAACAAAACCCCTGATATCCCATCTCAAGATAAACTACCAACTTCAGAGAAAAACTCCTGCAACAAATGGACTGTTGTTAAAAAGGGACTTCAACAAAATCTGCAGACTTACCAAAATAAAACTGTTGCATGTAGTAATAGATATGATGCACTCATGGTGGATGAAAAACGCCACAAAAGTAAGAAATCTACGGAGAATCATACTAATGAGGATAATGATGGACAAGTTATGAAAACGGATAAAACTAAACATAATCATTCAAATGATAGGAAATCACCTAAATACTCTTGGAGAAAGCCTAAGGTAGAGTCAAAGGAAGAATCTAAAATTTCCCGACCGATTTTAGTCATGGGAGATTCATTAGTCAAATACATCTCTCATCCTAAAGCAGAAGTAAAATGCTTCAGAGGAGCAGGTGCAGCATACTTACAAAAGAAAATAGATACTATTGCTCAGGAAGCTGTTAAGCCTCAGATGGTGTTCATTCACGTGGGAACCAATGATCTTGACAGGATGAGAAATCCAGAAGATGTGATGGGCACAGTAAAAAATGTTATTGAAAAAGCAAAGTCATCATTTCCAAAAGCAAATCTAGTAGTAAATGGTATCATCTACCGAAGAAACATACCCAACTATCTGAGAATACAGGCCAATAGTAATATAAGATGGCTTTGTAAGGATATTGGAGCAATCTTCCTGGATCTTGATAAATACATAAATAACACCTGTCTAGGGAAAGATGGAGTTCACCTCAACAGGAAGGGAAATTCAATCTTTAAAAAAGTTATTGATAGGGTGATTTCTATTAATGAGAAAATATGCCCAATAACACTGGACAAAGAAGATATCCAAGGATTGGTTACGGTAACTGATCGAGAAGATAAAACTGTAACAGAAGACAAAATAAATGAGAAACAGATCAGGGTGACTAAATCTCACATGAAAAACATGTTTAATGAATTTAAAAATGATGCCAGTGTTGCCTTTGCTCACTGTGCCTCTCGGGATTTGGATGTTGAGAAGAATATGAGCGCCGGAGTTGCAACCGTTTTTAGAAGGGAATTCGGCAGACCATCACCGTCACAGTGCTACAATGAGTATCTGGCATGTCAAGAACTTAACTCAGGACCTGTTGTGTACACCCTCCTTACAAAGGATCAGTATTACAAAAAACCACTGAAAAAGGACTACGATCTGGCTTTCCAACAACTGGCAGTTGACTTTAAAAAAAGGGAACTGAAGAATCTGATATGCTCCCCTATGGGATGTGTTCATGATAGAATATCTGTTGAACATTTTGTGGATAGTTTGCTATCCTTCCAGAGATGTACAGAGGCCAAGATTAATGTGGTGATTTATTACAAAGATCCATATACAAAACTGAAAAATGGTTTATCTGGAAAAGAATTTATGAAACAACTCGAAGAAGTCATCTTGATGAAAACAAAAATGCTGGAACAAGAAAACCATGGCGTGGATTGTATTGAGAAACCACAAGCAAGAAATGAAAATATACCATCCATATGTATCAAGTCCCTGAGTCATTTTCCACCTCTACTGGCATCTTCTACAATCCAGATGTTATCAAGAACTGGCTTAGACGACTTACCAAATCACAAGCAGACATCTGATCTACAAACCCTCCAACTTCAGCCTTCCTCTGAGACCACTCCAACCAACAACAGTCAGCCCAGCCTCAACAACAGTGAAGAGTCAATGATTGTAAATCAGTCACCTGCTTCTTCTTTAAACTCGGCAGCCAGTGTAACACCTCCAATAAAGTAGATAATGCAATAGTAAAAATATTTCATCAAAATATTCAACACCTAGGCTCTAGAACCAATTCACTAGAAGTAACACTTAACGAATTAAAACCAAACATTGTTATCCTGTCAGAACACGATTTAAAAGAAGATGAAATATCCCGGATCAATTTAAACAACTACACGGTTCGTGCTTTCTTTTGTAGGAAGAAATCCAGGAAGGGCGGGGTTATGATACTATCTGAAGAGGGTTTGAACTGGAAGCAGGTGGCTCTACCTAATTCCCTAAAGGATAAGTATTTGGAGGAAAAGCAGTTTGAGCTGTGTGCCTCTTGTTTTATCAAAGGTAATTTTAAATTGTTAGTAATAGGCATTTATCGATCTCCAAATTCAAATATAAAAACTTTTTTAGACAGATTAAGTACTGTGATTGATTGTTTTAAAAAAAAGTATACCAATGTTATAATAGGAGGAGATCTAAACATTGATGTTATTAAAGATGATTATAAACATAATTTACTGAAAGACCTATTGAAAAGCCATGACATGAAATATATGGTCAATTTTCCAACTAGAGTAACAAATAACACAAAAACAGCCATTGACAACTTTCTTGTAAATGCATCAAAATCTTGTGATATGACGATTACAGGCATAATAACATGTTTATCAGATCATGACGGGCAAATCTTAAAAATTAAAATTCCCAACTTAGAAAAGCATTACAATCCGCCATTTATTAAGCAAGAAATTCGTAAGTTTTCTTGTGAAAACATAGAATATTTTGTTAAACTTATAAAAGATGAAAAATGGCTTGATGTTTATTTAGCTCCTGTAGAAAATAAATTTGACATCTTCCAAAAAACATTTAGTTATTACTTTGAATTGGCTTTTCCAAAAACTTTAATAACAAAAAAAAATAAAAAAAATAATTGGCTTACAGAAGAAATAAAAATCAAACGTCACAGACTCATAGAAATCAGCAAGGAAATCAGAAACAACAAAAAACATGAATACAAGGATATTTTCAAAACAGAAGTAAAAGACTTTAAGAAAATATTGAATCAAACCAAATCTAACTATTTTGCAAAAAAAATTAATAATTCTTCTAATATCCAAAAAACTGTATGGGACATTATTAACTCGGAAGTTGGAAATAAAAAACAAAAACACCTTAATAAAATAAAACTGTTAAGAGGCACGCATCTTGTTGAGGATCCCATATTAATTTCAAATATCTTCAATGAATATTTTTTAAATGTGGTGGAAGATCTAGATTCTAATAACAGCCAATGGGATTCAAATGTAACACATGAAATCCCATCCAGTTTTCAACAAGATGTCTTTCTGAAACCTAAGTTTAGTTTTAAGAGTGTTTGTGAGAAGGAGGTGGAAAACATACTGAAATCGCTAAAGAACAAAAAGTCTAGCGGCCATGATGATGTACCTATTAATTTACTTAAGAAAGTAGGTCATAATATCAGTAAAGTTTTGGCTCACCTGATAAACTCTTCCTTCATTTCTGGTTTGTTTCCAGATCAATTAAAAAAGGCAAAAATTATCCCTCTGCATAAAAAAGACGATGAGACAGATGTAATAAACTACAGACCCATTTCACTTCTTCCAACTGTTTCCAAAATTTATGAAAAAATTGTTTACAATCAGTTGAGTGATTATCTTGAAAAGTTTAACTTACTTGATGATTACCAGCATGGTTTTAGGCCTGGAAGGTCGGTAGTCACTGCAGCAGTATCATTTTTAGAGTCAGTTATTGAATCGGTTGATAGAGGTGAAACAACAATTGGCATATTCATGGATCTATCTAAAGCTTTTGATAGTGTAAAACATCCAATATTATTGAATAAATTGAAATTGCTTGGAATAACTAAAAATGCATTGCAATGGTTTAATTCCTATCTGAGTAATAGAACACAATATGTTGAAATTACTCAATTAAAAAATAATAAAATTATTCAAACTGCCTCAGAAATTAAAATAATAAAATATGGAGTGCCTCAAGGGTCTATTTTAGGACCATTGCTATTTTTGTGCTATTTAAAGGACATAAGCAGTGTCCTAGTATGTAGACCTAGAAGTGAATTGTGCCTGTATGCTGACGATGCTAATTTAATTATTTCCTCTCCTACACTGGAACAAATGGAAATTTCTGCTTTTCTAGAACTTGGAAATTTGGGCAGTTATCTGGTGTGCCAAAACCTAAAATTAAATAACAAAAAAACTAATTTTATCACATTTAAAACACCACAAAATAAAAATTCCAATCACCCAATAATAATGTATGACTCGCAACTTATTGAGCAAAAGACCAGCACAAACTTTTTGGGTCTAACAATAGATCAAAATTTGAATTGGAATGATCATACAAAAAAAATAGTTTCAAAAATCAACTCTGGAATTTTTGCCCTTTCAAAAATGTCTGTGTACTGTGATGTCAAAACTTTGAAAAACATTTACTTTGCATATATCCATTCACATATTTCCTTTGGTATCTGTCTATATGGAGCAACAACTCAAATCAATCTAGATAAAATATTAAAACATCAAAAAAGAGCAGTGAGAGTAATGCTCAGACTAAATTCTGATGTCTCGGTAAAAGAGCACTTTAAACAGCTAAACATACTAACTGTTTATGGGCAGTATATTTATGATTCAATTTTAATTTTTAAAAATAAAACCTCATCCGATGTATCCAATCTACCGGTTCACCGATATGAAACGAGAAAAAAAAATCAGATTTTGCAAAATAGGCACAGATTAAAGTTTTATGAAAAAAAGCCATCATTTGCTGGTAAAAGTTTTTTTAAACATATCCCCGGAGGAATTAGAAATGAAAAAGATCCAAAAAAGTTTAAAACAAAACTAAAAAATTTCTTAATAAACATGGCAATTTATTCTCAAGAAGAATTTTTCCACCTCCCTCAAGAATACTAGAAGAAGGCATCTGTATGGGGAGATGTATTTTTTAATTTAAGATTTATTTTTAATCTGTATTTTATATTTTAATAATTGTAATCTTTGACACTATTCAAATGCTGTATTATGTATACTTCTCAATGAATAAAGAAATTGAAAATTGAAATTGAAATTGAAAATTTGAATTTTTCTGAGAAACAACAAACCGCTGTGCCCAAAAATAATTAAGAAGACTCAAGAACACTTAGTCTTCTTTCTTCTCCCTTCTGATGAAGTCCCTGATGAGTGAAAACCATCTTTATCAGAGAAAATGTTGGGTGTATTTCGTGTAATGGTTTAATACCTAAAAATATAAACAACCTTTTTGTTGATTCTCTACTGTAATGGTGTAATAGATCTGTAATAAATCTATGCTATTTTATTACTTCTTATGTTACAAACTTTATTGTAAATTTTGTTAATATTAGTTTTTAGAGGTTAAAAACTGTAAGAAAGGATCATGAGGTCCTAAGTTCATCTCAGTAAAGAAGGATTTTCATTTAATTTCATTTTGGTGTTTCAGTTGCCCAAAGAGTTATTCTTCCACACGGACTACCGGCCATTGGTGAGAGATGCCAGTCATGCTGTGCTGGATGAACAGACGCAGATGGCGCCACACCTGATGCCTCCCCCGTTCCTGGTGGATGTCGACGGCAACCCCTACCCACCCCATCTGCAACGGCTAGTCCCCGGCAGGGAGAACTGTACTACGGAACAACTGGTGCCCAACATCATCTTCAACCAGGAGGGTGAGTGTGAGGTCTACTATGAATATAATTGGTTTGATAGGCAATCAAAGTAGTAAAATATAATACATCTTCTAATCCAACACAACTCGATATCTATGTACAAGTATTGAAAGGGCAATCAATCAATACAAAATTCTTACTCATTGCGTCAATGTAATATGTGATTTATAATAACATGGATTTAAACAATAGGCTACTATATAAATTTGAATGACTTGCAGGTACTTGCAGGCATTAATTGAAAGCTAGCCATGGCACTGCTGAACAATAGTCGCCTTAGGACCACTATATGGTGGACCAACCCTTGGGTCCACTTTAACCTGACAATGAGTCTAAGACTATACAAATTTAATTTAAAAACCCCCACATTTTAATAACAAAATACATCACACAAAAGTGTAATAATCTGGTTTTTTGCATAATTTAAGACTTGTTATACATATTTAGGCAGGCCATAGTTTCATTTATTCCTGGAATTAAAAGGAGAAAGTTCAATGCCGCAAGAGCTAGACAGTCTCTATGTCTAGGACATGTAAGGCTGTTTCTTTTTTTCTGTATCATATAACTGTGAAAGTCGAAATTATTATGTAAATTTGACAAATGTATGATGCTGATGTGTAGGCCAGCAAGAAGTGATCCAGGGAGTTCAAGATGCAAGATCTCACATCGACCAGATGATACAAGCGTTGGCACATCAGGTGAACCCACAGCAACCTTCACAGCACCGGCTGGCCACTACGTCTCCACGGACACAGCGTGAGTGTTGCCAACTTGACAAGCAATCAGAGCATGCAGAGTTAAAAAGTAATTGTATGACAGTGTTGGTTTTATTTTTTAAATGGTTGGCAACCTTTTTCAACCTTGCGTTTACCCGTCTAAATAATGGTACAATGAGTTCTGGGCAAGAAATCATTGACTTTCTGAAGCTTTCTTGTGAAGTAAACATACAAAAATTATATCAACCAGCTGTCACCAATTTTCTATTTTATACAAATGTAGATGAATGAGTCAGTACACTCTTACGCTAAAATTCTATTCTGTACATAATTGATAGTTGACATGACATACAAAATGGTTCATTATAGCTTACAAGTCCTTCTACAAGTTTTTCTTGGTAAAAAGAGTCAGCATATTTTACATCAGCGCAATCTGTTGGTAGCTCATTTCAACTATGTCAAATTTCTTAAAAATACTGGCCAACACTTTTACATGGGAATGGAATGACCAGTTCTTTTCAACAGTCAAAGTTAAAGAGTATATGGATGTGTCAGTACCTGAAGACAATCCTGGGTGTTTATTGGTTCTTAGAAAAATAAGTGATTCCAGGAATGATGTGTTGATTCACTCACTGATGTGTTACAGGTACAGGAGCTCGTAGAGAGGGAGATGTGGAAGGAGTCAGACAATCTAGAGGTAACTGGCAGAGAGATGAGATACGATGGACACAGAAGGTGATGGTCAAACCTCTGGACCTGGCATCGTTGAACACTGCTAGAGCCAAGATGTAAGTTGTGCACTTTGGTATGTGTGAAGAGGAAGAGAATGTAACATGAAAAGTCTGGAATGCTTTTCCAGGGTCTGGACAGTCCAAGGAATTTCTTGGAGATTACAATACAATGGGGTAGCAAATTTTGGCCCTCGTGTCACGGGCCAAAATCCAGTTGCTTTATAAAGTATTGATTGTGATACTAAAATCGGTTTATTCATAATGTTGTACACAATCTCCCCCATATCACAATGAAATAGTGAACATCTTTCGCAGTCACGTCACAATAACTGTGATTATCTTCTGCAATCACGGCAAAAGCGTGGACGTCTTCTGCGTTTACAGCAAAATCCTGAACCACAGTCACAGAAAAAAAATCCTGAACACCTTTCACAGTCTTTGTCACTAATATCTTCTAGTAACTAAATAACTAGTGGTGACTGCCGAGATAGAATGGAGGTCTCCAACAAGGAAATCTAAATTACCCTGCAACTGTGTTATTTCTTTCTATTGGGTGAAAGTGTGTTTCCTTGTAAATCTTATTTGTATCCTGATGGTAACTCACAACTTTGACAAATTATGTTTTTCCCAGGCTGTACTTGTTGAAACTTTTTTACAACATTCAACTTTCATACCATTCACATTTAATTTTACTATTCTGCACGTTCTTTTATGCTTTTAAAGCTTGTAGTACATTCCAAAAAAAAGTTCCACAGAAAATATAAGATATGATTTGATTGACATGAGTGGAGAAATCAATTAGATGTATTCTGCTGGTTATTTTGCCAAAAAAAATTTCCTTATCCACAGTGACTTCTTGGGCGAACTTGAACTGGAAGATTATGAAAGGGAGAGTTTGAAGCCAATAGAAGAAGTGCCACAAGTTCCTGTTCCAAAGCCAACCGAGAAGAAACTGATGAAGAAGAGACCACATGCCTACAGGACTAGGGCTGTGAGAGAACAACAACTGGTATTGGAATATGAGGTGGGTAGAGTTACTCTGACACTGTGATAGTTTAGAAAACGTACTGACTTTAGTGTAAATAATGTAACGTGTTCAGTGGAATTGAAAATCATCACTACTTGTACAAATGCCGTGTGAAATGTGAAAAGCACTTGTTGAACTATAGATAAGACAATCTCCTTTATAGATAGTATAGAGTATAAGGGTTCGTTTTGAGAATGTGTGAGAAAAGCAGGCTTACCTGAAAGAGTATGGTACAAGCATAGACAAAAAGAATTAAATATAGACTGTCAGCCATGCTGCGGTTATCATAGGTAACTACACGGCGCTCCTAGCGGTGTGCGCCAAAACCTATGGTAACCGTAGCACGGCCAATATCTTTAATTCTTTTTTTCTGTGGTACAAGTAATGTAACAAAATGTTAAATTATACACAAAAATTATAATATTTCTCTTCTGTGTATTATTTTTGAATATTACAAGTTTTCAAAGGAATGGACACACAATTTACTTAATTAAGAAGAGTACCAGGAAGTCGAAAGTACAAAATAAGTTTACTACACGATAAATTTGATAGTTTGGTTTTACAAGGGGCTTCTTCAGATGAAAGAATACTGACTTGGTCGATTCAAGTAGTGCCTGTTTTTTAACTGCCATTTAACTTTTTTCTGAAGAATCCCCTTGTATGGTTAAATATAAAGTTTATTGAGTTGTGATCTTTCTTCATAGGGTACTTTCAACTACCTATAACTCTTTTCTAAGGTAAGTTAATTATGTATCTACTACTTCCTATAAGTATTCCTAAGCCAAGAGCCTTTTCCTCCAAAACCCTTTTCTATGACCTGTTATTTATGAGAAAGCTGTCCTGTATATTTATGTAGGAATCTAAACAACCCCTGCTCAAATCAAATTGTAGAACTAATGCTTCAGGAGGATTCTTTTGCAACTAACAACATTTTAACTGTCTATATTATTACCAATTCTTGTTCTTAATCTTTAACTTATTGCAAAATATAATTTATGTTTATTTTTAATGGTAAACATGTCATTAGTTGTGAAATATCAAAATTAAGTAAATAATGTTGGATGTAGTCTCACATTTTATTTTATTTCAATTATTTAGGATCCGAACAACTTGGAACTGTCCGGTTCGGAGGAGCAAGACAACCACAGTGACGACTCCACCGCTTGCTCTGACAACCTGGACTCCGGGTCGTCCAGTTCCAGCGAGTCTGCCAGTTCAGAATATTCGGACTGGGTGAGGGATGAGGGAGAGGTGTTGGAGCCGCCAAAGCGACGCAGCAAACGAATACAGAAACCTGTGCCTAAACCGGTCAAGAAGGAGGAACCCCAGGTAAACGATGGGGACATGCACCGATGAAATTGTCACATGTATTTGCTTATGTCTTCAATCGTATTTTCTTGTGTGGGTTTCCACCTCTTAGGCCATCATCGGTTAAGCCTAAGTCTAACTTAGAAAATATGGTGAAGGATGCAAGTAAATAAAATAAATAGGTAAAGATGGTCCTGTAATTGGTTTGAGTTATTATTGTGGTCGATCTGGTAGGCTACCTGAACAACCCTGTTGCTGGTAGGCAGAAACTAGAGAACCAAATGGTGTGTCCTTTTCAGAACGTTTAAAGGCACTCACCTAACCCTGTACAGTAAAAAGCTTTTTGAGAAAAGTTCATTTAGGCAAACATTTAATTGGTGCATGTTTACAGGAGGTGCCAGAAGGTTACCGACCGTCGGAGTGGTTGTCAGCAGTCATCCCCAAGAAGTTCCCGTACTACCCTCAGATGGGAGATGAGGTGATGTTCTTCAAGGAAGGCTACCAGTTGTATCTGGACGCCGTGCTGCATCGCAAGATATACCAGCCTACCCCTGCTCAGCTGCACCCCTGGGGGAAAATCAACATCAAGGTAATTTCTCCCTAAAATATAAATTGTTTGTCCTAGAACGCAAGGCACGAGCCTGGAGTGTTTTTCACATTACATGCTAGACTTAGGGGTTGCGGCATTATCACTTAAATAAAATCTATTGGTGATTTGGTGGGTTTTGAACCCGTTACCTCAGGGACCAAAGTCCCGCGCAGCTTGCTCCCCAGACTCTAAAATATTGGAGAAACACACTACTAAAGGTGCGGTACTTGGTCTCATCAACATAGCCTTTCTAGTAGGTTTTGGTTCGCAGCATCCTCATTATTAAGCTCCAACTTCCTCTTACCCCTTCAGACCTAGTCCCACCACATTGGGGCTTCAGCTGGTCCACCCTCAGGAACATTTCTCAATGGTTTGTCCAGAAAAATCAATACAGTGCCTCCAAGAAACATTACAGATGCTGATTCGTTCACAAACGAATACACCATACAACAACTTTCTTTTCTACTGAAAGCTGT
The DNA here is from genome assembly GCF_028750875.1 of Macrosteles quadrilineatus. Lineage (NCBI taxonomy): Eukaryota > Metazoa > Arthropoda > Insecta > Hemiptera > Cicadellidae > Macrosteles > Macrosteles quadrilineatus. Next base: position 14,402,298 of record NW_026542597.1, read on the forward strand.
TAGAATAGACTCAGGTATCCATATCCACATAAATTTTAACAGTGCAGTCCCATAAACTTAATGTAATGTGAATTGGAAAGGTGTTGAGTTTGAGAAATGTCTAAATTAAAACATAGACATTATAAAGCACATTTTGCCTTTATTTCTTATATATAGATATTAAATTAGTGCCATTATTGCAAAGTCCAGCTGATGCTCTTTTGTACTAAAATTTATTCCCTGGAATGTCTGCGTACTTTGTTTACAGACTAATGCATCACACCTTAAATCTACCGTGTGATAATCAATGCTTGACTGATTTTCAGGAGCCTGAGCTAGTGAAGGTGGTAGGAATAAGATACGAAGTACGACCTCCTCACTTGTGCTGCTTGAGGCTCGGAGTCATGAAACCCAACGGACAACTGACCGGTGAATACTTCCACATCAAGTACCACGATATACCCGACGTCATTGACTTCTTTGTGCTACGGCAAACCTACGACACTGCGCTGGACCGCAGATGGGAAATTGGTAAATGATGTTTATTTCTTAGGTTGATGTTAAAAAAATTGATTTGATATAAGAATTAGAGGATAGACAAGAAAGATATTTTATCTGTGGAAATATATTGTATGGTTGACATTTATTTGAGACAAAGAGGCTAAAAATAAAAATTATTTATAATATTTCGTGGTCATCCACCATTTGATCAATTACTGAGAGATAATAGTGATGGAGCATGTAGTAGTACCAATCCAAAAGGTTGGTAACAATCCAAGTAACTGCAAATAAATAATTTGATGCTTATTCTAAAGCTATGTGATTTTTTTGGTGAAAAAAGTGATGTCAGGTTTAGGGTTTGAGAATCTTTGATTTTGCAAACCATTGCTACTTAAGATAGCTGTCTGAGTTGGGATACATCACAGTTAGTTCATGTTGGCAAGACCGTATTGTATCAATGAGTTGGTGACTCAGTCGGAAATTGTTGCTGTTGTGGTTGGTGGTATGGTTGGGGGGTTTATCCATGTAACCTCCTTTTAAATGTTGCCTTTGTCATTCATGAATAAAAGATTCTTCTCTTAATAAATTCTTCTTTAAACAGACAATTAAGTAATCTTATAATATTCTAGTGTATTTTGTGCATCGCTAATTTCCAAGCTTTAGGTCCAAGTAGTATTGCAAACCCCGAAATAACAATTTCTCAATGAAGATATCAGATGTCTTTTCTGTTTACAGCACAATCACAACTTACCATTTTTTACTATTTCAGGAGATCGTTTTAGAAGCATGATTGATGATCACTGGTGGTGGGGGAGGATAGACGGACGAAGGTTTGTCAACGAATCGTCTGATTTTTTAAAATATCGGATCATCTGGGACAACGGGGAAAGTGAGTTTATGAGCCCTTGGGACATGGAGCCTGTAGAACCAACAGGTATGGTTATCGTATTTATAATGATTGTAGATATTGAGACTTTTACAGTTAGTAGACTCTCAATTTTTAATTTCTGGAAATAGATCATTGAGTTTAAATGGATGTTAGATTGATACACACTTTAATGTGAATTCAATACAATTTATAGTTGGTTATTTCAATTTATAAATACAAGTTTTTGAAATGTATGAACAAATTCAAATTCTAGGGGTCAAATGATTGTGTGGTTTATCATCCTCTCGTTTGTTAAAATAATTTCAAAATAAGGGAGTGTCCTTCAGTTTTAAAGGTTTGTAAGAATAAGAAATTAAAATCACTCTAAATCATCTCAAAGCTTCGGGCGGGATTGAAATACTAACGGGATATTTTTCAGACGAGATAATTTTTTTTTTTTAATTTAATTTTTGTTTAAATTTACAAGATAAAAATTTTTTGAAAAATTTCAAAATTTAAAATATCAAAAAATTTTCAAATTTTCAAAATTTCAAACTTTCAAAACTTAAAATTTTCAAAATAAAAAACCTAAAATTATTTCAAATTTTTTAATTTTTTTCAAATTTTCAAAATTCAAAACTTTCAAAATTTAAAATTAAAAAAAGTTTAAATTAGGGGCAAAAACATATATAAAAATTAGTGATGGGCGGATCCAAGAAATGTCTGTACCGGATCCGGATCTTGAAAAAATCCAAATACAGATACGTTTTTTTTTTCAAGGGCGGGTTTTTTAAAATAAAATAATTCATATGGCTAGGCAATGTCAAAGACTACTGTAACTGTGTCCATATAAAAACACTTAATATTTGTCGTTATTGAAAACAAAGTTATCACAATTCTACGTTGCGCAATGATTATCTGATTATCAATCGTAATTTTGAGGAGATAGGAAAGAGACAAACTACCACCTATCGCGTTGTCTTTCTAACACAGCTATTCGTATCGTAATCTACAACGCAGTGCGAGTGCGTGATTGGCTGGTCGCTATGACGACACACGGTTGCAGTGACAACCTACAGTGCGCACTGAGCACTGCGCCTTGTGTGGGAGGGGAGATTATACCAACAAACTATTTCAGGAATTTCATTTTGGGACGGATGAAAGATAAGGAAGAAACAAAAAGTGATCACGTGTGCAAATGTAGTGGGCGAGACAATAAGGTTTCAGAGGCTAGGGTGTTTCAAGGACAAAGTGTTGGGCCTCCTGGCTTAGGGGGGGAGGGGTGGTGGTGAGACTGCAAGAGGGGGAGGAAACTGGTTTTGGCTATTTATTGATTAGTTCACCGACCCTTCTGGACAACAAAATCGAGTGACAGTGTTAAATCATCGTGTTCTGTATTTCATTTCTTGTTTACTTTGTGTGTTATTCTATTAATTTTAGTGATTTGGTCTATTCCCTCCTGGTCCCTTGCAAATTGTATTATCAATGCTAAATAATTGTGGTCAATTCAAATTATATTTTTGATTATTCAAATCTCCTACACAAAAAGACAACAGTCAAACCAGGCAAGGAAAAAAACCTGCTATTGTAATCCCCGTACCCAGCCATATGGGAAGTGGTGAAAGTCTAGTCTAAATATAGCTCAAAGGTCTCACCCTTCCCTTCCCCCCCCCCCAACCACCAACTCAATGTTGCTATTCCGCTCATTTTGAGGTCATTGCACAACCCCTCCCTCCCTTCCATTGTTTTGCCTTTATAGTGTTTCTATTCTGACTTTTATAAACATAAATTTATTGCTTACGTAACAGTTCAGTAGTGGAATTTTCTATTGTGAAACAGTAGGCCTACTTTAAAACAAAATCACTACCGATCTATTCTGTGTCAAGTCAGTACTGTATACCATTGCCAGTCAGTCGCCGGCGACTGCTTTGAGTTGACCTATTCTGTCATGACAGCTATAAAAATAGGTTAGGACAACTACCTCTTGCTTTTTTCTATATTTGTATTACTGTAGAATCTACAGTAATACAAATTATCCATAATTTTATGTAAACAAACAAGTTACATTTTAACAAATATTGATTTTTACAATTTTTAACCAAACTGGCGGAGTTCAAAGATAAGCTCGAGTTTCAAGGCCGTACTCTACTCGAACTTGAAATCTCGAATACTCACCCGTTTTGTGTTAATAGTATAAAAAAATCGGATCCTTTAAAACCGGATCCAGCCCAAGATCTGATTTTTTGTGGATCTGATAGGGTGTCGGTTCTAGCTCAGATCCGGCGGATCCGGTAGTTCGATATCCGGATTCGACCATCACTAATAAAAATTTAAAAGTTTGAATTGAGGATAAACTACTACACTTACTTAATTTGGCCATTGTTGTCACTGGACAAGCTTTCTTCTCCTATAGCTTAGAATAGTTTTACTTCTTCTTTTCACTTCAATCCTAAATTTAAATGTGTGTTTGTATTTATATGTATAAATGTGTATTGGGATGGAATATTAGAAATTTAATTTGTCAAGTAAGATATTATCATTTGTTGATATCATCAAGTGTAGGGGAATATTAATTGGGCATTAACACATTAATATAATTTTGACCATAATTGGTTCTAAATGCCAGATGTTTTGTTTGTAGCTCTGTTTTTAGGGAAGTTTTGTTGGGATTTACTTGGTTAAGTTTTAGGTTGGTTTGGGTTTCATATTTCTTTACTTGGTTTCTAATGAGCAAAGTTAACTTTTTTTGATTATGCCTAAAAAATAATAAAAATAATTCACAAACAGTTAGTAAAAAAGCAAGAAGTTGATACAAACTCTTATTTCAAGTATGTATCTAGCATGTATTTTACAAATCGTATTAGTTAAACAAATTGTTACTTTTTACTCACCTCCATAACACAACTTTAGCAACTACTGTAGGGTTGAAAAACTAAAGTTTTCTAAAATGTACACTAATCACCAACTAAATATTCTTACCCACCGTTCTTTGTATATATTTGTAAATAAATAAACTTTAAAGATATAACAACTATAAATAAAGAGCTAAACATAAAAGATTTAAGAAAGGTATACCTTGTACTATAGTTAACAAGTGATGTTTTGGTTTTTTTAAACAAATTCAACATTTAACTAAATAAAATAAAATAAACTGTTTAATTATGCCTACTATATCAAGAGTATAAACCTACCGTTAAAGAAATGTTTTATGTTTTGTAATAAAATACAAAGCTATTGAAGTAAAAGGTAAAATGGCATAGTTTACCTCAACCATCTTGACCAGTCCTCATCAGCAATGCTGCTCATTTTAAACACTTTCAGTTTATGATTTGTTTCTCTTCTGTTGGTCTGTTTTGTTTGTGTTACAATGTGTGGTTGTGGGACAATAGCGGAGCCTGTAGAAGTGGGGGGATCAATTCCAGTGTCGTCGAGTGAGATAGCGGCCATCTTGTATCGCCCGAGGCCGGACGAGTGGCCGCTGGGTGACAGAGACGCTGCTTGTGAGAGGATCCTCATGGGATTGGACCAGGTGATGGAGCTGTCTGTTGCCGAGCCTTTCATCGCTCCCGTCGACCTCAACCGTTATCCGTCCTACGCCACTGTGGTTGAGTACCCCATCGACCTGTCCACTATCAAGGTAATTAACCTTTCTGTTACAAAAATTCTGTAGCCCCAAAAATGAAATAGTCTTGAATAGCTTCGTTGATGGTTTGTTTAGTAACACGTACATTTAAAACACAACTTAAGCAATGTAGAAATAAATAAATACGTTCGTCCTCTCAAGGAAATGCTAAATTGCTGGTATTTATGAGTGTATTCCTGCTCGAATACTGGTGTTGTATTTTATGATAGGCCAATTTTATTTTTTTGTCTTTTTTGTGTTAAATGTATGTGGTTTGTATTCAGATGTCAAGCGGATGTACTCAATTTCCTGAACTAATGTGTTTGAAACTTGCATTCCAATGTGCATTCTAACAAAATCAATTGGACGAAATGAACTGCCAACAGTTAACTTAGATGCATCTTGGTTTCTAATTTTCAATTAGAAATGAATTAGTTTGGAATTAATTATTCAAGTGGTAAACTCGTTTTCTCTTTGGATGCAATTTGCAAGTCTGCTCACACCTCGCAAACACTGTTTTGTTGGTGACTATAGTGGCAAAATAATGTTTCTGCATTTTCAGCGGGTTTTGAAAATAGACGTTTTTCATGGTTGGTAAAAAATATTGTTAAAATAAAGATTGTAAGAACTTAAATGAAATTAAATTAAACTGAAGTTAAAGTTATTAAAGAGTCAAAAGAGCATTATTATTTAATGTAGTATTATTGTACCTCAGTCCATTGCCCAGGCTCTCTGATGAACTTACCAAAGACTTTATCAGTGTAAACAAAACTCTTGGATTAATGCTGAATTAGCGGTGTATAAGATTAAATAGGTTGGCAAAACTTTTGATGTAATTTTAAAGATGTTCTTTTATGTATTTTGTTTGACTAATATAAACTTTGTTGTTGTGTGTTACAGGCAAGGTTTGAGCACAGGTTCTACCGTAGGATTGCGGCAGCACAATTTGACATTCGCTACCTCGCCACCAACACGGAGAAGTTCAACGAGGCCCACAGCCACATCGTCAAACAGGCTCGCATTGTCACCGACCTCTGCCTCAAGATTGTCAAGTACGCAACCAAGTGCTACATATTATCCGTTTGAGAGACTTTCAATAGTTAAATTTGTAGTAAGAAGTGGTATACTATTAGCAAGGTTTTGTGATTCTTAAAACCTCAAACTGAGTAGCTACAACTACTACAGCCTTACCATCAGACTGTAATATCTCATCTCCCAACTAAAGGTAGATTCACACACATCAGTTACGACAAGTCACAGCTCAGTCATATCCTTCACGTCACAGTCAACTAAGATATTCTTCAATAGATTTTATATTGTGCTATTCACACCCATCCGGCACAGGTCCGTCAGTCAATTTCAGATTTCTTCCCACCGGTATTTTTGGATTGTTCGGGCACCTGACGAACGAGTTTGAGGTTAGAAAATAGTGTTTTTGTTATTTAAACTATTATGTTTATATTTTAAGTATTGTTTGTAACAATCAACAAGATACAATGAAAATTTGAAATAATATTGTGTTTTAATTACAAATTCTTGACTGTAACATCCCTGTAAATACAGTGACAGAAGACTGACTGAAACCACCTGACGGACAGTTGACTGAGAAATTGTGGATGCAGCTGAGACTGAACTGTGGCTGGACTGGGACGGAACTGATATGTGTGAATCGACTATAAAGGAGATGGGACCTCCCTTTGTGGTTTTAGAAATCCTGGAACCCCACAACCGTTAAACTTAAGGATGATTCCCCTTCCTAGGTCAGACTTTAGGACTGTGACTAGTCAATTAGCTAATATAAAAACTCTTCTATGCATATCATACTTATTTACAGTGAGATTAGAGGCTTGGCACTACTGCATACTACACAATTGTAATCTTCCCTTTGGGATGGTCAAAATATTCAGCAATAAAGAAAGAAATATTTCAATTTTGTGCGTGTTATTTTACAATAGCTATTAAGAATACTCAGCTAGGGTACAGCTAGGCATCTTTGTATCATAAACTAAATAAAACCTAAATGTTCAACTAGTAACCGTTATCTACCTACAGGGAGACCTGCACAGTGGACGTGTCGTCACTCTACCGCCAACTGTTAGAGAGCTACAGGTCCAGTGACTCCGAGGAGGTTGGTGAGCCTGGCCCGTCCACCAGCCGACACAGGATGAAGGCAGCGGCCGCCAGGTCCATGCGGGCGATGAGAGCTTCCCGACGAGAGGCCTCGCGCCAGACTGGTCCCTTCGACTGGAAGCGGGAGTGCAGAGAGTTCTTGGAGATGCTGTGGGCCTGTAGGGACTCAGAACCATTCAGGTGTGTGTTGTTTGGCTGTAGAATCTAAATAGCGTAGATTCGGAACTGGATTTCATTTACAAGAGAAATTTGATTTTGACATATGAAATGAGCATGGATTTGCTATTATGTTTCTTGTGTTCTAGAACTAAAACATACTGGGATCTTTAGCCCTTATTTTCCATTTATTTTGCTTTTATGGCTCTTTACTTCACGTTTGCACATACTTCACCTGCATATGTTTAAGAATTATCTGTTTTTAAACAGCTCAGTTAGTTTTGTATTATCATCGTTCAAGAGGGATGGATTTTCCGAATGAGCACTTCTTGTAATTACAGGGAGCCTCTAGACAGGCTGGAACACCCTGACTACTATCGCACAGTGGATACCCCCATGGACCTTGGTACTATGAGGGAGGAGCTACGTGGAGATAACTACGAGAGCCCTGAGGACTTTTGTGATGACCTGCGTCGGATATTTGCCAATGCCAAGAAAACCACGGACAAACGATCAAGGGTAAACAGTCGTTGAAGTTTTAGCATTGAGTTTTGAATAGTGAAGTAGACATATGGGAAAGAAAGACAATTTTAATTCAAATAGAACACAGTGGAATGAGCAGTAGGTGTGCTGTGATGAAAATTTTATTTTCCCCTTAGTTTTTGGTATTGGAATATTTTATGTATAGCTATATTAATTATAGTTTACAGCAAGTGGTGTATTTTCAGTTTGGCTTTATAAGCAGGAATGCATTTGTTTGTAATCATAATCACAGAGAAGTAATAAATAGAGGATACAGTCCATGGTACAGAAGCACTAGTGCTGGTCTCTAGGGCAAAGTCCCTCCACGGTCCCCTTGCCCTCATGTACTACAACACTCGCGGTGAAGGAAGGCCCTGTGCCCTGTGCGATAGGAATTTCCGCACAGTGCTTGCGCTCTTCCTTGCTCATCATAAGTATATTTCCGCCCCAAAATACCAACCTTACTTATCTGTGTCATAAAATAACATTTACCCATCGGGCAATATTTTTATCTTTTGTTATTTGTTTTGAATTTATTTATTTATATTGATGTAAGAGTACGACTCATATCATCCTGTTAAGTCGTGTTTTATACTGTTGCAGGTATACACAATGGCTGTGAGATTGTCAGCACTCGCTGAGACAAATATGAACAGAATATTAAACACCTGGAACAACTTAAACAAAAGAGGTACTTAAGGAATACATGTTTATACCCAACAATATTCCTACTTACGAGTCACAACTGTACAAAAGATCTGATAAATATATAGTTTTCCTATTTAATAAAAAGTTTTTTTTAGTAATGTATATATTATGTATTTAATTAATTCAACTTTCAGAAGTTAACGAATACTGAATGAAAAGATTACTTTATCTTAGGTTAATCTAGTAAGCTTTGGATTGTTAGCATTAACCCTAAACTTGTCTGAAACATATTTGAATGGAATTTAAAACTTATAAATGTTGGCTCCACTTATAGAGTAGGCTTAATATTTCATCAAAATATTTATCAATGACTGGTTTAAGGTTTGGATTTATTCTTTTAACTTTTAACATTCTTGTTTGGAATTTATAACCTTCTTCAATAAAATAAACTTAAGTTTACATGTACTGAAAAAAATGAAATTAGCAACTAAGACTTTTATGGTCACTAACACTAACCCTAGAAACTTGATCTTCAGGGCCTCACTGCGTCTCAGATACAAAATTATAACTTAAGCTAGACCATAAAAACCCAAGTTTGTAGTAAAAATTAAGTTTTTTTCTGTTTCAAGGTGGGAAGAAAAGCCAAAGAAGAAGAAAACTGTTGATGTCTGATGATGGCAACGGTTCAGTGAGCGAGTACGAACCTCCGAGTACAAAAGGTAAATATTTAATCTCAAATGTAAGTCTCAATGAGACAGAGCCACTCTACTGCATTTATAACTTTCTTGGATTAACTGTGTAAGCTTTCAAATTGTCATATTATTGTCCTAAACCTAAGCCTTAACCCTCCAAGTGTCTCTAGTTTTGGTCTTAATGTTCGCCCATTTATTGCGCAATCACAGGGTTTTATTAAAATGTATCTTAGAAACTAAAAAAACAATGTAAAGTATACTGTTTTATATATCATTTTGTTTGGAAAATTATGGGCTTCAATGTAACATAGGCTATAAAACATTACAAAAAAAAAATGCTCAACAATTTTTGTGGGGGTAACATTTCTCAAAAATTATAAAATAAATGAAATAAATAATGTTTGCGCTCAATAAATTGTTATAATTTATAGGCCTACAAATATTTTAAAATAGCCACTTTGTTCAGAATTTTATGAGAATTCCAAAAATATAATAATATAAGGAAGTAGGTTTGCAAATAAATAAGTTATGGGCAAAAAAACAGATTTCGGTACATAGCGTTTAGCTAAGAATGCATAGCCTAACCATAGCTAGGAATCTGGCTGATAATTTACATCAATATCACTACCTACTTCTTCAGGATCATCAACCAGCCCTTCAAAATCACTTAAATCTTCTTATAATGCACCACGTATATCACTACTTTTGTTTTTTAATACTAAAACAATGATAAACGTGATAAAACACATCAGTCATCAGTGCGAGGTTAACCAAGCTGTTTACAAATACGCACGTCAGCTGTCTGCTACAATATTTTCGGAAATGAAAAGAAACAGACATCAGGAGAGAGCTCTGAATCTGCTGAAAAAAACGATACCTAACTCGATCCAGTTCAATCCGATTCAGTCAGTCCTAGAGCCGTCGCCATAAACAGTGTTTGTGAGTCGCAAAAGCGACACATAACACTACAGCGGATGTGTTATGAGTCGCTTTTACGACACATAACACTCGGAGGGTTAAATTTTTTTTGTGGAAAGGAGGCTGCAGGCTCAGAAACTGTGCGGTAGGCAGAAGCAAGTTAGTTAAAGACGCTTTGAAAAAGAAAACACCTGCTCCTGCTGGGTCTTAAACACCAACGCATTCACAATGTACCTTCACATTTGTTTTTGTTTCAGGTCCAAGAAAAGGCCCATCATCTAGATTCAAATCAGGTGAGATTTAAAGAAATGAATCATTAGTATTGGAAATGTTTGTAATTAATGTGGTAATTGTGTAAATGTTTGTATGCCTTTGCATACAACCCTCAAATCCCCAGTTTAGGAATCTTTATCATATTATTACCTTAGATCTGGCTAAAAAGCTAGGTAGCAGAGTAGATATAGCGTTCACCTTCTAGGCAGAAGGTATCTGGTTCGATAAAATATCATTAGCTTTTTGACATTTAGAAACTGGATCCAATTGTGCTTGATCTTTCTGCTTTTGGTGCTGCTTCACTGGGAATTGGGGCTTTAAATGGTGCGGGCCTAGAAACACCTGATTTCAGTCAGTAACTAGCTATCAACTCATTCATTTAACTGTTATCCTACACTTATGTGTTTTGGCATCGTATAGAACTCTTCTGTCCCTACAGTAACACATCCTAACTGACCTACTCAATGCAGTACTTCTAGCCTACCTACATAACATTGCCAACTACTATCTCTCTACAATATGAACCCCTATCATCATATGAAGGATTAAATATCATTGATATGTTATTTTTGAATGAATAGGCCTATATAATAGCAATAGCACTTAAAACCATATACAGGACAATATGTGTTTAATCTGTAATGGTTATATGCAAGGTTGTGCAGTTCTATTTCAGTGTAAAACTATAGATACCGGTAGTTTAACATTTTACCATTTTTTTTTAGTTCTCAAGAGGCCTTCAAGATTGAGGGAGAACAGTGATAATGAAGAAAGCAACAATGACAGTGATGTGGATTACCATCCCAAAGCAGGAGGCACAGGTAACTTTACAAGTTTAGTAAGATCAATATAATCTTCTACATTTGTAAACATTTTTGTGGGCTTCACTCACGGTGACATCCATGACTTGTCATATACAGTAAGTCACACACACAATAGTCCAGAGATCGAGTCCGGCATTTTTCAGGTGTATATCACGAGTTCTGGATATCATCAGAATTTAATTTAGCATTTTACATTTGAACATGAGTTATTATTTTCTCATTTTTTACACGTAAAACAGTTCATATTTCCTGATAAAATGTCATTATATCTATGTTTTTTTTATTTACACAAATATCTTTCTTTTTAGCTGTCAACGGGTTTACAAGAAAGCGGAAAGTGATGTCTCGTCAACCCAAATTAAATGGCTCTAATAAAAGGGAAAATGACCTGAGGATGAGAGTAACAAACAATGTAATCGTGAACCTGAGTAACGCATTCAACCCGAGCATGCCTTCTACGAGCAAAACTGTGGACAGCATAGTGGTGAAACGTGCCAAGATGATTCATGTGGAGAAAAACAATGATTCAAGTGAAGATGATGAAGAAGATGAGATATTAAATCATAACAGTAAACGACCAAACAACAGTAGGAAAATTCAAGACTCTGAGTCGGAGAATGAGGAAGGAACCGAAAACACCACCGCTAACAGTGCAGTTGGTAGTGACGATGAAAATGTGGAAGATGAAGAAGAAGGCGGTGAAGTGGAGGATGAAGACAGCGAGAGTGAAGAAAGTTCAGATAATGAAAGTGATGGTTTCAAACCAGATGAAGAGGAAGTGGAAGAGGAGAAACCTACGAGGAAGACAGTGAAAGTGCTCTATCCCAAGAGAAGATTATCAAAAGAAACAGACAGTGAAAACTCAAAAGAGAATTGTGTAAATAGTAATTACCAAAATAGGTCGGGTTCCCTCAGAACAAGAACTTCTCGGACCAAAGTGAAAGGAAAGTATCCGCTGCGACAGACAACAAAGAAGAATCTAGCGGAACACAGCTCGGATGAAAGTGATGAAGATTTTCACAAGAAAACACGAAGAACTAGTCAAAGAGTGGCGAATGGCTCTGCTACTTATTTTGAAAATTCAAGTGAAAGTGAAAACTCAGATGAAGTAGTGGTCGATGATAGTGTAAACGAAGATGAAGCCTACTCCCCCCCTCCCTCAAGTAAGTTTAACTGCCGGGGACGAAAACGACGCAGATCTTCGGAATCTACTGAGTGGGGCTCGGGTAAGAGAGTCACAAACAGACTGAGAAACAGTGGTTCTAAAAGATCTCGTGACAGTGACAATGGCCCCAGAACTAGAAATTTGCGAAAACGGGAAAGTGTGAGAAGAAATAGTGACAGTGAATTGACACCTGATTCTAACAATTCAGATAGTGACAATACACCTGCTATCAGTGTTAGCAGCCGAGGAAGAGTTAGGAAATTAACACCTAGAGCCAGAGCGCTACTTAGAGATTGAGGTTTAATTTTCAGGTAGTGTAGGTGATTCATCAACCACTCATTTTGATTAAAAGTATATTTTTTGTAACTACCAAAATTAAAAAATCTATTACGAATGTTTAAATGTCCAAAAGTGTAAAAGTGAATGTATATTATTAGGATTAAATGTTTTTCAAGTTTAAGTTAGCCATAGTATCTTTGTTTTAGCTTGATTTTTTATTTGTGTCTGTAAGTATAATCATGTGAACATTTAAATTAACACTAAGAAAAAATAATCTATTGAATGTAAAAAAACCAAGACATGTTTTTCATGACTTCAGGTGGTAATGAAGAGCATTTTTTCTAGTGATTCTGGTATTGTATACAAGCGTTGATATATGTCATATCCTAAGACATGTTGTAGACAAAATATTGTAACTAAACAACCTTTTTTCAAACTGATCCAAACTGTGACACTTTGTTCATTTTTTTTCTGAAGAAAATTGTAAATGATTGAAATAGAATAGTTTAACTAGTCTTCTTGTAATGTAAGTTTGCGTTGTATTATGTACTATTTTATGTTTAATTGTAAATTTTTAGGCTGTTAAATGAAGCATAAAATGACTACTGTGATCAATTTTTGACTTTGTGTAAATATATTTTTTTAATGTTTGTAAAACAAATTGTATAAACAGTGTACTGTAATTTTTCTTATGAAACTTGTTTTTTTTTCGATTTTATGAACCGACCTTGCTTTGTTGGGATCTCCTGTTTACTTTTGTGGTTTCTCTAATCAGAGATTCTATGTGGTTCTATCTGTAGAAACCGCATAATTTGTTGAACATTTTGTTATGTAATCAAGTTACTAAGCTTTTCCCAAAGAATTTTCTAGACACAGTTTGGTCATAGATGCATGCAAACTTAATGGTTTATCTTTGTTGTCTAAACCTCCAATGGGATTTGAAGGAATTCAAAATCACTTAAAAATAATAATACATTAAATCAACACTATTTCCATGGCTGGATCCAAACGAATTAAAAAAAGTTATTCTGACCTTGTTAGATTTAAGGTCAGTGAGAGTCAAGCAAGGTTTGTAGTAATAGACAATATCATAAAATTAATGAACTATCATAAAAACAGAAATTTATACAATAATGTGTACTCTTTTAGCTATATGTAACATCAAACTTGATTTAAGATCAGCAAAAACCCTACTAAGATTGCTGGTTCCATGAAATAGAAAAGACCTTAGACATAACATATTATCTGAAATTTCCCTAAATTTAAGGATTATAAACCCAACCGATTTTACTTTAAAGCCTTATTATGTTTTATTCTAAGTGTTATGCTACTTTGAATTTATTTTCCCATCCAAACTATTATCAAGGAGATTACATTTAATAATTCAAATATAATGTAAGATCATAATCGAACAAATTTTAGCTAGTAGCAAAAATTATAGCTTGGTAAATCATCCTTTTTTATTGTATTTATAAAAAATAGTTGTAAAAATTCATGGCATGGTGGAAAGAGGATCCAAAAATTGTGAAACCTTTTTTAGGACTTTCCTTGATTAGTTGTGCTTAGTTTTCAGGTTCTAAAAAAGTAAAAGTTAATTTTAATGGTATTTTATAGAAACATTTTAGTCTGGTTTTTAGTTCTTCAAGTATTTTTTTAATATTGAGGGATACAAATGTACATTTGTAGTATTTTTTAGTACAGTTAGTAATTGCTTTTTGGAGAGTTAATTCTGAACTTAATTGTTTATGCTTGAATATTCTAACACTGCCAGATGTACCTAAATTTCCCTTTACAAACGTTTTTACTCTATAACAATTATTTAGTGTTTTAATTTGTGTACTCTAAGAATCTGTGGAATGAAAGTGTTGAGCACTTATATGGGTTGTATTATTTTTTTGCATGGACAAAGATTTAAGTAAAATATCGGAATTGTGTACTATTTTTTATAATTTAAATTTTATGAGAAGATTTGTATTTTAGTTAAACCTGAAGCAATCCTCAATATTCAATGTTGAAACAAGTAGAGATTATGGATATTTTATAGTTTTCATGCAAACACAAAACATTTTTTCTGTTTTATGTTTGTGTTTGATACATTTACAAGACTGAGCACCTTGTACTATTTAACTGTAAAAAAGTTAGTTGTAGTTAATTATCTGTGTACTTCTATTTTGAAATAAAATGTTTTTATTGAAGTTGTCCTTTGCAATCATATGTAATCCAGGAAGTTGATGTTCATTTACCACTTACAAGTTCTGTCCTATAATTTCCTATCTTCCTCTTCTTCTCTCTGCTCTCCATCCTCAATTTCTATCTCACTTATAAAATATATAGAACACCCTCTTGTAATTCTCCTACCTTTTTTTAGGTATCTTCCCTTTTCTGCCTGGTTTCCCAGTATTAACATGGGCAATAAAGTTTACCTGGTCTAAAGGACAGGACATAGTGTTAAGACCAAGGATTTAATTTAAAATTCTCAGCTTTATTAATTTACTTATAATAATCAATTGAATACATGAATGGTATTGAGGAAACAGCAAGATGAAATATTAATATACATAACTATAAAAGTAATACAAGAAAACGTCAAAATGATCATCGTACAGAAATAAAGGAAAACAGAATATACTTTTTTCACAAATGGCAATTTTTTAGGCCATAAATAACTTAAATTGGCAAGTGCTTTGAAAAAGTGTATGCAGTGTCTATTGGATTTTCTTTAAATTTGCTTATTATTTTTGAAAATATAACGATTTTGTGTAAATATGATTTTGTGCCTGTCAATGATTTTGGTTAGTTTTAAAATTTCACTTTTTACATGAAAGGTTTTGTTAATGTAACGGTTATTAGCAATCATAATGCTCAACTTGATGAATCGTTTTGTTTATTGAACATGCTCCAACCTCCACCTTTTTGAAGGTGTAATATTTTTGGAGGCAAATTTTTACCAGTTTGTTTACTATTTCCATCCGTCTCAAAGATGTATAAAAAAATCTGTATGCTTACCGTCAACATTATCAATAGGGACATTTTATATCCAATCCTAAAATATCAAAATTGAATTATAAGCCCTTAAAACTATTTACATGTTCCACTAACACCACACAACTATATATTACTAACACAATAATTCCAAAAGACATGATACAAGATAAAAAGTTAAACTGTTTCAATTAAACCGTCTTTTCATTTTGAAATTTATCGTATTTTTAAAATAAAGTAAACATATTAAGCTTTAAACAAAAACTGTTTATAAGCTAAAAAATCTTAACCAAGGTAGTGCGCCTGACAGCGCTGATGGGGATTATTTTCCACCATGAATAATGGATAAACAAGTGAATATATTTGTCGAACATGATTGGTCATGTCGAACAGTTGCAGTGTTTTGTCCGTGAACAGTAAAACACGTTTACTACTGTCAGGGAATCCAGCACTTGTATAAAAACAAAAATCTTAATAACTGCTGTAACAGATCAAACTATTGTAATACATTTAAACTTCATTATACCTTAATTAATACATATAAGTTCTAACTCAGTCATCATAGCTAGCATTAAAGTGTATCCATTTTATACCAAATTAATTACAAAACCAATGTAAAATTTAAGTAAATTTTCTCTGTGCCTCATTTAACATAAATTAGCCCGGTAATACATTATATCTACTACAGACACTTTAGTTATCTAAACTCAGAGTAAAAGGATATAAGCTGCTGTTTCACTAAAGGTGAACATAACCTGATTATAAAGGATGAGTAAAGTTTAAATTGGGAAAACGGCGGAGAATTCAGCGGGAGAAATTGGCGGGATGTAATTTCCTTTGTGAGGTGGTGATGGCCAGACGTGTTGGGACGTGTTTTCTTCGCCTTTGGGTAACTTTTATTTTGTTGATTTACTTTATTGTTCATTTTAAGCTGTTAAAACCCAATTCCAATAGCTATAACTCGGGATAGTAATTATTTGGGTAGTTTTAATTTGGGATACAATAATTGGGATTGTAAGCATCCCTGAAGTTTACTTCCTTCATTCCTTTATACTTACCACATCTTTGCTTCAAAACAACATTGGAATTGATAATATATTTGCATCTTAGCTAGGTATGGAAGTATTTCATCTCGTAACTTAATAAAATTATTAGATACTTCAAATTTTAAGCTGTGTGCTTATCAAAGAGATGGCGAGGCGGTAATATATATTCTTATCTTTACTGTCTGGTATTACCTTGAATTGCGCCTCAGTCCCACTTTCACTCAGACCTTTACACTTGAAATCCCGTTGGAAATTTCACAGATGACACCTAATCTCAAATGCTTCCCTTTGTATTCATTGGATTAACCCAAGGGGAACTTTGATGTTTGTTTATAATTCACAAACCAAGAAACTAGGGGTGAGCTCGAAGCTTAGATCATTTCAAGGGGGAGAAAACTCTGTATTCGAGCATTTCACTGGAAACCTGGCTAATAGGATTGTCGGATTGTCGTTTAATATTTGATCTGAAATTATGATGTGTTTAATTTTGTTTTTGGGTTGTTTTTTAATGCTATTGTAATTTAATCCAAACGTTTGTCACGGATTTGTAATAGAGGAGACCATAAGTTATTGTTTGATTTCAAAGAGGATTAGATCATTTTTTGGTTAAAATTGTTTTAAAATAAGTTGAAAGCAAGAATTAAACAGTAAACAAACGCCCTATACATTTACCGGATGGATCTACCTTCAAAATTAATTGTCATCAGCTGATCCATAGGAATAATAAATCTATAGGGAGCATGCCAATTCTTTGACAGTAAATTCTGTATGTCTACTTCAAGCTACCATTACTTTTGAATTGATGTATTGCTTATGAAATGTTAATCTGTAAGTATCATAGTATCAAAGTAGTCCATCTTATATTGTCTTTAGTCACAATCTTACAGTTATTTATAAATCATAATTCATAACTTAATGTTATTATTGTAAATGGCTTTGCCTTGGGAAATAAAAATACGAATGAGAATAAGCTAGTTTGTCTACAATAAGATGTTGTAAAAAATTAATAAAAGAGAAAATTAAAAGATTTTGGGCACAAACAGACTAGTGCCTGCAGATCCTGTCTAGGCAAAATAAAAGAAGCAGTCGGATTGCCTACTTGCGCCTGGACATTGCGGAACATGAACAGGAAATATGGACAATGCGAGAGGCATACTACGGTATAGAATGTCACTTTAGAAACTATCAAAATTTGGTTATAAATAAGTTGAAATGTACTAATACAAACCTAAATATTTACAAGTAGATTACTAATATTTTAAAGGTAAGTAACTGATCAACTATATCCTGTTCTAGCAAATTAACCCGAATTTCGGTTGGGGGATGAACACAGAATATAAAATGTAATTTCCTTGAAGATACTTTAAAATAGTGTGCCACGTTACTAGTCAAGAAAATAGGTATTTACCGGACGAGTATGGTGTGCCATGTTTAAGACAAAATACGTAACCATTACACTTTTCAATTTATCAGTCTTGGTGACAAGAATTTTTAGGGTTTTCATTTAATTATCTAATATCACCAATATTATACAAGTGTGTGGGCCCTTAGCAACAAGTCATACATGTTTGCCAACTCTCGTCAAAACTGTAATCAGTAATTTGCTAGAGCAATCTAAACTCAAATGGTAAACTCAAATGTTTATTTAATCAAAGTGCAAAAGGTATAGTTTTAGGTTTTAGACTACGAAATGAGATGCCTGAACAAAGCTCTCTTTCACAATATCAGCTCAAACTGATATGAAGCCTACCAACAAAGTCTCCGTGGGCGTTCTGCCGGATATTATACATGTAGCCTTACCTCCACCTTGCAATATGCGCATGAAACCCTGATATTCTACAGCCTGCTGAGTATTATACATTGTGTAGATACTAGAGAGTTTGGACAAAAAACGAGGAAAGAGATTTTTCTCAATTTTGATTAAAAGTAGTAGATTCCATAACTTTGAGATAGTACTTGTTGATATTTTAGATTTTTCATGGTGTTTTATAGTGAGTTAGATACAGTAATAGTTTATTTATGTTTAAAACTAATTTACGTCCTACCGATCACCAAGACCTTATGAAATTGTACTATGTTAGCCTCGGCACGCGAGCTTTCAATGTTTTTGAACTTTCAAGTATGTTAAACATTTTGTTACAAATATTTATTTGTTTCCATGCTGAGAAAGAATTACTGTAGGTACTGTTTATATTTATTTTGTTTAACAGAAGACTAAATTAGCATAGATCTTTTATAAATATCAATTGTTATCTTTATGGAACAGGCTGAACTTGTAAACATCAGCGCACTCAAACGCTTATTAAAATACCCCCGCCGCAGCAAACCTGCAGACTAAGAGAATTTCATCATGTCTGATTACATTTTTACTCAAATATTTCCATAAATTAGACATATTTATTCCCGATTTAAATAACATGAGATTTAATGAGTGCTTAGGTTTGCTGCTACGGGGAAGTTAAAAAGTGTTTTTTGACATATGAATTTTAACGGATCGTGTTTTTTACCTCTGGGGACCTCAAAAGGAAAAATAAATCGGTCTGGGTCCAGGTCTTACCACGAGTACTACGGTAATAGCTTATTCCCTATATGGGAAATTCGCTCAAATTAATAAACACATTATTTAAATTTTACGATAATGAGAAGTGTATGTAGTCCATTCAACGTAAATGACAGAAGTTTCTTGCTATCAAAACTATGTTTAACCATAGATAAAACATACTCCCCAAATCAAATAATAAAGTAACAAAACGACACATGAACAGAATTTTCAACAGTGCTGTTTATCGATTCAAAACGCTTAGTAACAATACAATGTACAGTCTGATTTATGATAGTAGAACAGGCACGTACAGTCTGTACAACGTGCTATTGCTACCCCCAAGGGAGCTGTAACAGGGGAGTATCTCTTGTTTATAGCGTTTATTTGTTACGGCGAAAGCAATTTCGCATGATTGTAATAATCGTTTCGAAACAATTTTGAAAATATTAATTTTATTTACATTTGAAATTGCCATTTAATGTAAAGAAGTAGAACGTTTAGGTAAACGGGTGTTTATAAATGATTAAGTTGACGAATTTGCGTTAAAATTGAAGATAACTGATCTAGATGGGGAGTAAGGAACCAGATGGATTTGTCATTTCTCTATTAATCGATGAATCGATGATCAAAGTCTTTTACTCAGCCAGATTAACAAATATTTTGCAATCTTAACTAATAAAACTACATTTATTTTGAAATTAAATTAAGTACTAACTACTAAATATAATGATAATGCAGCAAAGCTGTATGAGTACCCTTGGTTTAAATATTTAATAATGCTCGCTTTTAAATATGCAGGTCGCTGGTTAGATTCCAAGCGAGATTGTCACCAGACCCGATGCTATGTTGTCTTTGGAGTATTAATTAATGATGTTTTATAACGACAGGTCAACGTTATATAGGAAAAGGACCAGAGTTTAGACCGTTCCCTTATAAAACGTTATATTGTCACTTGAAAATAAAACATCAACTTTAGTAAAAGACAAATCATAGGGTCTGGCATACTTTTACAGAAAACTTAAAACATTGCTACAAACACAAAACACATAGTAAAACGAGATGTGGTTAAAAATAGACTGTTCTGTCTAAAAATATTTATCTTCAGTGCTTCCATGAGGACATGGTAAATCATTAACGGGTCGGGTTTAATAACGTGATTTAAATAAATTATGTGATTGCACTATTGTTCGTTATCACAGAATCCGAAAACTATTATTATTAAAAGTCAATTAAATCAAGTTAACATTTTCCGATGGTTTTTTCTTGATAACTCTTTTATTAGTTGAATAAATAATATTTTGAAATTAGCTACCGTTGTGAAAAAAATGATTAATTAATGCTGATAACAGAACAAAATATCGTAAACAGTTAGTTTCAAGATAGGTAAGCCGCTTACCTTTTCCCAAATCTGAAAATTGTTTCTTCAAACCCCTCCAGAAGTAAAACAATCTCAGAGCGGAAGTGAGGTTAACAAGGCGAAGAGTCTTGTTTAAGTGGTACTTCCGGTGTAGCAAAGTAGTGGAGTGAGGTTGGTGAAATACTGGAGACTGCAGCGAGGAAATGGAATTCTGGGTAATACATCGTCCCTGTTAACAAATTTAAACTAATGTATGTAAGTACTGTATATGAAATCGTATTACTATCACTACAGACAAAACCCCCTCTGTTTAGATTTAAACCAGAATGTTGCCTTTTAGACCGTACTCAGCTACAAGATATAATTGAATACAAATCTAACCTATAATTTTAAGATACAAATGCAACATTTTCTTGAAACTGTCTTGTGAGTAGACATTTTATTTACAGTAGTTTTAGTTTAACGGAAAAGATCGATGGTCAAATCCAAAGGGTTACTTCTTGCAGGTGTGATGAACTATATTTCTCATCATACTGTACCCATGTGCATTAAGACCATGTTGTGCATTAAGATAAATAGCACACAAAACGTCAATTTCGTTCATAGTTCTCCTTTTCAAATTACCTTCCAAAACAGGGTTCTTCTCGTTTTGCTATCATATTTGTACGAACAGCTGTTATTGATGCACATTTCAATTAGTTTGAATTTATATATTACTAGCTGTACCCGCGGGCTTTGCCCCGTTTAACTTCATAAGTATTCGCATGGCTCAATCACGTCCTGGTTGAAGTTCGTTCGCTACGCTAACTCGCCTCTAGGTTGAAGTTCGTTCGCTACGCTCACTCACCTTTTGGTTGCAAATTAGGTGTTGTCATAAATAAAAAAATAAAAAAAATAATAATGCTGCACCCTGTTGGTAATCCTTGTAACTTTAATGCCATTGAAAATCATAGAACAGAACCAACATGTTTAATTGAAACAGCTGTTAAGATTCTTTAATTCCTTTTAAATATGAACAATCACAAGGTTAACATGGGAAACTCCAGAGCCACTGGGGCGGAGCCCGAAAGCCTGGTCAGAATAAAAAATAACTTAGTTTTCCTATTTAATGCCCAAAGAATCGGTGTACCGAATTTCAGCCTCCTAGGTAAATGGGAAGTAAGAGAATTAGTGATGAGTGAGTGAGTGAGTCAGTCAGTGAGGGCTTTGCCTTTTATATATATATAGATTAGTAGTCCCACAAGGCATGTATTGAAAACAGCTGTTTTTGTTGCAGTATGACGTAATAGTACTCGAGTTGCGTGCACTACTTTACCTACGACATTTTTTGATTACTAATTAATTACTAACAAACACTACTCATAACTAACTTCTAAGAGTGGTTATGTTTTCGTTTGTAACCTCAAAGCCACTGACAGTGATACAACTTATCCAAACACTAATTGCACCACTCATCAACAATTAAATTGGTCTAAACAGCTACAATTTAACTTCTTCTCTCTCAATCATTGAACCTCATTGGTCCATTACCCGTGTCGTTATGAAAAACTTTGCTGTTATGAAAGTAAACATGCTGTTATGAGAAACTTTCCAATTCTAAGAACTGAACTGAAACGGCTACTTTAAAAACGATCGTAGGTAAAACAAGCTAAAAAACATTTGACCATCTAGCTATCAAAACTAATGTTTGCAATTACATCCCCTGTTTACCTTGTGCATTATAATGTACTGTATGTATTTTACATCATGTTGAAATAATTTCTTTATAATTTAATTGTAAAAATTTATTTCGTTATCATAGGGTTTATTTGTCATTAAGACTCGAATACACATTTTTCATGTTTCCTGCGTCACTGACATGTTTTCCACCTCCACTGTATGTAGCTCGACACATGTGGCTAATTATTTGGTCGTTAGCTGACGCTGAAACTTTGCTGTCGTCAATGTCGATCACAATGCTTTGTTAACAATGTTTGAACTAGAATTAAAGCTTAACTAACTTTTTCGTTGGGTTGGAACCGTTATTTACTAAAGTAACATTGTCTTTTTGATTTCAAAACAGTACACAGGTGGAACATTTTATACTAAAAAGCCTTCAATAAATTTACTATGTCTTGTAAAATTAACAGAATTTGTATTGTATTGGATTGTACAACGTAAGCCTATCTATCTTTGATGGCTGGTAGAAAAAGCCATTCAATACATAATGCAACGGATCTATCTGAAATTGAATGAAAAGGCCTTGTTTAAAAAAGAACGCTAAACAATTTTTAATAAACATAACATTTTTATTTTTCCAAGTAGAGGAGTTTATTATGAAAAAAACACTAAATTTACATCTGGTCTGTTCCATTTCGATTGTGTACTCGGGGTAGGTCATCAAGGCTTGGATTTGGCCGCGGATTTTCAAAGATTACGTCCAAAGAATAAGTCGTGGTCGCCCTTTCACTATCTCCCTTTTTGTCTTGGGGATTTAAGTTGTTATCTTGAACATTTTTTGGATCATCGATTGACATATTCTCATTGTTTTCAGTTGGCCTAGCTGTGCCTGGAAAGCTTACCTTTGAAGGTGGCGCATTTGTATCAGGCATATCAAGGAAGACTTTGCACGATCCCTTCTCACCGATTCTAAAGTCAGCAATTTCAGCTGTGGCATCTTGATTTGAAAATCCAGCTTTTTCTTTCGCATATCCTAATGAGATGTCTTGCAACTCGTCCAATCTGTTTTTAATCTTGTAATTTTCCAAATCCAAAACCAGCTGCACATTGACAGTTTGGTTCCACCACCTGTACCAAGCGAAGAACTCGCTTTTCACTCTCCTGTATCCATCAATACACAGACTTTTGATCGAAATCGACGTCAAGAGAGTTAAAAAGATACACACCGCGATCCACTTCGTTTCGCTGAGATCACTTTTATTCTTGACAAGAGGTTCGTTCTCCGTAAAAGGGTCATGGCTGAAAGCCACTGGAAAATTAGAAATCCATAAAAACCACATCCAACTGAGAAGGATGGCGTTTGTGGTGGACAATAAGACCCAAAATACGCTTCTATAGAGCGATCCGCGTTGTTGGCTAACCCAAACTCTGATGGACTTCAGCAAAGAATATCTTCTGACTTGGATGACTTCAAATCTGTAGGAGCAGAGTTCACAGAAGTTGAGTGAGGAGAAGTTCAACCATTGTTCTAGACATCTGATGTGGACGCAGCCCATTGTACCTGGAGATCAAAATATACCGTTACACCTGGTAATTAACTAGTTACAGCATAATCCAGGCGACAGAAAATTGTAACAATAGTGTATGATTAAAGGTCAATTCACACATATCAGTCCCGGCACAGTTCCGTCACAGACCAGTCACAGTCCAGTCTCAGTTGCAACCGCAATTTACCAGTCAAACTGTCAGTCATATGGTTTCAGTCAGTATTGCTTTACTTTATTTACAGTGATGTTACTGTTACAGTCAACCATTTTTAATTAAAACACAATAATGTATCAAATTTTCACTGTCCATCTTGTTGATTGTTACAAACGGAACCTAAAATATAAACACGATCATTTAAATAAAAAAACACAATGTCCTAACCCCAAACACGTCCTTAAATTGACTGACGGACACCGGCAGAGCTACTGACGGACCTGCATTGGATGAGTGTAGATAGCGCTATAGGAAATCCATTTGTTGGCTGTGACGTGACTGATTTGACTGTGCTCTGACGTGCCGGATCTGATACGTTCTAATCGACCTTTTGGCTAGTATTTATGAGTAAATGATATTATTATATATTTTCACTATTAAGTTTACAGTACATTACAATAATATCGTTGGAAATAAGACTGGTCACTTTCACAAGTTGTTTGGTCAGTGAAAAATTACTTAGTGTTAAAAAATAAACATAAAAGCAGTCTAGCTCAGCTATTAAAAATAAAATTGCTCTCTGTGATGTTGTTTATCAAAGGGGGCCCTAGCGTACCCTAAAATGAGTGACTGTTCTATATTCCCAACTCTAACCTTTGCAGAGACACGGTGACAGGATGAGGTCCCTGGTGGTTCTGCTATGACAGATCCTACATTCCACTGCTGCTTGGTCTGACTCGTTTGAAAACATCCTCGAGGTAGCAATTCTCTCTTAACAGATCACTAACAATAATTTTAACATATAAATTTTAACTGTACAAACATACTTAACCGTATTAAAATCACAATGCAAAGTTAGGTTATAAATAAAGGTACTACACGTAATCTATTTACAAAAAGTTTCTCAGTAAGTAAATAATGTCCATATGTTTTTAGAAATATTACAGTTGATAAGCTCAGGGAATATTATAAGCAAGCTTAACACGTAATGTTTAAACTTTAACCATAGATAAAACCATAAAACACACTCCAACATCTAGAAAGATATCTGTTTCAAAATATATTTATTTTAAAATATTAGCAGATTTAAAATTAATGGCGTGTAACCTTAAATTCTTAGATAAATCATCATAACATTCTACTATCACCATAGTCTCCTTGAATACAATGTTGCGGCGGGAAAAAAGTGGCCTAGCTTATCCCGGGGAACCGAAACAGCTGTTAGACAAAATTTATAATGGATCGTCTGCGCAATGATTATGTTTATACAGGATGTCCCATAATGGGCCCCTGGTTAATTTTTTTAACGACTGCATTTATTCAAACGAGCCTCCATGCACGTTACTAGGGTAATGTAAAGTACTTTTTGGGGACATTTTGAAATTCAACCCCACCCCCAAATAGGGGTTGTAGGGGGTGACTTATTTGTTTAAAATGCAACCCCTATCAAGTAGCACATCATTTTGAAGAACATCCGTTAAAAAGAATATCGGTGAAAACTAGAGGTCCCTATCTCAACCCTTATGGTATTCCTCACAACACAGGAATATCAAATACGCTATTGAGAAGGCCAGGTAAATATTAAAGTAATTTATTAAATCAATCACATCCTTTTTGCTCCATCAAGCAATACTGTTGGACACAAAGGATAATAAACAACAATTTAGGCTAAACCGATATAAATTTTATATCTTTTAGAATTTCCCAAACCTAGGGAACTTGTAGGGGACAAACAAAGTACGTTACATGTCTTAATTTTAAATGGAATGGAAACAAACTTAAAGTGTTGTCGAGGAATTCGACCCAAAGCTGAAAAGTGTAGTCACGAAATATTACAGTATTCACAGATTCTTCATAATAAAATCGTTGTTCCTATTCCCGGTCCGATGGGAAATCCAAACGATCAACTGTTTTTCATCCGGTTCGTGTTCGCGCGATGATTAAGATTAATGGGTGAGGGGAAGCTGTGCAAAAAGCTCACGAAAGTACAAATTTTTAACTTTATCGCTTTTTATGCAGGGGGGGGGGGTCGGGGGGGATTGTAAACTTAACACCTTAAGTAAACCTCCCATGCAAGAAATACACTGTTTTATGACATTCAAAAGCATTAATAAACATATTTCGATTACATGTGGTATATTTTACTAGTAAATAACACAGGCACACTTAAAGCAAATCCGAACATAAGTATTAAGAAAACAATCAAGGAATAAATTAATATTAACAATCGAAACCACGGTCGAAACACACCCTATTAACCAAGACAAATTGCTTGATAACCCGACTTGTAAAACGACTATTGTAAAATGATAATAAAAACTAAACTAATTACACACAGAGCGTATAATATGCGTGAGACTAATTTTATAATGTAAAATACAACACTAAACACTACCAAAGACTTTTCATTCAATTTTTTGAACATATCTCCAACGTTGCATTGTATCAGTACAAAGCTAATTAACCAAACCCGCTGGCTCAATTCGCTGCACGAAGTAGTTGTATGTTACCAACAGTATGTATGACTAACGAGCCTAGACTGATAACAAGCCTAATGATCTGGTGCTTGAGCTTCCGCTGTACAAACTCTACATGACACTAATTGACAACGCTGCGTTGTAGAGGTACAGAGCTAATTAACCAAACCCGCTGGCTCAATTCGCTGCAAGAAGTAGTCGTATGTTACCAACAGTAAGTATGACTAACGAACCTAGACTGATAACAAGCCTAATGATCTGCTGCTTGAGCTTCCGCTGTACAACTCTACATGACACTAATTGACAAAGCTGCGACTTGTAGCATATCAACTAACTAGTCTGTAGCAACAGCTTGAATTAGCTTAAATAAACCCCTGCAAACTAATTATAAGTTTCATTGTTTGTAAGATAGTTAAATGAAAAGTGGTAAACAAATTGTATACATTAGATTAAGAACATTTTGTGCTTACTGTTTCTTAAGTAATCAGTCAAATATCTAGGAAAAACTATGATAAATTAGTAGGCTTTTGCTTAATGCTTTTTGTAATTACAAATAGAAATGCTCCAAATTATCATTACACGAACTTGAGAATTTAAACTAATCATTTAGGGTTATTTAGGAAAAATTATTATGATTTGATTATTTTGGCGTCTCAAGACTGAGTGAAACTGAAATCTTTTAATAATTGTATTGCTCGTATATTTGTCAAAACTTCTGTGAACAATGTAGTATCACATTCAACCAGAAATAAAAAGTAAAATTCAAACAAATCTGATAAGCAACCTCACGTTTCGTTTAGGCCATATGATGGCCATATTATAATTTTTAGGCCATGTCAAAATTTCTGAGGATTTTATTGAAAACATACTCCAACCATATTGGACGTTACAAAGTATACAACGCTAAACTTGAATCCGATACCACTATCAAATAGAATATGGTAATCACAACTCTTTAAGATAATCGATAAATACTGATTTGTGAGGTGCAGATAATACGTACACAATTACTATGGACGCTCAATCGTTTAGGATTGTTAGAACGAAGTGTGTTTGTAAATTTATAAATTTTGGGTTTTCATTTGTTCCTATCTGTATTTCAATTTCAATTACAATTGCTGAACTCATCTCACGAAGGTAACGATCCTCGCAGCTTCTCTACATTAGTGTCTGACGAGTCGAGCCCTTTGTACTGGCCTCCTGATGTACATATTTACATTACAAAGACTAACTTCCAGTCTGGTAATGAATCTAGAGGTGATTATCACCAAACATATTACTACATCTGGCTAAAAAATCCCATATTAAATTCCTGCAAAACATAATGTGGTTTTATAAATAAATTAGAAAATTTTTTAACATACCCCATTAGAAAAATGCCCATCTCCATCCGTTTGCATATGTTACTCCCAGCCATACACAGGTTTAGTTATGGTGAATTATATTGATGTAAATACCAAACAGACTTCTATAAGAGGAACTTGGATTGCAGTATTCAGATATTAATTATCAATTGAAGATCTACCCAACAGTGTCATCAAGTCTCTTGTGTTGTCAAGTTTCCTCCCCTCATCTCCCCCGGGGATAGTTGATGTTTACCCTCAGTTTATCAGAATCCCCAATATAATTTTGACTCTTGGGATACCCCCTATGCTATAGCTAGAAGCCAATCTTAGGCCTAAAACAATTTTCGACGTACTGTCCTTTTTAGGTGGTGTGTGAATATCAAAGAATGTAAATAAGACAATAAGAGTAATTTATACTGTGTACTATAGTCACAAAACCTTTCGCATTATAACCTCAAAATAATAATCACTGGAGTTATCAATTTTTCCCTATTACAAAATGTGTCTGGAGTCCATGAAAATTTACGGTGAAAAATGTTTGAAAATGAAAAACATAGAGCTATTTTTTCCTCACTGAGTGTGTTCACAAAAAAAGATAAATAAAAATGTCGATTTTTATGTTCAGAAGTTGTGGGTTTCATTTTTGCGAAATTCCCTATGCCCTATACTATTATTGGGAACTATTACCGTGGTACGGTAAGATCTAGACCCGAAACTGATTAGATTTTTCGATTTGCTATCCACAAAGACCAAAAACATGTAAGTTGAACATTTTTACAAATTTATTTATATCTCCGTGAACGTTATTACTCGAGTAATTTTGGTCAGTTTTGGATTAAATTTGGCATTTACACAGCTATACACAAGTCTGATTAATTATTTATCTATTTCAAAATACCTGTAGGTACCCAAATAGTTGACTCCTTCATACAAAATTGTTTTGTTTGTCTTTGTATTTCGACAGTAATGTTTATCATTGTGTTCTCTAATTAACATTCCCTGAAAACTATATAAATAAATAAATAAAAATGCCTTTTATTAGCAAGCGCTCCTCAGTACAAACTGTTTTACAGGATGACTCTTGTCAAGTAACTAATCCTAACTTAAAACTAAAGACAAAACAAAAATACTGATCCCCCTATTTACAAGATTTTGGACTGATATAAAAGATATGGACTGATTAGATTCAAAAATGCTATCTAAAATATTGAATGAATTCTAAACTTCTGTTCACTATTTTCAATTAAAGGTTTTGATGGTTTAAATAAAAAATAATGTAGCCTAATAAAACTATTTTCAAATACTACTTGAGTCAATGGCTATAAACTTATTTAATTAAAAGGTGTACACTATTTTTCTCAATACAATTTTTGATTTTATTTAGTCACTTGTATCCGCTTTGCGACTATTATTTGATAAACATCGATATTTCAAATAATTACTTAATTTATTCAGAACGCATATTTTTTTAGATAAAAATTAACATTTTGAAACGTATTACGTTATATTCATTTTAAGTTGGAGTGAAAGTGAAAATAAATAAACTTTAGTGATCTATATTCAAATTCCATTCAAATTTGTAATACTCTCTAAAGAATACTATTTCAAAGGAACCCAAAGTTAAAGAATCTAAACTGACTCATCAAGCCCTCTTTAGTCCTGAATCGTCCAAACTTTAGGAAAGTTTTCAAATTTGTTTTTAGCCACCTTTATCAAGGATCGAACTATTTGCTTTAACCCTCAGAACTGCTGTCAGTCTATAAAAATCTAACAGAAATCTTTAGCTACTGTACTAACTTTAGCAGTCATTTATAACTTTATAGCTTTCAATCGTCCACAGTGACCAAACATTTTGCTTGGGAAACCTGTAACAGTGTTACTCTCGGAAAGACCACAGTATTGAGTGCAGAACCATCAAATAATGCATCTATCAACATGAGCTTCTTCATTATTGATTGGCAGGAATTTAACACATGCCTATTATGGAAATGTCTCCCATCCTGATAAACCCATAAAACTTTTCTTCCCTTAATATGAAAATAGGATATATTCTAAATAAGTCTTTATCCAATTAGAACAAAACATTCGTTAAAATAAAAAAGAAACAGTACAATTAATAGGACGTTTTCATAACTTTATTTTAAATATATATAAGGAATCCCTGATACCATTAGGCTGGTCTGATAACAAAAAGTTCGGTCCTGTACTTTTCTCCCAGAGGCAAACAGTGTTAGAATTTATAAAGTGAAGTTTTACAACATTAAACTATAAATATCATACAGAATTTAAAAGGTGATTCTAGTTTATGGAACTCTCATTATCTATTCAGGCCGCAGTTACCTTTGCCAACTCGATTCTGCTTTTTATGAAAAGGATCGTAAAATAGAGATTTGAATAAAATACCAATATTCAATTAAACCTACTCACTGAAAAGGCTCTTTGCAGGGTTAGAAATAAATTCTAAATTATATTATACTTACAACATAGAAAAATACTGGCATTGATTTAGACATTTGATTTAAATTAGACTTTTGAACTATACAGTTGTTATTTGTCATAAGTTGTTATTTGTCCATCAAAAACAGCCGCTTTTAATGCATGCGTTGCGGGGCTAAAGTAGCATTATTACTCCCTAGTGAGAAAAATCAGCTGTTGTCAACTCAGTTTTAAATATCGATTGTAAACAATTATACGTATCGAAATTATGAATCGATTGCTTAATAGATTGTAGTTAATTGTTACCTTATTGTAAAATAGTTTGACATATAAATAGTATAATGTACACTAACACAAGCGTAATAGACGAAACGATTGAATCAATTACTTAACAGCTGATAGTTTCCATTAGCAAATTAAATTGGAAACACGTTAAAAGTAGTTTTGCGAGGTTGTCAAGTGAAAACTATTTTAGTTTTGTAACATAGTTTATTAAAATTCAAATAATGGTGCAATATGACGAAAAATATAGTTCATCACTCGGGCGAAAAGTGTCTTTTCAACCCTCGCTCATTTTCCGTCATTGGCTTCGCCTCGATAGTAAAACTTGAGCTCTGGTCGAAAAGAGTCACTTTAGGCACTAGTGATAAAATATACTATTTCACTTAAACCAGATGATAATTATACATGATAAATTATTTAAAACCCAATAATTATACAGCTGGTCCAGTTTAAAACATTTAAAAATCCAGTCTTTCTAAGAATAGAATTATCACTGGATGACCCCCACATACACTCATCTGCGCAGCTTCATTTGTACTTTTCAATACATGTTTATACTCCTAAACGTAAAACACTTCTTGTGTTACATAGTAAAAAGATTATTCCACCAATGTACTAATGGATTCTCTAGAAACAGGAAGGAAGTCTCTCTGCAACGCTCGCCGCAGAATATGGAAGAGATACACTCTCTGTTTATTTATTTTTATTTTCAACAGCATCATAAGGTTCGGAACGAAAGTTTCCTCCCCGTCATACTCATTAAGAAATGTGTTTGAAGTATTATTGATGTATCAATGCAGTAAATTGACTTAGATTATGAAATTAAATTAATCTAGGAACTGTGACAAATTGCGTTCCAACGGAGTAATACGTTTTACGGCGTTTTATCTGTAGATATTATGTATTATATATTTACTTTTTCGCCAATAAAGTTAAGTTCAACCTTTAAAGATACACTACGCTACCTTAAAGTATACTATCTAGTCCCATAAAGCTAGGGTGATTTCCTTTTCTTTGTTTAGTTGTGCCATCGATATGGTAATGGTGTGAAACTAGTGATTTCTTTATAACAGACTAGTTATTCATATAATATTATACAACAATTAGTTTAATATAAACTGTTATTCATCAACTAACATTCTACAAATTGCAATCAAAAGTTAGCTCTATTTTGGTATCCGCTCGTAGTACTCGTCATTGGTTACTGTATTGCAGAATAAATGAAGTGTGCACTTTAAATTCTAAAAACTGTAATGATTTTCAATCGTTTACCAATACATAAAAACATATCTGGATTCCGGATTATCAAAAGCCAAATCACCTGTTTGTAACATATCCAAGGTAAAAAGTTGATCAGTTTCATTTCCCCGGGGACAGAAGTAATTGAATTACTTTTTCATCAGATGGATCCTGTACCAATTACTTTTACACCCATAGAGCTGTTTATTTTCCCAATTTCTGTACTTGTCAAACATTTACTGCTATTTATTCCCAATGTTTTCTATATTCAATAATTACTCCATTAATTAAGGAGTGTAATTTGACCAAGTAATTGACTCGTAATTAGAATTCTTCGTATTTACCTTCTTTAATCAACTATATAATATCACACGTATACATTTTTTAAATTCTTTATACTCTGTAAAGTCTCTTAGCTCATTGCGTGTTACAACCCTCTCTCTGATATTGACAACCGATTTGTCTTCAACCTTTGCATCGTTAAGTGTTAATTGACTGCTATTTTTAACGTAAAAGTGTTAAAGAACTTTTCCAGCATCTTTTTAATATTCCAAAATCGTTCACTGTTATTGTTATTTTATTTGATTAGTTTTTAAACTAAGGTTTAAATAGGTGGTACCGTTTGTATTTTTACTAAAGGAGACTATTTTATTTTTATAAATTTAATAGAATTTGTAGAATTTTGAAATCAAATTGAAAATAGGCACCGTTTGTGTTTCTACTAACAAAAAATATTTTTTTTTTATAACTTTAATGGTATTTGTATAATTTTGAAAAAAAAAATTGAAAATAGTAACGGAAAATATTTTAATTTTATAACTGTAATGGTAGTCTATTTGTATAGTTTCAAAATAAAAATTGAAAAATAATTTAGATGTAGAAAGGCACAACCATGTATAATATTAAGTTTAAAAACAGGTCATCTATGGATAGTCTGAAACAAATACTATGGTAAATAAGCGCTAGTAAACTATTTAGAAAATAAGCCATTGTAATAACTTCTATTCTTGATTCAAAATCATCGAGAGAGGTTAAATTATCTTTTGATTTATTAATTCATAACACCGAAGTTGGTTTATTAAGAAGTTGGCTGGACACAGAATATATCAATGGTAAACACTAAGAATAAAATAATTTTTATTAACTATAGTAGTGCTTTGATACTCACAAATGAGTCCGTGATATTTCTATTTGTAACCATTTATACTTTACCGATAGCTTAAGGCATCAGTATTTGCTCTTCAGAGTTGGTTAAATGTAATGATTTGGGGGCTTGGTAAAATGCATTAAATTATAAACTTAGTTTAATAACTTAATTAACTTAGTTTACTAGTTTGTAAAGATAAATCAAGTTACACAACATTCTTTAGCTGTAATTTCTTACCCTGACGGATTTTTAGCCAGAAAATTCTAAAACTCCAGGATAAGAGAATAAATTTGGAAAAGTAAAGGATTAAAACTCGACGGGGCTCAAAAATAGTATAATTTGACATCAAAAGGCAATGCATTGTGATGTGAAAATGACCGAAATACGGTTCCTGCTTACTCTTTTACACGTTTAATGTTAACGGACTAATACAGAAATACGGTTGGTGATAAAGTCTTGAACTATGGCATACTGTTTCGTTTACCGATCATTTATGTTTTAAATGAGAATGTATTAAAAATGTTTTCTATTAGTGTGAAATTATAAAGGTTTGTAGGTACAAGCAGAAATTAAATACTTAATTAACGTAAACTACATCATATTTTTACTGTCACAGTAAAAAAAATCCTTAACTGTCTTATTTCCTAAGTACATGATCAAAAGTCTTAGTGGTTTCTTCTGTAGCAAAAATTGTAAAAGCAGAACTGACCTTCATAGATATTTATTTTTCCTTAAACAATATGTAGAGACTATTTTCCACCCTAAATTGTAGTTGATTGGTGACCATTGCTTGGTTGGACGCTATCTCCACCATATATAATTGAGTAGTGCCGTAACATGATTCAGTGAACCAAAGTACATAAATACATGCAGTTATACAAATACTGTGTTATACTACCAAACCTATGTGGTATTCTAAGTCGATTAGGTAAGCTAATGCAAATAATCCAGGAGTTTTTATTTGCAGGAACATTTTAATTTGACAACACTCAACATATTTAAAGTAGTTTCCAGCTCATGTTTGGCAGTAGAATGTACCTAATACAATGTTTATAACTTATTATACCGCTCAATTGTGTGTCGGTGTTCCGATTTTAATATATTTATCTTGTCTTGGTTATTTATAACAATACGATAAAGCTGATGCAGAAAAGAGTTAATTTTAGTTTCATGAATAACTGGACGTATGATCTAACTAATAATGGTTTAAGTAACCTAAGTCTGTCAAAACAATAAGTTGTACACTGACTAAATTTAATTTCAAGTGAAGGAAAATTAACCTTACCTCAAGTATTATCAAAATCTATAATACAGAGTACGAACTCCATGAGAAACCTTATTTTGTTTTCTAGATAGACGATCTTTGCCACGAATGCTTC
This sequence comes from Macrosteles quadrilineatus, assembly GCF_028750875.1. NCBI lineage: Eukaryota > Metazoa > Arthropoda > Insecta > Hemiptera > Cicadellidae > Macrosteles > Macrosteles quadrilineatus. The sequence goes on from NW_026542597.1 coordinate 14,436,468, forward strand.
CAAACTTCAGATCTCATTGATCTTAAACGTTCCGTTAAGCTTTCCTCCCTTTGCACATTATAAAAACATTAACAGTGTTTTCACACCGTTGCTGAGTCTGACATCATCGTTAAACCTATATTCTTAAGTTTGATAGTTTTTCTACGATGTAAAAATTCCATAAATAACGCTTAGTTCGAGAATCTTAAATATTTTATTTATTTGTAATCATTTCTTGAATATATTTCAAGTTTATATCGCTTCAAGTCCACTTGGCTGGGTTCCAATCCTCATTTCCGTTCACTACCGGAAATGGACGAAGTAATCCTATCTGGATTGGATCTGGGGATTTATACTCCTGCCTCATTTCCCCAGAAATGTTTATATATTTCTTTCAACTACTTCACCCTGAATAGGATACTGTACTTTCCCCAGCTATCCTATACACAGACTAGAATTAGTGTATGGAAATAAAACAATTTACACTATGCAGTAAATACGCATACACTACTATATGTACTATGCAGTACATTCATGTCATTGTCCAATATAATAACATCGAAAGCTTTAAAATAGTATATTACGTTACTAGTCCTGAAAATAGATGTTTACCGGACGTGTGTGTTCGTTCCCGTGCTGGACGAAGTATAGAGCGGGATTACCATACGAGTCCGGTAAACACATTTTAGACGAGTGACGTAATATTTTACGCCATACTACTCTAAGTTAACTTAACAATAAAAAATCCTTATATATACCCACTGACTAAAGAAATAAAATCACTACTCATAACTCTAAGAGAGTGTATGTTTTTGTTTATAACCACTCATTGTCAAATATAATCAGCTGGTTGGTGTCCGGTAAAAACTCATAACAGTACAGTAGGTAGTACGTAATGAAACCCCATTTGATTAAGCTGGCGGCAAACAGCTGTTTTCTGGACTAAATCCTTGCGCGGGAAGTTCGTGAAAATTGTGTAGTGTGGCGTAATAGTATATTACGTTACTAGTCCTGAAAATAAGTGTTTACCGGACGAGTGTGGTTGTTTCCGTGCGAGACGAAGTCGAGTACGGGATTACCATACGAGTCCGGTACACACATTTTGGACGAGTTACGTACGATAGTTTACGCCATACTCTACGGCAAACAGCTGTTTTCTGGACTAAATCCTTGCGTGGGAAGTTCGTCAAAATAGTGTAGTGTGGCGTAAACATTTTTACGATTTCAAGGTATATATTTTGGCACAATTAAAACAATAATAATTTTAAGATAATGCCACACATATTTCTAAATTCTTTGGGATCCTGGCGATAAAGAGATAATAAAAAAGAGTCACGTAAAATTGTACATGTGAGAAAAGTGGATGGATAAAATAGGTATTTATATTTTATTTTTATCTTCCACTAGAATCTACAAATATAATAGCCACAATTTAAAACAAGTGTTTACATCCATCAGCGTGTGTGGTATTTAACCTGCATACCATGTTAGCGTAAGACCATGTTTGTGCTAGAATTAAAACTATTATTAAAAATTATTATTTAATTAAATTATTAAATTAAATTAAATTAAATTAATTATTTAAACTATTATTACTATTAAAACTGTTGTGCTAGAATTGTTTGTGCTATTTCAATTAAAACAGTATTAAAAGAATTAAAAAATTAAACACTGGGAAGTCTTTTTATTCTAACATACATATTGCATTTCTTGAGTTATGTGAGCCATAATTTTACAGGAAATATGCACTACCAAAGCTCATACTATAACTACATAACATGACATGTGTGGGATTTCTTGCGTAGTAAGAATTAAAGAGGTAGAACGTTTTATATATTTTATTTAAGAAAAACTTAGTTTAGTCGAAGATCGAGAAACATGGGAGAGGACCGACCCAGGAGCCATGCCTTTTAGGATAAATCAATTTGCCCAAGGACAATCTCTGGAGACTCAATGAATTCTCTCAGTCGTTGGTTCAAATATTACAAACCATAAGATTAAAATACCTAATTACCTAACATTAACTATTTTTATTAGCCTCTATAAATTACACATTCATATAATTTGCTTGAATTTAATGCCGATCATTTTAACTTATGGTAAAAAACTAATTCCATTTACTACTATAACTTGAAAAAAAAGATACACGTCTAATAACACTAGTAATAATATATTTACACTTATACTGTTGAATCACAAGACTGTAAATACATATGAAAGATGGTAAGTGGTGATCTATTTCGATTGAAAACTCCAATCATCATCAGACCCAATGGGCGAATGTTATAATAAATCTGTTATTATAACTTTGATACCACTGTCGTTTTAAAACAATAAGTCGTTTGAACAATATAGTCACTAAATTGAACTTTTTGACTATAAATAAACTCCCATAAACCCGATATAGAACCTTGTTTAACATCTGTTATTCGATTAGTAAATTTTTTATTGAAAAATTAGGATATATTAAAAAAAAACCATACTGTATTCCAAGACTAGTGACAAACCTTCGGCGATCATCGTTTCCTTCAAGATCTGGCGGAGTTTCAAGGTTCGTTAATTTTTCCATATTTCCTATCAGTCTTCGAGCATAGGCGGTCCATTAAAAATTTACACTCTCTTGCATAAATAATCATTTATAAGTTATAATTTACGTTTGTAAACGCTATACCTTTTACTAAAAAAACAAGTAACTATATTTCACAGTTCTATAAACAATATTAAAACTGTTGATTATACAATAAATATGATCATCCCTACATGCAGGTTTCCCAGCGGGGTAGATTTAATTATTCTTTCATTAACGTAGATCCAACCCGGGGATAATACCCGGTGTACGTGCTGGGCGAATTATAAATACAATTTATTATTCTCAGCACAAGTCTCTTGGTTACCTTCAACACTTGAGACGTGGGGTCAGCGTGTTGTTTGGAATACATATTTAGTGAAAAATTGTCAATACAATGCAATTCCACAAATCAAGTTATTTATATGTAAACACCTCAATTTTGCATTCGGTTGCAAGTAAAAAAGACTATTAAAACCAATGGGATTTTTGTCGATGGGGAAAACTTTAAGCCAAACTCAAGAAGACTCTTTCTGTAAGCAATAGAATCTTTGATGTCACTTTTTAATGGAAAAAGATTTTAGACAGAAATACCTTTGACTAACCAACACGTGTAGACTTCTCTTCCCATTGTAAATTTTTAAGCTCGTATTCCGTGTCTAGTTCATGTTAGTGACACCGATCGCTAGTGTCGACGAAATTTTGTTTCTATTATTCAGCTCCAGTTGCCCTTATGGAAGGAAGCCAACTGCAGAATTCAAATGTCAAATGTTTTAAATTTGTTTGGACTTAATCTTCCACCTTATATATTGACGAAGTGGATCTACTTCATGATGCAGCTGGGAGGAATTTATTATTATCCTTAGGGAAATGAGGCAGTATTGTAAATCCTCTGGTTCAATCCAGGTGGGCTTTGCTCAACCCATTTCCGGAAGTGAACGGAAATGAGGATTGGAACTTGGCGAAGTCTTGGAGTGATGACTGGAAAACTTTCATAATAAAGAAACTGTTTTCTATCCTGCTAATCCCATAAATGTTGGAATCCAATAATACCACAAATGCATTTTATAAAATTGTTTAGCATGCACAAGATATAAAGAATGAAACTATAAAATGTACAATGAAAATTGAATATGTGCTTAATTACTTGCGTAAGGCATTTAGTTTTGGATTTGTTAGTTTTGTAAACACTGTAGTGATTCAAACATTACGAAACATATGGTAACTTGCAACAAATAATATTTTTAGAAATCTGTGATGAAATTACATTTTAAATTCAGACGGTTTAAGTTGTAGTACTGCCCAGCCACGTAATGTACTCCCTCTGCAGATTTTTTGTTGTCTTCCATTATTTAAAATTATTTATTTTGTTGTTGTCTGTATTATTTAAATGGAAAATAAATATTTTATAGGCTACTTTACTTTAATACTTTTCGATGAAATGGCGACCATACAAAGTAGTTATTTTTAAGCCAAGTATGAATGGAGATGAGTGTAGGATGAGTGGCGCGATCTTGTAGTCTTGTTAGTTACTAAGGCCGACATATTCCTTAGACACATCTGTTAATTAGCCCATACAGCTAATGACAACTAAGGGACCTACAGTTTATAGTGAAATCCGAACCACATTTTCGCCTCGGTATATACGAATTGGTCTAATTATCAGGATAAATCTGGGAATAAGGGAATATTTTAATGAAACTCCTAACTGGTTAAATGGAAATTCGCTTAGTCGGTAGTTTTGCTGCGGCGGGGGTATGTTTATTCCTATTTCAGCTACTTCAATCCAACCGAACGTTGATTCAGAAGAGTGTTCATATCTTTAACAACAGGAAGGTTCACAACAGATTGGTTCACAACAGGAAGGTCTACAACACGAAGGTCCACAACAGGAAGGTCTACTCCACGAAGGTCCACAACAGGAAGGTTCACAACAGGAAGGTTCACAACAGAAAGGTTTACAACAGAAAGGTTAAAAACAGGAAGGCCCACAACTGGAAGGTTCACAAATGGAAGATTCACAACAGGAAGGATCACAATAGGAAGGTTCACAACAGAAAGGTTAACAACAGGAAGGTTAATAACAGGAAGGTTAATAACAGGAAGGTTAACAGCTGGAAGGTTCACAACAGAAAGGTTCACAACTGGAAGATTCACAACAGGAAGGTTCACAACAGGAAGGTTCACAACTGGAAGATTCACAACAGGAAAGTTAATAACAGTAAGGTTAACAACAGGAAGGTTCACAACAGAAAGGTTCACAACAGAAAGGTTAACGACAGGAAGGTTAATAACAGGAAGGTTAACAGCAGGAAGGTTCACAACAGGAAGGTCCACATCAGGAAGGTTCACAACACATTTATTAGCTGCATTAAATAACATACTGCACTTCTTCCTGAACACAAAAATCTTCATACTATTCATTTGTTTTGTGGATAAAAGCTATAACTTATACATGATATTTCAAAAGTTACAAATATATAACAAATGACCGTGTCAATCTCTGACAGCGCCGACAGGAATTATTTTTCACAATGAATAATGGATAAACAAGTGAATGTGTATTCGTCAAACTTGATTGGTCATGTCGAACAGTTGGAGTGTTTCATCCGCTAACAATAAAACAATCATGTATACGATACCTCTGTCAATAAATCCACTACTTCTTTAAGGAACAATAAACTTTACTGTCGGTTTTGATTAGCAAACATATTAACTATTGAAATTCTACAGTATATTTAACAAAATAAAATGTTTATTTGTTTTATTTGTATTAAATTTTTTATAGAATTAAATTCTGTGTTCAATTAGGCTGAATCCAAACACCCCAAATTCGTTCCGATAAAAGTTATCGAGAGACGTATTTGTTATACAAAATTAGGCATTTCTTATGATAAAATAAATATTCTGAACATCTCTATCACTTAACATCGCGGAAAGGTAAGGTACAAAAATAGAAAGTTATTGATTTTATTACTACAATATTGTGTGTTGTTTGGTTCTTCATGATCTATCTAGTGGATTAACGCGATTAAAGTGAATATCTCAAATGAAACGTTCGTTTAATTATAACTATTTTTTTCGTATCCATGGAAACAAAATACCAAAAACTAAAATTTTTACGACTGACACAACTAAATTGCTCTTGATAAAAATAGAAAAATAAGAGTCAAATACAAAAGGAAGACAGGAACAATCAAGATTTTGAACTAAAGGATCATTCCAAAGCACGCCTATGGACTCACGCTCTACAAAGAGGCCACAGAACCCTACTCGGTGGTGTATCGGATACAAAGGAAAAGGACTATGAGGATTCTCCACTCAAACGACACAACGAAGGGAAACTCCATATTCTGAACGTCGTCGTTGGTCAAGGATTACCAATCTCAGGAGGGAATTGTTCATTGGCAGGAGCAACAGCCGAAAGATAAGTGCATTCATCTGTTTCTTTCATTAAGTAACTTTATTAACATACACTTAATTGTAACGCAGTCAACACATTTGTCTTGGCTAACTGACAACATGTGCAATATTAAGAACCAGCGTCGTAGAACAAAATATTGTTCATTTGTCAGTTATCCAGACAATTACCTCTAGTATTAGACACTGGTAGCCAACAATTTTATCAGCTTCCAAAGAAAAATGCAGCTTCAAGTCAGAACACACACACATACACTTAATTGTAACGCAGTCAACACATTTGTCTTGGCTAACTGACAACATGTGCAATATTAAGAACCAGCGTCGTAGAACAAAATATTGTTCATTTGTCAGTTAACCAGACAATTACCTCTAGTATTAGACACTGGTAGCCAACAATTTTATCAGCTTCCAAAGAAAAATGCAGCTTCAAGTCAGAACACACACACATATACACTTAATTGTAACGCAGTCAACACATTTGTCTTGGCTAACTGACAACATGTGCAATATTAAGAACCAGCGTCGTAGAACAAAATATTGTTCATTTGTCAGTTATCCAGACAATTACCTCTAGTATTAGACACTGGTAGCCAACAATTTTATCAGCTTCCAAAAAAAATGCAGCTTCAAATCAGGAGGTTGTGTATTTGTTGGTTATCAGGCTTTCGGCTACACTGCAATATATGGAATTAGTTTTGTTACATGCATTTTTACATAGGTCTCATATTATAAGTGTACAATTTACTAATCACTGTGGATTTTCTAGCCCATGGCGAGGAGTGGGAGTCAAGTCCGTCGGATCAAGTGGATAACTTCCAGGGACTCTGTGAAATTACCGCTAGATAATCTCGAAGAAGAAGAAGAAGAAGAAGAAGAAGAAGAATAAGGAGAAGGAGACGATAGCTATGGTCCATTTCCGTAGCATACAACCAGTAAATGTACTAGGAATTCTCGTAGCCTACACTACAGGTCTGATGAGTACCACCAGACTGTCCCTTTTCACTGCCAGAAGTTTCCTGCGATGTCGTGAAATTCTTCATCCTAAAGTACTTGCAAGATGAATTAGGACTTTGGTTCGAAACTAACCAGTAAAGAAGTCATTGAAATATGCAGCCACAACAGAGTGAATTATGCAGAGTAATTGAAATATGCAGCCGTCGGATTAAGTGGATAACTTCCAGGGACTCTGTGAAATTACCGCTAGATGATCTAGAAGAAGAAGAAGAAGAAGGAGGAGGAGGAGGAGAAGGAGACGATAGCTATGGTCCATTTCCGTGGCATACAACCAGTAAATGTACTAGGAATTCTCGTAGCCTACACTACATGTCTGATGAGTACCACTAGACTGTTCCTTTTCACTGCCAGAAGTTTCCTGCGATGTCGTGAAATTCTTCATCCTAAAGTACTTGCAAGAGGAATTAGGACTGGTTCGAAACTTGTAAAGAAGTCATTGAAATATGCAGCAAGACTTAACTGCTGATGCCTTGTAGGTGGTGGTACGCTGACAGAAAATACACGATCTTCATTGCACGGGTTACTACTTATTGTATCCAATAAATAATTATGTTAAGAAACAACCGAGAACGAATTATTAATTTCTAATTTAAGAATATTAAACACACATCTTGTTTCAACAAACTCTATTTCCAAACTAAACCAATGTTTACAAAAACATGTTTACAAAAATCATCTGTCAACAAAAGATATTTAAACACAAATAAATCATATGACTAAAAGAACAGACTTAATACAACATCCCGCCTCAAGATGTCTACATCTTCATGAAGCTCGGTACCGCCTCGGTATCTTGATGGACCTTCCGTAACGGGTAACTGTGCTAATCAATATTTTTGTATCTAAAATTAACTAGGATATTTAGTATTTAAAATAGTACAAAGTTTAATGATATTAATTTTTGATATGAACGAAACTTTTTACAAAAGTGTGGAGTGGACAGGTAAAAATCAACGATAAGGAACGTAAGGGATATGAGAAGAGAACACTCGAAGTAGGGCAAAAATATTCCCAAAAGATAAATAGGTAAGTTCTTGAAATACTACTTAATATGCTCAGTAAAATTAAACCAGGTTATTGGGCTGTAAAGGTAAAGAAAAAAACAATATGTAGGCCCATAGTATAGTTGTGTACGTCTAAGTTGGTCACACATGTCGATAGTCCTTACATTTACCAAGCAAAAATAATAAAATAAAGGTATTGATTTGGAATATGTTTCTTATCAATATTGTATTTGATACATCTCTTATGTATTCCTATTTGTGATAATTTATTACAATTAACTATGGGTTAAAAGGAATAACATCTTTAATATAATCCTAATATATAATTCGTGAAGGCGATTTCTACGAAACACTACTCCTCCGTTAATAATGGACGGCTTTTTACAAACGATGTTTAACAATTAAGTATTCTTTGTATAGACGCCCTCTTTCACCAATTTCTGTAATAAAATTCTTCGGGCTTTTCCCCACAGGCCATCAAAATCTCCATGAATTCGTATAAAGAAAGGATTTCGTTCACTTAAACAGACGATTGATTTGTATTAATTACAGCTGTTCATAGTAAACACACGATACACACAAGTGCGTTCGTTTTCAGAGTCAGTTTATTTTCAGTTTCGATAACTAAAGTGGAGTGGTTGATGACATTATCTTTGAGTCGACTCTTTTAAGGCATCGGAAATTATGACTGTTGTTCGTTTTGAAACAACGCCTGTAATACTTTGCAATTGCTCAAATTCGAGCAACAGGTGCACTAGTGATTTTTATTTCCTGAAAAGCCTATTTTCAATTAAATATTTAACATTGTTTAAACTTGTTACATAAAATTATCATCGAGTTATCCAATATGCATATTGAACGTAACTGAAAAAATAATTAAATGAAGTACATTGCAGTGAATCACAATGAGACAAGACACCAAGGTATTAATTCACAATCTTCTTCACCGACGATTTCTGGTAATTACCCAAACACAAGTTTCCTTCTCCGTTAGAAACGGTGTACATTTTAAAGAGCTCAACCCCTCATTTCTTGGTTTCTCAATAAAACATAAACATCAAAATTTCCCTAGGGGTGATCCAATGGTTACAAGTAAGACATGTGAGGTTCCATGTCATCTGTGAAATTGCCTTTGGGATAAATTGTAAGCGGTGAGTGAATAGTGACTGTGATACCTGGATTAAATTAGATTCCTATGGCTTCTAATAATCGTACAGATGGTTGATTGGAAAAGATTCTTTTTTGGCCTAAATATAATTAACTAGATACCCCGCTACAGAAAAAAACCTGCAGACTAGGAGGATTTCACTTAAACATTCTTAGGGAATGTTCTAGAAATTCCCTTTCTTAGGGAATGTTCTAGAAATTCCCTTTCTTAGGGAATGTTCCATCAGATTTATTTCCTATCTAAACAACATAATGTTTAACGAGTACTTAGGTTTTCTGCTAAAAGGAGGATAATTATTGGTGGTCTGATAGTTCTGCTCGATCTTCTTATTTCATCATTGTGGTTTGGCTGCACCCTCCTTCCATGGTAGACATCGTCAGAATCATCATTCTCTTTTCTTGGTAGGGGAATGAGATGCCATCTGTTTCGTCTTACATCATTCCCATTACTCAATGATACTATGTAGGATCGAGGTAGATTGGTTGTTGTTCTTATGGTTCCTTTTGCACTTATATCTTTAACCCAGACCCTCTCTCCTACTGTTAAAGGTGGAAGTTCTTTGACGCCTCTTCTGTTGTCAAAGTTTTTCTTGACTCTGTCTCTTATTTTCTTGTCACAGTTTCGAAAGGATTCTATTTGATCTTTTCCAACCACTTGAAAGTCGTTGAGAGAAGGTAAAGTTGTTCTTAGTTTTCTACCATACAGCAGCTCTGCAGGTGATAACCCCGATTCCAATTTGGTGGTCCTGTAAGCTAATAGACCAAGATTGGGATCCGGACACTTTAGTAGAATCCTCTTGGCTATAGATACAGCGTTTTCAGCTTCTCCATTCGATTGAGGAAAGTGTGGACTACTAGTTACAGCTCTAAATCCGTACTCTTTTGCGAAACCTTTGAACTCGTCAGAAGTAAACTGAGTACCTCCATCTGTACGAATTTCTAGAGGGATCCCGTGTCGTGCAAAAATGTTTTTCATCCTTCCAATAACTGCCGCTGAAGTCAAAGTATTGAGTTCGATGAGCTCTAAAAATCGTGAGAAATAATCTTGTATTACCAAATACCAGTTTTGGTTACATTTCAAAATATCTGCACATAAATGGGTCCAAGGCTCTTGAGGAAGCTGTGTAGACATCAGAGGCTCCTTTCGCTATAGTCTGTGTTCTATACATGTTGGACAATTTTCCACTGTAGTACTAATTTCTGTTGAACAGCCTGGCCACCAAACAGATTCTTGAGCACGCCGCCGACATTTTACTATACCCAAATGTCCCTCATGTAATCTTGATAAGATTTCTTTTCTCAAGGCCTTTGGAATGAACATCCTCCTTCCCTTAACAATTAATCCATCTTCCAAAGCGAGTTCATTGCGATACTTCCAGAATACCGAATTTTTCCGCCATGTATTCTCTTGGATGCATTTTAAGAGCTCCTGTCCTTCCGGGTCTTCATGTTGGGCATTCTTAATTTCCAACAGCCGTTTATCAGAACAAGGCAATGCATCAATTATGCTTCTTACAAACATTTCTTCCTCCAGATTCTCGATAACCTCATTCTCCCGATCCATTGGTGAAATTTCAGGGCTTCTTGATAGTAAATCTGCAGTTACATTTTCTTTCCCCGGGATGTGAACAACTTCGTAGTCGAAATTTTGCAATCTCATACGAAAACGTTGCAGCCGAGAAGAAAGATCAGAGATCGGCTTTGAACCCATTATCTCAGTCAGAGGCTTATGATCTGTGTAAAGCTGGAACCTTTTACCAAGAATAAAGCTAGAAAATCTTTCGCAAGCCCAAGTTAAGCCGAGAGCTTCTTTTTCAATGGTAGCATATCTTGACTCTGTTTCTGTTAATGTCCTCGATGCAAATGCTAATGGACGCCAATCCTTTCCATCAAACTGCTCAATCACTGCCCCTAAACCATAAGATGACGAATCTGCCATTACACGGGTTTTCGCTTCTCTGTTGTAGTTGGCCAATACAGTATCATTAGCTACAACCTTCTTCAATTCCTTAAAAGCTTGTTCTTGAGGCTCATCCCAAGTCCATTCAACTCCTTTTTTAAGGAGACTTCTGATTGGTGCTGTTTTTTCAGCTAGATGAGGAACGAACTTCATTAGTTGGTTTATCATTCCCAAAAACTGTCGAACCTCCGTTATACTCTGGGGGCTTTTCATGGCCAGAATAGCTTTAGTCTTCTCTGGGTCAATACTGACTCCCTGCGATGAGACAACGTGTCCGAGGAAAATCACACTTGCTGTTGTCATAAATGTAAAAGAAATAATAGTGCTGCACCCTGTTGGTAATCCTTGTAACTTGAATGCTATTGAACATCATAGAACAGAACCAACTTGTTTAATTGAAACAGCTGTTAAGATTCATTAATTCCATTTCTCATAAGGTTAACATGGGAAACTCCAGAGCCACTGGGGCGGAGCCCTTTTAAGAATTTCGAAACGGGAAATAGTTTACGTCCGATTCGCATACCTACAGAATTTACACACCAAATTTCATAACGATCGGTGAAGTCGTTCCGGAGGAGTTTGCAGACAAACACTGTGACACGAGAATTTTATACATTAGATAGATTGCAATGCTATGGATTTTGATTGTGTATTTAAAATGCATTCATGTTTTAAGTAAGTAAGCGGACAGCTGATTTTGCGGCCCCGGCCAGTAAAAACCTGCTCGGTCCCCAAACTACGATGAAACTGGCATGGCCAGCAAAACGTAACTTTCAGCCACCAATTAACGTATGTAATACAGCCGAAAACATCATTGAGTGGTGAAAACAAATTTAAAGTTAACAATAAAAATAAATAAGATGAAAAACTCGTCCCAACACGTCTGGCCATCACCACCTCACAAAGGAAATTACCCGCCAGTTTCTCCCGCCAATTTCTCCGCCGTTTTACCAATTTAAACTTTACTCATCCTTTATAATCAGGTTATGTTCACCTTTTGTAAAACAGCAGCTTATATCCTTTTACTCTGAGCTTAGATAACAGAGGTGGATGTAACTTTAGTTTTTGCTTTTACAAATGTTAACAGTCAAAGTTTTGTTTCGTAATGGATCACAACTATATATACTGGGTTTTACTGCATTCATAAAGTTAATGTAGTGTTTGCCTGTAAAGTTTGTAATAATTGATTTTCCACGAATCGATAATGAAACAATTGTATTGCGAGAATGATTCCTCCTAAGTTTCCGAATTCATATACATTGTTGAAGTTTGAAATACATTAGTGGTAAAAGCAAATGATGAATCATTGACTATTATGAGACACAATTACAATCATTTTCAGTATATGTATAGTACACATTTTCTATGTATAGTACTTACATTTTAATTACTCTTAACTACCTAACAGGCAATGCAACAATTTTAGTTACTGGCACTCGAAGCTTGTTTAACCAAATAATACACTATTAGCAGCAAAATATAGACTAAAAAATTTGAATTTGTCTGACTGTATTTTACATTTTAATAAAATTAAATATTTAAGATTTATTCCTTAAATAGGGCCAAAACTTCACAAAAGTTGGCATTTGTTTGAAAAACCTAAACACTTGCTCTAATACTTCAGCAAACATGAAGTGGAGTTGTGTTAACACTGTAAACTGTTTATTCTTTTATCAAAATCTCAAAATGGTCAGAACCCTTCAGAAGTAAAACAATCTCAGAGCGGAAGTGAGGTTAACAAGGCGAAGAGTCTTGTTTAAGTGGTACTTCCGGTGCTGCAAAGTGGCGGAGTGAGGTTGGTGAAATACTGGAGACTTGAGTTGGCGAGGAAATGGAACTTGATGCAATATGGTGCAATATCTTTTTCCAAGATTAATATGAGTTAGAAACAATCGTTCGATTAATTAAAACATAAAACAAAGCCGATGATTTTCGGTTTCGAATTACTACTACAATCTTTGTGTTTTGAATCTTGCCATCTTCCATAAAACATTTGGTTAGACTCTGCCATGAATTAATGATTTAAATCATATGTTTCCAACTGTAAATATGTTTTGTGTTTACTTTAAAAAAATTTAAATATTAGTTTGCGAGTGAGTAAAATAAATGTGAAAGTCCACTTTTTATTCTGAGAGATCGATATTTCTTTAACAGTTAGGATTCACTAACAATAATCACTAAAATTTATCTTCAATCTCTAATAGATTAATCACTGAAGTCAAATTATTGATTAAAAGTGTTGTGTTTTAAATAAAGAATAGATTTGAATAACTTAATGAACTCATTTTATTAAGATGTAAACAGAAAAAACAAAACTGTAAAATCAAAACATAAACAATCATGTTAAAATAATGATCAGCTGGTATAGCAATCCTCCTCCCTTATTTTTCTTCATATACTTACAATCTTCTTATTTGGTCCACATGTCTTTTACACACAATTCCTTCTTCCATTTTAACAAGATAAATAACATTTCCTATTTGTTTTTCAATTTTTCCAACTGTCCATTTGTCATTTGAATTAAGGGAGTAGTTCCTCACCAGCACTCCCTCTCCTATATTAAAGTGTCGCTTTGTCACTTGCATCTCTGTCTCTTTCAAATTAGGCTTCTCTACTAATAGATCAAGTTCTGTTCTTATATTCCTCCCAAACATGAGGCTATAGGGAGACTTCCCAGTCGTGGAATGCTGTGTTTTTCTCAACTGTTTTAGTATAGTGTTAATCTTGCTCTCGACACATCCATTTGCAATTATAAGGCTCTTCACAGTTTGGACCACCCTTTCAGCTTGTCCATTTGACTTAGGACAAAATGGAGCTATGGTTTTTTGTATTATTCCATACCTTGTGAGAAAATCTTTGAAAGGTTTTGAAGTTAGCTGAGTTCCATTGTCTGATACCAGGACATGAGGAAACCCGAAGGTTGTAAATAATCTATCCAATTGCTTAACACACCAAGCTGTGGTTGTAGATTTTGTAGGTATAATTTCTACCCACTTACTGTAAGCGTCAACGACGATTAAGTACCACCAACCCCGCAGTGGACCAGCAAAATCAATGTGTATGCGTTCCCAAGGTCCGTTCGGGAGCTCCCATGGGTGAGTTGTCTCCTTAGGTGGATTTTTCAATTTTTGTTGACATGAATGACAATGTTTCACCATAGCTTCAATTTCTTGATCCATATTCCTCCAATAACAGTAGCTTCTAGCTAGCAATTTCATTTTTGTCATGCCCATATGACCAGCATGTAATTCTTCCAAGACTTGTTTGTGTAAAGTGGAAGGTACACAAATTCTATGCCCTCTGAATATGCAACCGTCTTGTAGACAAAACTCATTATCATTCAAACTGAGTTCTTTTAAGCTTTTTCCTGATATAAGATGATCGTATACCTTTTTAAGTTCCTCGTCCTTTTGTGTTTCTTCTTCAATTTGTCTTCTTGATACAGGCATCATCTCTACTTGATTTATTAGATACCGTTCATGGTCGTCACATACATTTGATACTTCTGTAACAGGAAATCTTGATAAATAATCCACATTAGCATGTTGTGTCGTACTTCGGTATTCAATCGTATAGTCAAAACCCGATAAGAAATGAGCATAATTAAAAATCCTTGATGCAGTCATAGATGGTAAGGTCTTTGTCGGGTTGAAGATGGCTACAAGGGGTTTGTGATCAGTTATTAAAACAAACTTCCTTCCATAACAGTATGCAAAGAATTTCTTTAAGCCCCAGTAAATTCCCACAGCTTCTTTATCTATCTGACTGTATTTGCGTTCTGTTTTCGTAAGCGATCTTGATGCAAATGCAATGGGCCTCTCAGATCCATCCTTGTATCTATGTGATAAGCAAGCTCCTAGCCCTGTAGGACTTGCATCTGTTGCTAGGATTAACGTTTCATTTGGGTCATAGTGAGCTAGAGTTTGATCACTTGTTATTTCTGCTTTTACTTTCAGAAATGCATCTTCACATTCTTGAGTCCACGTAAATTGTTTTCCTTGCCGTAACAAACCATTCAGTGGTTCCAGTAAGCTGGACATGTTTGGTACAAAACGTGTGTAATAGTTGGCAAGACCCAAAAATACTCTTAGCTGGTGTACATCACTTGGTCGTTTGGCTTTAATTATAGCTTCGATATTATCAGCAGATTTGTGTAAGCCATTTTCGTCTATGACATGTCCTAAATATTTGACACTCTTCTGGAAAAATTTACATTTGTCACGATTCAAGCGCAAGTTAAACTGTTTGATTCTTCCAAAAACTTTCTGTAGGCGATCTAATGTCTCTGAAATAGTGCTCCCCTGTATCAAAATATCGTCAAAAAAACAAACTGTACCTTCCAGACCGTGGAGAACCTTATCCATAAACCGTTGCCAAATACTTGGTGCAACTTTTATGCCAAACATCATTCGATTTACTCTATAAAGTCCCAGATGTGTACTTATGGTCTGTATTTCTCTAGATTCTTCGTCCATCGGAAGGTGTAGATAAGCATTACTTATGTCTAATGTGCAGAAATATCGACCTTTATTCATGTTAGAAAAAATATCTTCAATTCGCGGGATTGGGTATTTGTCGTCACATATAAGTTTGTTTGCCGTCACTTTGTAGTCAGCACAAATTCTTACGTTTCCATTTGCCTTTCTTACTGGAACAATAGGAGTTCCCCATTTTGAATTTTCAACTTTTGATATTATTCCATTACTCTCCAGTCTATTTAGTTCTTCTTCAACTGATTTCTTCAATGCGTAAGGAACTTGTCGAGGTTTGATAAAAATAGGTCTAGCTCCTTCTTTTAACTCTATGTGACCTTGTTCTGATGTAATTTTTCCGATTCCGGGAGTGAAAATTTCTTGAAACTCTGTCAATAGTTTGTCCAATTTTTCTGAACAATCACTTTCAACCACTTTGATATCTGCCCAATCCATTTTTACTTCTCTCAGCCACTCTCTTCCAAATATTGGCTCAACCTTTTGTCTCAGGACATACAAATTTCCATAGAAATTAAAATCTCTGTATTTACAATCGACAAAACAAACTCCAAGAGGCTTGATGATTTCACCAGTATATGTTTTCATTTCAACAGCGGTTTTGAAAAGACGTTTATTTACATGTAGTGATTGAAAATCGCTGTAAGATATTGAGCTTAACGCTGCTCCTGTATCAAGTTCCATCTTCAGCTTCTTTCCCTCAATGTCCACATCTATTAAAAACTTATCACTTCCAGATGAAGTTGATCCCATTGTATAAACCTCGTGGATCGATGAATGGTTGTCCTCAATATCAATTAAGTTTGATTTCAATTCCTTGTTTTTCCCAGTTCTTACATCAGTTCCACTTCTAGATAAGCAAACCCTTGAAATATGTCCAATCTTATTACATTTCCTACAGAATTCGTTCTTAAATCTGCATAAATTAGCCTTGTGCTGTTCACTGCCACACCTGTAATACTTGTCTCTTAAATCTTCAAATGAAACTATGGGTTTGTTTCCCTTAAATTGACTTTGTTTGTCTTTGTATCCAGATTGTAGGCGGTTAATGTTTGCAGTTTCTTTTAGCATTGTATTTCCATCTCTCCGGTTAATCTCATAACTTTCAGATTTAGATTGTTCTATGGAAATCGCAGTTTGTACCACTTCGTTGTAAGAAATTTTACCATCTTTTTCTTGAAGAAGTCTAATTCTAATTTCATTGTCTTTTAACCCCCGTATGAACTGCATTTTTAAGAACATATCACTTACCGTACTTTCACAGTTATAACAATAAAAATCACAGTCCGTTGCTAAACGTTTAAGTTCTTTGGCATATACGGCTATGTTCTCTCCAGGTTCTTGAACCTTGCAAACAATTTTATGTTGGTTAGCTAGTATGCTAGGTGAAGGCTCAAGACAATTTTTCAAAGATTCTGTGAGTTCATTGAAGGTTTTGTCACCTGGTAACTCAGGAGCTAATGTATCACACAACGTTTGGTGCATCTCTGGAGAAAGTGTACTGACAAACAAACATGTCTTGGTCTTTTCATCTGTAATTTTCTTTAACTGAAAATAGTTTTCAAGTCTCATCAAAAAGTTTTTAAATGTCTCGTTCTCTGTGTAAGGTGTAAAGTTAATGTTAGGTACATGGCTATCGTGTGCAACTGATATAGAAGTTGTGTGTTCATCTGTAGATTTGTTCGGTATAAAGAATGGCTGTAACAATGCTCTTATCTCTAAATATACCTCTTCTACATCAGCCCTGTAATCTTCTTCTTGTTCAAAATCATCTTCATCTTCTATTTGTAAAATATCTTCGTGTAGTGAGATGAATTTATGCCAAGCTTCCTCTGCTACATTCAATCTGCCAGGAGCATCATTGACTGATGAACCCTTGCTTTTTAATAGGTGTAGAGTTCTTGTAATCTGGCCTTTTAGTGCTCCTCTTTTATGTTTCAGTCTTCTGATATCATTTCTTTCATCACTCGTCGCCATTTGTTGTGTTTTAAATAAAGAATAGATTTGAATAACTTAATGAACTCATTTTATTAAGATGTAAACAGAAAAAACAAAACTGTAAAATCAAAACATAAACAATCATATTAAAATAATGATCAGCTGGTATAGCAAAAAGTTATTTATCCTTAGTAACAATAGGTCTGGGATACAAACAATACTTTATAGTTTGAGCCTTTACATTCCATGAATTGAAAGGTAACATGAATAGTTTAAAATTATTATTTAAAAGTATTAGTATTTTTATCAAGTATCAATTATTATTGTGTGACTTATAACAGAAAAAAAGTATTATACAGTCTTCTTCCCATGGGAGGCCTATGATTATTTCTCTAGTAAGATGAACTTGACACCCAAGATGAGATCCACACCATAGAATTATCACTTAGATAAAGGCCATTGGTGACTGGTCAGACTTGAACCCGGGGACCTGAGAACAAAAGTACAGCGCTTTGATTAAAAGACCAACCGAGTTCCTAAAATGATTTAGTATTTTTACGTATTTTATTTTATACAATGTAAAAAAAACTTGTTTAGACCAGTTGGACCGTTTATGTGTAAAAGTTAAGTAATCTTGCTGCACCAATAAACAGTACTTATCATTATTCTGTATTTCCTAAGCCACAAGTAAGTGGTATGTTTTCCACCTCCTATGTATGTAGCTCGACACATGTGGCTGATTATTTGGTCGTTAGCTGACGCTGAAAGTTTTCTGTTGTCAATGTCGATCACAATACTTTGTTTACCGGGTTGGCATTGTTCAACTCAGCTGCAAAAAAAAAAAAAAACAACAACAACAAAAACATCCTTGTTAGATTAATACTGTGAGATTTAAATATCATGACTTAACAGTAGAACTAAACGAAAAAGCATTGCTATTATGATGTATGCACTGCAGTTGTGTCCTGACGTAAACATTCGTCAAATATATATTTAAAGTACATTTGTGGATATTTTTATTAATATTGGAAATTGTTCCCTACTTTACCGTAGGCGGGTTCAATTAAAATAACGCAAGACCCTGAATTTTAGACTTTTTGAACATCCTTTTTTAAAATAACGTACGGAATTTTCTTGTAAATTCTCTTTTGGGTTACAGAACTTCTGCTGAAATTTGTACTCGTGACTAGCAAACTTAAGCAACATTTCACGAAACCACCGAAGCACCGACTACCCAGGTATCAAACGATTGGTCGAGTTACTTGAGCAACCACATTGGTTCTCGGTTGGATTTCATGAATATGAATATGAATACTAAGCTACATACACCGAAACAAACTTAAAGTGGCGCGTTAAATATTAAGGACTTCATTTGAGGCATAAGTTTATTCTGTGTGCTTTCATTACCAATGGGATTTATTTATGCTATTTAAGAGATATTGTATGAGAATTTGTATATTGTTATTTCAGTCATTTAAACCAAACAGTAAAGCGCAAATCATGAGATTAACCCTAAAATAAAAAGATTTCGTCAACACTAGCGATCAGTGTCACCGGACATGAACTAGACACCAAAACGAGCTTCAAAATTTACAATGGGATGAGAAGTCTACTTGTGTTGGTTGGTCTATGGCAATAAGATCACAATAACACTAACTCAAAGATAACAAATCAACAATTTATATCAGCTGATTGACAATGAAGTAAAGTAAACAAGAATACCGAAATTTGGGCTTGTTTTGTCTTTAAAATGTTTCTTTCGGTACTTTAAGTGGTTTGCGTTTAAAACACTAGTTTCACCAACTAAGAAAGCTAGATAGGACTTTGGTAAACTTAAAAGCTTAACTGGTCTACAAACTTCTCAATGGAGGTGATCAAAGGAGGGGGTTTCGCATCCCCTGCGGTGTCTTGTGATTAGGGGATGAAGGGGATGATCATGTTGAGGGGAGAATAGCGCCACTCTGGGGATATCGTGGTGGGGGATTGGAGGAAATTAATTTATACAGAAGCCATGAGTGGCTTGTACTTGCGGCAGTTCTAGTGGTCAGAGTACGCAACTATCTTCAAGACTTGAGTTGAAATCTCGCCAACCACTGAAGTTTAGCTATATGAAAACCTAGTGGATTAAATCCTATTTATGTATCATATTTTTATCAGTATAGTAATTTGTGCTAGAAACAAGACTACAAACTTGCACGCTACAAGCATTGCCATACTCATCAAGACAAGCTAGTTTGTATGCTACAAGCCGCGGCTTTGTCAATTAGTGTTATGTAGAGTTTGTACAGCGGAAGCTCAAGCACTAGATCATTAGGCTTGTTATCAGTCTAGGTTCGTTAGTTTTTAGGTTCATATTTGTCATCCTTAAACAAAAAAGCTAGGGAGGTAACTTCATGTCAGCAATTTATCTTATTGATCTAACACTAGATGGAAAGCTGTTGATCGTTTGGATTTCCCATCAGACCGGGATTAGGAATACACGGTTTTATTACGATATGAAGAATCTATAAATAATGCAAAATCCGTTGTGAATGTAATTCCTAGAATTGGTTCACCTTATTTTTTACCAATCGTAAGGTTCTTTTCCATTCCATTTAAAATTATAATATGTTAGCCTATATTCAATCCTTAATTTATCATCCACAACTTTTCAAGATGAAAAACTATTTACTATTTTATACAGCCATCCCAATATCGTAGAAACTATGCTTTTTACACACAATTTTCGTATTATCATTTTGGTCTTTTTGCTCAATGAGTCTAAGAAGATTAATATTTTGTGACAATACAGTATTATAAAACTATTTTTCCCCGACGCATATACCAACTCAGCTGATAATACGAGTAGTACATGTATTGTTTGCTCAACTGTTACATAATATTTTAGTGCAAATAGATTCGTGTATGTTTATAACATTTTACAATGATATTTGTAAACGGTTGATATTTTTTCAGAAGAAAATGGAACTTGGTACCCGAAGATGTTTTTGAACGTGCCAGATCAAGAAGCAGTGAAATGTAGGATCTGTCATTTCAAAGCAACGAGGGATCTCATCCTGTCACCGTGTAAGGTTAGAGTTGTGAATAGTATATCATTAAGTAAATTTAGGGTAATGTGAGGTTTCCATTTTGGTTAACACAAGCTTAAGCTGATTGAAGCAGCAGATTGTAAATATTTTCACTTTGGCTCTTGGGCAGCCTAATAAAATTGATGATAATCCAAAAATATAAAAGTCAAGGCCCTCACAAACTTACCGACTGACTAACCGACTCCCTTACTCACTCACCCACTCCCTTACTCACTCGCCCACTCCCTTACTCACTCGCCCACTCCCTTTCTCACTCACCCATTCCCTTACTCACTCACCCACTCCCTTACTCACTCACCCACTCCCTTACTCACTCACCCATTCCCTTACTCACTCACCCACTCCCTTACTCGCTCACCCATTCCCTTACTCACTCACCCACTCCCTTACTCACTCACCCACTCCCTTACTCACTCACCCATTCACTCACTGCAACAACGTTTCATTCTACAAAACTATTTCTTTTTTCAAGCTCTACAAAATGGTTTGGAAAGAAATTGTGAAATTTTATGTTTTTAAAGTCCCCAATTTTTACCCGATAACCCCCCCCCCCCTAAATCAAACCCCGTTCACATAGCCTGATCATGCTGGTTCACGAACTCGTTCGAACGAACGTAGGTTTATATACGTTTGTATAAAAATTCATCAAAATCGGATGATCTTTTGCCCTATTTCAACATTGGCCCACTTGCTCTTGAATGCGATTTTTAACACTGAAATTCAACTGTTTATTTCAATATTAGCACAAGGGTTGCACCTTTTCAGCAACTGCTGACTTTATGGGAATGTTTTTGAGCTACTTCAAATTAAATCATGATTTTTATCATATTTTGACTCGCCTTTGGCTCAATTGAGTCTTAGGCTGAAATTTAAATATCTAGTATACTGTGAGATTAAAAATTTGCTTTGTAGCTTTTTAATTGTTTAGTAGGCCTAATTGTTAATTGTTAAGGTTAAGGTTAATTGTTTTGTTAGAACGTCTACGCAGGGCTCTTATTTTATTTATATTTGTTTTTATATTATGGTTTTCTAGTCATCACCCAAAGACCTGACTGAGTTTCAATCTTCATTTCCGTTTCCTTCCGGAAATGGACCGAGTAAAGCCTATCTGGATTGGATCAGGGGATTTCCACCACTCATTTCCCCAGAAATATTTATCCATAGCATTCAACCATATCACCATTGAGAGCAGGAATGTATTTCGTCAAATCCAAACCAGTTGGAACCACTTTACTCAAAAGTTGAGTTTAAGAGGTACGTAATTCAAGTGTTTGTATACAGATGCTGAATTGAATTTTTTTGTTTCACTAAATATGTATTCCAAACAACACACTGACTCCACGTCTCAAGTGTTGAAGGTAACCAAGAGACTTGTGCTGAGAATAATAAATTGTATTTATAATTCGCCCAGCACGTACAACGGGTATTATCCCCGGGGTGGATCTACGTTAATGAAAGAATAATTAAATCTTCCCCGCTGGGAGACCTGCATGTAGGGATGATCATATTTATTGCATCCCATTAAGTGGAAAAACAAAATGGCGGCTGGTGTGAGCAGCTGAGGACTTTCGGACAATTTAAATATGATATTTAGATATGTTTTTTACTCAGAAACAATGCCCTAAAATATTGGTAGAGAGTTCCGGGACACCCTGTATAAATACTTGTTGGTTAAGGGATGATTATATTTATTGCATCCCATTAAGTGAAAAAACAAAATGGCGGCTGGTGTGAGTAACTGAGGACTTTCGGACAATTTAAATATGATATTTAGATATGTTTTTACTCAGGAACAAAGCCCTAAATTTTGATAGAGAGTCCCGGGACACCTTGTATATATACATGTTGGTTAATAATCCACTGTATCATATTGTTCTCCTTTGGTCAAAACTCAACATATGTAAAACTAAGTCTTATTCTTACAGATTATTAAATTGTTTATGTATTCTAATTACTTTTGTAGTTTCGAAAGTAAACTACAAACTATACTTTTGAAACAAGTTGAATCCATTAGGACAAGTTATTGTTGCCTGAAGTTTACACAAGTACATATATAGTATTATAACTAAACTCATTTTATGCAAGAGAGTTTAGAGTTTTAATGACCGCCTGTGCTCGAGAACCGTTAGGAAATATGGAGAAAAATTAACGAACCTTGAAACTCCGCCAGCTCTTAATGAGGGAAACGATGATCGCTGAAGGTTTGTCACTAGTCTTGGATATGGCAAAAAATATTAAATTTAATTATTTAAATATTATATTTACTCACTCACAATTTTATTTAGTATTAAAATATGATAGAATTTTTGTCCTAGGACGCTAGGCACGAGCCCGGAATAGTTTTTCACATTACTTAAGGTTAAACCTAGGGGTTGCGGCATTATGACTTAGATAGAATCCATTGGTAACTTGGCGGGATTTGTACTCAGGACATCATTTTATTTTATTTACATTCCAACGGCCAAAGACCATTACAAAAATGAATACGATACTTAAATCTTAAATTAATAATTAAATATGCATTTATATAATTCAATAAATAGATATCGACAGCAAAACAGATAAATATATAAATAAACATTTTAAGAGATCAACAAGACAAGAAACACGACTCAATTTACATGCACATTGATTAATAAATATTCTAACCTATCTATATAACAAATCAGGGATCAAAATCCCGCGCTCTAACCAATATACCAGCTCGCTCCCCTAATAAATATCATGGATGATAACTAAATATGGTATGGATAGAGTTAATAAATTCTTTGATGGCAAACGAAACCTAGTAAAGGGATTTCCTAAGAAAAAAAATGTGGCCTGTAGTATGATATAAATGGTTTCCCCAAGCAATTAGTTAAAATAGCCGCAACTGGTAAGAATATACAGTATAAGTGAGATTTTAAGTTTTTTAGTGCGTATGCCAGTGACATTTTAAATTAAAAAAATATAGAAACACTTTTAATATAAAGCGGTCTAACCCTATCACAAAACGATAACATTTTAGAGAATTTCCCTATAGGGAAGTAGCTATTACCATAGGTACCGCTATGGTAAGAACTAGACCCGGGACCAATTTATTTTTTCGTTTTGAGGTCCCCAGAGACAAAAACACCATCCGTTCAAATTCATATATTATATATATTTATATTTGTGCGTTAGCACGATACTCGAGCAAAAATGATCTGATTTTTATGAAATTTTGTATAAACGTGTTAACATATATTTATTCGAACGAGTTCGCAAACCAGCAGGATCGGACTATGGAAACGAGGGTTTATGGGGGTTTAATAGGGTAAAATGGGGTTTTCCCATTATCCACCCTAAAAAATAAAAATTTGCAATTCCTTTCCAAATTATTTTGTAGAGCTCGTAAAAACAAATAATCTAAAAGCGTTTTGTATACCTAAAAGGGCAACGGAGAAAAAAAAATTAAATTTAAACTACCATGTTATTTTTATGGAGAATAAATGTCTATGGACATATTTTATTTTTTACTTTATTTTTTAGCTTTCAATATTTCAATAAAAACACACCTCATTGGTTTCCCTGTATCAGATCAGCAACCCTAAGTACCTTTTATTAATGATATTTAAATAGGAAATAAATCTGTCAATTTTAATGGAATAATTTTGTGGAATTCAAGCCAAGTAGATGATTCACTTAGTCTGCAGGTTTGCTGCGATGGGGGGTATTTTAGTAAACTCATTATTTTCATTTTAGAAATAATCTTATTTGTTTGAAGTCTTTTAATGTGTTTATGTTTGAAAAAGGGTACACCTCTTACTTTATATCTAGCTTACATATAAATTAATACAAGAATTCAACTGACAGCCAAAGAAAGTTCCCAATTAGTATTATTAATGTATATTCCAATAAATTGTTTCTAACTAGAATCACAAAAGATATAAACTAATCAAGCAAACTGAAAATTGATTGTAGGTTAACTTTTGATACAAAATTAAGTGAATGTTTACGCTGTAAAACCTTAGTAAATAGAAAAATAGGATTAGAGTTTGTGACCTATAATAGAGTAGGTCTATAGGTTTATAACCTACAACTGAATAAGAATTTATCTAGTCTCCAGAGATTTCCCTTCTGCAAATTGATTTATCCTAAAAGGCATGCCTCCTGGGTCGGTCCTCTCCCATGTTTTCTCGACTAAACTATAGCTAAATTTTTGCCAAATTAAACTAGAAAGTACGTTTTGCTTCAATACTATCTGCGAAATAAATCGGAGACATGTAATGCGGTCGGTGTTTGAATCTTTCCTGTAGAAATGCATATTTGCGGTTAAATACTTGCTGACATCACTATTAAATCATGGGATGAAAACTCTATTTGGATAAAATAATGAAGGCATTTATTTAAAAATATACGTATATATTTTTAAAAATTAGTAAAATACAGCATCGGAGGTGAAGTAGTTGATCTTTATACCTTAGATACTAAGCCTGCGATGTAATATGATATTATTTTTTAGAATCATTTTTGTTAAAAATCTTACTTGATTTCTTAAATCGTATTGTGATCTTGCGTTAGCGTTATTGCACCTCGGGATAGTATACCTTACTAATGGTAAAGTGGTTGAAAGCAATATACAGGGTTAATTTTAAATGAGTTCCCCCCCTACTTTTTTCTACATTTCTTAAGATATCATCTCCGGACCACGTCAGATCATTGTTGAGTAGTAAGTACTTCATTTTGACTGGGTATACATTTTTGGCCGCCATCTTGGATCCGCCATATTGGATACAAAGTTTTTTTTCAAATGTAAAGGTAGGGTTGTGACCCATTATTTCAAACTAGAATTTTACGCTGATTACAATGCCGCAATTAGTTTTTAAAAATCTTGATCCGTTCTAAAGTTATGAGGACTTTTTATAACTTTATTTTTAGCGCATTTAACATTGTGCATTTACAAACTAAGACCATAATCTCAAAATAGTGCTAGATAAAGATAAGTATACACCACCATTCATTGTCGACATATTTTCACTTGGTTATGACGGATGTAGTTTTTTCAGCCGCCATCTTGGATCCGCCATTTTGAAATTAGATCAATTAATTTAAATATGAAGGTGGTGTTGTGACCCATCATTTTGAACTACTCTTTTATGCTGAACTCAATGCCGCAATCCGTTTTTCATTTGCATCTTTGGTTTTTGAAATATTGAAATTTTAAATAAGAGTATTTTAATATTTCATCCAGACAGCTTGATAACCAAAAACGGATTGCGGCATTGAGTCCAGTGTAAAAAATTGGTTCAAAATGATGGGTCACAACACCACCTTCATATTTAAATTAATTGATCTAATTTCAAAATGGCGGATCCAAGATGGCGGCTGAAAAAACTACATCCGTCATAACCAAGTGAAAATATGTCGACAATGAATGGTGGTGTATACTTATCTTTATCTAGCACTATTTTGAGATTATGGTCTTAGTTTGTAAATGCACAATGTTAAAATGCGCTAAAAATAAAGTTATAAAAAGTCCTCATAACTTTAGAACGGATCAAGATTTTTAAAAACTAATTGCGGCATTGTAATCAGCGTAAAATTCTAGTTTGAAATAATGGGTCACAACCCTACCTTTACATTTGAAAAAAAAACTTTGTATCCAATATGGCGGATCCAAGATGGCGGCCAAAAATGTATACCCAGTCAAAATGAAGTACTTACTACTCAACAATGATCTGACGTGGTCCGGAGATGATATCTTAAGAAATGTAGAAAAAAGTAGGGGGGGAACTCATTTAAAATTCACCCTGTATAAACATTTCTAGGGAAATTAGGCAACGCTGTAAATCCGCTGATCCAATCCAGACAGGATTACTTCGTCCATTTCCGGTAGTGAACGGAAATGAGGATTGAAACCCAGCAAAGTGGATGGAAAACTTTAAATAAAACAAATATTAAGAAAAAAATATCCAAAAGGTTATTTCTCTTTAAATTTCCACGAACCATTCCTGAATATTTTGGGTTTAACATTTAGCTTCACTTGAAGGGCTTAAAAAGGCTGGTAATGATTTTATAATGTGCAGGGAAGGAAGAATCGCTCCATGAAATGTTAAACATGAAAGATTTAGATTGGAGGAACTCCTTACAGTGTCAATTTGCCTTTTTTCAAATACCACAATTTTATAGAAACGTTTTTAAAAACAGTCAGTGAGTAATTACTCAGTTATGGCAATATATTCAGGTAAAAACAGTTACTGTATCACATTCCGAATGAAGAATGCTAAACGAGAATGAGCACTGAAAAGAAATCTTAATTTATCGTAAACATAAATGGTGAGTGCGATTTCTCAAGTAAAATTACCATCGGCGTAGACATTAAGGTAAAAAACCTAAAATCTACCAGAGCACCATTTATTTTTGGCTTAACAATGTTTTTAGCTGCAGTTGAAATGTATAAAACGTCAGGTAGAGATTTGATTATTTGCGTAGGCGAAAATGCTTCATTGAAAGATTCAAGTATAAGGTTTGAGGATTTTCTAACAATCGAAATTGTTATGATTGCACAATTAATTAGTTAGATATCATCCAATATTATGATTAAACTAACATCTAAGTTCCATTTGATTAAATACTCAATTTTTTAACATTATGGCTATAGCTTGTTTCTCCAAAGTTTAATTCTTAGTTATTTTGTAAATTAAATTACATAGGAACTAGTAGTAGGAAAATGCTGGTAATTGGTGTTAAATAATATTTTTGGTAGTCTATCTTCAAAAGACTATAGACTTATAGATATTATTGCTGTTTGGCAATAAGGATTTTAAACTTATATGCCAACCCCGTACGAAGGACGGGTACTCTGCTAGTAATAGAATGATTAACACAAGCATAACCCATCATCCCGTAGTAAAATCTGAAGTTTGTTTTTATGTGTAGTTCATTTTAGTGACATAGAACGCTAGTAATGGCACAAATTGTTTATCTTCTTTTAGGGACAATTTCATGATAAGTGCTTTACTGTTTGGATGAAAAGCCAATAGTTTTTATTATGATATTTGGCTGTTAGTGCTGTATTAAAAATGTTCCTACAAGTTATAATATCTAGTAGTTTTGACCAGATTTGAGATTTTTAATTCATATCCACAGGATAACATTGGTCTACATAGGTTAAGTTGTAGGCAGACACAGCAACATGTTATCGTAGGTCATGCACTCTATGCTCTGATTCATGTTTAGGTACTCAATTGCATTGGTAGAGATAACGTTCAACTCACTTATCATCTTTAATACCAAGCGGAAATTGGTTTATTGGTCAAATAACTAATTTGTTACTTTGAGAATTGTTACACACTCATTCGTATACTGGAAAAATACTAGTCTGTAACAGTTGCTTCTTCTGTGACACAAAAAAGTAACCGGCGTTGAATTAAAAATGTATAGATATCCTCTTTGCTACTTTGTTTGAAGTGTCCTGTTGAAGTAATTTTATTATGAAGTACAACATTATTTATTATTGTTTTCGTAAAATACTAATCTTTTGTATTATAACTTTGGATAGGATTCTTTTAAAATTGTGTTTACATTATGTAGACATTTGAAAAGATCACAACAATAAATTACTTGCTTAGCATGAACCAAAACTTGAAAAATCATACAAATTTGACATAGAAAATATATTCTTGACATAGCTTAAAAGGAGAAAAATAACTGAAAACGCTTCAAATATTGTTTCGATTTACACGTAATCCTTAACACTTTTACGTTAAAAATAACAGTCAATTAAGAATTAGCGATGCAAAGGTCGAAGACAAATCGGTTGTCAATATCAGATAGAGGGTTGTAACACGTAATAAGCAAGAGTTTTAAGAGATATTTCAGTATTCTCTTTTAAATTTATACGTTTTTAACTATTTAAGACATTATAAAATTGAAAATTTATATAAAGTGATAACGAATATACCACTGTAGATGAAAAGTCGGATACAAATAATAAAGTATGAAAAATAATTTCGGGTTGATAATTTTCAACGATGTATTCAGTACAATAAAACACAATAAATAATCAAGAGTTTGGGGTTTTTGATATCTAGCGTTTAAACATTGTTTCTCTACTAGTTATAGCATTTAAGTTGTCAATAAGATTGCCATACTGATGAGCTAGAGGTAGAAAATACCATTCAAGTCCAGATACCATACGGCTTTTGTTCTTTCGACTATTAATCAATGGTCGTTACAATTAATCAGTTTGTCTTTGTCAGTAAAACAAACTACAGACATGTGGCCTTTACCGCAAACATAAATCCATTATTAATAGCTAAAAGTACGCTAAGGGTACACCTTTTTTTTATATATTTGTCAATTAATTTGTAGATATTTGTAGACAATATGATAGATTGTAGACAATTTGTAGCTAATCCATTACAAAATACATCTTCGACATACTTCTGACCAGTGTATATAAAATAGATCAGTTTTTACTAATCCATTAATTTTTCTAAAATTAATTTTGGTATTGATTTCAAAAATGTTTTAACCATGTAAATTATTCTTTCCAAGCATTTGCTTGCACTCTGATGTCCTCTACTATTAATTAAATAAGAAAACTTTAAACACTTTTTCTAAAAATAACAGAGAAACTTTCAACTAAATATGCTATACTGAAAATGAACACACATTAAAACTGACTACTGTACAAATCAATTCCGTAAGCTAGATTGCAGTTAGAGAAACTTTCTGACGATAAATAGCTATCGAGGTGTATTTACGAAGAAAAAGTTACAGTATTGTTTGGTCAAAATAGACACAATGCAAATTATAAAACCGATTTTAATTGACTGATCGATTACTTTCACGGATCCAATTACCCAATTACATTCCAAAATTGGGAAAACAATTATTGAATATAGCAAACATTGGGAATAAATAGAGTTGTTTGACAAGTACAGAAATTGAGAAAATAAACAGCTCTATGGGTGTAAAAGTAATTGGTACAGGATCCATCTGATGAAAAAGTAATTCAATTACTTCCGTCCCCGGGGAAATGAAACTGATCAACTTTTTACCTTGGATATGTTACAAACAGGTGATTTGGCTTTGTATAATCCAATATTTACCTTTTTGTCTTAGCTAAGGTAATGTATTCATGTTTATATAGTTACTATACATGCTAACTTTAATAATAGAATAATTAACACAAGCATTACCCATCATCCCGTCGTAAAATCTAAAGTTTGTTTTTATGTGTAGTTCATTTTAGTGACATAGAACGCTAGTAATGGCACAAATTGTTTATCTTCTTTTAAGGACAGTTTCATGATAAGTGCTTTACTGTTGGGATGAAAAGCCAATAGTTTTTGGCCCGAAAGTAAACAAAACCCCTATACTAATAGCATTGATAATTAACATATGGTTCTGTTTAATTTTGGGCCAAAACGTCATTTGTTTATGTTTATGATCCATACTGGGTCTATTCTACTATTCGTGAATAAGAGTAACATAAAAGTCTCTTGAATCATCAGTTGATAGAATAAGGATGACAAATCTACCGCCTCTTCATTGATACTGCAAATATATTTCTGGTTATTTTGTAAACCTTTTTAATGAGTTTTATCTCTGGTGTTTGGGTGAGCAAATCCTACTTATTGTTTCCAATATTTCACTGTTAAATTTGCAGATATTGCTTTTATATTTGGCCACACGCTCACAGGATAAATTACTTTGTTCATAGATGTCATTGAAGTAAAATAACAAGCTTTAAATAGTAAACCTCAACCCTTGGATCATAAACACTAGATATTAATCTTCATAATAATAGTATTCGGTGGATTCATTCGGATTGTACATTTATAAGAACATTATTTTGCTGATACGATACTATTTAGTTTATTGCAAGGCGTACCACAATTAATAAATAAGTAACCCTTCGTTGTTTTTTTGTTATAAGTCATAAGTTATGTTCGTAATAAGTTAGTTACCCTTTGCCTGATAAAACAATCCCAATTAAATCACTGATCCATGTAAAAAAAAAAATAAATAAAAAATAAACAGAGAGCGTATCTCGTCCATATTCTGCGGCGAGTGTTGCAGAGAGAGTTCCTTCCTGTTTCTAGAGAATCCATTAGTACATTGGTGGAATAATTTTGTTAGATATATTGCAAGAAGATTGGTTTTATGTTAGGTAAAATTTTTGTAATATACGTAGGAATGTTAAACAGAACAAAGCGGGGGATTCTAGCCTATGAGCTACATAGGTGAAAGATAATTTAAGAGGTGAATTTGTCTAAAATTTATATTTTTCGTTACAAGCCATGATTATAGTTGACATGACTAAAATAATGAGACTAATGTATTTGCAGAGGGAAATAGCTATATAGTAGAGGGTAGCGTGTGCAGATTACAAAACAACGATAATTCTCTAATTGTTACTTTACAGCCTTAGACTTGGCTTTAGTGTCGAACTTGTGACTAGAAAATAATTAATTTCTTACCAATTGAACATTAGGATTGCATTTTATCATTGAATATTGAAGTAGACATCCCATCTATGTGAACCAAATGACGCCAATGTTTATTAAAAAAGAACATAGTTGTGTGAGTCAGTCACAGAATGCGCTATATCTAAAATTCTGTTATTGTACGTTCTATTCTATATGCTCTCTGTTAGTAAAATAAAGATTTAAAATTCTCAAATTGATTTGATTTAAGGGTATATTAACGACCTTTTTAGCTTTAAACCCTTAATACATTTTCTCAAACCATTTTTCAGTTAGCCTTCGTATCTAAAGGCATTAATTTGTGTCTCTGCAAACTAATAAGCAACCGAGAATTTTTCATTAGTAAAAACTAAAAACAAACTTAAGATAAAAGTCAATGAACTATAAATTGATTTTTGAAAACGTATACATCTTTTACTACAAAACCGTTGGTGTTTTAAGATTTTTTAAAAGAATCCACGTGTGTACTCAAAGGAAGGAGCAGCGCAGTGTCTACTATTCAGGACATGTCCGCACTACTTGGTCACGTGACGAGTCTTATCCTTCAGATCCCGTACAGGATCCTTCCCCCACGTCCTGGTATGGGACATATACTGAGTAACTGGTGATACAGTACTTAGACTGAGTAACAAACTATATATTATGAATTAGACCGAGTAAGGACGATATTATACTCACACTGAGTAACTGACGATGTGCGACTTAGACTACTGAGTAACTGACGTTATGAGACTCAGATTCAATAACTAACGAGATGGTTCTTAGACTGAGTAACTGACGATATAGTACTTAGACTGAGTAACAAACTATATATGAATTAGACCGAGTAAGGACGATATTATACTCACACTGAGTAACTGACGATGTGCGACTTAGACTACTGAGTAACTGACGTTATGAGACTCAGATTCAATAACTAACGAGATGGTTCTTAGACTGAGTAACTGACGATATAGTACTTAGACTGAGTAACAAACTATATATGAATTAGACCCGAGTACGGAAGATATTATACTCACACTGAGCAACTGACGTTATGCGACTTAGACTGAGTAACTGACGATATTATACTCACACTGAGTAACTGACGTTATGCGACTTAGACCGAGTACGGACGATATTATACTCACACTGAGTAACTGACGATATACGACTTAGACTGAGTAACTGACGACATTATACTCACACTGAGTAACTGACGATATTATACTCACACTGAGTAACTGACGATATTATACTCACACTGAGTAACTGACGATATACGACTTAGACTGAGTAACTGACGATAATATACTCACACTGAGTAACTGACGATATGCGACTTACGCTCCTTTCACACTATACGTTTTCGCTCGTACGAGTGTTAATCGTGCGGGCAGACGGTCGTGGGTCTGTTGCTTTCACACTATACGATTTGTAATCGTACGAGTATCGAAACCCCGCACTCCACCAGTACAGAGTTCATCGATACTTCAGAGGAAAGTTTTGTGGAGTATGGATCGGGAGCAAATTATTGCTGCGCTAATTATTTACAGACACAGGAAAAGAAATAAACGCGGCCGTCTGCACTGGGTACATCCCATAAATGTAAGACGTGAGGAAGTGGGTGTGTTTAATACATTATTCGAAGATTTGAGGAACGATGAAGCCAAGTTTTTTTAACTATTTTCGTATGTCGAAAGAATCGTTCGACGAATTGCACAATAAGTTGAAAAGAGATCTTCAAAGAAATAATATGACGTTCAGGAACTGCATTCAACCAGTTGAAATGCTGGCTGTGACTATATTAAGACAACTGAAACTACAACAACTGAATAATACTATACAGTGCGCACAGGTAATTAAACTCAATAACCAAACAATTAAACTGAAAAACTACATAAAAACTATATAGCAAATACACTGCGAACTGCACTCGGGGAGGGCTCCTGCACGACTAACAACCGTGTAGTGTGAAAAGGGCCATATGGTCACATGGTCCACTAGCAGTAGACACGACTATTACTCGTGCGGGAGTCGGATACCAACCGTGTGCACCTACAGTCGCTACGCGGGTGAAAATCGTACACGGTTGGTAATCGTATAATGTGAAAGGGGCTATAAGCTCCAATGCGATACAACAAATACGACTAATAACCGCACGAGCGAAAACGTATAGTGTGAAAGGAGCGTTAGACTGAGTAACTGACGATATTGTACTCACACTGAGTAACTGACGATATGAGACTCAGATTCAATAACTAACGAGATGGTTCTTAGACTGAGTAGCTGACGATAAACCAAGTATTAAAATTTATTACAGTCTTAATTCCAGCTTTAGTTTTGCAATCACAATCTTATACTCAATATCCAATACATTAACCCAAATGATCCCATAAATGAAAGTACTTTATTTAATTCAGGAGGAGAAAGTTATAAAATTATATAATATTTTATTGGATTATAGTTTTATCAATTCCTTTTCAATAAATGGTAACATCTATTTTAAAATAATAAAAACAATTAGTTTATCTTTACATACAGCATATCAAGTTTCAACTCACAAACACCGTACTATCTTAAACGTAACCAACGAGTAATTGATATTAAATAGTGGTATTTTATTCAAATCATTTTACGATCCTTTTCATAAAAAGCAGAAAACGAGTTGGCAAAGGCAACTGTGGCCTGAATAGATAATGAGAGTTCCATAAACTAGAATCACCTTTTAAATTCTGTATGAAATTTATACTTTTATGTTGTAAAACTTGCACTTAACCAAATTCTAATATTGTTTGTAAACAACGATATAAACCATCCATGAGCGGTTGAGAGAGTTCTATAAATTTACATCGATGGTGTTATATGTTTGTTTAACAGTGTATTGTAAGTTGTTGGTATGCCTAAGTTTATGCTCCTGATCACCAGGTCAATAGAATTATCATATATAACAAATAATTTGGCAATTGGTTGGCCTTCAACCCATAATTTTAAGGAGAGAGATCTAACCAATAAGCCAGCTGCCAGTTAGTACAAAAACCTTGTATTAATTTTGACGTGTTTTATGATAACCTTGTATCAGGAAAAGAAAGCCTTAAATGTTGCAATGCAAACGTCTCATTGTTTTCTAAAAACTGAAAGTGTTAAAAGTCGGTGAAATTAATAAGGAAGGTGAAAAGTGGTCAACAGGATAAAAAAATGTCTGAATTTTTGAAAAAGGATGCTAAAAACAAATTTGAAAACTTTCCTGAATGACAATTAAGTTTAGACGATTCAGGGCTTTCAGGACTTGATGAGCCAGTTTTGGTTCTTTAACTTTCCGTTCCTTTGAAATAGTATTCCTTAGAGAGCATTTTCAAATGTAAATGGAATTTAAAAATAAATCGCTAAGGGTATTTAATTTTACCTTTAAAATTGAAACTATATCAGCCAGCTTGAAACGGATATAACACAGTATAATCTTAGACTAGTTTTGACACATAATAAATAATTAGCTTCCTAAATTTACTAGTAAAGGGTTACTCATTAAATATTATATCTAATCCCACCAATATTATAGATAAAAGTTATAGAAAATAAAAGTGGGTAATATATGGTGGAAGCCAGGAAAATAATTGATACATTTTTCATTTATTAAATACGACCAGAAGCTCGTTTATAATGTAATGTGAAATAAAAACTATAAATCAATTAAAGTTAAAAACAAACAATAAGACGCCTTACCAAACAAGAAAGCTAGATAGGACTTTGGTAAACGTAATCTAAAAGCTTAACTGGTCTACAAAGTTCTCAATGGAGGTGATCAAAGGAGGGAAGAGTTTCACATCCCCCGCGGTCTCTTGTGATTAGGGGATGAAGGGAAGATAATGTTGAGGGGAGAATAGCACCAATCTGGGGATATCGTGGGGTGGGATCGGAGGAAAGTCACTGGTTGACATACATTACTCATATACTTATATCCTTGAGGCACGGGTTAGAATCTTAATGATCGCCAATGTCTTTTAGCGAGTAGGTAAAGTGGTATAGCTCGAGGCTTCAGACCAAGGTCCCTGGTACAAATTCCGCCAATCAATGGATTTTATCCATGCCGCGACCCTCTAGGACCAGTCTGAAGTAATGTGTAGTTCCGAACTAGAACCTAACGTCCTAGGATGTGAATATGAGACATACAAAATGGCTTTGAGCAACATGCAAAACTGTAAATTTTCAGAAAACCTTGACACGTATGACTACTAAACTAGAATTCAAGGGATAGGATTTAGTTGAGAAGACAAAAATCAGTTGGTGACTTCCTCTTTGTTAAAATACTGTTGATTCACATTTAACATTTTATGCATACAGTTATCGTCAAAGTTTTATCAGCAATACTGGACCTTTAATAGCACTCTCCAGGAATAAAACAAAAACTAGAGAGGGAAGGCCTAAAGTAAATGAACGAAAAATGACTTCTCAATTAACACTTGACACTCCGCTGTAACATAAGCTTTAAAATGACACCTCAATCGGATAAATCGTTTTAAGAAGGATGAGTGAAGAGGGATGTAATTCTTTGTAACAGAGAAATCCGTTATTCTATTGGGTTTTGCTATAGCTTATAAGGTATTGTGATAAACCCACAGAAAAAAATATAAATAAAATTGTTAAGAAATGCTACATTCAGTCCCTTAAAGTATTATGTTTCAAACCTAAATATTTACATTTTCAATAGACATATATAATGACTAATAATAAAGTAACGAAGAGTAAATATAGTAGTAACTAAGAATAAAAGGCTTAGATACCTTAGATAAATAAATATGTTAAAAAACATTCCTAATAGCAATCCTACTTCCTACTAATATTATAAATGAGAAAGTTTGGATGTATGGATATATGGATGTATGGATGTATGTTTGTGACAAGTGAACGCGAAAAATACTGGTCGGATTGGGCTGAAATTTGGCATGATGATAGCTGACATTCCCGATTAACATATAGGCATATTCTTATTTCAAAAATCCTTTCGGGCTCCACCCCAGTGGCTCTGGAGTTTCCCATGTTAACCTAATGAGAAATGGAATTATTGAATCTTAACAGCTGTTTCAATTAAACAAGTTGGTCCTGTTCTATGATGTTCAATAGCATTAAAGTTACAAGGATTACCAACAGGGTGCAGCACTATTATTTCTTTTACATTTATGACAACAGCTAATTTGCAACCAAAAGGTGAGTGAGCGTAGCGAACGAACTTCAACCTGGAGGCGAGTTAGCGAAGCGAACGAGCTAAACTGAAGGCAAGTGAGCGCAGCGAACGAGCTAAACTGAAGGCAAGTGAGCGCAGCGAACGAGCTCCAACCTAAAGGTGAGTGAGCGTAGCGAACAAACTTCAACAAGGACGTGATTGAGCCATGCGAACGAGATAATCTTGAAAATTAAGAAGTTAAACGGGGCAAAGCCCGTGGGTTACAGCTAGTAATTAAATAAATTAGAGGTCTGTTCAAGGAATTGCAGGAATATTAGAACAGAAAAATAATGGATCATGAACATAAACAAATGATGGCACTGGCTTTAAAGTAAACATTATTAAAAATTAAATGGAACTGTCTGAACCATTGTTAATGCTGTTAGTATAGGGTTCAGGCTAGTCACGTACATGTTTATGAATAACTTCTTGATCAGCATCGTACGTGTTATTAAATTACTTGAAAGCACAAAAAATACGTCAAATAACACTTACAGTATAATAATAAATTTACACTTATACTGTTTACTCACAAGTCGGTAAATACATGTAAAAGATGGCATGTCGTGATCGATTTCGGTTGGACACTCCAATCATCATCAGGCCCAATAGGCGAACCAATATGTTTATGCTCTTAATCCGTCCCATGTATGTTCTTATTTTCGTGAGGAACTGTTATGTGGAATCATCGTCACTCATATACATTTCTATCTATAAACACTCGATGCTTGGAAACATTGGCATTGGTTATGACAACTTGCCACTTCTGTTTACGACCCCTGTAACATCCAAGTAATCCAATGTTGTGTCTCAGAACAATTCCAGTCACGCAGTTCCCTTATCCTTTCTCACTCTAGTATATAAATCTTTCACCATGTCTTTGGGATATTGTAGTTGTTGATATTGTGAAACAGGAAACTACTTTCATTCTACTATGCACCTTAAGTAGAAACATTGATAGACATAAAATCAATCTTCTAAATGGTAACTTAACCAAGGGTAAACAAAAGTTTTTGGTTATCCCCTTCAACAATACCCTCTTAAGTACATCCTACTAATATTATAAATGAGAAAGTTTGGATGTATGGATGTATGGATGTATGGATGTATGTTTGTGACAAGTGAATGCGAAAAATACTGGTCGGATTGGGCTGAAATTTGGCATGATGATAGCTCACATTCCCGATTGACATATAGGCATATTCTTATTTCAAAAATCCTTTCGGGCTCCGCCCCAGTGGCTCTGGAGTTTCCCATGTTAACCTTATGAGAAATGGAATTATTGAATCTTAACAGCTGCTTCAATTAAACAAGTTGGTTCTGTTCTATGATGTTCAATAGCATTAAAGTTACAAGGATTACCAACAGGGTGCAGCACTATTATTTCTTTTATATTTATGACAACAGCTAATTTGCAACCAAAAGGTGAGTGAGCGTAGCGAACGAACTTCAACCTGGAGGCGAGTTAGCGTAGCGAACGAGCTAACCTGAAGGCAAGTGAGCGCAGCGAACGAGCTCCAACCTAAAGGCGAGTGAGCGTAGCGAACGAGCTCCAACCTAAAGGTGAGTGAGCGTAGCGAACAAACTTCAACCAGGACGTGATTGAGCCATGCGAACGAGATAATCTTGAAAATTAAGAAGTTAAACGGGGCAAAGCCCGCGGGTTACAGCTAGTATACAATAAAACACTCTCATTTAATATTACAATCTTTACTATTATGCAAACGCAGTCCTTGATCGATTTAACCACTATATCGATGTTTAAAACATTTACTAATATTTAACCCCTTAAGTTTGATGTAATTAAAATGTTTGTATGATTATAAATGGAAAATTCCCACGATCCTTAAATATAATTACCACATCAGAAGAAATCCCTCCGCTTATCAAAATATTATATTTCCGACTACCAAACCGTTCAGTGGACCAAGAAAATCAAAAAGGTTTATGCTTTTATTATTTGGGTTTTCAAAACAATGTATCGCACTTGAAAATAGTATAGGGTGCAAGATAATATAGACATGTCTAAAATATATATCATGTAAAATAATATAGTAATAAAACTAATGTTGTGCTTACATAGGGTCTCAGGAAAGACATATAATATTTTAAACTAAACATAAAATAATTTCGGGCACCTAATAATCTGTAGATTCATTACCAGACTGGAAGTTAGTCTTTGTAATGTAAATATGTACATCAGGAGGCCAGTACAAAGGGCTCGGCTCGTCAGACACTAATGTAGAGAAGCTGCGAGGATCGTTACCTTCGTGAGATGAGTTCAGCAATTGTAATTGAAATTATTTTAGGATGATATACTGCTATTGCATACCTAAAGCAGTGTAATAAATAATTCAACCACGATCACCATCGATAGTTCTTCCTCGTGTAAAGTCATCAATGTAAAATTGATTACAATATTGCATTAAGTAAAAGCTTTTATAATTCGTAAAATACTAACTTGAATAGGAATTATTATACTTAGTTTTTAGCGAATTTCCCATAAAGGGAATAAGCTATTACCGTAGTACCAATGGTAAGACCTGGACCCGGGACTGATTTATTTTTTAGTTCTGAGGTCCGTTCCTAGAGGCAAAACACACCAACGGTTCAAATTCATATATTGGGATGTATATATATTTATTTATGTGTCCGCTAGCACGATAAATTGAGCAAAAATGATCCGATTTTGATGAAATTTGGTAAAACCGTGTAGACCTACGTTTATTCGAACGAGATTGCGAACCAGCATGATCGGACTATGGGAACGGGGGTTTATGGGGGGTTGTATGGGAGAAAAATGGTTTTTTATCACATTTTTTCCCTAAAAAATAAAATTTTGCAATTTATTTCCAGACTGTTTTGTAGAGCTTAAAAAAATTAATACATACTATATTGAAGCGTTACTATGCGCCTAATGGTTACAAAGAAAATTCCAAAAACTTGTAATTTAAAAATTTCCTTGTTATTCTTATGGAGAATAAGTAAACTGTTGTTATTTGCTTGTTTATGAACATATTTTGACAAATTTTTGAAATGTATTTATTTTATATAAAACTATTAACATTTAAAAAAAAAACACTTTTTTACTCTCCCTACTGCAGCAAACCTAAGTACTACCAATGCTATTTAATTAGGCACTTTTAAGGAGATATTTTTTAGTAAATCCAATCAGGCAAGTGGAACTTCGCTTAGTCTGCAGGTTTGCTGCGGCGGGGTATATTATGTTTCTCTATGTTTTTACAAGATTAAATTGTTGTATACTACATGTCATTCCAGACACATTGCCACGCGCTATTAGCCCAGTCACTTTAGGTAAGAACCTAGACATGAAAGATGTAAAGCTGATTTTTTGCATGGTGATAGTGTATGATAGGAAGGGTGTTTTCTGAAAGTTCCCTGAATTTCCCCCCCTTGCTTCCCCTTAAACCCCCCCCCTCCCCCGAAACACTAGGTTGAAAGTGCAGTGTTTTACTAAATCACCTATATCTTTTGATGTAAACGAGCTATCAGCATAATTGTTTTTTCTTTGAACTCCCCGTTAAATTTACTTTAATAAAATAACCTTACACGTAGCATTATCTCTATTGGGTGGGATTTTATATGTGATACAAAATAAATATTATTTTATTTAAAACGTGAAGTTGTAGATTAGGCCAAACGTCGGTTTTGCAGTAGGTAGTACGTCAATGTAACAACACTTTTTACCTGTTTGATGAGCTTTCCAAAAATGTATAACAATATATATTTTAATTTAAATTGTTACCGAAAGAAGCCATTTAAATCCATGCTTCAAACAGCCACAAAGC
Organism: Macrosteles quadrilineatus; assembly: GCF_028750875.1. Classification (NCBI taxonomy): domain Eukaryota; kingdom Metazoa; phylum Arthropoda; class Insecta; order Hemiptera; family Cicadellidae; genus Macrosteles; species Macrosteles quadrilineatus. Next base: position 14,476,564 of record NW_026542597.1, read on the forward strand.
GCATTTAGCGCACCATTCCAACTTGTCCAGTAAATATCTATTCTATATACAGGGTTAGTAAAAAGTGTGGAGACCCCCTGTTAATTTTTTTAACGGCCCATACTAAAAAAACTAAACTCGGCACACCTTTATGGCATGTTATGAAGTACTTTTTGGGAATAACCGCCACTTGGTGATCATCCCCAAAATGGGGGATTTTGGGGGAAACTCTAAAATTTTAAATTTTAAGCCCCATTGAGTGACCCCTCATTTTGAAGGTCCTGGTAAAAGAAAGCCAACAACGCAAATTAGAGGTATCTACCTCAATCCAGTAAAAAATGGCAGCCAATTGAAATTCTCATAAGTTAAATTTAACTTACAGCTTTTCAAGTCTGGAGACCCCCTGTAAATTTTGTAACGGCTCACACTAGGAAAACTAAACTCTACACACCTTTTTGGCATGTTACTTTTGAAGCCTAATAGCCACTTGGTTACCAAACCCAAAATGGGGGATTTTGGGAGAAACTCAAAAACTTTAAAAGCCCCATCGAGTGAGTGACCCCTCATTTTGAAGATCATAATAAAAGAAAACTAGCAAACTAGAGGTCTCTATCTTAACACAGTAAAATATGGCAGCCAATTTAATATTAAATTGCAAGTTATTTCTGATTTCTAAAGATTTCAATCAGCTTCCATTTTTTACTGGATTGAGATAGAAACCTCTAGTTTGCGTTGTTAGTTTTCTTTGACCAGGACCTTCAAAATGAGGGGCCACTCAATGGGGCTTAACATTTAAAATGTTGTTTTTAAAGGGTTGTTTGAGTTTCCCCCAAAATCCCCCACTTTGGGGATGTACACCAAGTGGTGGTTGTGCCCAAAAAGTACTTCATAACATGCCATAAAGGTGTACCCAGTTTAGTTTTTCTAGTATGGGCCGTTAAAAAAATAACAGGGGGTCTCCACACTTTTTACTAACCCTGTATAATTCAGTTTTAAAAATATTTGTACAACTAAATCTAGAGTTCTACTGGACTGATTTTATTAATTATTGTGTCGTTGGAAAGCTTAATTCATGTAAATTTGCAAATAATTATAAAAGTTTGTTTTTGTTATGATTTATGGTGAAAAAAAATTTTTCCCATAAGAAATACATTGAAAACGGTGTTTTTCACACGTTTTATTTGGGTGCGACTTTTGGCTACTTATTTTGAGTATTTCCAAAAAGTGCATGGTACCAATTTGTAGGAAATTTTATTCTCTTTCAGAATATCACCTTCCACTCTGGTGGATTTCCTCACCATTTAAAAGTTATTTGCTAAAAGGCTAAGCAACCTCTGAATTTATAGTAATGATAAAATACTGAGTAAGGGATATTTTCGTTAAACTTTGTACAACTAAATCTAGACTTCTACTAGACCGATTTTGTTAATTAATGGGTCATTGGAAAGCCTAATTCATGTAGATTTGCAAATAATTATGAAAGTGTGATTTTATCAAATATTTGTGGTGAAAGTTTCTTTTTTCAAGTTTCTGTTTTCAAGTTTCTATTTGTAGCCAGCTTTTGCCTGTCTTTATTAAGAATTTTCAAAAAATGCATGGTAGTTATTTGTAGTAAATTGTATTCTCTTTCAGAATATCACATCCACTTTGGTAGATTTTCCCTCCATTTAAAAGTTATTGGTAATAAGCTAAGTGATCTACAAATTTTAATTGGTGAGAAAATACTATAAATTGTTTTTTTTTAAACTTTGTACAACTAAATTGATTGTATAAATGATTGTATAAAGCATTGATTGTATAAATTCACTCCCACCCTTCATTGACGAAGGAACTGACGATGATGAGGGAAAAGAAAGTTGATATGTACTGTATTGTTTATGCCTTACTTAAGTGTTTTTTTAACTGTAGGCTAATTAAACCTGTTGAGCATATATTTGCCTTTTCTTATAACTACCGATTACTTAATTTTTAATCCTTGTGAGTACTTATTTTCTTACTATTTTTGTAATTCAGTGTTCTTATTTTGCTTGTTAAACATTCACACAGGGTGTGTAAACAATAAATAAATAAAAAGTAATCATTTAGTAATATTTACTGAACAATTTGGAATGATGTGCTAAGTGAAGCATGGATTTAAATAGCTTCATTCGGTAACAACTTAAATTAAAATATATATTGTTATACATTTTTGGAAAGCTCATAAAATAGGTAAAAAGTTTTGTTTCAAACACATTGACGTACGACCTACTGCAAAAACCAGGGTTTGACCTAATCTACAATTTTATGTAAAAAAAATAATATTTTTTGTTATATCACAGATATAAACCCACCCAATAGAGATAATGCTACATGTAAGGTTATTTAATTAAAGTAAATTTAACGGGGAGCTCAAAGAAAAAATAATTATGCTGATAGCTTGTTTACATCAAAAGATATAGGTGATTTAGTAATACACTGCACTTTCAACCTGGTGTTTTGGGGGAGGGGGGTTTTAAGGGGAAGCAAGGGGGGGAAATTCGGGGAACTTTCAGAAAACACCCTTCCTATCATACACTATCACCATGCAAAAAATCAGCTTTACATCTTTCATGTCTTTGTTGGCCTTGATTTTTAACTTAAGTTACTGGGCTATATATGCTACAAGTCGCAGCGTTGGCAATTAATGTCATGTAGAGTTTGTACAGCGGAAGCCCAAGCACCAGATCATTAGGCTTGTTATCAGTCTAGGTTCGTTAGTCATACATACTGTTGGTAACATACAACTACTTCGTGCAGCGAATTGAGCCAGCGGGTTTGGTTAATTAGCTTTATGCAACGTTGGAGATATGTTTTGCACAAAAAAAAAACAACATATTGTTTGAGCATGTGTAAAACGAGGTAGGCATAATATAACAGAAATAAACCCTACATATTTTATCTGTAATACACGTTCTGGTCCTTATAATGGAATACATAAGGGGAAAATGTACACTAAATAGCATTAAATTACAAATAACAAACTATCATAAAGTTGTCACAAGAATATTTTCATTCGTTTATTTTAAAAATTAATACCGAGTCAGATCTCAAATTATAATAGATGTTTTGGTTGCATTTTATTCTTGTTGGCGATAATACATAAAACTCAAACTTTTCAACATGAATAGATACATAGACTGTTATTGTAGTCTTAGTGATTCAAATAACTTTACAAATAAATCTTCGATATAGCATTTTATAACTGTTTTCAATGCAATATTTGCAAATATTAATAATATTATTTTACGTCATGGTTCAGGGTTTTCTATCGCACAGGAACGGAATGGCTACAAACCACAGTTGTATTCAGGGGTGAGTACGTACTTTCATGAACATTTTTCACAGCTTCCCCAAAACCATTAGTCTTAATCACCAACCGAACGCGAGCCAGATGAAAAACAGTTGATCGTTTAGATTTCCCATCGGACCAGGAATAGGAATAAAGGTTTTATTATGAAGAATCTGTGAAAACCAGAATATATTGGGAGAATTAGTTCTCATGTGTGTTTTATATGAGGAGTATTCAAGCACAAATTGGACTTATTCGTTTCTTTGAAGTTATAAGGTGGCCGATTCCCAGAAACATTTTATTGGAAAGATTATATTCAATAAAAACGCAAATTAGGCCCTCGGAGTATAAATTCAAAATACGTTTACCATATGATCCAATGTAAACAACCTATCTTTAACAGAAAACACATAAATTAATTATATCATACAATTTTTGTTTTGTAAGAATTTTTTATATTTTTTATTCTCTTTTCAGAGTTCTTAAACCCTAATCAAAATAGATTTGTCAACAGCGAGATTTGTTTATTGCAAATAATTGTTAATTAGTTATTAATTGCAAAGCCCTAACATAGTTATCAGCAGCAAACTGTAAGTTAAAATCCGTGGGTAGGTCAAATACCAAACTATTTCTAGATTCCAATTAGAACATACAGATAGCAAATGTATGCAATTGATACTGCAAGGAACTTAGAGCAAACAGAATTACAGGATTATACATTTACATCCTCTGGGTTCTCTATTATTCAGTCTCATCTGACAGTACAAGACAGTAGAGATGTGACAGATGCTGAAATATGATTCCTGCTTACTCCCTCTAAGATGTTCAAGGTGATGTACCTAACAATAGTACTGTGAAGCATATACGTTAAGTTTTTTTTGTCATGTCTTTACAATTCCATTAATTTTGGCCCTTTGGTGTGAGGTTGAAGTTATATTCCTGTTATAGAATAATCGTTGATGGTAATACTTACTTATTATCATCATATGCATAGTTAATTTGTTGTTTTCAAATGACCATATCATTTGATATTTGTATTTAGCAGCGAACTGGTAATATTGATAGAAATATGAAAGAACTATTCATAATTAATCGATGTATTCTATTATGGCACATAATGAAAAAATTTTGACCAAATAAATATATTTTAGATACCTTTTTTAAATGGACAAGATTTTTAACGGTTGTGTCTGGGTAGCTAAGTGGTTAACCTTAAAATCGGAAGGTTTTTTTTTTGGATTTGGATGTTACTCTTTTGTTTTTTTGTAAATGATCTACTAAGGATGCTCACTAATTTCAGTTCGCTGTTATATATTAACAAGACCAGTTTTGACCGCTACCCAACAAAAAACTGGAATATTTTCGAATTTCGTCAACAGACACACACTGTATTGCTTTCAAATTTAGCAAAGTGTGACCTTAATAAAATGTGGGCATAATTACCTTTAGATTAATTAAACTGGACGCAAAAACTTAGTAACTTGTCCTAGGACGCTAGGCACGAGCCCGGGATTGTTTTTTACATTACTTCAGGTTAGACCTAGGGGTTGCGTCATTATCAGTTCGATCAAATCTATTGGTGATTTGACGGGATTTGAACCCGGGTTCTCGGGGACCGAGGTCCCGTGCTCTATAACTAGACCAGCTCCCTCCCCCGAATTATTTTCCCCATTATAACAATTGCAAGTTTAGCTATTTGGAGTATTTATTTTTTAACACTTTGTGGTTCAGTTTTTATTTCAGCCTGTATAAAAATAAGCACCAATCTTACCTTTACCTTTAGGTATTCTTTCTGTAGCTATGAATATTTTGCAAAGCGTTAAATACAATTAAGAAAATTTATTCAATAACTTAGATCCTAATTACAAAATCTAAATTAGAAATTTTAGAGGGGGGGGGCAGATTTTAAAATAAACATTTTCTGTCAAATAGAGCTTTAAAACCTTTTAAAACCTAAAGAAGGTTCTCTAGATTAGTCAAAGATTAACTAACGTTATCAGTAAATCCTTCTGATGGAAGCATTTTTCTCTAGAAAGAGCGAACACAAATACAGACAAATGAGAAGCCATCAAGCCGTAACAGTTTGGGTCCTGGTGTCGAACATTAGTTCTCAGCTGTAAGCCTGCAATGGATGACGTCAATTATAACCACCTGGTATTGACAGCTGATTAATCCACGGAATTCTGCATGAAAAAGTCTCAATGGTTTGATAATGTTCTTACCACTCCTTTACGTATAACTCAAATAATAACTGTTACAATGATAACTCAAGCAATTACTGTACTAAGTTTTATAAACCAAGATTCGATAGTCCACTGAAATATCATTTGATTACACGCAAAACAGTGTACTTTTTGCCTCAGTATATGTAAATATATTTATTTTGGACATTGAAGTAGTGTTTCTAATGGATCTGCTGCTTCACTCAAAAGAAGGTCAGTTCAATAGAGTTTGCTTCTATTGAAGGTGTAGGGCAATATTTTGTAGGTTGTGTTCAAATTTAATTTTACTTTTGTACTGTGAGCACAAAATTAAAATAGGTTGGTTCACAAAATTTGCCCTTTCAATTATATTTCACTGTTAAAACGTTAGAGTACAAAAAGTAAATGTTCAAATTTAGGTTACCATCAGGATATCTATAGCCAAACCGAGCGAAATGTTTCAGTTTAAAAAACTGGCTTTAGCTTTCTGAGAATGGAATATAAACTTTATAGTGCAGTAAAAATAAGAGAAAAATTCCATAAACCTAAAAAAAATTAGCACAACCGGGGAATTTGGTACAGATGTTGGGTGTACCTTCCTTTTGAACATACTAAAAGTCCCCTAAAATTGAAGCTGTGCTACGGCCGCCATATTGGAAAATGGCGGCATATTTCTGTATTTTTCGCTATAGTGACTTTATTATTAGAGATACAGGAAAAAACTAAATATACAAAATGTAGGTCATCTAAAAATACACATTTTTTGTATTTACTATCTTTTTCTAAACCCAACGGTTTTTGAGTTATTTGTTATTAAGTATAGATAGTTTTTTCTATTTATCAAAAATAGGTGAAACACATGGAAATTGTCCGTTATTTTCAAGGATTATGATAATTTGTCCTATTTAGTTAAATAGTGTGATACTATAAAATCTTAAAATTTAAGCTTATTTTATGAGTAAAACAACTCTGCCACAGCAAACCTGCAGACTCAGCAAATTTCCTTTTGATTGGATGTTTTATTAATTGTATTTAAATAAAACCAGATTCAACAGGTACCTAGGTTTGCTGCTACAGGTAGGTTATTATAGTATGTTTTTTTTAGTAAAATATCAATAACTTAGTATAAAATAATTAATTTTCCAAGTTTGATCATAATAAATCTATAAACAAACAAACTGCAACAGTTAACTAATTCATAATAATAGCATGGTAGCTTAAGATTTACAATTTACAAATTTAAATATACAAATTTTGGTTGTGTTTACTAAAAATATGGCGATTATTCGTCACGATTCGAATAATAACCGAAAGGGTTTTCAAAAGGAGATGAAGCAAGTAATTTAAGTTCTGTAATATTAACTCGTACCAAGTATCGGACATATTGTATGGAGTGAGGAAATCAACCATATTTTGTAAACTACGCAATAGTCATATTAATATTTTATACTAATTTGTACCCATTTAATAAATTAACATTTTAATATTTTGATGGCACTACCACTATCACTCTGATATCAACTAAGTGGGATGAATAATTGTCGTAAACCTTGAAAGTAACCGTCGATTGCGATGGTTTTCACCGATTTTTGATAAATAAAACTAACTATACCATGCTTAATTAGTCACCAACATGAACTAGACACGAAAAACACCCTTCCAAATTTACAATGAGATGTCAAGTAAAGTTAGTTAGTGTGGTGGTGCCATCAAAATACTAAAATGTTAACTATTAAATGGATAAAAAATAAGATAAAATATTAATATGACTATTGCGTACTTTACAAAATATGGTAGATTACCTTACTGCATACAATATTTTCGGTGCTTGGTACGAATTAATATTACTTAAATAACAGGCTCCATCTCCTTTTGAAAACCCATTTGGTTAATATTCTAATCGTGACGAATAATCGCCATCTTTTTAGTAAACACAACCAAAATTTGTATATTCAAATTTGTTTATTGTAAATTTAAAACTCCCATGCTATTGTTATGAATTAGTTAATTGTTGCAGTTTGCTTGTTTATAGATATATTTTGATTAAACTTGGAAAATTAGTTATTTTATAGTAAGGTATTGATATTAAAAAAAAAAAAAAAACACTATAATAACCTTCCTGTAGCAGCAAACCTAGGTACCTGTTGAACCTAATTTTATTTATATACATTTTTTAATAAAACATCCAATCAAATGGAAATTTGCTGAGTCTGCAGGTTTGCTGTGGCGGAGTTGTTTTACTCATAAAATAAGCTTAAATGTTTAGATTTTATAGTATCACACTGTTTAACTGAATAGGATAAATTATCATAATCCTTGAAAGTAACGGTCAATTTCCATGTGTTTCGCCTATTTTTGATAAATAGAAAAAAACTATCTATACTTAATAACAAATAACTCAAAAACCGTTGGGTTTAGAGAAAGATGATAAATACAAAAAATGTGTATTTTTAGATGACCTACATTTTGTATATTTAGCTTTTTCCTGTATCTCTAATAATAAAGTCACTATAGCGAAACATACAGAAATATGCCGCCATTTTCCAATATGGCGGCCGTAGCACAGCTTCAATTTTAGGGGACTTTTAGTATGTTCAAAAGGAAGGTACACCCAACATCTGTACCAAATTCCCCGGTTGTGCTAATTTTTTTTGGGTCAAAACATATTTTTACTGTACTATTATGTTTTTTAATCTAAAAATAACACAGGAGAATCATATTTATATATCATAAATTACTGGTTATCTTTTTTCTATGATCCTAGCTATATTCTCTTCGATCCAAATATCGAAAAGTTGAGGTACCAAATAGAATTGCAAATACAACACGCTTATTTCTTTGACTTAAATCGCGTCAATTTCATAATCTTTCAGTACCTTGGTAGTAATTAATTAAAAGTTTAGGCGGAGGTCACCAATGACCAATGATCATTTGGCAACTCCACCCTCAACCACCCTTACGTATAAAGTGATCAAGAGGATGATAACTTGCGAACACAAACATCAACAATTCTGTCCCAAGCTGGTGATATGTCACGAGGGGACGAGACCGAGGGTTTATGATTGGGAAGGAAGGGAAGGGAGAGAGGGGATGTTTTGGGTGAAGGTCTTCCCAAATGGGATGACTTCCCCACTTCGTCACATAATCGAAGAAAGTGTAAATACAAATCACACCTCATTCCCATGATTTAGACACTTACTCTGTTCACACAATTTAAGTTGTTTGAGGAGATATGATTTCATCCCCTCCACATCATCCTTACTTTTAAACAACAGTCAAAGCTGATCAGCTGATTTATGGATAAAGCTAATAAAAGAGATGGGGGAACTCAAGGAAACCTTCCACGTAAACCATCAACATTTGTAAAGGATGTTAATTTTTTTTTAATTTTAACTGTTTTTCAGTTTGATGTTCTTGGGATAATTGTAGCTAAGGACATGCACTGGTACACACGATAACCTTCTATCTCAAAATGTAATTACTGCATTGTAAAATTGTATTATATATTATATAGTACTATTATTCAGGGGAGGGGGGAATTGTCACCTAGTCAGACAACCATAATAACCAACAAATCTATCATTAATACCAAATTACTTATCGAATATAAGTTTGCCAATTATTGGGCTTAGCTTAAACAATCACAGCTGCTTTCTCTGTTGCGCTCAAACCAGCTGTTTATTTAGCTAGAACCATTTATTAAAAAAAAAATCATAGGGAAAAGATATGTAAACTTTTGGATCATAACAGTTGGTAACTGGTTTTTTCAGGATCATAACTGTGACCTTTTGATTTGTAATGACTCAAAAACCAATGTTTGTAAATATAGTCAATAATTAAATTCCAAACTAATTCTTGTTTATATTTGTAATATTTAGTCATGTTTATCTTATAAAAAATAATATAAAAATGTACTTGCCTAGATTTCCCCAAATAACCTGTGTTAATATTAGTAAAACCATATTGTCTTAATATATATATAATTTACAATCAAAATGATCCATTGGCTTATCAAAATTATTATTCCAAACAACTTCTACAATTAAAAAACCATGCATCTGGGTTCAAGATTACAAACAAATTTCAACACATGGTTTAAATATGTGAACCCTATAAAAATGAAGAAATGATTGACAACAATGGACAGTGTAGAAAAGGTTTTCATGAAGAACAGATCAACAGCAATTATATAGCTGTGCTCAATTAAGTGGAGAAATAATTTAAATTTTACAATAAAGTGTTGTCTAATATTTAAATAAATTTAAGAAAGAAGAATAACTTACACTATCCTGAAGACAAATTACCTACAGTATTGAAGATTGGTGAGAAAATTCCATTTTATTATTTACTAAGACTAGTATCCATCAGCATCCATTTTGTGACTAGACCTACCTCCATTTCATTAACATCAAGCAAAGGAAAGAAAAATTATACAGAATTAAAATCTTACTAAATTATTGTTTCCAAATTATTATTTAATTTACAATTTACTTATCGAATTTTATATTAGGCCTAAAATAAATCTTTTGATTCACAGTTCACACGAATCCCCACCCCCTGTTGTAACCTTAGTTTTCATACGTTTTGTACCATTATACATTGTATTTTAAAACATCTGTCCCTCATCATTTCTACTATTAGTTAAGATCAGAATAAAAATAACAATAAAATATTAAGAGGTATGACTTTTGTCACTGTTTATAAGTACAAAATTACCGTTTTTTTGTTAACACAATATTTTTTTATTATGACTTCCATTCGATAATAAAGCGAAACTACCAATGCACGCAACGTCTATTGCAATTATCTCTTGTGTAGATGAAACCAAGCTAATTGCTAAGGACAACTTGATCTTACTGCTTATACTTGCCTATGAAAGAATAATGTAATTAGCTTTTAGGGTAGGGGGTTGAGAAAATCGTTAAACTCTCCTTACAAAAGTACCTCTTGTAAAATGGTATTACAGTGTAAATTACATTCAGCATTAATAAATAATATAAATAAAATTCATTAACTTTTCTGGAGGTGGGGTTTTAACTAAGTTCATATTTTTTATTGACATATCACTTATGTCCAATCTATGGAATCATAAGATTAATTTATTAGCCAGATTATACATAAAAACTTAGTTTTTGTTTTCACGATATAGTTTTAATAACCAAGTAGCTGTTAATCCCCACAGCTGTTAAGAGATCTATGATTGGTTTAACAGTAAACCCACATGAACTTAGGTATTTCCGTCAATAATGACGAATCAGCGGAAACAGATCTCTCTGATTGGCTTGATCCCGCCGTGATTACGTCACAAATGACCAGCTGATCGTTGATTATGTAGGTTAGTGATTAACCTATGCTAATTACCCATCTACTTGTTAGCAATCCTGTTAGAGAACCTTTAATTATCTCCTTAAACGTCAAATAAGAACTGTATCAGTAAAAATGCGGGACGTTTGTTATACATTTCTAACTCAAATAATTTTTAAATAAAAACTTTTTAAAAACAAAACGTTTTTAAATGCACTAAAAAGTAGAAAATAGTTTATAAATATGTGGAGAATATAAATACTTGTAAGATTTAAAACGAAACACGTGGGGTGCATGCAATAGATAATTTACAATTACCTTCACCTATTGAACTAATGTATTATTATCAATTGCAAGCACCCCACGTTTTTCGTTTTAAATCTTACAAGTATTTATATTCTCCACATATTTATAAATTATTTTCTACTTTTTAGTGCATTTAAAAACGTTTTGTTTTTAAAAAGTTTTTATTTATAAATTATTTTCTACTTTTTAGTTTTTAATGTGTGTGGATGTTAAATCTATTTCATGCATCTATATCAGATTAGGACAGAGGCATGTGGGAAATCTAAGATTTATTTGAGTTTCTTTTCATATAATTATGTATTAGATTGAATGTATGGCCTACCTACTAACTATAAATATATCAATCTATTTAATTTATTGTTACTTTATAGAATTCTAAATAAATAACAAATTACATTATTAACAAACACCTGAAATCAGATTGTATATCTTTATTTTGAAATGTTTGTTTGTATAAAGAATCTCTTGGGAGCAGAACCTGTACCTCTTAACCCCTGCTTTTTGAACTGCCAAATTTAAGTATTTACAGCTGACTTAAATTAATTGATATATTTACATTCTTTCAAAATGTAAACATGAAAAATTTGGAAGCCAGTGGGGCGTAGCCCAAGGGAAATATGAAAATTAAATGATATAATATTGCATTGTTATCCATTTGTGAGCTATGTTTCAAGTTTCAAGTCTCTAGCTCATCGGGAAGTATCAAAATTTTCAAGAAAGCGAGTTAATGAAAACAAGCCCGTGGGGCGTAGCCCAAGGGAAATATGAAAATTAAATGATATAATATTGCATTGTCTTCCATTTGTGAGCTATGTTTCAAGTTTCTAGTCTCTAGCTCATCGGGAAGTTAGTATAAAATTGATTGCAAAATTTGTACCGGACAAGAAAGCAAGCTAATAAAAACGTTTTAAAAATCTACAGTTTTATAGCTCATAAAGTAATATTTGACAAATAATGTAGACGACCTAAGCCTCTACAATTTTTTCTGGTTTTAAAGACTTTTTAATTCAATTTATATTAATAAATTAAGATATTTCAAAACTGTAATCGCAGCAACATATCCATGAATTCGAGATTTACAATGTGAAAGCTGATTATGTTTTTTGTATTTATTTTACTTTGCAACAATATAAAAACACAGAACAAAAAAAGATTATTATTATATTATGTTTTCTTCTAAGTCTACGCTTGGTTAAGGATCGAGAAACATGGGAAAGGACCGACCCAGGAGGCATACCTTTTAGGATAAATCAATTTGGAAGGAGAATCTCTGGAGACGGAATTTATCTTGTTTAAGTTGTCAGCTTGAAACAATGCACATAGATTAATTCTGTCCATTATTGTTTTATTTAAATGCTTTGTTACACGTCTAAAAAATAAAATGGCCCATTGGTACATAAAATTCCCGGAGCACCAAAACACAATAAAATACCCCCGCCGCAGCAAACCTGCCGACTAAGCGAATTTCCATTTGTCTGAATTGATTTTCAATTAAATATATTTTAATAACATTAGTTTTAACGAGTACCTAGGTTTGCTGCTACAAGGAAACTAATAAATTGTGTTTTATAGTAAAACAATGATAGCTTAGTACAAAATAAATAAATTTGCCAAGTTTGATCAAAATATATCCATAAACAAGCAAACCACAACATTTGACAATATTCTCCATAAGAATAACATGGGAATTTTAAATTTAAAATTTTTAAATTTTCTCCGTTACTAATAACCAAACAAAAATACTGTTATGTACTAAAATATTTGTTTTTTAAGCTCTTTAAATGGTCTAAAGAGAAATTGGGAAATTTTGCTTTTTGAAGGTCAAAAGTGAGAAAAACCAATTTTTACCCCATAAAACCCCCCGTAAAGCCCCGTTCCCATGGTCCGATCATACTGGTTCGCGAACTCATTCAATTTTATCCCGCTTTACACCTTTAAACCAAATTTCATCAAAATCGGACAAAAATTACTCAAGTTATCGCGTTCACGGACGTATATATATATGTACGTAGATGTATATATATGTTTGAGGAACTTTAGATTAATAACCATTTTAATGCGATTCTTGTGAACTAACAAATCTATATTTAAAAACTAATTAATTTTTATAACTGCACATTTGTCTAGCTCTTGTTATTTTTAACTACCAGAAAGTAATTTCGATCATAGATATTGAAAACGGCCTCATACATGTCTTGATGTAATCGTTTCCAAATTCAAAATGAAAATAAATAATTACATTTTTGTCAAATTCCATATGCTAATGCTCCTCTGAAATTAAGAGTAATCAAAATATGTCAATACATAAAAATGCGATGGCTTAAGAGTATTTTATTTAGAAAGTTTCATTTAATAAACAAATTGAAATTCTAATCTTTAAAGTGGAACTATTTAAATTTTGACTATAGCTCGAAAATTAAAATTTTCTGGTCAAACATATGAATACAAAGATTATGCAAAACTACCAAAATTATGTTGTCACTAGGCAAATTTTCCAAACCTATCTACTCGTGAAGGGTCTTAGTATTTTTTTTACCACCCAACTGTGTTTCTATATCCTAAGCACAGTGCGATACAAAATTAAGTAAACTAAATTAAGTAATGGGACCTAAGAAATTTATAGAGGAAAGACGACGACAGGGGTCTCAATAATTGAAGGAGCGTTAATCATTAATCCAGCCTCCAAGACTACTTCAATTCAAGGGGTCAGGGATCCTATTAAAAACCGAATTCAAAACTAACTAGGCTACTAAATTGTATAGGCTCTTTGTAAGCGATCTCGATAAGCTTTGTACATTAACACCTATCAAAGGAAATTTTGATTTAATCCCTATAGAAGAGTGGCAAATTTTAACTAAAATTAATGGTCAATAAATTTAAGTGCTACACCGATTCAATAGTACTTTAACCCAATGACCAAGGTTAAAAAATGTTTTTGTTTTGTGTAATGCAGTAGACACTTCTCACACATTTCCCCAAAGTATAGTCTGTACAAATTGCATCAACAAAAATCTTAGAAAAGCAGCAACAATTTGTGCTTACCATGTTGGTGTTTATAACACCAAAACTACTAGTTGTGCAAAATATTCTAGGGAAAACTGGGGGGAAATATGCTAAACAAATTGGCATTGCTCATAAAGTACTTTTTATTGTATATTAATAACCTACGGTATTAAATGTTTGCAAAACATAAAATACAAAATTTCATGGAAAAACCACGTTAAGGTTAATAAATTTTTGCCCCTGAGTAAAAAATAAACATTGTAATTTCACAATATAATGTTTATATTGTAAACACATTATAAACTTGAAAATTTGACCTACACGTGGTTTAAAAGGTCAATGATATAGTAGCTCGCGTAAGATGTTGAATGAAAAACAAGACAAGGATAAAAAATAATTTTTAACTGTATTGACATTTTTCCACTAAATATGTATTCCAAACAACACGCTGATTCCACGTCTCAAGTGCTGAAGGTAACCAAGAGACTTGTGCTGAGAATAATAAATTGTATTTATAATTCGCCCAGCACGAACACCGGGTATTATCCCCGGGACGTATCTACGTTAATGAAAGAATAATTAAATCTACCCCGCTGGGAGACCTGCGTGTAGGGATGATCATATTTATCATCAGTTAATCAGTTGGTTATATTATATTTAACATGAAAGAAAGGTTTAAATTTAGTTACAGCTATATAAAAGTAAAGGCTTAAGAGATGGAAAATTAAAATATAAAAATGAACAACAAACAAGACATAAAAGAGATCAAAACAATAATACATATAAATTGATTGTAAAAAAAATTAAATAACGTTTAAGGTACTTATACTTTAAAGAGCTTTTGAAGAAGAACTTGAACCTTAAACTCAACCCTTTTCTAGACAGGAATTGGTGATAGCCCACTTTTTATGCATTAATCGCCTAAATAAGTTATAACAGCACAATTTAAGACCAAATAACTTTTTTGCCTCAAAAAACATGTGAAAATAAGCATGAGAAATGTAAAGTTTTAACATTGGTTTAGGCGAAAGAAATTTCGTAAAAAATTGTGTAGCAACAATATAACTAAAATGAAAGGCCACTACTTTGTTCAACTGTAATTTGAATTGTTTCCAATGACTGTGAATAAATATAATTCTTTTTTTAATTCATCAGGGTTTAAATTTAATCCAAAATAATCCAGAACTTATTAAAAACCAAGTCAAATGAAAAACTAAATTAAAATGTTTACCAAGGGAAATATTATTTGTCAACCCTAACCTAGAATACAGTATAAATGTTTTCAAGTTGAAATTGATACATTTCATTTCATATTTCTCGCAAGTATGACAAAACGGAAAGACAACCCCTTTGGGAATTTCTTCCCGTCATCCACCCCCTCCCCTCCCCCCCTCTTCACCCTCTCAATCATCAACCTCCTCCATCCTCGTTCCCTCTAGACGTATATAACCCGCCCGGGGACAGAATTGTTGATGTTCGAGCTCACACGAGACACCCTTGATCATTTTATAGGTTAGGGTGGTTTAAGATATCTACGCCTACTTGTTTATCGACTTTCAATATGTTAACATTAAAATAATCAGCTCATCTTTGTGAAATTTGTGGAATAAAAATAAGGTGATCTTAATAAAACATGTAACAAAAGAAAAAGCTAATAATAGTTGTAATTTAAAATCTGTATACGACTTACCATGACAATTTTTTCAATCATTCAACATCTGTTTCTTAGTTTAGAACCACAAGGTCGGAAACAATTTGTTTCTAGGTGCTTTGTAACCCAAAATAAACGACTTTTTAAAGTTATCAACAATTTCCTAGGACTAACTCTAGGAATATTTGTACGAATTGAGTAAACAATTTTTAAAGATATGTCAAATTTTCAACGGTTTTAACTTAAGGTTCTGAAACATTTGTTTTTTTTGGGGGGGGGGAAGGCCTGTCAACTGTCGACTGTAGAGTTATACAGACTGTCAATTTACCTTGTGTACTTATTTTAGTTTACCTCGTAACAATATGATTTTTAATTACAGCGTTCGTTTATTGTCTTTCAACCAGGTTTGTAGTACTGTTTCACATATACAGACACTCTCTAAGATTAAATCATCACCAAAAAGATTTTTTCCTGGACGTATTTTAGAGGGCACGATAAATAGAAATAAAACTCTCGACTAAAACTCAATCCTTATCATTGTCATATAAATGGATAAAAACTACAAAAACTTAATGTGATAAAAACACAAAAGTAAGTTAAAAAAATTAAGTGGATAATACGTTAGGCAAATCGTGTTAAAATTCTTGCCTAAAAGCCTTCTTCGTAATTGAATGCATCACTAAAAGTTGCAAAGTCATTCCAAGAATAGTTATTGCACAGGTACAAGTTATAAATGTTTTATGTAGCATTTGTTTGTCTAGAACCTAATATTTTACAAGGATTGTCGTACAACTCTCCCCTCCCTCATTGCTTGATGTCTCACGGTCCGTTACCTTCTACCCCGCACACTATTAGCTCATTAGAACTCCGGTGCTCCCCTTACTGGGACTAACAGCTGTACTGGAGTGGAAATAAATTAAATTAGGACTTAGCACACTGTTTATTATATTTATAATTATTTTAGTTATGTAGGTTCAATTTAAGTGTTAGCTGTGTAAATGTTGTAGATTTTATCATATAGGTATGTTTTAGTTGTTTTATGACACACCTTCATATCCTAGAACGCTTGGGATCGTTTTTCACCTTACCTAGAACCTAGACCTAGAGGTTGTGGCATTATCATTTAGGTAAAATCCATTCTCGATTGGCAGGATTTTGAACCCGGGTCCTCGGGGACTGAGGTCCCACGTTCTTTCATCAGCTCGTTTCCCTTAACCTTAAGAAATAGTAATATAAATTATAGGGGAAAGAAATATTTATTCAGTTTTTCATTAAATTCAAGCTTTTGAGTTTTACCTTTTTTCAACATACACATAGTGTACACTTCATTTGAACACAACGTACAAAGTTCTTAAATAGTTAATATTTTTAAGAAAACTAGCCACAATTTTTAATACATGTGATTTAATCATACATGCAGGATATATAATTAAGTATCCAAAGACATCAGCGCAGGAAGTAAACACACCCATAACAGTACACTTGTAAGAATGAGTGTATAGTAAATTTGTAGCAAATATTGTGAAGAAGAGACGCAGAGCTATGACTGAAGACCTGCTTATTTATTGATATCTCATACATTACTGAACTCTCCGCAACTTCATCTTTTTTCTAAAAGCTCTATCAGTATTACAACTAAATTTTTGCTTGAAAAAATTAGTTCTGTAACTAATAATTAAAACCAACTAGGTGAAACCCGTCGAAATCGACGGTCACTGTCAAGGCTTAGTACGCTAATTATTCATCTACGGAAAGTTAGGTGTAGAGGAAGTAAAGTTGGCTTTTACTCTTGAACTGTTAGGGACCTCCTCATTTATATGGTTGTGCGGCTCCATTGGCAACAAATGATGCAAATGACATAGCAATGGGACATTTCCAAAAAGCAAAAATACTGTAAATTGGCTGTTACGTAAATACTGACGTTTACATGCATTGTTAAACAACGTATCTTATAAAGGGTGATATGATCTACATAGTTTAAAAGGAATATGACCTTTCTGTCATGACAGTAGCTGCTTAAATAGTATTTACTCTTTATGCCTTTTTTACAGCCAAATTGTCGTGTTATTTTAAATCATGTTAACAACCCAGTGAGCCACGGTCCGTAATATAGGCCACTTCAAATATTTTGTCAAGATAGGTACCATTTTAGGCCAGGTTTCTGTGTTTGGATGTTATTATATCATACGATAAGAACACAATAAACTTCTGCAGATAAATAATCTGCTGGAGAAATATAAGCCGAATTATAAATGTCACAATGTGAGTTTGAGCATTTTGTAACTATATGGGTAAGTTACATAGTATTTTTGAGGCTGCTGCTCAGTGCAATTCAAGAATTTATTTTTAGAGATAAATTAAATGGTTTTTGTTGCTGAGTAGCGTTAGTAAACATGCACAACCCATTTCGTTATTCTAATAACATTCAAAGGCTCTCTAAGAGTTCAAATTCTTATTTGTATACTTAAGTATCTATATTATGTTTTCACTAAGCTGAATTAACAACATCGAAGTAACCTCTCTGAAAAGTCTATAGTAATTTGCAGTTTTACAGCTTAATGACTTTATAAATTATGCACATATTTCTACATAAATATAGTAAAACGTTTTATCCATTTTCTGGAAACTACTATTAATTTAGCAAAACATGGACACTGCTCAAATGGGCAACGTACCCTTCTGCACTTGTATAATTTTGTATTGTATTACACAATCGAAGATTTTTCCAATGATTGAATATATGTATAACAATAATCTCGTGAAATTATGATGATATTAGAATAATATGATATAATATAGGCAAAAGTGGTGGAAAAGGCAGACAACAACCCGTACAGCAGATAAGATAGTTCAATAAGAAATTATTGTAAGAGCTCTGTGATAAAAGGAATTTCCACTGATTTCGTAATGGAATATTATATTTCAAATCATGACATGATACAGGAGAAAATACATTTTAAAATCAGAAAATAGCATTGCAAATACTTCTTTTGGAAAATTTAGTAACTCCCAATAAATGTGTGTTGTTTAAAACACAATTGAAAAATCAACAGCTGTTTTATTAAAAAGTATTATCCACATGGCCAAAATGTAAACAAATTTGTCGAGGTATTTTTAAAGGCTTCTGGGGCAGAGCCCTAAGGGAATTGACTTTGTGTTTCTTTTGATAACTCATCTACAGACCAAGGCCTTTCTTTGGAGACCTCTACCAAGTTTCTACGTCCAGCCGTTCTCTCAAATTAGTGGAGACAAAGTTTCCAGTTAAATATTTATATTTCCTTATGTTAATCTTATGGGAGAAAACCCAACTTTGATGGAAAATCCTGTCCAAACTAATAAAGATTTCAAAAAACCAAAAACACTTTGCAAAACTACAGATCAGGGCAATTCTTTTGACACTTTGATCATCAAAATCGGTCCAAAAATGTGGGAGGAGTTCTGTTCACAAAAATCGGCTTAGCGTATTATATATATAGATGCTGCCCCTTTTTTACCAAGAAGTAAATATTAATATCATAAGTTTATAATGTATAGGTAACATTATACTGTATATATTTAGCTTGATGATCAAAAAGTTAGTTAGTTGTATTTAGCGTATGATACCATTATAATTTTTAATGTGACTTTTTAAGTAATGAAGATTTTTTTAACTATTTTAAACAGTATAAATAGATTCACAGAAACTTTTCTAACGTAAAAATTCCAAATATGTCTCTCTAATTAAAATTAGTTTTGTTTTATCTTGGTTTTGGAGTTGATTTACCGAGCGTAGTAAAGCTCACAAAGGCCAATCTTACTAATATTATAAATGTGAAAGTTTGTGTGTTTGTTTATTTGTTTGTTTGTTTGTTTGAAGTTCAATCACGCATTAACTACTGGACGGATTGGGCTGAAATTTGGCATGATGATAGTCCACATTCCCGATTAACATATAGGCATATTCTTATATCAAAAATCCTTTCGGGCTCCGCCCCAGAGGCTCTGTAGTTCCCCATGTTAACCTTATGAGTATCTATAATATTAAAACGAAACTGTGTTTTTTTATTTCACGATTCTGAACCAACCACTCGACGGATTTTCATGATTTTTATGTTGAAAGAAAGATTATTTTGAGAACTAGGGAATGTCGAAACCATAATTTTAGTTTAGGGCCCCAGTTTTTTAGAAATTAAGTTTTAATTTTGAAAAAGTCTAGCAGCCGACGCTAAGATTCTAAACTAGCTTTTGGCATAAAATAATTTGCTTAACATAACAGCTGTAAACATTGTGTCAAATTCAGCATTTGGATAAAAATGTAAAGACATACTTAGGGTTACTTATTTATACTATGTGTAATGCTAATCATTGATACGTTCAATTCTTCTGTAAGAGGATTACAGATTAATTAAAAATACATAGTAAAATACTAGGATGTTCAAATTATTTTTTAAAGCAATCTTTGTAATCTTCGATTTGTTTTAGAGCAATATAATTTGTTTTAACTAACAGCTGGTTAAATATAAACTATGAAACTGTGAGGTTATTTTATTTACTCTTAGTTTGTCATTGATTATAGGAAATAAGTAAGATTAGTAGAGATAATTATACCACAGTTTAAACCACAATTTTAACCAAAATTAATTAAACCACAGTACAAATCGAGGCTCTGTACACGAGTCTTAATAACAAAGGATAAATGCAAATTATTTTACTGCTACACTTTTCAAGGAAAGATTAGAAAAATAACAAGGTTTACATGTTTTAATTCTTCATGGTAGCTTTTTGTTTACAACTAATGTTTGTCTGCTTTAATTTTGTTTGGATTAGGCCCGGAAATATTGATGTCATAAAAAGAAGATCAAGATTAATCAGGAATCACGATTTTAAATTACCACCACAACCTCAGCCGGGTTTTATACATAGATAAACAGATGGATGACATAGATTGAACCATTGACTATATATACCTACTGTAGGTATATATAGTCAATGATTGAACACAACGTCAACATTGACCTAGGATACTGCAATTAGACAAACCATCCTTTTATGAAATCGTGTTCAGTTGTGGTTACGTTTGGGGGCGCTGATATAGGCCCCCAAATCACTTTTATAAAATATCACTTTTATTTCAATGAATATATTGTAGTTTAAATTAACTAATATGGGAAATTACGATGTACATTTATTCAATGAGGGTGGGTAATTATCAAGGATAGAACTGATAACGGTATGGACAATAAACATTGACAATTACGTCATTAGCTTTACTATCGTGTTTACTTTTTATATTCCTGCTACATGTGACCAGTTCTTTTTTTTCAAATGAATGTTATTTGAACTAAATAGCTGTTTCAAAACCAACTGTTATTGTTTTTACTTTTCTTTGTTTACGCTTATTTATTTAGCAATTAATGCAGTGAAATTGATATAAAGGATAGGTGTGACGATTAGTTTTGATGTTAGGACAGCAAAGTTAAATTATGTTTACTATGAATTTTATTGGATTTCTATATATTAATTTGAAACTGTTTTTCTTTGTCATAGCTAAATTGAGAGAACGGCTGGGCGTAGAAACTCTGTAGAGGTGTCTAAAGAAAGGTCTTGGTCTGTAGATGAGCCATCAAAAGAGAAACGTGGTAAATTCCCATGGGGCTCTGCCCCAGTGGCCTTTGAATTCCCATCCCATGTTATTCTTATGGAGGAAAAACTGGGTTTTTGTCCCAGCTAATTTGAGAGAACTGCTCAAACTTGGTAGAAACTTGGTAGGGGTCTCTAAAGAAAGGTCTTCGTCTATAGATGAGCCATCAAAAGAGGAACGAGGTTAATTCCCTTGAGGCTCTGCCCCAGAAGCCTTTAAAGTTGCCTCTTCAAATTTGTTTACCATATGCATAATTCTACACTACCTTTTAATGAAACAGCTGTTAATATTTAAAATGTGATTTATTGAATTTTTCAAAATGAAGTACAATATTTGCAATGGGTTTTTCTGATTTTAAAATAGATTTTATTCTGCATCGTGTCATGTTTTGCAATATAATGTTCTATTACCAAATCAGTGGAAAATCCTAATATCACAGTAACTCTTAAAATTATTTCTTATGGAGTTAACTTATTTGTATGGCTTGGTTTCTGCATTTTTTTACCACTTCTTGGAGATTGTACGTAAGTGATATTCTTTGGCGTATTGCATCTGTAGACGAAACTTGGGTTGGTGAAATTATTACAATGGAAAAAAGCTAGAAATCCTGGACAATTTGATATAGGCTAAAAATAAAACTCAATTAACAATATGCTACATTTCTTGAGCTATCATTGAAATAACCGATTTGCAAACAATGGAAACATAGAAAAAGTCATAGAACACGACCAAGTAGAAGAAAAGAAATAATTTTTTTCATTTATAATCGTTATTTTAGACAACCTAATGCGGCTATAAGAGGGAAAAATTTGTAAAAACACTAAAAAACAAGATAAGCTTTTTAAGAAAAGATAAGATATTTACAAACGATTTTGATTATATCTATTATAACTGTTTTGTAGATCGTAAATATTTCCATAATCTTCGTGAGTCGCCTGTAATGCTTCGCAATTGCTCGAATTCGAGCAACAGGTACACTAGTTCATATTTAAAGGGAATTGAAGAATTCAGTCAGCTGTTTAAACTAAAAAAGTTGGTTCTATGATATGCAAAAGCATTAAAAAGTTATAAGATTTACCAACAGGGTGCAGCACTATATATTTTTTGCATTTATAAACAGCTAATTTGCAACAAAAAACTGTGATTCGCAATGAGAACTGTCAAAGTAGGATTGTTTACAGTTATGTTTATGTTTTTCATTTCATGAATAATTTGTAATATTTTGCGAATTGTTCATAATTTATTTTCCTCTATTGTTTAGGTGAAGTGGTAGAACATTATGGCTATGGTAGATGTGTAATACTATTGAATACTGTACCTAAATTTAAAAAAGCAAATTTTATCAAACTGTGTCCTCCCTTATGGCAAACGCAAAGCTTGAGTATAACTGCAATAAGCATTTTATACTTATATTCCAACCCCGTACGAAGGACGGGTACTCTGCTAGTAGTTTATAGTTAAAAAAACTAGCCACAATTTTTAATACATGTGATTTAATCATACATGCAGGATATATAATTTAGTATCCAAAGACATCAGCGCAGGAAGTAAACACACCCATAACAGTACACTTGTAAGAATGAGTGTATAGTAAATTTCTAGCAAATATTGTGAAGAAGAGACGCAGAGCTATGACTGAAGACCTGTTTATTTATTGACATCTCATACATTACTGAACTCTCCGCAACTTCATCTATTTTCTAGAAGCTCTATCAGTATTACTACTAAATTTTTGCTTGAAAAAACTTGTTCTGTAAATAATAACTAAAACAAATGCTACCCATTTTTACCAAGAAGTAAATATTAATATCATTAGCTCGTAATGTTTAGGCAACATTATAAATATTTTAGCTTGTGAGTGAAGATCAGTCATTTGTATTTAGCGTATGATACCATTATAATTTGTAATATGTCTTTTTAAGCAATGGAGATTTATTTTAACTATTTTACACAGCATAAATAGATTTACAAAAACTTTTCTAACGTAAAAATTCAAAATATGTCTCTCTAATTAAAATTAGTTTTGTTTTATCTTGGTTTTGGAGTTGATCTACCGAGCGTGGCAAAGCTCACAAAGGCCAATCGTTTAATATATTTACTTTCAGGCAGACAACAACTAATCTAAGACCTGTATGCCTTTTTAGGTTTTCGATATCATACAAACTTGATAAGATTAGAAAGTAATACAAATTGGCCAATTCATTTAAGTTTGTAATTAAAAAACTTGTTTATCAAATCAAAACTTTCAGTTTAATTTCCAGGGGTTCCCTCATCCACATAATTCAGAAAAAGTTTTAAAACACCACTTCTTGCAAAAGGGCTGCACGTTACATACTTCTCTTGTAAGATGATCTTGAGTTCTAGTTTCTCAACGAATTAACTAAAATAGGTAATTTAATCATACATTTTCCAGCAGGTTAAAGATATAGAAACGACGTGTCATAATGCGAGTTGCTTAAAATTACTTTACATACGACCGTTGAATAATTACTAGCAATAGTAGTGGAGAACTACCGGTTTAACAGCACTTGGGGCGTTTTTTCCCATAAGAATAACATGGGGATCATTTTTTGGCCACCAAAACCAAAAATCCTGATCTTTGCCTAAATATCCCTATATAATTGTCAAACCTTATTTCTTACTTATTCCCTATAAATATATTCGATATTAAGCTAAAAAAGCTATTTCTTACATTTATTTACCCTTACAAGTGTACATTTAGAGTAGATACAATAGGACAATATGACACCACTTTAGGCACGTTTTCCCCATAAGAATAACATGGTGAGCTTTTTTTGACCACTTTTTTAAAAATCCAGCTCTCGACCAATACAAGCCTATATAAATGATCAATACCATTGTATAACTTCATTACTATTTCAAATCCACATGCATTCACATGTATATTCTCAAAATCATCAACTTGACAGTGCGAGGTTTGTACGCGAACTCGTGCGCGCTCCCGGCTCATGGTCCTGCTCCTGACCCATGGTCGGTCTTCTTGTCTCTAGTGGTCTAGTCCTAGTTGGGAGACCTCCTGTTGAAGTAATTTTTAGTTAAATTGTTTGAAATTTTTTAATTTCTAGTAAAAAATTTAGAAAATTTCACAATTTCTGGTAAAAAATTTTGCAAATTTCAAAAAATCTATAAATAGAGGTGGCATTGGCCCAAGACCTCATTCTCGTGCATGATGCCGACCTGTCAACACTGCTCCGTGTCGCTCTCCACCAAAAGTAACCTGATTCGCCACTACAAGGTAATTCATAAAATGAAGGTGAAACTGTGCAAAGTTTGCAATTTAATCTGTGATAATAATGTGGCTTTAAAATCACATATATTACAAAGTCACAAGACTTGTAATTTCTGTAAAACGAATGTTGTTGGACATTTTAAAAGACACGCCAATTCTTGCATAAAATGTCCATATACAATGATTAAATTTGTCGGTGAATCGATTAGAACTGACCTTGAAAGTACTCTGAAGTCTTGTCCTCTGCCGATAAAATGGACTTTAGTTAGGAGAATCAAATTTATAAAATATTCAATGGATCAAAATGGAAAATTAGTTAATGAAAAAGAATGTATTGCAGATTTTAGAAGCCTTACTACCTTAACTATTGAGAAGAGAGATTTAAAACCTCAAATTGAAAATGCACTTTTAAAGATTGATGCGTCGATTCATAAATATCAAGCCCAAGGCAGTGGATGGATATATGACCATACTAAATATTGGCAGTTGCATGTTTATAAGTATAAGCCTTTAACTCCAAAGTCATATATCCCCACACCAAAAAGTATTCAATCAAAACATGCAGTTTTAAATATAAAAAATTCTGATAATAAATGCTTCCTTTGGTCAATTTTAGCAGCTTTATATCCAAGGAACTCTAATGAAAGTGCTAATAGAGTCTCTAATTATGTACCCTATGAAAGTCAGTTGAATATGACAAACATAAAGTATCCTGTGAAAATATCTGATATAGATAAATTTGAAATACAAAATAACATAAGTGTTAATGTATTTGGGGTTGAATATGATAAATTTATATATCCATTAAGAACAACCAAACTAAATAGTAGTACTCATATAGATTTATTATTATTACAAGAAGGTCGTAAATTACATTACTGTTTAATTCGTGATTTTGATAAGTTAATGTTCCACTCTACAAAAGATGACCATAAGAAGCATTTTTGCAAGTTGTGTTTGCAACATTTTTACAGTAATGATATATTAGAACGTCATGCAACATATTGTAAAAACTTTGATGCCCAACGAGTGGAAATGTCTAAACAAGATACATTACAATTTAAAAACTATAAATATCAACTTAAAGCCCCATTTGTGATTTATGCAGATTTTGAATGCTTTATAAACTCTAACAAGCATACTCCATCTGGATTTGCATTTGTTGTCGTGAGAGATTCTAAGATTATTTCTGAAGAGTTATATAGTGGTGCAAACGTTATGGATGTGTTTTTCAAAAGGTTGTTTGAGACTTATGACTTCATTAAACGTCAAATGTCAATATACATTCCCCTTGTAATGACTCCAGAGCAAGAGGTATCTTTCCAAAACTCAACACATTGTCATATTTGTGAAAAGCCCCTATATTTTGATAGGGTGAGAGATCATTGCCATTCCTCTGGGCAATACTGTGGAGCTGCCCACAATGATTGTAATTTAAACTATAAAGTAACAAAGAAAATACCAGTATTCTTCCATAACTTGAAAAATTACGATGGGCATTTAATAATGCAACACTTGGGAAAGTTTAATCGTAAATTAAATTGCATAGCTAAAGATATGGAAAAATATATATCATTCTCTGTAGATGATTTAGTATTTTTAGATTCATACAACTTTCTGTCCCTTCCATTATATAAATTGGCTTCCAATTTAAACACATTTAGATTCATACAAAATCCACTACTACAACGTAAAGGTGTATTTCCCTATGAATATATGACGGGACCAGATAAGTTTGCAGAGTCTCTACCCCCAATTGAGACATTTTATAGTACTCTAACTAAAGAACATATCTCTCCCAATGAATATGAACATGCTAAAAATGTATGGACACATTTTAATATAAATAATTTACAAGAATATCATGATTTATATCTTAAAACAGATGTATTGCTACTGGCTGATGTCTTTGAGACTTTTAGAGACCTGTGCTTAAAAGATTACAAACTTGACCCCGTACATATGTATTCACTTCCTGGACTTACATGGGAGGCCTGTCTTAGAATGACTGGTATAAAATTACAATTATTTCAAGATATTGACATGCATTTGTTCATAGAAAGTGCGATTAGAGGAGGAGTCAGTATGATTTCTACACGTTACGCTAAAGCAAATAATAGATATATGGGTGAACACTATGATCCCAATCAAGAGAGTGTCTATTTAATATATTTAGACTGTAACTCACTATACTCTACAGCTATGTGCGAGCCACTGCCTGTGGATGGATTCCGTTGGACTAATGAGATAGACTACAAAATATACAAAAACAATCAAAATGATGAGTTTGGATACATTTTAGAAGTTGATTTAAAATATGATAAAAGCTTACATGATTTACATAATGACTATCCATTAGCACCTGAGAAAATGAATGGCAAGTTAATACCTAATTTAAATGACAAAACTAAATATATTTTACATTATAAAGCATTACAAAAATATGAAGAATTGGGTTTGATTGTTACAAAATACCATAGAATTTTAAAATTTAGACAGTCTAAATGGCTTGCGCCCTATATTAATTTTAATATTGAAAAACGCAAATGTGCTAAAAATGATTTTGAAAAAGACTTTTACAAATTGTTAAATAATAGTCTCTTTGGTCGAACAATTATGAACCAACGCAAGTTTCGTGATATATATCTCAAGGATGAGACACTATTAACTAAATATGTCACTAATCCAAGGTTCGACTGTAGCAAAAAGTTCGATAACAATTTACATGCTATACATTTAAATAAATTAGTTGTAAAGTTTAATAAGCCGATATATTTAGGAATGACCATTTTAGATATCAGTAAAGTAATAATGTATGATTTCCACTATAATTATATGTCAAAATTTAAGAACAAAAGATTTCTTATGACAGATACAGATTCTTTAATGTATTCTATAGTTACAGAGGACTTTTACAAGGAAATAGAAAGTGACTTGCACTATTTTGATACCTCTGGATATAGTAAAGACCATTTCTTATACTCTGATAAAAATAAAAAAGTCACAGGCAAGTTCAAAGACGAATTAGATGGTCATATTATGTATGAATATTGTGGTTTAAGACCAAAGTTATATTCTTATATTCCTCTAAAATGGTTATATGAAGAAGACAAGCAAGCTTTAGAGGTGAAGAAAGCTAAAGGAGCTGATGGTGCTACAGTTAAACATCTCCTTAGACATCAACATTATTTGAACTGTCTTGCAACTGGGCAAGATTACTATGAGAATGTGACAAGAATTAAATCTACAAATCATCATCTTCAAACCTTAACCATGAACAAGAAAGTACTATCATTTGACGATGACAAGAGGTTTATTCTAGAAGATGGCATCAATACGCTTGCGCTTGGTCACTATAAAATTGATCAAACATAAATCTATATTTGCCATTATTCTTTGACCTTTCTTTGTCTATTACAAAAAAGCCATATTTAGTTTTATCCCAGCATTGGTGGCAGAGATTTCTAAATTGGTTAAATGAAAAGTCATTACCAACATGATTGTTATATACATGTTTTAAATTTAAATCATCTTGTTTAAATAATATTAGGAAATTTACATTATCACGTAAATGTTTGTGTACTTTGCTGTAAGATTGACACAAGTAAAAACAGTTAATATTTTTATGTCGACCCATTGAAAAAAATTGTGTAATATTTTGACTATTTATGTCATCAAATACAACAACTGACTGTGATTTTACATCATTTGGTGTGATTTCACAGTCAGTAAACGTGTGTAATTTCACTTCGTCACACAAACTAAATATTTCAATTATTTTTTTATATTTTTCTTGTTCTAAAGATTTAGATATTAAATATAAGTTTGTAAATTTTAATCCTTCCTTTTTCACAATTAAATTGTAAATTACAACCGTCTTCCCACTTCCACTTGGACCACAAATAACACATCGAATATTGGTAGGAAATAGACCCAACTTCTTTGGTATATTTTCCTTAGTATGTACTATTTTAAATTTATGTTTTTGTTGAATAAAAGACATTTTTTATATAATAAAAATGGTGAAAAATAATAAGAAAACATGTAAAAAGGGCAAAGGTTTATTCTTAAAGCCTTACAGGGGTCGAGGGTTATTGAATACTCTTATAAATAATCTTCCATTTCCACTTCACATACCATCATATCGGTACTGTGGACCTGGAACGAATATACGTCAAAATTTAGCCAAAAATGTACCTCCAAAAAATAAGCTAGACTCTTATTGTAAAGAGCATGACATATTCTACATGAATAATCCCGATACCGCTGCTCGGAACAAAGCAGACATGAGATTAGCAGACTTAGCTTGGACTAGAGTAACGGCAAATGACGCAAATCTTGCTGAAAGAGCTGCAGCTTATGCGGTGACAAATTTGATGAAGGCAAAAGCAAAAATGGGAATGGGATTAAAATTTAATAAAAAAGATGGACAACTACCAGCTGTTAGAGGCCGCAAAAGACGTGCCTCACTTCCGGGGGGTGTACCTAAAAAACGAGCTAAAAAATCTAACACCAAAAGTAAAAGAGTGCGGAATAGTTAATTTAGACAGTTCATCTGGCACACATTGGACAGCATATCGTAAAAATAAAGATATTGTAATTTATTTTGACCCATTTGGAATCCAACCTCCAAAAGAAGTAATTAAATATTTTGAGGGACATAAAATATTCTATACAACCGATCAAATACAAGATTTAAATAGTTCTATTTGTGGAATTTTATGTTTATCATTCATAAAAAATTTTTGTTTATAAAAATGGATTCATTTACTATAACATTTTCGGGTACAGAGCCAGAGCTAAAGTCAGTGTTCTTTCCTCCCATAGAATTAAATGATGATTATGTAATTGGATTAGTAGATTTTCAAAGTTATAATTCTATATTTAATGTAAAAAAACCACTTAATACTTTAACATATTACAAAGTAGAGAAAAAAACATTACCAAAGGGAGAGATCTTAGTTGATGATTTAAACCAGTTATTAGATGGTAAACTTAAAGTTATAATACATAAAAATGGAGAAGCATTAATTAATACTAAAGTCAAACTTTTATTCAAAGGGCTTATTCCAAAATTAAATAAACTTAAAGGCAACAAATTAACCATTGGAGAAGGTGATGATGTTTTCTATTATGACCACAAAGCTCCAGTTACAATAGAAATTTCTGAAGGAACATATGAGGTGGTTGAGCTTGCAAAGGAAATTCAAAAGCAAATCCCAGACTTTTTCCTTACAGCTAATAATAAAACTATGAAAGCGACATTACTTTCTAGCCACGTGTTTGATTTTACAAAACCATGTTTAGGGTCTGTTTTATTGGGATTTAAAGGTGTTTCTACTCCTGGTGTACAGTTTGAATCTACAAATAAAATAAACATTAATAATGTAAATGTGATTAGAGTAAAATGTAATATTGCAAACGGGTCCTATTTAAATGGAAACAAATCACACACCATACATAGCTTTTATCCAGAAGCTCCTCCTGGCTACAAAATTATTGAAGTTCCAAGAAATATTATATATTTTCCTGTAAATAAGAGAAGTTTAGATGTTGTCAGTATTACATTTGCCGATCAGCATGACAAGGCAATTGACTTTAATGGAGAAGAAACTACAATTACTTGTCATATAAAAAAGATATGAGAATTTATAAGAATTTATCTATAAGTGTACAAAATGCTAGGTTCCTACGATCAATAGGACTAAAGTTAAAATTTTCTATTAATAAAAATGGAAGATTTTCTAGACGTTACAGGGAAATCCCAATTCGACGATAGTGTGGTTAAAATTACAAATCACTCCTATGTTCCCCACAACACTTTAGCAATAAATAATTCCGATGAAATTCGAATATGTATTAATAATCAAGATTTGCTAACTCTCCCGTGTAGGAGTTATCTGTATATTAAGGGAGAAATTGAAAATCATGATAAAGGTCATTTTATAAATAATGCATTTGCATTCTTATTTGATGAAATTAGATATGAAGTCGCAGGTAAAGAAATAGACATTGTAAGAAACCCAGGAATTTCTAGTCTTATGAAAATATTGAGCTCTTACAATAAAACTACTAAATTGTCAAATGTGGCATTTGATTCTGACACGAATTTAAAAGAGTTCCATAAAAGTGGCAAGTTTAGTACTTGTTTGCCATTAGAACTGTTAATGGGTGTATTTGAGGATTTTAATAAGGTATTAGTAAATGTCAAACAAGAATTGGTGTTAAAAAGATCCAAAAATGATTTGAATTGTATATTAACAACCACTAGTGCTCCAGCCAGTGGTACTGCTGATATGATTCCTAAAATTACACTTAACTCAATTCAATGGGTGATGCCACATGTAATACCATCAGATGGGGAGAAGTTACAATTACAAAAGATGTTACTGCAAAATAAAAATTTGCAAATTGCATTTAGAAGCTTAGAGTTGCATGAACTTCCATCATATCCCAATACTACAAGACATACATGGTCAGTAAAGACATCTTCAAGTTTGGAGAAGCCTAGGTATATTATATTTGGTTTCCAAACAGCTAGGGATAATAGTGCACGAAAAAGAACTGATGAATTTGATCACTGTAAGTTAAAAAATCTCAAAGTATTTCTAAACTCTGAATATTATCCTTATAGTGATTTAAATCTCGACTTTGAAAATGGAGATGTCTCTAAAGCTTATGAGATGTTTATGAGGTTTAGAGAGACTTACTATAATACTATCCCAGATCCTATGATTAGTAGGGCTGAGTTTATGAAGAAATATCCACTAATTGTAATAGACTGTTCTAGACAGAACGAAACAGTGAAGGAAGGAATTGTTGATATTAAATTAGAGATTGAAACTGCAGAAAATGTGCCAGCAAATACATCTGCATATTGTTTAATAATACATGATAAAGTGTTTGAGTACAATCCTTTGTCAAATGAGATAAATAAAATGTAAATAAAAGATGAAAAACATTCAACAAGAATTGGTTGACTCTGCAAATCAAATACGAGAGAAATATAGAGCTTTAAAACGTGGCAAGTTTCTAGAGGCTGAAGAGAGGTTTCAAACATTCCAACCTTTAATAGAGCCATTACAAGAATTAAAAAAAATCGCCAAAACAGAGAGGCCTCGAATGGAGATTCTCCCAATGACTCCATCTAGAATACCAATAATACCAAGATTACAACCATTACAACCATTACAGCAATCCACCCCACAGAAATTAGATTTTGGTCTTTTAGCATCAGACTATTTAGGAAATTACCTCAGTAAAAGTAGTATGACAGACACTACATATGGTATTAGACGAGAAGCAAATAAATTTTTTATTGGAAATAAGGAAGTTGACATTGCCAATGATGATGTTACAATTGCAAATAAAACTTACAAGGGGACAAAAGGTTTGTGGCAATTGTTAACTTTAAAAGAACCTGAGGATTATACTCCGGCTGATTTGCAAAATTATAAAGAAATTTTGGAAGCTACAAATGGGCATTTAAAGAGTTACAAAGATGGTGCACCAATTTCAAGTAATAGACATACTAAATATCTTAATATAATTAAACCTCTTTTTAAATCTGTTGGTGAAGGTTTGAGACAAGTGACTGGTAATAAAATAGACTATATTTATTGGGATGATCCTAATGAGCTTGTAGATAGGTTAAGACTTCTTTGGCTAAGTCGCCAAGCCGGTAACTCAGGAGTGGATAATGAAATAGATTCCATTATTGAGGAATTGAGAGAAAGTGGAATTATTTACTAAATAAAAATATGTTTATAGATAAATTTTATCGTTTATATAATCCATATAATAAGCCTGCAGAACCCAGGGCTAGTAGTGAACCTACTTTAAATTTACAAGACGATAGTTGGAATGGTTTAAACCGTAAAATTGGTAACGTTAAAGATGGGGAGTTTGTAGATGATGTATCAACTTTGGGACAGACATTAACTAGAAAAGGTGATGTCTTCTTACAAGGTAAAACTAAATATGAGTTTTTAGAATCTAAGAATAAAAATTGGAATGCTAAAAAACAGAAAATTACGAATGTGGAAAAGGGTGAAAGTTTAGATGATGTGCCCACTTTACAACAGACTTTAATACGTAAAGATGGTGGTACATTTGTACAGGACAATAATAATTATGAATTTTTAGAATCAGAAAATGGTGTTTGGAATGCTAAGAAACGAAAAATTACTAATGTAGAAAAGGGTGAAAGTTTAAATGATGTGCCCACTTTACAACAGACTTTAATACGAAAAGAAGATGGTAAATTTGTACAAGACGATAATAATTATGAATTTTTAGAATCAGAGAATGGTGTCTGGAATGCTAAGAAACAGAAACTTAGCAATTTGATGGAAGGTACAGATAGTAAAGATGCTGTGAATGTTTCACAAGTTCCAAAAATGGAAGCAGGCTATTGGAGTTTTAATAGTAAAAGGTTAGTACGTGTTAAACCTGCCATTGATGACACTGACTGTGTTATAAAAGAACAGACTATAACTTTTGATAAAAAAGAAAAATGTTGGGATGCCAAAAAACAATTCATAAGAAATCTACCAGAGGGGGAACATTTGGATGATATTTGTCTAATGTCACAATCTATGCATTATGATGGATCAAAATTTGTATATGGAGAAAAAAAATTTAATTTGATGGAATATAATCCTGATTTATTAGTTGCTGATCCCACATCTTTGAGTGGATTTAAGTATATAGATAATAGACCATATATACCAGAAAACTATGTATTTAAAAGAATGGAAGATAATCTATTGATTGGGGCTAATGGTGATGTATTTAGAGTTACAGGAAAGGATGATGTTATAAAAAATGAATGAAATTGCATACGAACTTCATAAACCTGCAAGAAAGAATTTCATTAGAAGGTCTTTCAAAGTATTAGGTATAAATGAAACCGTACAAATAGATTTAATTGATATGCAAAACTATGCTAGAGAAAATTCTGGCAATAAATATATTTTAACTTTAATAGATACATTTTCTAAAAAAGCTTATGCTGCTCCACTAAAGAATAAGACAGGGTTAGTGGTTACAGAAGCCATTAAAACCATTCTACCAAAGGGGGTTAAAAACATTCAATCTGACAATGGAAAAGAATTTTTTAATCAATATTTTAGCAAACTAATGAAAAAATTAAATATTAATCACTATCACACGTTTTCTACAACTAAGGCTGCAATTGTGGAGAGGTTTCAGAGAACTTTAAAAAATTGGTTATATAGGGAATTTAGTGCTCAGGGGAGTTATAAATGGTTGGATTTACTTCCAAAGTTAATTCGAAAATATAATAATAAAGTGCATAGATCTATAGGAATGAAGCCTAACCAAGTGAATGTTAAGAATAGTAAATATGTGCATGAGAGGTTGCATGAAAGGACTTCTAAAGTAGTGCAAGTTAAAAAGCCAAGATATAAGGTAGGTGATAGCGTAAGGATTTCCAAGTATAAACATGTTTTTAGTAAAGGTTATACTCCAAATTGGACAGGGGAACTATTTACAATAGCAGAAGTTAAGAATACAAAGCCTGTGACTTATATCTTGAAAGATGAAAATGGCAATATAATCAGGGGAGGCTTCTATACAGAGGAGTTGTTAAAGACCAAGTATAAGGACATGTATTTGGTAGAGAAGGTAATTAGGAGAAAGGGTGATTCGTTGTATGTCAAATGGCTTGGGTTCCCAAGTAGCCAGAACTCATGGATTTCCACTAAGGATGTCCAAGGGAGCACATCATGAGCCGGGAGCGCGCACGAGTTCGCGTACAAACCTCGCACTGTCAAGTTGATGATTTTGAGAATATACATGTGAATGCATGTGGATTTGAAATAGTAATGAAGTTATACAATGGTATTGATCATTTATATAGGCTTGTATTGGTCGAGAGCTGGATTTTTAAAAAAGTGGTCAAAAAAAGCTCACCATGTTATTCTTATGGGGAAAACGTGCCTAAAGTGGTGTCATATTGTCCTATTGTATCTACTCTAAATGTACACTTGTAAGGGTAAATAAATGTAAGAAATAGCTTTTTTAGCTTAATATCGAATATATTTATAGGGAATAAGTAAGAAATAAGGTTTGACAATTATATAGGGATATTTAGGCAAAGATCAGGATTTTTGGTTTTGGTGGCCAAAAAATGATCCCCATGTTATTCTTATGGGAAAAAACGCCCCAAGTGCTGTTAAACCGGTAGTTCTCCACTACTAACAATCACTACTCATATCTTCTAAGAGAGGTTATGTCTTCGTTTATAACCTCTCATTGCTACTGACAGTGATGCAATTCACCAATTACACCACTCATTAAAATTAAATTGGTCCAAACAGCTGATTAGTTGAAGTTCAAAGCATTACAATTTTACTTCTTTTCTCTCAATCCTTGAATCTCATTGGTCCGTTACTCGTGTTGTAAAGTAAAACAATGCTGTTGAATAGGTAAACAATGCTGTTAAGTGAAACTTTTCAATTCTAAGAACTAAATTGAATCAGTTCAAAAAACGGTCAAAGGTGAAGTAAATTAACAATGTTTCACGGCATAAGAATTTTACAATATATAACCGTCACTGTCTTGTGTACAGTCTATAAAAACTCTATATAAAATGATATCACAGTGAAGGTATCACAAACTTCTTTAATAAGTGTCGGATTCTAACGTAACGTTATGACATTGCCTCCCCCTCCCAAACCTCCCCCTCCCAAACCTCCCTCTTGCAAGGCAATACTTTAGCAATAACGCTGGGAATTATTGAAACTTAAAAACTGCTTACCTCATATTGATTTGACAGGTTAAAATACAATCAATTTTTTGGTGAGGCAAACATTAAAATTAACGTATATGTGTTGGATTATTTATTTTTGTCCTCATTTGTGATATTTCAGGTTTTCAGCTTTATTGTCCATTATGAACCTTTTGGTCTTTTTGATTATCAAAAGACAGTAAAGTTCCGTTATACTATTAACTAATATAAGTCAATGGTGACCGCATATATAAGATAACTAGCCGCTAAACCCGTGCTTTGCAATGAGGTCAAGATGCGGAATAGACAATTTTGGTTCCTTGAAATAATGGCAAGCAGCTTGAGAACGCTAAATAGAACAATTATGTTCCCTAGATCTGCTTTATGTAGATATACTTTTATTAATTAACTATTAGTATTAACTGGCTACATAAACATAACTGTAAAAAATCCATCCATTCCATGTACCACAGCTTTTTGTTTCTGCTTTGTACAAATTAGCTGTTAAAATAAAAAAATAATAATAGTGCTGTACCCTGTTGGTAAACCTATTAATTTTTTTGATGCCATTGAAAATCACATAATCAAATTTTTAAGTCGAAGCAGTTGTTAAGATTATTTAATTCCATTTAAATATAAGTACTCATAAGGTTAACATGGGAAAACTCCAGAGCCACTGGGTCGGAGCCGATTGGACGGATCACGAAATTGATGGTGTATAAACCTATTCCATGAAATTCTACACGTATGTACCAAGTTTCGAGGCAATCAGTCCATCGGTGTCTGAGCTCATAACGTTCAAATATATATACAAACTTCCTCTTTTATAAATATAGATTCATGAAGACCACCTCGAACCAACAATGTCTAGCTTTCCTGCCCTACTGCTGAGTTTACATGCCCGATCAAATACACTATAAAACTCTCTGGATTCGTTTACAGTACAAAAATAACTAATGAAAACAGAATTCTTTATTTTCGAAGTGTTAATTGTAGGAGAAATAAAATGGTTAAGTAAGAGTTTGCGTTAAATTTATAGTTGATTTTCAATAAAAATGCAAAGCAACTAGTAATAGTAGTTTACGCAACGATTGCGTAAAGATAGTGTTAACGACAAGAGTACAAATTTAAGTTACAAGCCTTAAATTTCTAAGATGCCTTAAATGCAAGTGCCTTAAAAACTTCTACAAGTGTTTTAGAACTATTTACGCGATTTTACGAACCCTACTTTACCTACGACAGTTTTAATTAACAGTCACTACTCATAACTTCTAAGAAAGGTTATATTTTCGTTTATAGCCTCTCAGTGCCACTGACAGTGATGCAACGAATCATTTTAGCAAACACTAATGCACCACTCAGTAACAATTAAATTCGTCTAAACAGCTGATTAGTTGACGTTCGAAACATTAGAATTTTACTTCTTATCTCTCAATCCTTGAACCTCATTTGTCCACCCGTGTTGTTAAGTAAAACAACATTGCTGTTAAGTAAGTAAACAATGCTGTTATCTTTTCAATTCTAAGAACTGAACTGAAGCGGCTACTTTAAAAAAAACTGTCTCAGGAAAACTAACTTAATACTCCGGATGCAATTCTGAAAATAATCAACGTAGTTCATATTAAAACTAATAATTTTATGCAAGAGAGTTTAGAGTTTTAATGACCGCCTGTGCTCGAGATCCGTTTGGAAATATGGAGAAAAATTAACGAACCTTGAAACTCCGCCAGCTCTTAATGAGGGAAACGATGATCGCTGAAGGTTTGTCACTGGTCTTGAATATGGTGGTTTATATTTAGTTTATTTACCAAATACCTAAAATTAGTAAAACTATGTATACATACAAAACATAAATTGTGTTCAGTACTGCATTTATCTTAAGTAATCAATTGAATTAAAAACTTCGTATCATCGGTTTGGAGGTGAATTTGCACCTACTTTAGTACAAACGACACTTGAGTATGTCTACTTTTTTGTCCCAAGACTCAAGGCTCTAGCTCGGCTTCGTTTTTCACATTCTTTCAGGTTCGACCTAGAGGTTGCGACATTAGATAAAACCCATTGTGGTTTCGGTGGGAGTTGATCCCGGGACCTCAATGACCCAAGTCCCGAGATCTATCACAAGAGCAGCTCGCTCCCCAACTGCTTAGTATATAAAAAAATTTCCTTCAAAAAATGTCTTTATGTTTTTTTAATTGTTTTTTCTTTCTTTATAAATTATATATTTTTACCCTCAGAGACCCTCAGATACAAGTGATAAACAAATTATTTGTTTTTGTTATTTTTCCTGAAGAAGGCTTAAGCCGGAATATAGATTTTTTTTTATAAAGACTGTTAATCATTTATTTATTTATTTTTCAATCGCTAAGAATATGGCCTAGATAAACCATACAAACAGATCCTACAGGCAAAAATTGTGAGCTATCTGTTCCTCTGCTGTTCAGGGTTTTTCTAAATTAACAATGAAACGGTTTCATTCATATTAATGACAGTTAATGGGCGTAAATATTTAATTTGCTAACTAAACACCCTCAACGAACTAACACCCTACAACCATAAATGTATGCGTGATTTATCTGCAGTTCTATAAAAAACAAACGTAGGTATGGATAAAAAATTATAAATAATTATATTCATACGATCGTCAATCGTTATATCGTTGGAGGTTTATAATTACCGGTTTAATATAAATATTTGTCTATTTTAAATGATTTTATCTTGTTCAATTTTTTATTTCTATTGATAAATATTTTCCCTGGATGTATTTTTTTTATAAGTTTTAAAGCACATTGTAATCCCCTAATGTGTTCCTCCACGGGGAAGGGCAGTTGCTGATGGTTTTTGGAAGATTTATTTTACTTCACTGCCCGGAGGTAATCAAGCTGGCATGAGACTTCCTTATGATTTGTGGCGCTATCAGTTATCCACATTTACTCGCCTCTCTATTTTGTATTTTTCAGAGAGAAAACCAACACCTAAAATCGCTGGCCGTAATCTAAATGTGGTGCAAATACACCTGAATTCGATTAATCTTTACTTCGAATAATAACTACACATATCAACTTACTAACGAGATATGTTGCGTAATTTTTAATTTTACGTTGACCTAAGGCATATACCATAATTAATATTGAACTATAGGTTATTTAACCATTACGTTTTGTCCATAAAACATTTAAGTTTGTCATAGAATACTCCCAATGCGGAAACCTGCACACTATGCAAATTTCAATTTGGTTGGATTTTTCTCTCAAATGTTCCCTTGAATGACAGATTTATTTTATATTTAAATAACACAAATTTGTATGAGTATTAGGTTTTGCTGCCATAGGAAAGGTAATCAAGTAAGGGTTTTATTGAAATTAAAATAGCTGAGTATGAATTAAACAAATTTGATCAAAATATTCCCTAAACGAGCAAGCTACAACAGATTATTTTATTCTATTAAAAAGCATGGGAAAATTCAGCCAGTTTTAAAAATTGTCTTCTGAATCATTCATTAGGCATACAACAATGCTTATGAACAATAATTTATTAGTTTTTAATATACAAAATAGTTTAAAAGTAATTGCAAATATACAGTACTAGCTGTAACCCGCGGGCTTTGCCCCGTTTAACTTCTTAATTTTCAAGATTATCTCGTTCGCATGGCTCAATCACGTCCTGGTTGAAGTTTGTTCGCTACGCTCACTTACCTTTAGGTTGGAGCTCGTTCGCTACGCTCACTCACCTTTAGGTTGGAGCTCGTTCGCTGCGCTCACTTGCCTTCAGGTTAGCTCGTTCGCTACGCTAACTCGCCTCCAGGTTGAAGTTCGTTCGCTACGCTCACTCACCTTTTGGTTGCAAATTAGCTGTTGTCATAAATGTAAAAGAAATAATAGTGCTGCACCCTGTTGGTAATCCTTGTAATTTTAATGCTATTGAACATCATAGAACAGAACCAACTTGTTTAATTGAAACAGCTGTTAAGATTCATTAATTCCATTTCTCATAAGGTTAACATGGGAAACTCCAGAGCCACTGGGGCGGAGCCCGAAAGGATTTTTGAAATAAGAATATGCCTATATGTTAATCGGGAATGTGAGCTATCATCATGCCAAATTTCAGCCCAATCCGACCAGTATTTTTCGCGTTCACTTGTCACAAACATACATCCATACATCCATACATCCATCCATCCAAACTTTCTCATTTATAATATTAGTAGGATTACGGTTTTTTTTTGGGGGGGGGGGGCTCAACTTTTGCTCCGTAAAACCCCGTTCCAATACTCCGATAAACTTAAGTTTACACGTTTAAATTATATTTTTATTTTTTATTTTTTTATCTATTTCGAATAAAACAATTAGTCATTTGTTTACCTAGTGTTCGAAGTGACACTTTGTTACAAATTAGAGAAATGTTTACGCACTAGCCACAGGCAAGTGTGGAAAGTTTCTCGAGTGCAACAAAAGCAATTTGCGCTCGTTAACACATTATATTTTCCCTACAGTTACTATAAAGCATATAAATAATTAGTCTTTCAAACACTAAACAATACGTTTAGGTTAAGTTATATCTAAGCGAAATTAAAACCACTGCATCAGCTGATCGTAGTCGTAGTATCTTTAAGTGCTGCCAATTTATTTTTAAGAGTACACGTATTACACTTCCCATGTGATATAAATGTTTGAAGCCAAGAAAATAAATGAAGTTCAGGAGGATCTCACCAGAGTTTACTAGTGTATTGGGTTAAATATTAATAAAAAAAACTAATGCAGTATCATAGCAAACAGCTGATTGATTTCACTTGACACAGGATATTATCATTAGATGGTAGACCATCTCAACACATTGCTCCAGGTTTTTTTGCTCCAAATTTTACATTCCATGGAAGTCTATATGTGCCTAATAAAAGTAAACTGTGTTCTTTGGTTGGAATACTGGTAAAAAAAACAAAAACAAAGTGCGGCTAAAGTAAGTAAATGCAGCATTTAGCAACTTTCTGTGCAATAATCAGTGCAAGAAAGCCTACATTCCCAGATGAGTGTAGGAAAACCCTATTTTTTATGTTTTGTATTTTTTCTTTTAATCAAACTCGTTTCCCCGTTTTACTTGCAGCAAACAAAGCAATTGAGACGCACAGGGTAAAGAAACAACACATTTACAGTCATTTTCAAGATTATTACTTCTAAAGGTGTACATCACACAAGGACTAGATGTTTATTATACACAAGAATTGGTTTATCATATTTACATAATCGTTGTAGGACCAATTAGATTTATTTCAAAAGCAGTAACGTGCCTTTACATACTTCACGAAAATAAAAAAAATATAATTGCTCATGGTTTTATAATATTTTATTTTGTATAGACCATTGTAGAATAGCTTTCTACAAATAGTTCAACAATAAACCAAACCTAAAATATTATTGTGTTTAAAAATATATTTTTAAATTAAATATGAATATGTTATATAAAGTGTTTAGATTTGTTCTTTTCACATAGCTCACAAATATATTGACTTCTATTAAATTAAATTTAATTCCGTTATCTCATACTTAAACGTTTAAATTAATTGACCCGGGTTAGTGACAATAACTCCAGAGACGTAATTAAAGTGTACATTATTTTTAAATGAAAGTAGAATAACAGGACTCATAAAATCCAACTTGAATTGCTCATTACAAACATCGCTTAGGAGAAGTTCAAGTGGTTGAAAAGTTGTGAACAATTTAAAGTAGTATAGCTAGTGAAAATGCTTAAATTACCTTATACAAATCAATATAAAAGTAAATTGTGCAACCCAAAAGCAATAAATTAATAATGTGATTTTTTTTCTTTAAAATTTTTACCAATACACCACTTAAATATGGATACAATTTTACCACAATGTCGTGAACGAACAAATAACTTACACCATACTATGTTTATTCTGCAAAATATACTTTTTATGTTAAAGCTTTTAGCACTTAGTACAATATGTATATTTACACTGTTATTGAAATACATTGAAATATTTTATATCATACAACTTATCTATATTATGTAAATTTAAGAATAAATATTCACAGACAAATTATTTTTCAGTGGTTCCAAGCTTAACGTTTCCAAAATTACTTACTCCTAGTTACATTTTAATATAAAAATAAAATCAAAACATATCTCATTTTAAAAGATTGAAAACACAAATTCAACATTCATCCATACACTCTGTACATTGTCCATTACAGACTTAACTATGACGAAAATCGGAAGAGGTTATTTTGGTACAAAAGTTATTTAGCTTATCATTGCTACAATTTCATATGAGATGTAATTTGATAGCTCATTGCTTGAGATATATTAAAAGTCAAACAGTTTAATACATCCATTATGTGAACAGCGTACAGTAATAATACTGGAAAAATGTTAAATAATTATAATGATTGTATAACAAGTGAGTTTTGTATGATATTTCAACCTTAGATCCAACAATAGATCCAACAATGCAGTTGTATTGTAGATTGTATACTAACGTATCTATGTGAAAATACTTGATCGTTGTATTGTCTATTGTTGATATACATCAATATATCAAATCTATACTTGGATTGTTTTTGTATATTCTTTGATAGTGTTTCTGTATAGAATTTTTTTTTCAATCATATTTAATGTTTGAGGGAAACAGAATTAAACTAAATAAATTGTAACTAAACCAACAAAATGTGCTTTGGTTCAAAATGAAAATAAACAACTTTGATACAGTATATCAAATTTCAAATGTCTTTGACAAATAAATTTACTACTGAAAGGTAAACAGAATGTTACTGTATGAATATTCAAAGTTAACACTTCCAAAGACCTTAAAAGTTTTGAGGGAAAACCTCCACAAGTCTATGATAAATAAGCACCACATATCCATATTCATAATCGGAAACAGCTTGTTAGAAAAAAAAACTGTACTAAATTCAGCTAGAGAGAATAATTATTTTCAGCGTGTTGATTTCAAAATAATGTATTGCATTGTTTTTTTTTATTCAATACTTATTATCGATACGGAATTAAAAAAAGTTATTCCATTTATTTTTGACAGATTAAAATATATCACACTGTTATTGCTATATGAGATTTACAATATGAAATATCATGACAGCTATCAGGTTTGAACTTAAGTAATTTGAACAAATAGAAAATACATTGGCATTTTAAGGTTCCAAAATAAATTCATATCGAAAGAATTGTTTAAGGAGCTTCTCAAATTGTACGCTCACCTAATGGAATGTATTAAACATGGTTTAATCACATTGAATTATTCTTGCATTAAATTCATTGTCATAAACAGAAAAGGAGAACGGCTAGCAGGATCATGTTTCCTGGCACGACAACAGCTCTCCCTGCAACATAATAAATAAAACTTGAGAATTACAATGCAAGATGTAGCTTAACATATATTTTGGGACTGTGACCTAAATTTTAACAAAACATATATGCAGTATGTTTTCAATAGAGGATTTCAGCTGGTCGTAAATAGCAAAATCGTCCTAATTTAGTTTATCAAGACGACTTTAATCAACGTTTTCGTGGCTCAACCCTAATTTTCCTTTTATATTATAAAAAAACAAAAACAATAAATTCATTACAAAACACGGCCTTTAAATTTATAAGTAAATTCATTTATCTATTATTATTTTTTTTCAAAAAATTGGTCATATATGCCTAAAACATTTTTAACGGGACATTGCTGCACTGGTACCAAACTCACAATCTGTTTTGGTTATGTTTGTGTTTGGTTGGACCTCATACAGACTGAGTTACTGACATACCATTTAATAGTAATGTTTAAATAATTACAGAAACAAGGTTGCTTTAAGATGCTTTAAGGCACAAAATAAGCACTAAATATTTTCTGTTTCGACACGAATTGTTGGTTTAAATTTTAAATGAACTTTCGTAACATCACCGTAAGAAACTCTGATAAAGAGGAACCATACAAATATTCCATTGAAATTGTTCATTAACGGTTAAGGCATTTTTAATTTAAAAGAAAACAAATTAACTAAATTTAGAAGAACCATGCAGTTTGTTAAATACAAAATCAAAATACCAATCAAATAAACTTTGTGAATAACATGGAAATTGCTTAATGTAACGTTATAAATTAAACTCTCCGAGAAGAAATGTTTTTGCAAGAAGCTGTAAACTTTCAATAAAAACACAGCAACGATTACTTTCGATTAATTTTGCTCAAAACATCAATCAAACTACTTAAAAATACTCGAACTTTGAGTTTTTGCTGGACCGAGAGCGCTAATAAATTGAACTCCCAACAAAGGACCGTAATCAAGCTAGATTAACTGAACTGTAATTACTTTGTTGGAAAATTTTGTTTTTCTAAAACAAGCAACTGTTTTTGTTTTTAATTTTCAATTAAGAACCAGCAACAACTTAGTTTACAAACAAGTTTTCCGCTTGAGCGGTCAAACGTTTAGCTGCGAATTTCCTAATTACGGAAACAATAAAAGTATTTATTTGTGCGGACTTTGTAAATCTTAATGAGTTCAAAGTAAATGTAAAGAAATTGCATTTAATTAAATTCAAATTTAGCTCCAAGTGTGGAGATCAACTTAATCACA
The DNA here is from genome assembly GCF_028750875.1 of Macrosteles quadrilineatus. Lineage (NCBI taxonomy): Eukaryota > Metazoa > Arthropoda > Insecta > Hemiptera > Cicadellidae > Macrosteles > Macrosteles quadrilineatus. The sequence goes on from NW_026542597.1 coordinate 14,520,532, forward strand.
TTCTAACGCACATAGAACACAGCTTAATTGAGATATTCAAAATTGAGTTATCGATTTGATCAATTGAATATAAACTGTACCACAGATCACATCATTGGTGGTTATAACTTTTTTATGCAACTTAATAGTAATTTAACACCTAAAAGGTAAAACAATGTAATCATAATCAACATTTGAATACTTTAAGTTGGAAAATTGATCAAATGAGATAAACGTGGATATAAAAGATAATGGGGAACGGAATCAAACCAAAACATTAACAAACCAACAATATCAGGTATATTAACTCAAGACTATACTATTAAACTACCATAATTGTTATATTATAAACTTATCACAGGTGTAGATAAAACAAAAGTACTCATAAGATGGTCAAAGACCTTTCAAAGACAAAAGATCTTTGAAAAAAGATCCAAAAGACCAAGAAGATCCAAAAAGATTCAAAACAAAAGATCCAAAAGACCTTTCAGTATTCGGTTTTATTGATTCAATAAAAATCATTTTAATTTATAGAGCTGTCTTCCGGTACATAGTAAAAGCATAAAAGGTTTAAGATAAAAAAGGAGTACTAACTGCGCTTAAATAAATATTTGTAAGTATCACTTCTCGAGGGATTTCGTTCCGCTGGAGGCCATTTTGTAGCATCCTGGGATAGAATATGTAAAATTGAAAAAGTGAACCCCAACATCTCGTTATACAGTATAAAAATTATTTATGCATTGGTAAACTTGGATAACAAACAATTGGGTTTACCTAAAATAAAACAAACCAAACGGTGTTACTCATTTGTAAAAGTGTAACACTGTCTAGACTAGGACATGATTACCTATAGGATTACCAAATGCTTGTTTGAAACAGCGAGCAAGGAATACCATTGCTCGCTATTTCAAGGTATTCATTCCTTGCTCGCTGGTTTGAAATAGTCAAATTCTAAACCATTGACCTTCGTATACAAGTCAGTGGACACGCCCAAAAATGTTGATCCTCCTTCTTTGTGGTACTTTTAAAGATAAAATTCATTGGGAATTGGCGAGATTTGAACCTGGGACCTTGGGAACCGAAGTTCAGCGCTCTTCCATTGTACCAGCTCGCTGCCCATACTTTGTGGTACTCGATAGACTTTGTGTGCTTTTAAAATCACCTATTGTGATTCCTGTAGGTTTTTTAGCAAGTTTCTGGTCGTGGAATGAGTGTGGTATGGTGAGATCCTCAAACATTCTTTGTGGTGATAGAGATACATTATTTGAAAATCACCTACCGTGATTCCTGTATGATTTTTAGCAAGTTTCTGGTTGTGGGATGAGTGTGGTGTGGTGAGGTCCTCAAACATACTTTCTGGTGAGATACATTAGGTACTTTGAAAATCACCTACCGTGATTCCTGTATGATTTTTAGCAAGTTTCTGGTTGTGGGATGAGTGTGGTGTGGTGAGATCCTCAAACATACTTTCTGGTGAGATAAGGTACTTTGAAAATCACCTACCGTGATTCCTGTAGGTTTTTTGAGCAAGTTTCTGGTTGGGGGAAGAGTGTGGCGTAGTGAGGTACAGATGGGTGCGAACAGACGACGACGGCAGCGGCGGCGCCGCGACGTCACACCGCACCTCCAGCACGTCCTCTGGAGGGAGGAAATGCTGTCTCTCAGCGTGGAAGCGGAGTGCCGTCCATGTAGAGCGGGTACCATCCTCGTGGGGCGTCTCGGGGCCACGCTCCAGCAGCCACTCTTCCGTCTAGGCAACACGAGTTGGAGTAAGTAGTGGAGGGAGAAATTATACCCTTAGCAATATGGGAGTGCTATTGAAGAGATGAATTTTACCTGGCCTGCAGGATAGTGGCCATTTTGTCAAGCATTGTATAAGTCTTGGGAATATCGTTTTGATTAATTTCCCTCTGTGGCACAATTTTTTCGTATAGTCACTTGGTCGACAAGCCATTTGACCGTCACGTCACTTGGTCGCCACGTCATTTTATCGCGATTGTAAATCAAAACGTACTTTGTAGCCATTGACCATAATGTACAACTAAATACATGTAAATAGATAATTACTAGAAGAATCTTTGTTGTAATGGAATTATCGTCTCTTTTCCGTTTTACAGATAGTTTTACACACGGTATAATTAATGTTGGCTCCCAACCAACGTTGGTTTTGACCACGATTCGGTGAGTTGATACCTAGCTAAAAGCCATTCTTGATTTGGTGACATTTTAAATCATTCCTCAAGAACAAGATTCTTTTAATATCCATTCAATAACATGTGGCAAAAAATCTACAACTAATTATGCAATATATGTTCGTTAAATGCTATTCTCAAATCAATCACACAGATGGGACATTTTCTTAACTTAACCTAAAAGAGTCGTTATAGGGTAGTATCTTTAGGTGGAAAAATCCTGTCATTTGATAATGGATCAAAGAGTAGTCTCTTTACTTGGAAATTTATTCAAAAGAAAAACTATTAAAAGTTCCACTACAAAAATCCATTAAAGGTTAAATATTATTAGAAACTACAAATTTCTGCTCTCTACCTTGTCGTTGTTGATGTAGAAGGTGATGTTGGGCGGAGGGTAGGTAGGAGGCGCTGAACAGTTCACCAGAACCAACTCTCCGGAGGAGTAAACATCCTGGGCGGCCACCAGATGAGGATCATCCTGAGGGTAAGCTGGAAAAGGGTGAAAAAATAGCTTCAGTTACTATAGTCTGTATTATGGAACCTGTCTCCTGACCCTCTACCTGGGAGTGGCCTTGCACCATTGGCCAGTTCACAAGTAAACGGACAGTCAGGAGACAGGGTCCTTCATACAGAGTATAAGTAACTAACAATTTATGCTAAATACAGGAAGAAACAACCTAAGCTATTGATCATGATGGTGATAGGACATTTCTACAATAATCCCTTAATCAATAAAAACCATCACCAAAAATGAACTTTAAACAAAGAATTAGTCAAACGTCTTCGTTGTTTGAAGTTCATTGGTAGCGATGGTTGATGAGATAATGCTTTTTGCTAAATTAGTGCATTGGTCAACACTTTTTTTGGGAAAAACACTGTTTTATTCAAATACTTATTTAGATTTTTGGTCTCTTTGAAGTATACATTTTTATTTAACTTGGATTTGGATTAATTAATCATTTTACAAGTCTACTTAAGAGGTGGATAAGAATATTTTAGGTGCGTTGGTATAATAATAATAGAAACAAAGGATTAATTGGATTTTCCATTGCAGTAAGTAATAACCATGTTTAGTTAATCTTTGGGATCTAGAATCTAAATTCTCAAGAGAGGCAAAACGTAATATAGCAAGGATATTAAATAATCTCCACATAGCTAAATAATACAATAATAATTAGAAAACGCATTTTAACTGAGCAGAAGACTATATTGAAATGATAATGAATGTGGGCTTTGCTTGTTTATTTGTATAACTAATTAAGTTTCGCTTCATTTCATTTCTGAATTTAATTTGGTTCGATCCCTTGCACATACACAAAACTTGAATGGGTTTGGGATACTTAAGTTTCGTCTACTTTCGGGCAAAGATGTTTTTTTTATTTCATTATCTATACCGTTTTCTGTTCTAATCCGTGCAGAATTCGAAAAGTTGAACGTCAAATACAAAACATTTAGTTGGCAAATGACGCATTTTTATCAGACTATGTTGTTCAAAGGTTTATTGCGGACATTTTCCATCACGAATGTAAAAAACAATACACAACGTTTCGGGATCTGGAATCTGATCCCGTCCTCAGGTGAAAAAACTTAACTAACACATTACAACTAACAATACACACACACCTTTGCAATACAACACACCTTTTTTTACAATACACCTTTTATAGATTATAGTGTTTTGTGTTTGGTTATTATTTGCATGTTATATCATGACTTGACTGCTTAACAGTGCATATTTTTTGACTGCTACCTTCTGTAGTGATTCCAACTTAGGTTGGGCGTTTGTGTATTGTTAGTTGTAATGTGTTAGTTAAGTTTTTTCACCTGAGGACGGGATCAGATTCCAGATCCCGAAACGTTGTGTATTGTTTTTTACATTCGTGATGGAAAATGTCCGCAATAAACCTTTGAACAACATTAACTCACCATCACCAACAATGAACTTCAAACAAAGAATTATCAGACTAATTATGGTCAAGATGGTCAATTAATTAAAATGTTAAGAGTTTTCTCTTTTGCGAAGGGTTCAAATTTCTATTACACCAAGGAAAGTGTTTATAAAGGAGAACGAACCGTTAGCTGGTTGTGGCATATAAATGACCGCGTTATGATACGGTCGCCACAGCAACATGGGGATTATGACGAACTCATGCTTTGCATAATACAAATCTGGTTTTCCTCGGATACATTGAGTTTCATTTCATGAGAAATTTCATAATTGGATCGTGGATTTATATTCATCACGGGTTTAAGCTCACGAGTTTGTACCCAAACAGATTATTCTTGTGGTTTATTTATTTTTTACAATACCTCTTATGCTATTCAAAATTTTTTGTCTGAACGAAACGGAAATGGTAACAATATTGAAATCGATTTTTATGATAGGCCTATACATGTCCCAAAGCTGACAAGGAAGTACTATGGATTTGGTAGCATGCAGGACATGTATTTACCACCATTCTTGTATTTATTTTATTTCTGATCATAAACCCAATTTATTATTCAGCCCCAAAAAGTATGACGTCAAAAAAAATGTCAAACTAAATTGACTGTAGTTATAATTGTATCGTCACGTTGAAGACATAGGGACGTCCTAATAGCCTTTGACCATTAGAATAGTGCTAATAGAATTTTCGTCGAAGGCAAAATCTTTAGCCTGGTTTTTAGTGACATTTGAGTGCAATAAAGATGCTGTAGCTGCTAAAGCGGCCTAAGTCGAGTGGTCTCATATAAATGAGATTCGCGATTTCAATTCCTTATGTCTCCTAGCATAATCTTTGATCACTTGGAATGGTGTATTTCAGTTTGTTTGGTTGGTACGTCTCTGAAAGCCAGCTGGAGTCACTAGGCCCTTTTAGCATAGATGAGTGTCAACGCGGACAGCAGCCAAACATAACCTAACCAAGGCCCTTCGTGTAAAATTTTAGGACGGACCCTTTGAGAGGAGAATCACTATGCTTCTTCATATCTTCTAGTACAATCCTTGATAGTTTTAAATGGTTTATTTCAGTTTGTTTGGTCCGTATGACTCTTAAAGTCAGCTGGTGTCAGTGACACCAAATATGGTGACACCGTGTCACCGGGTCCTTTAAGCATAGAAGACCTCCGATGCATACAGCCAAACATAACCTAAAACTTTAACAGCAATTATCTCGAAACATCTGTTTTTTTTTTTAGATAGGCCCATTTAAGCAGCTACAGCCTCGAATTTTGATTTACTCATAGTTTTTAATACGAATAAAAATTTTACAATAGGTTTTAAATATACCGATTACTCGTATTTGGTGTCAATTTGTTCAACACTGGTTGAAAAACAAAACAGCATTTCCCCATCTACAAAGAATGGACGGAACTAACTGTGAAATAGTCGTCTGCTAATGTAAGACCGCCATGATGTTAAATACTATGTTTAATTATGTTCTGTAAAAGGATTATGTTGAATTTATGCTTCTAATCGTTTTGAACTAAAATTTAGTAAAGCCACCTGTTGTTCACTTGTTACGCAGGTTTGCCACAAAGGGGTAGTTTACCCTATAGCTCCAATCAACATCGCATGAAATCCTACAGAAAATTCCAAGAATGGAAAGTGTTAGAGTTGGACGTGAGCTAATTTCCGGGGGTTTTTTTTCATTTGAAATAAACTTCTAAAGTAAAATACTTACATAGGACGGACATATTGTGGTTTGAGAAAACCGTTTCAAAGTTAGGAGCCTCTGTGGAGACTTCGCATCTGTAGCTGCCGCTGGTGTCATATGTGACATCTCTCAGAGTCACGTGATCTATACCTGACAGCGACTCCTGAACAGACAGATACACAGATCAGTTAACAAATCTTACACTGTAGCTGCCGCTGGTGTCGTATGTGACATCTCTGAGAGTCACGTGATCTATACCTGACAGCGACTCCTGAACAGACAGATACATAGATCGGTTAACAAATCTTACACAACACTGTTAACAGTTAGTGGTGGTTAGGGGTGGTTTCAGCTTAATCCACCTCAACATATCTACCTAAATGTTACAGGTGCAATTTTTATTAATAACAAATTGCAATTTAAGGTACTTAATTTACTTTCAAGGCCATCTGACTAATGATCCTGGCTAATAGACCAGCTTATCTTGGTCTGTAACAAAGCTTTAGTGACTAAGAACAGCTGTTTAAGAGTCAGGACCATTTATTAAAAGGGCAATGATAAAGGAAAGCTTAATTCAGTTTCGAACCATCAAAAAGATTCTCACTCTTTTCATGATTGAACTGGTGACATGTTGATTACTTTACGAGCACCATCCATGCATATGGGACCACTAAACTCAGCTAGTTGGTAATAAAATCTAAAGTTTAGTCAAACAAACAAAAGTTCCAAACAATATTGTAAATTGTCAATTTTAATTCTAGAAATACTATACACATTTAGATTGGATGTGAATAGATTTCAACGATTCTGTCACGCTAGGGTGTGTATTTTGATTCGAAGACGAGTGGAGTATGAGTGAGGGTTGAATAAATTCTGTGATGGGATGATTAAAAACAGCTGGTGTTAGTTTTTTTGGAAACAAAGGATAACGTCCGTTAAAGTGTAACATCCTGTTTATGCAAGTTTGCAGATCATACAGAACGCTCTACCAAAGAGTTAAGAGCAGACATTATCATTATCTACCCATAAAAAATTCTGTTTTAGACAAATGACGTCCACGAAAAATTCATAACAGGCACGTTATGGATCATAAACATAAACAAATGACGCCACTGGCCCTAAAGTAAGGACAACTTTAAATGGAACTGTCCAAAAATTTAATCAGATGTTAGACTATCATAAGATACGGGCCAGTGATGTCATTTTTGCCGTATGTTTATGATTCACATAGTTTCTGTTTTCTAATATTCGTGGCGCGTAAAAAGTATAACCTGTGCTCTCTGAGTATAAGTACCCCTTCTCTCACCTCCAGCAGCACACCCTCCAGCGGAAACAGCTGAGTGGGCGGCCTCTGGTCTGGCATGTACCGGAAGAACTCGTTCTCATCTTTGTACCACTTGACGGAGTAAAGTTTGGCGTCTCCGGTGTCAAAGTTGCAGACAAGGTGGACATTCTCACCACGGTCGGGGAACTTGGGTCCTGTCAGCTCCTTCAGCCTCAGGCTCGCCACTGCTGCAAAACCATGAAGAGGTTAGAAGAGGTATGCTTCACTAATGTTGGCAATCATAATGGCAAATGACCTTAGACTATTGATTGAACAAGCCATTTCTCATGTTTAAGTTGATGCTAGTTTTCAAATCAAAATGGACGTAGTTGAAGTGAGTCACCGACAGATTGTGCTGAAGTAAATTACTGATTTCTGTCGAATACACAAACCTGTTACGAAGTAAAACTGATAAATCGACTTGTTTAAGCAATAGCATCAATTATGTCAAGTTAACTATCTCAGTGACATAAACAAGGAAGAAAATATAATCGTTTACTAGGAATTAGATATACCATTCTCACATTAAATTTGTTGAATCAAAATCATCAAAGTTGGTGTTGAGCGTCTAATTTTCAATTCTACGATAGTCCACGTGATGTTATAGTTTACAAAAGTAGCGCTTTTAGTTTGGTCAAGTCAAATTGTGCATGTTTGTCAGAAGAGAGTAAGTTATATCAGCGTACTCTGTCAGTGACTAAATTCATTATATATTATTTTTTAATTTGCTTTTTTCTTTGAAAAGGGAATGGAAAGTCTAATTTAGAGGTCAAAGATCCATGTCAGGGCAAAAGCAGGTTTTTTTACGCCAATTAAATTTTTGGCGTGTTGAAAGGGAACGGTCAAAATCCTGCTCTTCTTACTACCTCACATAGTATGGTAATGTTTTATATAATACTAGCTGCTATATCCGTGCTTCGCAACGGGAAGAAAAATCTGTTTCAAAATCATTCAGTTTTAGAATAAATAATCTAACATAAAGTGTTAGATTAAATAATCCTACTACATAGTTGTGTAAAATATATTTAATTTCTTTGGATCAGCTGTCTGAAATTGTAAAATGAGTATTTTTTGGCAGTTCTGATTGTTTACATTAAAATGTCAATGCAAAGGTAAACATTGTGAATTTTCTCATTACTCTATGGATACCAATTAATATTTACTTTTGAAAACCTCAACTAAAGACTTGAGACATCCAAGGGGCGTAACCCGGGAGGAACTCAGGGAAGTAAATAGGTCTATGAAATTCGTAGATATGTGGACCATCTTTGTGCTTAATTTTGGCTGTATCGGTTAAGTATTTTAGTCGTGACCATCGATGTATAATAATTATACATCGATGGTCGTGACTGCTGCACATACAGACAGACAGACAGACTCCTTAATTTTATAATAGTATAGATAGATAGATGTTTTACCACGTTATCGTTATGCATTATGTTTCACCATATAAATATTATTAAATATATTACTTCATGTTGTTAGCCTGTTAGATCACTGGTATAGTAATAAATAATGGTTTAAATACCTTATACTGTCAAAGTGATCCTTTGTAGTCCAAATATCGGCTACTGCAGTTTCGTTCCCGTTCCCGATGATGGGAACTTCATCAGGCTATCAAGGACATCAAATTCAAAAAGGAGTCTAGATTTGCCCTCCGTGCGTATCGTGTTTCCCGGTACCAGCGTTTTTGTAATGTTTATTTATTGTTCGTGTTTTCGTTTGTGTGCTAAATGTATGACATCGATGGATTTTCATTTTAACCTTAACGACTTCCTCTGGAACGAAATTTGATGTCCTTGACAGCCTGATGAAGTTCCCATAATCGGGAACGAAACTGCAGTAGCCTATATTTGGACTACAAAGGATCACTTTGACAGTATAAGGTATTTTAAACCATTATTTATTAAATATATTATTTTTATGTATTTGATCTAGGGTTACAGAAATAAGTGGTGTACTATTCTGTAAACAGTTTCACAGACAACTATTTAAAATAAATAGAAACACCCCATTAAGATATTGAATGTAATTTAAAACTTAAATGTTCTCCCCTAAATGGAAGTTACAAAGTTTTAAAAATGTGTTTTGTAACAAGGTATAAAGTTAGCGTAATTATACCCTAATTTACCCTCCCACTTCGTTAGCTCGGTTAATGGTCGTGCATTAACATCGCCAAAACAAAAAAAATGGCGGAACTTTACAGCGTTTTATGATCTAATTAAGCGTTAAAGAGAATTTTTACAAGGATATAAATATCCTTTGCTGTAATTAGTGTTGTCATGCGTGAGGTGTATTTTATATTTTTTAAATAGTTTGCTTTCCTTTACATATTTTTCCTAATATACATCGTATACCAAAATGACACAAAGGTAATATACATAACACACTGTTAAAGGTTTCAATTTAATATAGTAGAAGTTCAAGAACAATTTGTTTAATAGATAACTTTTTAAAATCTGTCTAGGACACCAATTACATTGTAAAACGTTTTATTGGGTTTTGTGTGTAGACTGTAATTAGAACTAATTGCAGTAATTACAGTTAAAAAAGATTCTTTTAATTTGGAGATATGTTGTTTTAGTCATGCATTGGCCGAATGCATGACTAAAACAACATATCTCCAAATATATGACCAATCAACAATTTTTTGTTTGGAGAATTGGAGATTTGGAGTTAAAATCGTTCTCAATAATTTTTCAGTATGAGAACGAATATTTTTATTATTATTATTTGCGTGGTAGATATGTGAAACAAAATGGTTTTGACTTAAACAAATGTTATTTATAACAACAACAAAATGTCATTCAAATTTGTATTTTAAATCGTAAATATATTTTGATATTCAGTCATACTCAACCTAATAAGTCATTTATAACAATGCCTAAGTGAATAAGTTATTTGAATTCAATAAAATTTAATAATCACTATCTTTTTGTTCATAAGTATTATAAGGAAGTAGTACTTTTGCTTTCGATGTACGATATTAATTCATGTTTTCCAGGTTTTCAAAGTTTCTAGAACTTTTTATTTAAACTGAAGAAATCGTTCAGAGTTAAATTATTTGTGAGATAAGATAGTTACAGCTCATTTATCCGTGCAAGATAAAAATGAGAAATCGATATTGAAGCAAATGTTTATGAAATTATAAAGAAATATCCTTTATGTATTGACTGTTTTTGTATGGGCGTTATTGATTGACCCAACAATCTCTTAAAGACCCGACCTTCCACATGCCCTGTTATTAAGTAGGTAATGTAATAATAACAGATAATTACATTTCTCCCCATAAAGTAATAACCGTAATGGCTTCCACGGACTTTTATATCCCCAGCAAACCTGCTCAAGAGTATTAGAGGGGAAGTAATTTGGGGAGACCCTACATGTTAGACTTTTATCAAATTAGATTCGATAAGCGAAACCCCCATCCATATTGAGTGTGAATGAATGAGATATTTCTTGTAGGATTGTTACTTTATCAACATATGTTTTTTTAGCCATTGTACAAGCTGTAAACCCATGTAGGCTTATACGACCTGGTTTTGTCTTCATCAAAAGCTAGGACTCAAAATGAATTAATTGTTGATAAATCTAAACACAGTACTTTATACAGTATTGAAGTAAGACATTCTTATCTCTTTTAACCGCTCTCGAAACCTTAAATAGATCAAATAAAGCTACATTGTTACTACAAATCTAGACTCTAATAGTTTTAGATTTAGGCCGAGCGGAAGAAGTTTTTTTCCCTAGGATGGCACGAGCCCGGAATTGTTTTTCACATTACATCAGGCTAGACCGGACTAGACCTAGGGGGGTTACGGCATCACTTAGATAAAAATCCATTGGTGATTTGGCGGGATTTGAACCCGGGACCCCAGGGACCGGAGTCCCGCGCTCTAAACACTAGACCAGCTCGCTTCCCAGAGCCGATGAAGTACGGATACTTTTTTTTTAGTAGTCAACTTGCGTTCGATTATAATGAATTGGTTTGCAATTAAAAAAAAAAAACAGGGTAAAGAAGCCCAATAGGAAAAGTAAGACTAAGCCGCAGCACTGACTTGGCTGCTAAAGTAGCAATTCCATCGGTTCGGTATAGGCCAGCTGTATACAGTTTTTACTCAACAGGAACGCCATCATGGATCCACCATGATTAAAAAGCTACCGTTTTATATAAGTACGTTATATAACACCACACACCCTCTAGTCCTAAAGGAAGAGGTAAAAGTGACTTATGTTCTTTTTTTACCTAAAGACTTCATTGGTACTGTATCTCAAGTCACCGGCTTTATTGGCAGACAAATAATGATAAAGTCGAGGATTATGTGTTTCTCGAAAACGCTTCGCTAACCGGATATCCGCCAGTTTTTATTTTAACATAAGCAATTTGTATCTTTTTTTAGGTCCTTATGAAACTTAGTTTGTATCTTACTAATATTATAAATCTGAAAGTTTGTGAGTTTGTGTGTGTGTTGCTCAATCACGCATAAACTACTGGACGGATTGGGCTGAAATTTGGCATGATGATAGCTCACATTCCCGATTAACATTAAAGCATATTCTTATCTCAAAAGTCCTTTCGGGCTCCGCCCCAGTGGCTCTGTAGTTCCCCATGTTAACCTTATGATTTTTCATATTTAAAAGGAATTCATGAATCTTAACAGCTGTTTCAATTATACAAGTTGGTTCTGTTCTATGATGTTCAATAGCATCAAAGTTACAAGGATTACCAACAGGGTGCAGCACTATATTTATTTTTAATTTATGACAACAGCTAATTTCCAACCAAAAGGTGAGTGAGCGTAGCGAACGAACTTCAACCTGGAGGCGAGTTAGCGTAGCGAACGAGCTAACCTTAAGTCAAGTGAGCGCAGCGAACGAGCTCCAACCTAAAGGTGAGTGAGCGTAGCGAACGAACTTCAACCAGGACGTGAATGAGCCATGCGAATACTTATGAAGTTAAACGGGGCAAAGCCCGCGGGTACAGCTAGTTTTAAAATAAAAGGAAGCTTTGTTAGATATTGGAGCATAGATAAAATTAATTGGTGATTGACAAGATTTGAACACAGGTACTTGGGGACCAAAGTCCTGCGCTCTACCTTTACACCAAAACTAAATTATATTTTCGCAGTCACAATCGCTTTACGTATTTTGTGACTAACTTTAAGGTTCATTTACTTACGTTTTAACTGGTGATAAAAACGTGTGAACAATGTCGCAAATATTTTGTAAAAATATGTATATTTTTATTACAGCAATGTATCAAAGGAACACGAGGCAACAGGCGGGAACCAGCCATGTATAATATGGACTTTTACAACTCTTCTTCACAGTTGTCCATTTTACATCTTTACATCTCTCACCAACCATAAATTTTCTTTTACCGTCGGAACATGTATTTCATCTTTATTTACTTCAGTAAACCAATTTTATGTGGAATTTTCTCTTGCTACACATTATTACTGAGAAGGGAATCCTCACATTTTATGAGACAATAAACAATGCTTCAAGAATATATTTACTTTATGAGAATCTTTTGTTTCTATTTGCGTTTGTAGATTACGTTAAAGAACGATATGTAACTATAAAGTTAATATAGTGCTGTATACTTATCTTGTTCAGCACACTTTTTTCTTATAACTAGAAAGCAAAAAACTCATGTAATTTTGTGTTGGATAACATTGTTAAGTTCACGTGTTTGATTCACCGTCAACCTTTTTAGTATTATAAAACCAATGAATAACGTAGTAGTTATTCAACTGCTAGTTTAAGATGCTAGGAAAAGTTATTGAAATGATGTGCAATGTCAAGATATAATTTTTACAAAAATATATATTTTAGTAACTAAAATACTTCAGTACGATACACTGAGCAATTAATTCACAATCAACAATCAAAGTGGATTTCATCACAATTAATTAATTTTGAAATATCCATTGAATCAAACTATAATTTCAGTAGTGTTAGTTACGGGTTCCAGTTCTTGGGTTCAGCCTGAATTACATTTTATTTCGGACACCCCTTCGCTGCTATCTCAATTGTTAATTCAAAAAAATCTTGTTTGTTACGTTAGTCAGGTTTTTATCAAAACGTAATTTACGATTAATACGTCATATCTTCTTTAATTATAGGCCTACCAATGAAAATGCATATATTTACATTGGGATAAAAATAGTATTCAAAAGATAAAAATTATTTCACAAAATGATCGTTGGAAGAAGTGGTACTGTAGTACAATGTTGAGTCGAGTCATTTATGAATAGCCTCTACAACTCTTAAGTGGTTCCAAATTAACCTTATTGAGGTTAGCTGAACTATTCACTGTAATGGTTCTATACTTGCGATGTGAATTGAATTTATAAATTGTCAATTTATATTCATCTACCTCTTAAAACACCATTTTCACAACTCTAAGATGTGTGTTAATACACAATATGTACATTGATAACTCTGATATTCAAACAGTTCATTTAACACAAAGAATAGTGAAATGTAATTTCTATTAATTTATCAGTATTAAAATAGTTTTTAACTACCAGATCAGTAAATAATGCACTTGAAAAAGATTCTATGGCACCAAATTGTAAATTATTTAACATTTTAATTACACTGGTTGCAATTATAATAGTTAATGTCACAGTTACACAAATTATTTAGAATTACTCCTTCCCCAGGGCTAAACAAAGTTACCATTTAGTGCAATAAAGCAACGTTAATTACATTTAGAGCTGTGAAGTAATAACTTTGAAAGCCCTCCCTTGGCGCCTTTCATAATGGCGACCAGGTGTAGTAGGGCTGCTACCTTCGGGCCTGACTTGTTTTATAAAAGTCTTCTCAAGTAAACTTAGGTTACAATAAAAAAATATTAATTGGTAATTCCATAAACACATATATTAAATTATTTAATTAGACTCCTTTTTTTATCAAATCTAAAATATCATCAGACAAACCTAAAATTAAGTAAATTATCTGGATTGTTATACTCCTTGGGTGGGGTACGGTTGATCTATCGTTGGACTTCTTTACTTCAGGATCAAGTTGAAATTCCTCCAACTACAATAAGTGAATAAGTTATAAATAAGTTATGAATAAGTGACCCGATTTTTGAGGTCCACCTTAAAATGACTCCTAATAGATAGGCAAATCTTTCCAGAAACAATTTTTTTTATCGAAGAATTGATTTAATCGAAACTATCCGATAATTTAATTTGTTTATTCTAATTAGGAACACAATTTACGAACAGCAATATTAAGCTACAAATTAATTATATTATATTATCTATATCTATAAAAGAGGAACTATGTATGCATGTATGTATGTGTGTGTGTATATACGTTATGGACTCCGAAACCACTCGACAGATTGTAATGAAACTTTCAGGCATTATTAAGCATCTTTCAAGGATGGTTCGAGTGAAGTTTGGTGCAGATCCGTCATAAGGGCTATGCCCCAGAGGGTTTTAAGTGGGCCAGTGTCAGACTTTTTGATCTACAATGTTTACAAATCATTATAATTTAAAAGCAGATGTTTACTTTCACCAACTGTTTTGTAGGTTTGAATAATCACAACATTTTGTATTAGCATTAGTCATGATTTGAAGTAGTGCCACAGTGTTTCTACAGATTGCAGCACAGAAAACTATTTTACTTTTAAATAAGTAAAAATGTATTAAACCCCAATCGCAGCACACCTGTGCACTTAACAACGTTTAAATTCTCCAATGTTAAATATTAAAACATAAAAACCTTTATCAAAGTACTGTATTATAAACAATAAAAGGGAGGACTTTTTTTAAATTTATGACAACAGCTAATTTGCAACCAAAAGGTGAGTGAGCGTAGCGAACGAACATCAAGCAGGACGTGATTGAGCCGTGCGAATACTTATAAGCGGGGCAAAGCCCGCGGGTACAGCTAGTTTTCACTATAAAATTGTAGTATGTTATCAACAAAATGAGAAATATAGTATGCTGTTAACACAATAAACTATACAGAACTGACCGAGGTTTTTAGTCCTAACTAATGCCTATACTGGTTGTTACCAATTTATTTCATTTATCGCAATTTTTTTTTTACCATCAAGTCCTCTGACGAATAAAATTGATTCAATATTGAAACCAAATTGATGAAAAGTTGAAAAGAGCATGCTGAAATGATAAATAGTTTCGGTTTTGGACAACAAGTGCAGCAATACAGTATTCACTGGGATTTTGCGTTCTTATTTTATAAATTGAAAATGGTGACAACAACATGGTGTAGATAGAACCTTTGACGTGATACAACCATAGACAAAAATAATTCAATATAGACCAGACTGTCAGCCGTGCTGCGGGTTCCATGGTTACGGCACAGACAATATAATACCGTAATACTTTACATTGTCTGTGGTTATGATAGGATCTGGCGCACACCGATGGGAGCGCCGTGTAGTACGTAGCGCTTACGCCGTAACTAAATGGCGCTCCGAGCGGTGTGCACCAGAACCATAGATCTATATAGAGATCTATGGCCAGAACCTATGGTAACCGCAGCTTGGATGACGGTCTATATTTAATTCTTTTTGTTTATGATACAACTATATTTTCCCTCCCTATGTTAAAGTTGTCACTAGTTTAATCAAAATCGTCTTAGTTGATGTGAGCCACCGACAGATTGTGCTGATATAAATTACTGATTTCTCTCGAATACACATCTTGTGCCAAATCAAACTGATGGAAAGACTTATTGTGAGCTCTTGCAACTATGGCCCATCGACTATATCAGCAACGAACTATAAGTTCGGAAATATATTTTTCGCACAAGCGCATTCTGTGACTGGCTAACTCAACTATGTTCTGTTACAATAACAAAAATGGTGACAACTGGTCCATATAGATGAGATGTCTACTTAATTTTCCAATAGTCAATGATACTTTAATACTTTTAATTGAAATAACAACCATACGAAGATAAGTATTTTGAAGCCAAGTATGAATGGAGATGAGTGTAGGGGATATAACTTTGAATGTATTTATGTACGAGTATTGTATTTGATGTTCATAATTAAGCATAAATATACATAATATTGTAATGGACTAACCAACGGATATGTTTTGTCTATGATATTGTTATAATTAGAAATTAAAATTGTTAAAAATCATAGCCTGAATTTTTACCCCAATAACTTCTGACATTCATCGATTACCACATTTATACGAAGCAGCTTGTTGTATTTTAACATCTTATTAATATCGTATTTAGACAGGTTATTTTTATTTATTTCAATATATTGTGGATTTATATTGACTTATATCATTGACTTGATAGTCAAAGCTTATATGTTGGACTAAATACATAATGTATGCTACCAGTAGTCAGTTAGGATGAAGTTGCTAGGATTAACACGGGTTATATATTCACCAGAGGTTAATTGATGACTACCGCAAAGGTCAGATAGTGAATAGATGAATAGATTCAAACTTGGGAGCCCACTTAGTGGAGCAATACATAATAGGTACATTCAGGGACTTAAATGTATAATTGACATTGTAAAACATAAGTTTTTCTACGTTATAATAACAGACTTCCTTATAAATTTAGTACATCCTATTGATTCGCTGAAGGCAGTTGTTTAGTATGTTTTTGCAAACGTAACAACGTAAAATTTCACAAAAATAAGACAGTGACATTTAGTTCCATCATATTCATGCGCGTGACACCTCGAAACGTGTTTCAGAATTTCACTCGCCTGAAAAATAGACCATACTTGCTGTTACAGTACTTGAAACAAATTTCGATAATTAACACATTGATTAAACAGTATAATTACTACGAAAAAAATAGTATATCAAATCTTTTTTTCACCCACCATTCTAAGCTGAAAAAACAAAAAGATGTAATCTGTCTTCCTTTGATGTAACATTTGCAATTTTTATTTTTTAACTTTTCACATTGTGTAATTTTTTGAATGCTCGAAAAATTATTGAATGCATTATTTACTTAGTTGTTGCTTACAAATAAGAGCACACTACTATACAAGTAACCCGTGATATTTCCAGTTGATTTCAACTGTTACTTTTCTCTACTCGTTTGTTCAACTAGTTACAATTATTCTGCAGGGTTTCCCGGGGACTGCAAATTGGCGGGTGTTATGTGCTCATGGACACAATAATTGATGGCAGGGCCACGGGTCAGAAGCTTTGCCGCCAAAATTAATGGCTTCCCACTGTTAAATATGACTTCTCCCTCCATTCCTCACTACTCTTAAACTTTACCTCTTTCTCTCCATTTCCCTTTTATCTTCTATTATTAAAACAGTACAAAGATTAGATTTGTCCTTTAAAATTTCAATTTTCTGCGTTTCATGTCAAATAAGCTTACGATGAGTTTAAAGTGTGAATAGTTCAATATATAAGTTTTCCAAATCGGATCTGCGTTTCAATTGAAGTTCATGGAATTTTCCTACGATAGGCAGGTTAGGTTGGACAGGATATTTAGGTACATGTAGATTAAGAGTGAATATAATTTAGAACAGCTAATTTACACACATGTCTTTGAACTGTCTGTAGTATAAGGTCTAAGCCTCTTGAACAGTCGCATGTTGACACTACAGTGAATAAATATTTCCATAGAAACCATTAGTTTTATTCATTCTTCAGGGCAATAAATCGATGCAATGCAAGACAAAATTTTTCCTCGTGTCAAAATTATGATGAGGAAGAGTACAGACTCAAGAAGGTTAAGTGTCTTGACTCCATTCCAGAAGGTACAGCAATAAGTAAATCAGTTGTGGAAGATCAGTGAAAACTTGCCATGGTTCATCTATTCTTGTCATTACTGCCTTATACGACCTAACGTGCAGGTCCACCTTAGGAAACAACCAAAATAGGGACTTCTGAGGAAAATGGAAGTTTATAAGGCAATAAGGATCCTCATAGTTGAAAGGATTGCTCAGAGTAAAGTGCCAAAGGATCTGCTATAGGAAAGTGATTGAAGAACATGATGGAATATGAAAGATAAATGCATAAATGGGATGAGGAGCTGGACTATCTGGGAAACTTTAAGAGGAAGAAATCAAAAAAGTTCTGCAGCAACACTGTGAGCCGATTGAAGACAATTTGCGATAGAAAAGAAAGATAAAGCCGGAAGAAGATTAAAAAATAGTTATAACGAACTTGTTAGTATTAAGTATGGTATGTATCTAGTATTAAGTATCTTTTGTACCTAGTGTTAGCATTTTATGTATGTAGTAATAAAGTATCCGTGCACTTTCCTACTTCAGCGTATACGGAGCGTCCCCTGGGTGGCGGATAGGGGGAAGGTCGGTGGATCTGCTTGTCAGTCCTCCCGGCTAGGTCCGATGGACCCGCTGACCAGAAGTAGGTCCTCCTTTCATATTGGGGGTTGTGGCGATGGGCTAACCACCCTCCCATGTAAAAAACTCCTTAAGCATGTTATCTAAGGTTAAGTATGTCACATGTATTTACTTGTATTATTTGTATGTAGTGTTAAGTATCTTATGGATCTAGTATTAAAGAATTTCATGAACTAACTATTATAGTGTAGAGGATTTATTTATTATCTTATTACCTTAATTATTAAGAAATAGTTTCGTCAATATTCATAATTATTTAATGTGTAGCTCAGTGCCGGTTGTATGCTACATTGTAAGCATAGCTGGGTTGCTGAGTGGTTAAAGTGATCACCAAGCAATCAAAAAATTACCTGATTGATCCAGAGAAAATTCAGAAGCTGTAATGGATCAAAATTGGACCCAGCCGTCTCTGATCATTGGGTTAAAGCCAATTATTTATTGATCTTGGCTAATGAAACAGCTGATCTTCTGTTGTGAAAAAAAGGCTACACGTGGCAACTTACTTCATTCTACGCTCATCGTTGACTCGTGTTTGGGTGAAATATGCACCATCGTGGCGTATCTCGAAAATATGTGATACTCCCTGGTGTGGATTAACGTCCGCACTAGTGAGTACTACGACTATCCGCAGTACTGTGCTAATAATTAGACCAAATCGTATATACCAAGGCAAAAATGTGGTTCGGATTCCACTATAAACTGTAGTTCCCTTAGTTGCCATTAGCTGTATGGGCTAATAATTAACAGCTGTGTCTAAGGAATGTGTCGGCCTTATTCACTAACAAGACCACAAGATCGTGCCACTCTTCCTACACTCATCTCCATTCATACTTGGCTTAAAATACCTACTTTGTATGGTCGCCATTTCATTGAACAGTATAACAGTATCCCCAATCTTTAATCTTAAATCTCTAATCCCTATCTCAATTTTGATAATGATAATAATGATAATTTAAAAGAACTATTCCCACCCTTAGTAATAATATGGAACATCTCTATCTACACTATCGCGCCACTCATCCTACACTCATCTACATTCATACTTCGCTTAAAATACCTACTTTGTATGGTCGCCATTTCATCGAAATGTATAAAAATTAAAAAGTATAAAGTATCAATGTTTAATGTAGTGTAAGGAGATTTAAACTTTCAAAGAATACACCTTTGCGTTCTTCAGCTGATAGTTGGTACTCACCTACTATTGATTTTGAATTCAAAATACCGGATGAATAGAAACTACAAGCGAATAGAACGTAGGCGAATAATGGTAATCAATATACTTCAAGTTCTTAAAAATGGAATTACACACAAAAATAAATACAAACTAGTTCATCTTACATGCAAAACAATTATTAAATTGTAAATTCAGTAATGTTTGCGAAGAAAATTCAATAAATTTATTCTACAAGTGAGCCGTTCTCTACCTGAAAGTGTGTCGGCGGACACCCCTCAGTTATAAGATACTAATTACATTTTGAGCTGTCAAGTAATAACAGTAAGAGCTCCCCAAGCTTTTTATCCCCCACTCCCATTGTCTGTGAGGAGGGGAGTTGGGGAATTATGAAGGAGTGATACTGTTTCTTCTCACGTTGGTCTTTAAATTTTTCTGCATGTCACTTTATCTCCAACTAAACTTTTATCCTCATTAAAACTTTTCGAGCTTGTCGTCGTAATGAAAATTCCTTGTTAATGATGTTTAGAAACTTTGGGTGATAATTGCCAATATGTCAATATGCCTATGCGTATAGCAGTACGATTATTTACCAAAAAAATTTCGCTCCGTATGGTGAACAACCATTTTCATCTGACCGTGGAAAATACCTAACCTTCTAATCGTTACAAAATAGACTATATAATTAAAGGTTATACAAAGTCATCACCAACTTTTAAATTTTTGTTTTTTACAAACAGCTTAAAATATTGTGTGATTAGCAGCGGTTCCTTTATTAATCAAATTTTGAGGTTAGCAAACAAAAAATGTACCATATTTTCTGTTCCCGATTTGAAGTTAACCGAAATGATTATTTTGTTGACGATTTAGAGAACTAAAAACGGATGTTTTCCGTACAGTATGAATAAAAACTATTAATCGGTTTTCAAATCAGCTGACTGGTTGGTCACCAATAATAAGAAAATCTCCGGTTCAAACCGGTGAAAAATCAGCAGATTTTTTTTCGCAACTCTACCCAGCTAACCTTAATCCATGGTCTGATGTATATAATAAATGTAAAAATATTATGGTCTGGTTTGACAATTATCTGTGGAAATAAGTTGGTTCCTTGAGGAGATAAAAGTAAGGTAAGAAACCTCATAAAAAAAATTTGAGTCTATCTTTTTCAAACTTTTTCAAACAAAGCATATTTTGAATTTTGAAATAAATCATCCCCTTTGGGATGTATTAAAATTACTTAAGAGAGAAAAATGTCAAATTGACGTCAATTCTAAAATGACGGGAGGAGGGACAAGAGCCCGCGGGCATTAACATCCACTCTTTATTTTCTCGCTCAATCGAATTTAAAAGTAATCAAGAACAGAATATTTTTCGGTTATTACTTTATCCTACGTGAATAAAATGGTCATTTAACGCTTTCCTTTGTTGTTGGTTTTTTAAAAGGGAGAAACAAAATTTAGTGAACGGTGTTATAATTTTATCGTTCGTTTTTTACTCATAGTCAGGTCAGGTACTTTGGCATTATACCCACACCCAATTTGGGTTAGGTTACCATAAGGTTAGGTTATAACCTAGGTTAGGTTATAATTGGTTGAGTTAGGTTATGTTAAGATAACTGGACGTTAACCGAACCTAACCTAAGAGTAACTAATTTAGGTGTGGACGGTATAACACCAAAGTACCTAAGGTCATTTTTAAATGTATATACACACCTCAATAAAAGAGAGATATTTAATTTAGTGTAAAAAAACCCTAATAAACGTTAGTCAATAGAGAAATGTGCAATGTGTGTCATTTCTATAACATTTGTAACTTGATATGTACTCTAAATCAGTACGAAATTGAAAAGCTTTAGCGCATATTACATTTAAATTCAGTTTTCATTCATTATGGTTCAGAATGCTTCTTTCTTGGTATAATCAACAGTTGAAGAAAGTTTTTATAAAATTTTAGTTCATCACTACAATAATAAAGCTATACTGATAAATGACACTTGTTGACTCTTTTGCAATAATAAAATATACAATACATTTTACAAAGTTTGATACATTCTGTTTCAATATATGAATTTCTAAAATATTAAATAAATAGAAGTGTATGCAATGCAGATACAATAGTTTCACAATGGTTCAAAAGGGTTCAATTCCAAGAAACCCCTAATAGTGTGGAATGGAAGATAAGTTCCACCAGAATCCATTCATCTTGGAGCCAGCAAGAGTTCCAACCACAAACCCGCCATTTATTAACTCCAAACTAACCACATACAATCAACAATTTCAGAATATTGAGGTGAAAGTAACTTATAAAAATAGCTAGAGGAGGGGACATATAACCACAGTAGACCCAACACTTGTAGACCAACAAGCTAATAATATTAAAACTACATTTTAGAGTGGAAATTATGGATAGATTAATCATATTCATTTGGTTATCTATCTACCTATCATCTATATAGTATACTATTGTAAAATTGAGGTGTCTGTCTGTATGTGCGGCTGCCACGACTAAAATACTAAACCGATACAGCCAAAATTAAGCACAAAGATATTCCACATATCTAGGAATGTCATAGGCCTATTCAATTCCCTGAGTTTCTCTCGGGCTACGCCCCTTGGACGTCCAAAGTTTTGAGGTGAGGGTTTCAAAAGAAAATATCAATTGGTCTCCATGGAAGCATGAGAAAATTCACAATGTTTACCTTTGCGTTGACATTTAAATGCAAACTATTACAACTTAGGGGGAAATTCCTTAAAAATATTAAATATTCCCTTCAGGTTCTAACGAGTAATTAAAATAAAAACCTCTTTTATTCACTTACTAAAAGAAACTGTATTCTTAAAAAATCATAACATCACTACAACTCTGTTTACTAACCAGAAATAAAATTAAAATCAAACATATGATCATATGTTAGTTCCATACAGTACATTAGTTAATTAAACCAATGTCTTTTAAATAGGGTATGAAACCAAAGTCTATTAAATTCAATTCGTAACACACTCCCCACCTTTGTAAATTGAGGAGTTCGACAACAATTTACAAACAAAATTCATAAAGTCAGTAAACATCAAATACTTTAACAGTACAACAATTTGTATAAGACCATTCGTAAGTTCATTCTGGTTGTCACTGATATAAGCCAAGGGACGGCTGTTCATTAGACACTCACACTCACATACAACGTCATCTGTTCTTCGTAACACAGTAAGGCTCGTCCTAAGTTTTTCTTAAGAAGATCCTTTGACACACGTATTAACCGCTCCCAATATCCTCCCCACCATGGTGCAGCGGGAGCATTAAATTTCCACTTTATCCGTTTAATACTGCATTCCTCTTCAATTTTGATCCAATCTAAATCATTGAATGCGTTGTCAAGTCCAACAAAATTCATCCCAATATCTGATTGTATAATCTTCGGTCTTCCTCTTCTTGATATGAAGCGTCTGGGAGCTTGTATTAGGGCAGACGTACTCAGAGAAGTCAGGATCTCTAGGTGTACATTAATATTATTTAACTCATCTTCAGGAACTTTCTCGATTATTTCAAGCTTAAGCCATGAATCAAACACAGAATCATAATCATCGTACTTACCAATAAGTTTCAGTTTTTTGGTAGTCGAACAAAGTCTCTTTTCTGCGACGTATTTATTGTCCTCTAGTACAGGCTGTCCTTCACTGCAAGGAAGTTTGACAACATATCTCCCAGAATCTTCTTGTTGAACAGTATTTTCAAAAAATTCAGCTACTTGATTATCCTTTTCACTCTGAAGTTTTTTCGTACCAGGGTCCTTAATTCCTAAAAGTTCAAGTTCCCAAAAGTGAGAGAGATTAACTTGATTAGTAAGAGTCAATACCATCGAAGAAGTCATTCTAGTTTCACTGTCTGATTCAGATTCACCAACTAGTGTCCATCCTAGTTTTGTTTTCACAGCAGCCAAATCATTACCTACTTTTACATACTCCGATGTAATCAATTTAGACCAACTGTCAGCTCCAAGAAGCAACTGTATATCACTTACTTCTTCTGAGGATTCACAAAAATCTGACAAAATCACACCTTTTGCTTTGAGATTTTCATATATTTTGACGTCCGACACTTTAGGTATGAATCCGCAGATACGAGGTGTATCCAAAACTTTGAAATCCTCATTAAAACCATCAGATGTGGATTGAAGTTTTACAGAATAAACTCCATGAGACCTTAAATTAGTTTTCCGTCCCCCAAACAACTCTTGACTCGTTACAGTTTTACCTATTCTCTTCAGTTTTAAATCAGTCGCACAATATTTCAAAATATAACTTTTTTGGCTTCCAGAGTCAATCAACGCACGAACTGTGTGTTCTTGGGTTCCCACAACTATTTTCACAAGAAGCGTGCTTAGGTAAACCACTGTTGATTTACTAGTACTCGACACTAATGCCTGACTTGTACTATCCTCAGAAATAGTTTTCTGTTCATCAGATTTTTCAGTTTTATTTAAGGAAAGGGTAGTTTTCTTTTGAAGATCTTCACACATAATCGGATAGTGTTTTCTTAAACAAGCTGCACACTTTACCATAGCTTTACAGGAATTACTCATGTGTCGACCTTTTAAACACTTGAAACAAGACCCTTTCTTCATTAATATATCTTTTCGCTCAAGAAGAGTCATATCCAAAGCTTTCACACAATCTTGAGATCTGTGGTTTTTATCACAAAACACACAAGTCAATGAATAAGTACCTTCCGTAGTCGATACAAGTGCCGCCGCCGAAGGCTGTTTCTCAAAAGGCTTTCGTTTGTTTGGCTTCTCAAAACCTTTATTTGTTTTGATAGAAGATCCCCACGAATCTTCAGAGGAACTTGAGGGATATTTGACATTGTGTTTGGTACTTGCTATTCCAAACCCTTCCAATGCCATGGAGACTTTTTGTTCTCCCTCTACCTCGTTTTTAAGGAACGTCAACAGATTCTCCAGAACTTCTTTAGATGAACTTTCATGATTGTTATAGTTATGGTTCATTGTTCGCTGCCAAAGTTTGAGGATGTCTTCGGGCAGACTTGATGTTACCATTGGAAATAGCAGTGAGGCACAATGCTCTGGAGTCACTCCCAGTGCATTAAGATTCCTTAAGTGTGACTGGATCTTGTCGTAAAGAACCGATAAGGTTGGTTTTTCTTTACTTGTGACGTTCTGTATCGTTAGAGCCAACATTTGCCTCATGTAATACTCTTTTAAGAGATCGTCTCTTCCGAATCGACTCTTTAGAGCTTCAACAACTTCTCTGTACATTTCAGGCGTCGCAGGGTAGCTTTCAACCAAGTCACGGGCAGGCGATCCAACCGCAGTTGCCATTATAAGATACTGGATCTTATCTGCTGGGTCTACATTCTGGTCTTCGTCGATCTTCTTAAATTGAGACCAAAATGGGAGCCACTCACCTAGTTCCCCGTTAAACTCTTTTAGTTTCAGATAAGGTAGCTTGTATGAGCGTCCTGCTTTACCCGATCCTGAGCCTTTTTGCGTTGTTTCACTCCTTTCATCTTGATGTGAATTCATTTCATTAATTTTTAGATGTTCCACTTTCTTAGAAATAAGATAATATTGTACAATATATTCATTTTGCCCTTGAAGTTCTCCATCAATGTCTTCATCTCTCGCATCACCTTCTAATAATTTATCATATATTGATGAATTTAGGTCGTTGAGAGTGCAAAAATGATTATTTATTACTTCAAGCTGTGCTGATACTTGTATAAAATCAACTATTTCTTCCTTTAAAATATCATCAAGTTTTTTAACTGTCACAGTAAATGTCCTTCGAATAGCCGATCTTGATTTCTTCAGTTTTGTTAGTTCAGCCATGTTTTCCAATTCACTGTTTCAGTAATCAAAACAATCAAAACAATTTTGTGTGTTCAATAAAACAGGGTCAAATTTACTCGTTATCACATCCTGTCACGGTCGCCATATATTACAACTTAGGGGAAATTCCTTAAAAATATTAAATATTCCCTTCAGGTTCTAACGAGTAATTAAAATAAAAACCTCTTTTATTCACTTACTAAAAGAAACTGTATTCTAAAAAAATCATAACATCACTACAACTCTGTTTACTAACCAGAAATAAAATTAAAATCAAACATATGATCATATGTTAGTTCCATACAGTACATTAGTTAATTAAACCAATGTCTTTTAAATAGGGTATGAAACCAAAGTCTATTAAATTCAATTCGTAACACAAACAATCAGAACTGCCAAATGCTCATTTCACAATTTCAGACAGCTGATCCAAAGAAATTAACTAAAACAGATGTTTCTTCCCGTTTGAAGCACGGGTACATCAGCTAGTTGCGTATCTAACAAAAAACCACTAAGTGGTAACACTTTCCCCGCCAAGTCAGCAATCCAAAAAAGTTAATAAATCATTACTTTTTCCGCCAAGAAAAACAATGTAATGTATGTAAGTTTGGCAACTTGGCGGCAGACTTTTGCTTGGTTTTTTTCATTTAAGTTACGTTCGTGGATAATTTCACAAATCAACTTCTCTAATTAATTAGTCCAACTAAGTATAATTTATGAAATGTGGCACAAATAAGGTCAAATTTTGTAAAATAATCTCTCACCTAGCAATGTACCAATGGGAGGGATACTTGCTCAATGAAACTAGTTTTATGGCATTTTTTAAAGGGATCGAGCAAAAGTCTGCCGCCAAGTTGCCAAACTTACATACATTACATTGTTTTTCTTGGCGGAAAAAGTAATGATTTATTAACTTTTTTGGATTGCTGACTTGGCGGGGAAAGTGTTACCACTTAGTGGTTTTTTGTTAGATTTTATTTATTTTTGTAGAAAATTAACAGTTAAAATAAAAATCCTCTTTTCTCTGATATATAGACCACGGCACAACTACATCTCATTTAATTTCAATAATATTGTTAATGTAGAACTAAATTCTACATTTTTGGTCTTATCTGCTTTAAACAGATTAAAAACTTTTTGACACACGTACCAAAATTACTATTTAACAAACCCACTGGGCTTAAACTCAGTTTAAAATTTCATCAATGCTCATCTTGAACAACATAAAATGTGTTGATGTTACATAAGTGTTCTAATAATTAAACCCGTATATCTAAAGACTAGTGTAAATTGAGCCCTTATTAGAGATGTAAAAATGTAATCAAACTAATTAGGTTTGTTAGAAATAGCATAAGGCAAAACAAATATTGAATAACTCATTTATCCTAAATTTACATATCACTTTTTAATTGCTTGTTTAACATATGTAGAGTGATTTTCCCGATCGTTTTATTTGTTTTAGTGTATCAAAACATAGAACAAACCTTAGTACTAGCGTACTAGTACTAAGTTTCAAGTTCCTAGGTTTCATATGTTTTGATAAGTAGTATTAAACTGTTAAAAATGACGAGCTGCTGTACCAGTGTACCATCGGTACACTGCATTTTTCAATGGAAAGTATCGGGGAATATCACTGCTCTAAGTAATTTTATATAGTAAGTAGTTCAAATCATTCAGTATACCTGAAAAAAATACTTTATAAAAGTATTAAAATAATTTTTCAGCTGTTCCTATGAATTTCTCTAACATTTAATTAATTAAGATTTAATCGCAGCTGGTCCTTCTTTTGTTTTGATTTTAATCCCATGTTATTTAAATGGGCCAAACTCGTACTTTGAGGGCTTGCCAAGGGTTTATGGGTCAACGCACCGACTTGAGACCCTCAAAAGGCACATCTACACGCTAAGGGCTTTCAAACAACATAAAAAACATTAAAATTGAGCCAGTGGTTTGGGCTGTAGGTCCGTCAACATTTAAGGAGAAGAAGGAGAACACGGAAAATTTGTGAATTTTCAAACTAGTTTTTCTTGGCTCAAACACAACCGTTTTTTAAATTCTTTTTTTTTAATTTTGTTGAGAATGATTGCCCCTATCCAGTAGATGAACAATTATTTTAATAGCTTTTGTTTCTTCAGAGCTATAGACGAGTAAAAAAGCCACTTTGTCACGTCATGTATATATACACTGCAGCAGCTGTGTACCGCTGGGGGACTTGGCGGGGCGGAACGCTGCCGCGTTCCTTAATACAAACTTTAATGATACGATATTATATGCGACATAATCGGTCTGCAACATTCCATTCGCAATAACCTATAAATTTTCCAATTGCAATACTGCTTAGTGAAATTATTATTTTATTTCCGCAGATAAAAACTTTATCAATTTATAAATAACATCGCAATGAAAAGGCCAACTTTTATCATTTATTGTTTTTATGAAGTAAATTTTTATGAAATAAAACTGTTGTAAAATCTATATTGTTATATATTCTATTTAGCAATTCCATGATGCAATTCAATATACAGTGATATTGAGTTGTACAAGGCACACATTATATTCTGGGAAAACTACGTTATAATTTAAAATGTTCAACTATGTATTTTGAAATACTATTACCATTGACTATGCACAGAATTCTGTGTATAGTCAATGCTATTACTTAAGTTTTTAGTTTTTAAGTTACGTAATATAATTTAATAATGACAGATTAATTATCACGTGCTGATAATTAATTCAACACGTGCATACAATCTAAAGTATATTTATTGAACATGAAATTAAAAGTTGTTAAGGTTGTTTCTGATTAGTTAACAAATGGCAATCGTCAGTTTAACATCAAGCCATGATCCCCTGAAGACACACACATATGTCTTGACACAATCAATTTGCTGAAAGAAAACAAATTGGACGCCATTGAGAATTCTCTTTTCCAATGTGTCAGGTAGGGTAGGTGCATTTAATATAACAACAAATATAAGTTGGTCAAAAAAGAGAAAGGTTTTCAAAGTTTAAAATTCAGCACATTTTAATGTACTATAGTTTCTAATATTTTATATGTACATACACGAAAAACTATTTCTAATTCATGAACACGGGAACCCTCTTTTGGTGTGATATTTGTAGTTATAAAATACAGATATTCAACATCTTATAAATTTAAAGTAGAGTGACGTTAATATAGTGACACGGATCATTTGTTGGCCTACTATAAAACTACCAAGTCAAATCCAGCCAAAAATATATAAACGTTTCACGTTCAAATAATAGTTGCAGTAATAACTTACGTTTTTAAATTGCAAAGTAATATACATACGGATAGGAGAAGAATTTCGTCTATTTCAAAGGCAATGCTCTCAATAAAACATAATTATTTTTCAAGTCAATAAGAAAGAACCAAGTCAGAAGAACAAAAAGCAGCTGGTGGTGGCTGATGTCAAGGAGTCTGGTTTGGAGAAGGTGTGTATAGGCGTCCCCCAGGGGTCAATGCTGGGACCATTGCTGTTTTTGGTGATGACTACCTTGATAAATCTGCATCCCGGGTAGAAAGATCATATACGCTAACGACACAACCATCATGTCCAATGGAGCAGATTTTGGCTAAACAAGGGAGCAGTTTGTGTTGGCGTACAGTGAAGTCAAGGTTTGTTTTCAGGCTAATGGGTTGGTACTAAATGAGGAGAAGACGCCTTTTTCCACAGAATAATTGCGTGTGGGATCCTCCCTTGGTAACATGCAGCCAGAAGAGATGAAGTTTTGTCAGGCAAAAAGAGGCTATTAGAAACATCTCAGGAGTATGGAGTCAGCAGAAACATTATAGACTACTGTTTAAACAGTTAGGAGTGATGACTGTCCCCTGCCAGTTTATGTCAGCTTGTCTGTTGTGGAGCAAAAAGAGAAAACATTAGCTGGAGGTGAGGAGTGATATACACTAGTATAACACAAGAAAAAAACTGCCTAAATGCCCCCAGGTTTAGGCTTGCAAAGAATGTAACATCTTTTAGGTACAGCTTTTTCAAGATGTTCAATATTAAAAAAGAAGACCTCAAGAACTGTAGTCTCTCAATCTTCAAGAACCGGGAAACTATTCATAGAGCAGGCATTTTACTCTGTGGAGGAATTCTAAGAATCCATGGACAGTAGAGAACGAAACCAGCTACCGTACTTCGCCAAACCAAGTAAAAAGTTTTTTTTTTAGTGCGTGTGTGTTTTTTGGGTTTTTATGACAAGGTCCATTCCAGTCTACTGGTCAATGGCTGTTTTTTTTTTTCTTTTTTCAAGGTATTGCTAAATCTAAACCATGTGGTAGTCATGACACCACATAATAGCAAATGCAATGCTGTATGTTTAATGCACATCAGGGTTGCCACCACCAGTACAGAAAACCAATTATATTACTACAGCTTACCCAACTGCATCATTGTATTTTCATATTACTGTACGTATTTTTCTTTACAGTATCTTTAAATGAAGTTACTCTTTTATCTTTTAACTACTATTGCTGGTTTACTGTTTACTCAAACACAAATCCAATTAAACTCTTAAGTGGAAACACATACAGATTTAACACAACAATGCTATTCAACATGTAGAGTCAGTCGGTTGATACGGTTATGTTTGTGGAAACAGAACAACTCATTAACCTAGATAGAAGAGAAGCATTCGAGTGTATCAAGAGAGCTCTTTTACCATTGATTATACTGGCATAGTGTTTTGTTTTGATTTCTACAGTGCTTTCTGTATTAAGAACAACTAGCAGAGTACCCGTCCTTCGTACGGGGTTGGTATAGGTACAAAATGCGTATTGTAGTTATACTCAAGCTTTGCGTTTGCAATAAGGGAGTTTGATAACATTTGCTTCTTCAAATTTATGGTATACTGTTGTATTACACATCTACCATAGCCATAATGTTCAACCACTTCACCTTAACAATAGATTAAAATAAATTATTAAAAGTTCGCAAAATATCACAAATTATTCATGAAATTGAAAACATAAACATAACCGTAAAAAATCCTACTTTGACAGTTCTCATTGTGTATCACCACAGCCACCTGGTATCACAGTTTTGCTGCTTAGTTCAAATTAGTTGTTTTTATAAATGCAAAAAAATAATAGTGCTACACCCTGTTGGTAAATCTTATAACTTTTTAATACTTTTGCATATCATAGAATCAACTTTTTTTAGTTAAAACAACTGACTAAATTCTTTAAATCCCTTTAAATATGAATTCTTATTAAGTTAACATGGGGAACTACAGAGCCACAGGGTTGGAGCCCGAAAGGATTATGAGTGAAGGATGAGTTAGTGGTAATAGAGATCGATGGTGTAGAATGGAGTGTGATGCCTTGTGTAGCTTTGTTACTGACTAAAAAGATCAGCTGTTTCATTAGTCAGGACCATTAAAATTTGTTAAAATCCTAATGATCAAGAACAGTTGGCTCCAGTTTCTAGTACTACTAGGCTATCAAAGAATGAAAGCAATTACGTATTTTTAACCTCAAATAACGTAAACTAACTAAAAATAATTTTAAAAAATGGATCAATTTATTCAACCGTGGCTCCGCATAAAAAGTGAATGGTATTAATATAACTAGGGTTGCTTTCAGAGAGGTGAAAGCCAGTTGAGCGGAACAAACGTGATTTGATATTTGTATAAGTAACTAAATGTAAAAAAGTCAATAGATGTATTAATGCTTGTTTTATTGATTATAATTGTAATAATTCAAATTTGTTTTTACTACATCTTGTTATTCAGACACCTCTTCCAGAAGTGCATTGGTAGTTTTGACCAGGAAAATATTACAGTAGTTGGAATCTGATATTAACATCCAAAAAGGGCATTAAAGTATAAAAAAGAGAAAGGAAATTTAACATTCAAATTCAACTTTAGCCTACAACAAAAACATTGGTGTTCATTTTTCACCCTTACAATCGGTTTAAAGTATTTAAGTATAAAAAACAGTAACTATTTAAAAAACACGTGAGTATTAAAGTATAACATCAGGAGGGAAAATTTGACATTTAAATTCAACTGGGCAACATAAATATTGGTCTTCATTTCAACCCTTGCAATCGGTTAAAATCAGCTTTCTTTGCTGAAAATAATTTATGATTGTTAATACCAAGTATTCTTGATATGATTGTAATGTAACTGGAATGTAGGTCTTCCACCATTATTGGGACGATTTAGAGACGGCATTTTAATACTGGCCTTAATAAAACCATTGACCATTGGATACAGAAGATTTTGATGAAAAAGCTGGCTATAAATTTAACATGGGGATGGAATGTCTAGTTGTATTGATAGTCAAAGATAACCGTGGTTAAAAGTGTACTTCTATAAGTCCAGGTAATTAATTATTTACTTATTACGGTTATAACTGGACGTATGTATAGTCCGTGGCTTGGCAATCAAATAACAGTATTTATATAGGATAGGCTACTGTTATCAACATTTGAAATTACTGAATTGTTACCAAATTACTGTTTCACAAAATGCAGATTCCATTTCAGCCGAGCCATTAAAATGAGGATTTGCCGAACAATTATTAATATTACAGAATAGTATTTAATGATGTACAACTTTTCACATTTCATAAATTATATGTTAGTTTTGCTATGGGCAAAGGTCCAAATCCAAATGTTCTTTTCTTTTGGTTTTTATGTAGTAATTTGCTACAATCATTGACTTTATATAAAGTCAATGCTAGAATACAGTAGATGGTTTGTTAAGACCATATGCAAACATTTTTTAAATCGTTTCCCCATTTAACAAACTATTCCAAAAGACAAAAATTATATGGTGCAACACAAATAAACAACTCGATCACCTACCTATAACCTACACTTTACCTTCCTAATCTAACCTTACTTCAAAACATTTAATGTAGTCACGAGTACTCATAAACCCCGACCTACCTTCCCCACATGCCTAAATTAGATCAGTGTTCAATCTGCGTTTTATTAATAAGTGTAATAACTTACTGCACCGTCGATGTAATTTAACATAATATAATCTGTGATGTATTATCGGATTAAATATCGATTTCGATGTGGTTCGATATATCGCTTATTAAATCCTGATTTCTAACATTGGCTGTTTCTAATCAGCTGGCAACACATATAGGTTCCCAAGAAAGTAGTCACTGGTCCGTATCCCTCCGCTCCTTGTTTATGCTCCGCGCATTGAGAAAGTAGTTCCGTATATTTTCTCGATTTTCAGTGAATTCCGCGCCTTAAAAAAATGTTGTAACGGCATTTTCTTGTTTATTAAAATCGTAGGAATGGTTTAAAAACGTTTAAAAGAAAAGTATAGAAAGTTCAGAAATACCTTATGATTCTCTTGTTTACATTTTTCTTGTAAACAAAAAAACTGTCATAGCTACTTTAGTCCCATAAGCCTAATGTTAAAAATTTAAAAATTTAAGTTCGTTTTAAATTGCATTAGCATTATCTAATTGAAATTTGTTTGTTTACAAACCATCTCATTATCAGTCTAAGTAGTCTTGTTAAGTTTGGCTAAAATGTGTTCAGCCGTTATTGAGTGATGGTGTTATATTGTTTGCATTGAAGTTGATCCCAAAGAGCTTCGCTCGCTTCGCTCGCTCCGCTCAATTACACATCTACCATAGCCATAATGTTCAACCACTTCACCTTAACAATAGATTAAAATAAATTATTAAAAGTTCGCAAAATATCACAAATTATTCATGAAATTGAAAACATAAACATAACCGTAAAAAATCCTACTTTGACAGTTCTCATTGTGTATCACCACAGCCACCTGGTATCACAGTTTTGCTGCTTAGTTCAAATTAGTTGTTTTTATAAATGCAAAAAAATAATAGTGCTACACCCTGTTGGTAAATCTTATAACTTTTTAATACTTTTGCATATCATAGAATCAACTTTTTTTAGTTAAAACAACTGACTAAATTCTTTAAATCCCTTTAAATATGAATTCTTATTAAGTTAACATGGGGAACTACAGAGCCACAGGGTTGGAGCCCGAAAGGATTATGAGTGAAGGATGAGTTAGTGGTAATAGAGATCGATGGTGTAGAATGGAGTGTGATGCCTTGTGTAGCTTTGTTACTGACTAAAAAGATCAGCTGTTTCATTAGTCAGGACCATTAAAATTTGTTAAAATCCTAATGATCAAGAACAGTTGGCTCCAGTTTCTAGTACTACTAGGCTATCAAAGAATGAAAGCAATTACGTATTTTTAACCTCAAATAACGTAAACTAACTAAAAATAATTTTAAAAAATGGATCAATTTATTCAACCGTGGCTCCGCATAAAAAGTGAATGGTATTAATATAACTAGGGTTGCTTTCAGATAGGTGAAAGCCAGTTGAGCGGAACAAACGTGATTTGATATTTGTATAGGTAACTAAATGTAAAAAATGTTTTAAAACTACTTCTTGTTACTCAGATACCTCTTCCAGAAGAGCATTATGGTAGTTTTGACCAGGAAAATGTTACAGTAGTTGGAATCTGATATTAACATCCAAAAAGGGCATTAAAGTATAAAAAAGAGAAAAGAAATTTAACATTCAAATTCAACTGTAGCCTACAACAAAAACATTGGGCTTCATTTTTCACCCTTACAATCGGTTAAAGTATTTAAGTATAAAAAAAAACAGTAACTATTAAAAAAAAAACGAGTATTAAAGTATAACATCAGGAGGGGAAATTTGACATTTAAATTCAACTGTGCAACATAAACATTGGTCTTCATTTCAACCCTTGCAATCGGTTAAACTCAGCCTTCTTTGCTGGAAATAATTTATGATTGTTAATACCAAGTATTCTTGATGGAGGGTATGATTGTAATGTATACTGGAATGTAGGTCTTCTAAAATGCAGATTCCATTTTCAGCCGAGCCATTAAAATGAGGATTTTCCGAACAATTATTAATATTACAGAATAGTATTTAATGATATACAACTTTTCACATATAATTCACATTAATTATATGTTAGTTTTGATATGATCAAAGGTCCAAATCCAAATGTTCTTTTCATTTGGTTTTTATGTAGTAATTTTCTAGAATCATTGACTTTATATAAAGACAATGCTAGAATACAGTAGATGGCTTGTTATACCATAATGCAAGCATTTTTGAAATCGTTTCCCCGTTTAACCAACTATTCCAAAAGATAAAAATTATATGGTGCAACACAAATAAACAACCCGATCACCTACCTATAACCTACACTTTACCTTCCTAATCTAACCTTTACTTCAAAACACTTATTGTAGTCAAGAATACTCATAAACCCCGACCTACCTTCCCCACATTCCTAAATTAGATCAGTGTTCAATCTGCGTTTTATTAATAAGTGTAATAACTTACTGCACCGTCGATGTAATTCAACATAATATAACCTGTGAGGTATTATCGGATTAAATATCGATTTCGATGCGGTTCGATATATCGATTATTAAATCCTGATTTCTAACATTGGCTGTTTCTAATCAGCTGGCAGCACAAATAGGTTCCCAAGAAAGTAGTCACCGGTCCGTATCCCTCCGCTCCTTGTTTATGCTCCGCGCATTGAGAAAGTAGTTCCGTATATTTTCTCAATTTTCAGTGAATTCCGCGCCTTAAAAAAATGTTTAACGACATTTTCTTGTTTATTAAAATCATAGGAATAGCTTAAAAACGTTTAAAAGAAAAGTCTAGAAAGTTCAGAAATACCTTATGGTTCTCTTGTTTACATTTTTATTGTAAACAAAAAAACTTTCATGGCTACTTTAGTCCCATAAGCCTAATGTTAAATATTGGAAATTTTAACTTCGTTTTAAATTGCATTAGCATTATCTAATTGAAATTGGTTTGTTTAAAAACCATCTCACTATTAGTCTAAGTAATTTTGTTAAGTTTGGCTGAAATGCGTTCAGCCGTTATTGAGTGATGTTTCTCTATTTGTTGCATTGAAGTTGATCCCAAAGAGCTTCGCTCGCTCCGCTCAAAAATAGTTATTTGTGTAACTAGTGGGAGAAGTGGCACTTTGCTGCAAATGAGAGCAATTTTTACGCACGAGCCGTAGGCGAGTGTGGAAAGTTTCTCGAGTGCAGCAAAGGCAGTTTGCACTCGCGTTACACATTATATTTTCCTTGCTTATAGCATATCATATAAATAATTAGTCTTTCAAACACTGTACAATACGTTTTTAGGTAAGGTTAAATCCAAACATTGAACGAAATGGGAAACTCTGGACCAGCTGATTGTAGTCATAATATCTTTAAGTGTTGCCAACTTATTTTCAAGCGTACACGGATTACGTGCATAATAAAAGCACGCTGTTTTGTGTTGTTTGGTTGGAATACTGATGTGCGCTGGGTGGAGCTATGTAAGACAAATGTAAGACTACACTAATTTGCAAGTTGTGACCGACTTAAGCGAAGAGATAGACTTGCCAAAGTTTAGTTCACTAGTTCCGAAATCTACATTGTCAAACTTGAAGTTTTGGGCTTTGAGTACTTTGGGTTCAGGTTTCCAAATTTGAAAGGATAGGCAATAATGTTGTTAACATATTTGTCTCTTTGTATGGGTGAATCCCTTATAACATTTGTATTCCCACCAAAACATGTTTTTTCAGGATTCTTCACACCTTGGAATGCAATTTTTTAGCCTTAAAAATAAAAATAAAAATCCATATCAGTTTGATGAGACAAATAATTTCTTTCTTTTGAATACAAGCAAGAGTATCTTGCGTTATTATAAACTAAGCTTGCGGGAATAAATTAAAAAAATAAGGTACAACCTGATATCCTTTGCGGTGTATTTATACGAATATATTTTTTTCCAAAATACGAAAAACTATATACCATCAGGAAAAATTGCATTGCAATTATGCAGCTAAAGATATCCTATACTCTAATATGAGCAATGTTTGCTTGTATGTATGTATGTATGTATGTATGTATGTATGCTTGCTTGCTTGCACAAAGATCTCGAAAACGGCTCCGACGATTTTCTTCAAATTTTGTAAATAGTTTACTTCTGGTCTAAAAACGAGTTTACTGCAGTTAGAACTGCCAACAAAAATCTAATTACGTAGAAAAATGGAACTGAAAGTCACATTTTTTTAACATTAGTCTTATGGGTTGCTAAGTAGCCATGTTGGTTGAATTAAATAACAAGGAAAAAGTAAACAAAAGACTTGAAGTTGTAGCATGTGTTCATAATAAGCCACCCACAGTATACTAGCAAATTACAAATACAGTACAAAAGGGAAAAACATCAGTTGTTACTATTAAGCAAAGATTATACTGAAGATTACTCGATGCATTGTTTGTAGTAAAGGCTAGCAGTGTGGAGTGTAGAAAGCGTCTGCGGCATTTGGATAGTAGATTTCCCATCCTTATGGAACAGCTGAAGCCAATTTTATTGTTAGTTCTGTCCGGTTTTCTGTAGATGTCGTGTTTTGTTTACAATTTCTTTCCATTATTTTAGGGTTAGTTTCTCATTATTTGTGTCTCACTGTATGGTTATAGGGCATACTTTAGTAACTCTAGAACGGTAAAAAGTGTATTATATACAGTACCGGGGGACCGAGCCATGGCTCGGAATAGTTGAATTCGCTTTTAAAAGCAATATAAAGGAAACTTAACTCTTATTTACAACTAATTTCGGACTTAATTATTTAACTTCAAGTGCAATTTAAATTTTTTATGATGGAAAATTTAACCTGGCAATCCACAACACATTATTTTATTTTACAGTCAATCAATGGTAAAAACCACTCATATAGAGGAAGACCAGTTATTACTATTGAGCAAAGATTTCACTGAAAATTTATCATTATAGGGGAATATAACCCCTATATAGCCTAGATAAATTTTCAGTGTAATATATGCTCAATAGTAACAACTGAGGTTTTCCCTTTCGCACTGTAAATTATAATTTGCTAGTTATCTATTATGCGTTCAATTAAGCGTTGAAGTTATAAAATGTTCAAAAATAGCGTTTCAGCTTATGTAAACAAGAGGATGTGTAGGATTTAACTACTTCAGAACAACAATTGACGTAGGCTGAACATCCTCTCTAGATTCTGCAAGATGTCCTCTTCTTCGCGATCGTTTTTGAACTTAGTAGTTTAACTTAAATAGTTTTAGGGTTTGTTTGGGGGTTTAGGTCTCCATTAAAGTAGGTAGATTTAAATTAGCATAAAATCTTAAATAGGAAGGGTTGCTTGGTATTGATATAAATATTTATTTAATTCGAATGAGCTAATGTTCGGTTGTTCATAATCATAAACAATGAATATTTTGCATATAGTGATATTCGGTTGCTATTTAGTTTTCTTTTATTTTGTTTTCAAAGATATAAATGTAATCATTTAGCCCAGTAAAATGTGTGAACCGAATTGTAGGTACCTATGATGGTTAGGTACTTTTCTGTATCATCCACCAAACCAGGATAGGGTAGATAATTTTTACACTACATAAAAAATACATTCAATTTCATGTTATCATGTTTAGCTACTTATCCTTACGTACATTAACTGGTATGGTCGGTATAACAGAAATGTACTGATTATTTATTTAACATTACTAAATTGTGGTATTATGTATCTTGATCTAAATGAAGTACCTTAAAACAAAATATTTATCTTAATAAATGTACAAAGAATAGTTCTCAGTCGTGTTTTAACATAGTAATAACTTTCTAACGATAAAACATATGTAATTTATTAAAATGTTCATGTTGATTATGTTATAATGATTGTAATGGTTACGCAATCGCCTCTTCATTACTAATATCTCACATTGTTGGTTATTTGATTGCTATAATTGCTTGAAACTGATAATTTTGTAAGTAATTCAGACCAATATTTCTAGTTAATACTACATTTACGAAAAAGCTCTACGAGTTATATGAGTAAACAAAGAACACACAAAGTAGTAAGTTTGATACAGTACAGTGAGGGGAGGACTTCATTGACTTTATCTTTATTGCAGGGTCGCCCGAAATGGGCAAACACATGAGGCAGTATAATATCTGCCTCGTTTATGACTGGTAGTCTCCCCTGTATCCCCCCCCCCCCGACAACATCCCCAGTCCACGTAGTAGTTTCTCCGTCTCCCAAACACCAACACCCCTTCGCTGTCCACATCATGTTGTTCGCAATAACTTCCCTGTACAATATTCATCGAAAATATTACATACTCGTTACAAAACTATTTTAACAGTCAGGCGACGGCTATTTTAAGAAGAAAGAATTTAACAAAATTTACCTCAAATACTACATTTTAAATTATCCATAGTATGTTTCATTACTAAGTGACTCTTTTCTACGTTTGCTAAAGTATAAACAAGATAGGAAACTGAGAAAAGGTGTTATTGTACTGTGATGAATTACATTTGTCATTATACTGAAGTAGCCAAGCCGGGAGCCGCGCGGCTAGAGCCGTCGCGATTGGACTGCTCCGTGAGCAGTTCAGTCGCTTCAGACGCGCGGCTGTAACGAATTTATAGTTTAACATACGGAGTTTGAGGCGTGCACCTTCGTAGATGATGGATCTGGTTCGTCACCACCCATACGTTTTCAACCCCAAGAATCCCCAATACTTTAAGAAGATGTCTCTGAATGAGAAAATACTCTTAAATCCCTTTTTTCGCCGTACCATGAACAATGGATTAGGTTGTTCATTGTTTTTTACCATTCACATTAATATTTTCTTTTCCTCCTCTTCTCCAAGTAATATATTCGCTGCCAACTGTGCTTATTTCATGACGGCCAAGAGTGCAATTGCACTAGTCAGTAGTCGTGGGAGTCGTAGGAGTCGCGGCATAGGAATTAAGACAAGCGCAAGCGTCTCGAGCTGCTAGAGCCGGGCGACTAGAGTCGTAACAGTCGCAGGATAGGAATTAGACCTTAAAATGGTTTTTATATTGTTGTGCAATTACTAAATGCCAACTGCTGTTACCATTATAAGAGTTCAAATCAACTCAAATAACTAAATAGTTCATCTTTATTTAGAACTGTATAAATGTCGATCATTGTGAAATATACAGTGTGGAACGGCGATTAATCAATTATATTACTTAATTTATACTTTGGGTCTAATCAATTATAAAAATATGAAAATCTAAAAGAGGAAACTTAGCTGTAATTGTAGCACCTTTTTAAGAATTTAACAAAAAACTGCCTGCTGGTCCATGTAGATAGAATATCAATCTCAATATCTACAATTATACTAACAAAAAACTCCCTTTTGATAGGTTGTTAACAATCAATTCTCTAACCCAAAAAAAAATATTATTCCGCTTCAAGAGGGATTAAATGGACAGCTTATAACATCAATAAAGTTCAGACCCAAACTTTGCTTCACTGTTTGGTTTTTCTCGAGGATTCAACTCCTACTCAAACTAAATGTAGCAAGAAGAGTTTGTTGGTTTAGATAATCAGCTTACAACTGTTTTCTGATACACTTTGAGGCTTAGTGAGCTACGATCATAAGCTTTTCAATAAATAAAGATATTTACAATTGCAATATTGAATCAAATATTTGAATTTCGCGTTCTTGTTGCTGACGTCAAGCTCTGGTAACTGAAATAGTTATTTGTATAACTAGTGTGCGAAGTGGTGATTTGCTGCACTCGACAGAAATGTTTCGCAAGTGCAGCAAAGGCACTTTGCGCCCATGTTACACATTATATTTTTTCCTACAGTAACTATAAATCATATAAATAATAATTAGTCTTTCAAACACTATAAAACACGTAGTATTTTTAAGTGTTGCCAACTTATTTTCAAGCGTACATGTATTTTTGAAAAAAAAAAAAATTTAGAGTAACGATACCAAACAGATGTTGGCTATAATATCTTCTGGAATGTTACTGAGAAAGAGTAAGTTTGGCACAACTAAGGGCTTAACTCCATAACTCTAAGTTCGATAATGTACTTTCGTGTAAACTTTAGTAAGCAACTCAAGTAAGTCTATACTTTCAACTAAATGTTTGGAGCTTGTAAGTTGTTAGGCACTGCTCTTAGAATAGTTTGAAAAACTTGAGAAGATAAATTTGAAGGATTTTTTATGAAACTCCTTTTCCTTATGTCCACGCTAAGTTTTCAAGCATTTTGCTGAGGGATTTTCGTGGGAATTTCTCATCGCTATTACAAAAAATTAGTTAGCGAAGTTTTGGAATAAGGTGTTCCTCAGTGGTACGTAACATTTTTGTTATTGTTTTTATTAGATGTTTGGGAATGTGTCCTGGTTACCCCCACGATATTTAATGTATGTATAAGATTATCAGTTGTAGACTGTTGTTTCATATTAGAGTGAAGTATAGGGGATAGAATCGCTTCCCTAATAGCCTCAATTTTGTTAAGAGGGTATTGTTATAAATACTAGAAAACATAACCCCAGCCAAAGATAGAAAATCTATAAAAGTAAGCCAGAACGAAAAACTGCTTTTAATCAAAACAAGAAAGAGAGATCTTGAAGAAATACCATGAAGAATTATCTAAGCAAAAATATGACTTGAATCTAATAACACACATGACTATTTTACTTTCCTCTCACGTTCAAAAATATTAAATGTTGACATTGTTCATTCAACTTTGAATTACAGAAAGCTAATCGAGATAGCGTAACCAAAACCTTAATAAGATGTAAATTTACCTACACAAAACAGCAAATGCAATTCTCTTGTAATAGAATGTCTAGAAAAACAGTGAATGTCTAGTAATAAACCGTAAAGTTATATAATGAGAAGCAACAAGGGATGGTCCAGTGTCTAGGGTCTGGCCGTCCTCCAACTGGACAAATTACTGAGAGATAACATTGATAACATAACCTCCCCATTCCCTTTCCCCCTCCCCCACCCCTGTTGACACATGAATGACATTGTGGATCATGTTACGGCATTTCCCGGGGGTTGAGATGAGTTTATGCTTAAATCGATTGTAAGGGTGTTTTGGAATACACCTCTTTGCCACTTCCAATAATGCTCAAACTTTATTGTATGAGAAGAAGGAATCTCAAGATGATTTTAGAAGGATACGGGGTTAATTTTAAGAAATTTTGCCTGTATTGGCTCAGTAATATTTAGAACAATTTACTAAATATAAACTGGGCTAAACTACATTGAATCAAAAAGGATTGAAAAAGTGTTGTCTACGCTTAAAAATGTTTGCTATAATTTCTGTCGTGGCAATCAATGACTTAAGGATACAAATATTGTTAAATCTTAGCATATAGACTAAAACATTGACTATTGATTTCAAACATACACCTATAGTTTAGTTGGTGTGTTAAAGACTTAATTTTTGTTTATGTTAAGGAAGTGACCACCATCAGCGTTGGAAGAAATGTGTCAATGTGAATATTTCAAAATAACCTGTGAAATGTTAGACGTATTATGCATATACGTAAATAATACATTGTATCTGTAGGTATATATAGTCAATGATAGTATATTCATTTATTCTATCGACTTGTTCTTTCGGGTGGAGTTTCTTCGAATCTTTAGTTACTGGACTTGTTCAGTCATTGGGATCATAATACGTTATGATCGTGATAGTTGGAGATATTTTTTGTATCAAAAAGTATTTGGGTAAAATGCATTTTTACTACGGATAATTACTTTTGTTTTCAATGATAAGTCAAATTTTGGAATACTTCCCATTTGGCTGTCGGTGAGATGTCTACCTCGGACTTGCGTAATTGTATTTATCTTGACAATCCCTTAAAAATGAGGGGTTACTCAATAGGGTTGGCTATTTGAAAAAATAGGTCACCACCTACCCCCTACCCTGTTAAGGGGAATAAAAAAAAAATGTTAAATGTAAAATATCGTAGAACCTTTGTTAGCAATCAATACTACAATCAGAATATTTCTATATGGTTAAAAAAAAACAGATTTGTTCCATACTTAAATTACTCACTGTATATTCGACTCAATAAAGCAAGTGGGCAATTAGGTCGATGTTAAGCATACCTGGAACAAACCTACTTAACCTGGGTCCTGTTTTACAATTGTTGGATTTACTATAATTTACCTCTTTAATTAATATTTTGTAAAGTTAAATAAATAGGTTTTAGAATAGTACAAAATAAATACATTTAACTTAATACAGCAATTCATAAATATATCAAATGCTTAAATTAAATTTGCCTTCATTTTAACAACAATTTTATAGTGAGAGTTGAGTTCTAAAATATCCGAACACAATGTTTTAACTTGGTTTGCGACGACAGTGTAAAGGACACCAAAGCATCTTTTACAAAGCCAAAAATCCTCAGAAGTGACAAATGTGGGGGTGTCTGGACCACAGCCAAAGTCGCTGCCATTACACTGGCTAGAGGGATAATCTTTGGTCCAGTTCTGGTAAGGGGATATTGTCGATAAAACCCCGCCCTCCCTCCCCACTGGGGGGCTTATAACTGTGACCTATAATCGAACCTATTTCAAACTCCCCCCGAGTTATCCCAAGGGTAATTCAGTTGAATGTTTGCTTGATGTTTTCATTACTGTATGATAAAAGGGTACTTACGTATTAAACGGAGGCCACATATTTTACAGCGCGCTGCAGCGGTTATGTTAGGTTGGGTTATCATAAATATATGTTTTTTTATCAAATTAAACTATCTTAACCTAACCTAACCAACCAAACTTGCTGATGGTGAAAAAATCGCAGGAAGGTTTACTAATCGAATCGAATCTGTAGGTTAGGTGGCCTCCGTTTAATACGTAAGTACCGATAAAAGATATAAAAAAGTAAACCTATGAAAACTCTCTCTATTTGCAACCTCTCTTAAACTAATACCATATGTTTACCATTCAGAAAATAGCGTTGGCTGTCCGTTGGGCTGTCCGAACATTGACGAAAATTTTAATCAAGAGAGCAGTTGCTTACAAAATATTGTTTCATGAGTTAGTCATTGAACTAAAATATATATTTTTAAAAGGTATAAGTGTACATATTTCCTCTAGTGTTACTATGCAAGGCTGAAAGTAATTGGTCATATTTTACAACTAAGGAAAACCTTATTATACTTCTCTGTTGGGTTCAGATTGAAAGAAGGTTTCAGCATAAATATAATTACATTTATGGAGAATTATACAGAGAAGTATTTAATTACAAAGATATTTAGCATTTTTTTTTTATGTAAACAAGTATTTTTAACGTGGCACTAAAATTAATTATCTTATTGACGTTTTGGTTCTTAAAGAAATACGTCTTAGAGACAGTCAAGACAAGATTATATCAACTTGTAAAGTCTCCTTCTTGGTTTATCGTAAGAAATAAGGCTTCTTAAGGAAAACCAAAGTTTAGAAGCAAAGTTCAGGTCTTATATTGTTATAAAAGTCAAAATCTTTTGTTTTCATCATCCTACCAATGTTTTATATTTAATCTGTCTTTATATTGACAAATATCCTTCTGATA
This sequence comes from Macrosteles quadrilineatus, assembly GCF_028750875.1. Lineage (NCBI taxonomy): Eukaryota > Metazoa > Arthropoda > Insecta > Hemiptera > Cicadellidae > Macrosteles > Macrosteles quadrilineatus. The sequence goes on from NW_026542597.1 coordinate 14,564,439, forward strand.
ATTTATTAAGGCTTGACAGATGTACACTTACTATTGAGCTTCGTCGTCGTACCGAAAATGTACTGTGGTGCTAAATATGTATTTTAAAATTACTACACACTACTCATTACTACTTTAGATTTACTATTATTTAATTCGAATATATCCATTCAAAAGCTATTAAAATTAATTTTAAATGTCCCTTTTACAATTTGTTATAACCTTTTTCATGACAAGGAAAATTAAACAATTTAATGGTTCACATTACAGCAACCTTATATTTGTATCAGTAATGTAATAATTATTTTCTCAATATTCATTCAAAAACTGTTTTATGTTAATAAACAATTTTTCTATCAGCTAAGCAAGTCTAGTCATTTTGTATAAAATATGTTTTTTGTTTATGGTACTTTTTTAGATATATGTAAAGTAAAAAACTAATCCAGAGCATATTTTATTTTGACAAGTGATTTTATGACACCCATTTTACGCAAGGTAGAACACATTTTGATCAACATCGTCATGTTTGTAAAATAATGTTAAAAATAAACTTATTTCCTTGATAAGATAGCTAATACACTTTTAAAAAGTGTGAGAATTTTCGTAAAGGATAGTGATGGAAGGGAAGTAGTGTATGGGTGGTAGGGAGGGTGTGTTTGAGTTGGTTGAATGTTTGGAGGGATGGGGAGACTACTAGTCATAAACGATGCAGATATTATACTGCCTCATGTGTTTGCCCATTTCGGGCGACCCTGTAATAAAGATAAAGTCAATGAAGTCCTCCCCTAGCTCTACTGTATTAAATACAGTATGTGACTTCGTATTGGGTACCGATAATATATGAAGTTCATTGGCTATGATTGTAAGACTGTGGGTAAGATATTTGTGTAGCCCTATTAGTAGATGTAGTATATTTCATTACTAGTACCGTTAGTTCCAAAAGTAGCATTTTTCAGTGCGCACTCCAGTTTCCTATAAAAACCAACACGTCGGAACTAAGTACCTATAACTCAAAGGATAATGTTGGTTCCAAAACTAGTGAACTTAACTTTATCAAGTTCATCCTCTAAACATTAGAGGCAACTTGCAAATTGGTGTTGTCTTACATGTGCCTACATAATGTATGCTTCTAATCTAATGCCTGCTTACGTGGTATGGTTATAATGAACTTTTGCTTGGTAATAATTTATTAGCTGTTGAAATGTATTGTTAATTTCTTACATGTTAACATCCATGTTGGTTACTTTTTAAGTGCATTTCTTTTATTTATGTTGTTAAACATATTTTACTTCTAGCTTTGAGAATTTTTGATAGCAAAACAATACGCTGACTTAATTCAGATCTTGATAGAAAGTATTTATTTTGGTTAGTGAAACGTGTTAAATGATAGATGTAATAATTTATACTTCTAGATCATCTCCATTCATACTAGGCTTAAAATACCTACTTTGCGTGGTCGCCATTTCATTAAAAAGTATAAAGTAATAGGATCAAGTATAATGAGATAAATTATGCTACAACTTAAAGTGTTATGGCGTTTTTCTTATAATTGATTTTTAGTTTTAATGTAGATATTCCCTCAGTATCCGCAGTGTAGGCAATTTTATATTTAGAAAGAACATAGTTTAATGAGCCACCGAGAGACCTCCAGTATAGCATGACATTTTTCCATGGTTTTTATTACTGTGATGGCAAATGTAGTATAAATTATATGCTGAAGCTTTTAATAACTTATATTAGCCATTCAGTCAAACTTCGTTAAAAGTTAGGTAACTTCCTTCGTAGAAATGTATACTATACATCAGTGAACCCTGACGGTTCAATTTACTCACATTGATGTATTTAATATAAAACTGGCAACAACTTCACAGTAGGAATACTATGTCTAATTACTTACTTGATCAGATGTATGGAAAACTCATTTTGGCAGCCCTGATTTGGCATTAAATAATGTTTGTTGACTTTCGGTTACAATTTAGAAGTTGTCTGTTTAGTGTCTGCTACGAAGCATGTTTAATCTATGGTACTATTATAAACATGTTGTGTTATCGAGCTCATGTTGGCAGCACTGACATCACATTAAACTTACAGCAGATGGTTGGCCTGTGGTTTCATGTTAGTGTATCCCTGTACCCTTATTGACTGCCCTTATGACGATAAACCTTACATCGGCATGATCGTTGGTCATAAGTTGGGGTTTTTGTGGTTCTTGCATCACTGATGACAGTAATTTTACCCCGCGGTTATATGATGAGAGGCAACACTGCATTCTTTTAAAGCTCTTCTTGTAACCTAAATTTGATATCTATCCTACTAATATTATAAATGAGAAAGTTTGGATGTATGGATGGATGTATGTTTGTGACAAGTAAACGCGAAAAATACTGGTCGGATTGGGCTGAAATTTGGAATGATGATAGCTCACATTCCCGATTAACATATAGACGCATTCTTATCTTAAAAGTCCTTTCGGGCTCCGCCCCAGTGGCTCTGGAGTTTCCCATGTTAACCTTATAATAATCGTGTTGTGTTAATCGTATTTAAAAGGAATAAAAGAATTTTGTCAGCTGTTTCAACTACACAAGTTGGTTCTATGATATTGAATAGCATTAAAAAGTTACAAGGTTTACCAACAGGGTGCAGTGGTGCAGTACTATTATTTTTTACATTTATGACGACAGCTATCCTATTAAGGTCATAAAGGTAAAATTTTGTTTTTAAAAGGCTTATGTGTAACTATTTTATCAACAGATGTAAAGATCAACATGTTTCTATTTCGTGTTCTCTTCCCGTTGCAAAGCACGGGTACAACAGCTAGTACTATTATAAAATTGAGGAAGTGTCTGTTTTTCTGTGCGGCTGTCATGACTATAATACTAAACCGATACAGTCAAAATTAAGCAAAAAGATGGTCCACATATCTAAAAATGTCATAAGCTCATTCACTTACTTGAGTTCACTTTGGCTTTCGCCCCTTGGATGTCCAACGTTTTGATGTGAGGTTTTCAAAAATAAATATTGTTGGACTAAAGCATCAGAAAATACACAACCTTTGCTTTGACATTTCAATGTAAACAATCAGAACTGCCAAATGCATCCTTCAAAATTCCAGACAGCTGATTCAAACAAATTAAATATAATATTTGATACAACTATGTGGTAGGTTTAAGTTTATTTATTCTAAAACTTTGTCATTGATTATTTATTCTAAAACTAAGTCATTGATTATGGAAATAAAAAAATATTCTATAGCCGTTACTGTATCAACCCAGGCTTTGCTCCCGATTTATTAATAATTTCATTGATATTTTCATGTAAACAATACGGAAAGTAAATGAAAGAAACGTCTTATAACATATATCGTTATATGCCTTAAAACATATATAGGCCTACTGTTACTCACAAGACGGCAGCAGACCAAAAATCACACACAAAGCCAACCGGAGGTGTTGGTTTGTTTTTTTGTAAACAATAGTACAATTACAAAGTAGATTGAACTTTTTTTGTATACATTTTATGACTTTTTGTGTATAAATTAAAACTATTTAGGCCTAACATATGTTTGGATAAAGCGGTATAGTATATCTTCCTGTTACAAAGCACCGGTACATCAGCTAGTTAACTATAAAGTTAAAATATGAAAAAAAGTTATCAAGTTGAATGTTATTCAGATAAAAATATGAATCATGTTTGGCAAAATAAATTACATCTAGATGCACTTTATTTTCTAAGGAACATTAGTAATACAATAGAGCTAACTAACAAGCACGTTCATATAACAAGGTTAGAGAGGAATTAGGCAGTTGTCGGTCAAAGGTCAGCATTCGCAGACCAAGACGAATGGCCTCAGATGAAGATTGACATGGCGAATATTTCAAATTAAACTACTCGTACTAACAGGTCGCGTAAAGAAAATAGTGGCCAAACAGAAAATAGTGGCGATTTTAGTTTGGACTATCTCTAACCTAACCTAACCTAGCCTAGCCTAACCTAACCTAACCTAACCTAGCCTAACCTAACATAACCTAACCTAACCTAACCTAAACTAGCCTAGCCTAACCTAACCTAACGACTACTATCTTGCTTTAGTCATTCTGATCTGGCAACGTTTATTATATTTGTATACGGTATGTATAAAAAATAAAAATAATTACAAATTATCATCATAACCTAACCGGACAGTTGAAAGAAAATCATAACACTACAACAAAAGATTTCACAATTCCGTTGTTAAGCTGCTAGTTAACAGCGAGAAAAACTTCCCGTGTACTAGTTAGGTGGAGAGGCCATTCCATTTTCACAAGATGAAGTAATAAAAGTAAAAGTTTTCTGCCGTTCTTAATTACTTTCATAATTGAATCGGGCGAGAAAATAAAAAGGGGGATGTTAAGCCCCGCAGGCCCTCGTCCGTTCTCTCGTCATTTTAAAGACGACGTCAATTTGCCATTTTTTCTCTCTGAAGTAAATTTAACGGACAATCGAGGAAGTGTTTCTCATCCTACATTGCCACAACACATGCATTTTTCATTCCATCAGTTCCATCTATTTAACATACTTAAAATACGTAAAATGTTTCACATAGTTTTTACTTCTCTTTGAAAATGAATATTTAATGTATTGACTTATCACCGATTGGTTAAAGTCAATGGAATTAAAGAAATCATGATTTTGTTAGTAAAAACTGAACCGTTAATAGAAAACCAAATAGAAAAGTTTTGGAAAATAATCGCTTTCCTGTTACTCCATACAATGGTTTAGAGAATTTTAAGTACAATTCTACATCTCAGGATATGCCTAGTTAAACTTCGTAAATTTTTAGATTTTTTAACTCTGGTGTTGTTGAATATGCATTTCCAATAATCCTCCTTAAATTAGGATTAAAAGCAATTGGGCTAACAAAGGACGATATAAAATAATGTTATTTTAAAGTAACGAAAGGGTCGTTTCCAAAGTCAACAACATTTAGACTTTCAAACATGTATTTGTAATTCAATTCGACTTTGGCCGCAATAAAATTCAACAATAGTTTTATTAAGGTAAATATCTGAATAATTATGTGCCAAAGAGAATAATAAATTATAGTTTTAATCGTAGCTGGAATATTGAAATTAAATAATTTAAATGTAATACAGCTAAACCATCATTTTCATACCATAATAGCTCATTAATTACCGGTAGTTTATTATTAATAACCAATTGGTCAACTCCTGTTAGATTGTACAAACTTAGTGTGATACTATATACCTATACTTCTTCCACTTAGGCTAAGTATGATTTTCATGAAATATCGTACAAAAATGTGACATTGAACCGGAACAGTGTCACAATTTTCTGTTGCAAATTAAATTATAAAAGCCACTGTAAAATTAACAGGAATGTCTTTTTTGTTTTGATGGAGACCGAAAAGTTTTAATGAGGATAAAAGTTTTGCTGGAGATAAACTGACATCAAGATAAATACGACGAACATCGCGAGTAGAAACAGTCGACCCCCCCTTTATTACCACCCCCCCCCCCCAACAGACAATAGTGCGGGGGGGGGGGTAGCTAGGGAGCTCTTACTGTTATTACTTGACAGCTCAAAATGTAATTATTCCCTCATGATAGAGGGGTGTCCACCGTCACACCGTCGGGCGAGGGAATCACGAGGGAAAATAAATTGACCGATTAATAGTCAATAATCTCACAACCCCTGACTCTTCTTTTAATCAATTTATTGTAAAAATATTTTGTGTGCGCTGATAAAATAGTATACAAATTACATATCAGAAAAATAAAACTATGTGAACAATGAAGAAGCAATAAAAGAAGCATTTGCCAGCGTCGCAGTAGTGCCCTGTAGGGGTTTTCAAAATGAGAAAAAGTCGGAAACCTTCCCAGACATAGTGTGGTTTTCTTTAAGTATTATGCCGACTGCATGGACAGTTTGGAAATGTATAAAAAACATGTTTCATTTACTATAATTTAGCACGAGCTGCTGTACCCAACGAGGAATAGAATAATACTATTCTTTAGATATGCTGTTTAAAATTGTGATTACTCGTCTATTATTTATTTTAGAATCAAGCTTAATTTTACGACCTAGCGAAGTAAAATTATTGTTTTCATATTTAGATAAGGGTTTTAGGTCTACTAAGCAGCCATTATAGTTTAAAAGTGTTGAAGACGTGTGTTAAAACATACAGTAACTCTATGATTCAATTTTAAATGAGAACTTATTTAAAAGTGTAGACCTACTTACTTTCAAAATTCTACTTATATTTAATGTCACTACATCCAAAAGAATTCAAAAACATACCTTTTGTGGCAACGATTTCAATTACTTATATGTTTGACTATAATAAGTTACCTTCAGTATTCAATGGTCAATGCTTGTATATTGTATTGATGCTTCTTCAATAATATGTTTACCATATATCTTCAATTTTTAGTATAGTCACTTTATCTATAGCTTTACTATATTTAAGTTACAAAGAAAACTTTAAGCAATATCCTACAAAATTTGTATTAGCTTTTAACCAAACTTTTACTAAATAAAACATAAATTCCCTCAATGTAAATAAACATTCCAAGTAAATAAACAAACATCAGTTTGTCGTATAAACCAGCTGTTTAATTTAATTTATGAAATCAAATCATCTATGGAAGCATGTAAACCTTTGGAAATCGGGTAGGAATTTCTTGCATATAAACCTGCCTTTTCGGCAAATCTACACTTCCTAAGCTTCATTTTGATATACCCTTTGCCTACATTTTTATTTGGTAAAATGCCTTAAACGATTTCCAAAACTTTACTAATATAATTGACTAGATGTACGTACCCGCGGGCTTTGCCCCGTTTAACTTCATAAGTGAGTTCGTTCGCACGTCCTGGTTGAAGTTCGTTCGCTACGCTCACTCACCTTTACGTTGGAGCTCGTTCGCTGTGCTCACTTGCCTTCAGGTTAGCTCGTTCGCTACGCTCACTCACCTTTGCGTTGGAGCTCATTCGCTGCGCTCACTTGCCTTCAGGTTAGCTCGTTCGCTACGCTAACTCGCCTCCAGGTTGAAGTTCGTTCGCTACGCTCACTCACCTTTTGGTTGCAAATTGGCTGTAGTCATAAATTTAAAAAAATAATAGTGATGCACCCTGTTGGTAATCCTTGTAACTTTAATGCTATTGAACATCATAGAACAGAACCAACTTGTTTAATTGAATCAGCTGTTAAGAAATTCCTTTTAAATATGAAAAATCATAAGGTTAATATGGGAAACTCCAGAGCCATTGGGGCGGAGCCCGAAATCCCGATCAGAATAAAAACTACTTAGTTTTCCTATTTAATGCCCAAAGAATCGGTGTACCGAATTTCAGCCTCCTAGGTAAATGGGAAGTGGGAGGATTAGTGATGAATGAGTGAGTGAGCGAGTCAGTCAGTGAGGGCTTTGCCTTTTATATATTTAGAAAATTCTGACCAAATAGAAGACATTTAGTAGAATTATAGCTGAATGTTATCATTAAAAGATTACGCACAAATATAACTACTTTTAATATTTGATTTTGTCAACTATATTTTATCTGCACACAAAATCAAACAACAAATTCAACTGAATTACCCTTGGGATAACTCGGGGGGAGTTTGAAATAGGTTCGATTATAGGTCACAAGGGGTCCAGGGGGGAGGGGAGGGTTGGTTTTATCGACAATATCCCCTTACCAGAACTGGACCAAAGATTATCCCTCTAGCCAGTGTAATGACAGCGACTTTGGCTGTGGTCCAGACACCCCCACATTTGTCACTTCTGAGGATTTTTGGCTTTGTAAAAGATGCTTTCGGTGTCCTTTACACTGTCGTCGCAAACCAAGTTAAAACATTGTGTTCGGATATTTTAGAACTCAGTTCTCACTGTAAAATTGTTGTTAAAATAGGCTAATGAAAAATACATTGCCACTTACACACACACATACATTATACATGCATACATTATTACACATTATATTATAAATTACTTAGTTTTATGTCTATTTAAACCTTTATCTATAAACAGCAATAAAACGATCTTCTAAGAATCGGTGTTAGGAAATATGTACCATAATATTACACGATTGTTTCAATCAAAAAGGAGTTAAATATAAATGTGTTATTGTGTGTTAATTTATTGTTGAATATGAATAAGTTGTGGTAATATTTCTCAATATCGCGATTTCCTTTGATAAAAATGACTTCTTTGTGACGAAAACTACGTTTTCCTCAAGGAATACTTTATACTTTACTTAAATACTTTACCTTGTAATGGCGACCATACGAATGTATGTATTTTAAGCCAAGTATGAATGGAGATGAGTGTAGGATGAGTTAATATCGTTACATTCAAATAGGTATTTTAAGCCAAGTATGAATGGGGATGAGTGTCTAATAGCATAACTAATTACAAAAACCATCTAGATTGTCTTTGCTAGGGATCAAACCACCAACCCTTAAAATTTGAAGGTGATTTTTTTTTACTTCTTAACAACATTCTTAACAATGATGAGTATTCATTTAAATCTGAAAATCAAGATATATTAGAATTTCCTAACCCTCTATTCATGAATTTTCATACAAGAATGTCTGAATTTTATTGGAAGTGACAAAGAGGTGTATTCCAAAACACCCTTACATTCGATTTAAGCATAAACTCATCTCAACCCCCGGGAAATACCGTAACATGATCCACAGCGTCATTCATGTGTCAACAGTGGATGGGGGAGAGGGAATGGGGAGGTTATGTTATCAATGTTATCTCTCAGTAAGTTGTCCAGTTGGAGGACGGCCAGACCCTAGACACTGGACCATCCCTTGTTGCTTCTCATTACATAACTTTACGGTTTATTACTAGACATTCACTGTTTTTCTGGGCATTCTATTACAAGAGAATTGCATTTGCTGTTTTGTGTTGGTAAATTAACTTTGTATTAATTTTAGTTGTCATCTGGATTCAGTATAGTGGTAGGGTTTTCTTCTGCTTACTCTAAGGGTAAGGTTTAGGTTTATTTTCAGGCATTCGATGTTTTAAGACAACAATATAAGATTGCTTATTTGGTGCCAGTAATCGTAAAACATTGTTAACAGTTCTATAAGACTACCAATCTATTATATTATTAAAGTGCTACAATCAAATTTTATGTAAACGGTTAAGGCCATTTACCAAATAGAAATATAGGCATATGGCATATCAAAATGAAGTTTAGAGTGTGTAGATTTGCCGAAAAGTATTGATATGGACGAACTCCCTAAGGGCTCTGCCCCACAGGCTGATTTCCAAAGGGCTACCCCTTGCATGTTTTGGAAGTTATTATTCGACTAGCAGAGTACCCGTCCTTCGTACGGGGTTGGCATATAAGTAAAAAATGCTTATTGAAGTTTGTGTTTAAAGTTGTTTGAGCAAAAATGCTCGTGCTTTGTGTTTGCAATGAGGGAGGACACAGTTTGATAAAATTTGCTTCTTTAAATTTACAGTATTCTATATTATTACACATCTACCATCGCCATAATGTTCTACCACTTCACCTTATAGAGAAACATAAATTATCAAATATTTTCAAAATATCACACATTTTTCATGAAATTAAAAACATAGGCATAATTGTAAACAATCCTACTTTAACAATTAGTTTTCATTGTGTTTCACAGTAATAGTGCAAAAAATATAGTGCTGCACCCTGTTGGTAAATGTTATTACTTTTTAATGCTTTTCCATAATCATAGAACCAATTTTGTTGGTTGAAACAGCTGACTAAATTCTTTATACCCTTTAAATATGAATACTCATAAGGTTAACATGGGGAACTACAGAGCCACTGGGGCGGAGCCCGAAAGGATTTTTGAGATAAGAATATGCGTATATGGTAATCGGGAATGTGAGCTATCATCATACCAAATTTAAGCCCAATCCGTCCAGTAGTTAGTGCGTGATTGAACTTCAAACAAAAAAACAAACAAACACACAAACTTTCACATTTATAATATTAGTAAGATTAATTTAGCGAACAACAGCTGGCCAATGCAATTGACAATATAGTTTTGTTTGTTTACATTTTTGTTTACTTATTTTATTATTTACTTTTATGTTCTTAAAAGAAGTGCGGCGAATGGACAGTGAAGCTACCTATTTCTAGCTGTTTGATACAAGTGAGTGATTAAAGGTGTTCGAAACACGATGAATATGAGATTAACACACCATATATATTGTTCGTTCCAAGAGGTTGTCACCGATCTTTAACAGGTCACAATTTCATTGAAAAGTATTAAAGTAAAGTATTAAAGACGCCGTGAAAGAGAGCTGCGAGTTCAGGTACAACCGTACCCACCTCGGCCATCTTAGGACGTAAGGTATGAAGGTTCCACTGCTTTTAACATCCTTTCAGATGACAATTTATCGTACTTGGGCCATTTAAATGAAATGTAAAGTCAAAGTTGATTAAATTAATTTAATGATGGCTTCTGTTCACCCGTGAATTTGCGGGTAGAACCTCTTGTTATAATTATAAATACTAGTGTACATGTTGCTCGAAATCGAGCAATTGCAAATAAGTAAAGAAAGTAGTTACAGTATTTAAAAACCAACAACTTATTAAAAAATTAAAAAAGTCATAATTTCCGATGAGTTTAAGAGACTCAACTCATAGATTACGTACCTATCAGTATCATATAATCAAAATGTTTTTGTAAATATTTTATTATTTTTAAAAAGCTGATCTGGTTTTTTAGTGTATTCTACAAATCTTTCCAACTTATAGCCGCATTAGGTTGTCCATGTTGATCTTCGTCAATGATAATGTAGTCTGCATGGTACTACCCATTGTCGCCAGTACGTTTACAAATTTCAGTCATTTTTTATAGTGATAACATTTTATTTACATTACTTAAGAACTGCTTGATTTTCTGCATAACCTCTCTGTCACAGTTTTATTTGCTTCAATTGGCATTTCTTTGGCTAGTTACTGTTATAACGTAAATTATATTTACCTGAAAAAATGCAGAATTGAATGACCTAATGTTGTTTAAATGGTTTTTTTGTTTCCCTTAAATGTGAATGAAGCAAATCCTTCAGTGAAATTTTTATTACGGTTTCTTGGATGTAGTCATATTATTTTAAAATCACCTGGCTTTTATCAAAACATATATTTAATGTCCTTGCCGTACAGATTAATTCAGCCTTTGAGTGTTTTCCTTTGCCAATCATCATAAAGTTAAGTCCACCCCGTCAATTGATTTTTATTTTTTGGTAAAATATATCAAATTGCCCAGGCTCTCTCGATTTTTTACACTGTAATATGTACGAATGTAAATTTAAGTAGTGAATATTTAATTCAAACAAAATCAGTAAATTTACTCAATGCGTTTCGATGAATTGAAAAATAAATAACAGAAATTAAATTATACAGCTGATCAAAATGTAAACAATTATGTTCTTCATAAGGATAACATGGGAACTTTCAAAGCCACTGGGGCAGAGCCCAAGGGACTTTTTCAAAAATGTAAGGCCAGTTTGCAAATCTACGCGACACGCTCTTTCCAATGAGACGTCAATGGATAAAATCGGTTAAGAAATGTCGGAGGAGTTCAACCGACAAAGTTTCATGTAGCGTATTAATTATATAGATTAGAATCACACAATGTAAAAATATGCTACACAATGTAAAAATTGTAAAGAGCAATAAATAAATAAATTATGTCTCGTTGGTAGGGATCATATTGGATTTCAAGGATGGGAAAATAAAAATTCACTAAACACATATTTTGTTGATGAAACTAGTGAGTTATGAGCCTATTGAATCTTGTAATTAAAACTGACTTTATATAACAGTTTATCACATTAATTTAACTTAACTTTTTATTGGAAGTAATTATTTTTAAAAGGCCTTTTGCAAAAATATTACATAAACAATAAACATTTGTATTCGTTACAACTGAACCTAATAAGGCTTTTAGAAAATCATTTCTACCAGTCATGTGCTTCTGAGGCTACTTGCTCTCTAAATGTTGTGTCAAACTAAGTAACACGGTTTACTGAGGTAAAACAAATCGGAAGAATTAAGGAAATTTATATTATCAATGGCTGATATAACATTTTTTCAAAGTACATTCAAACGGAATTATAAAGTTTTTATACTCAGTTACAAAGCACTAATAATAAAAATGTTATAAATTCAACTTAGTGAAGTTAATCCATCAAACAACCTTTCTAAAGGGATACTCGAGTTTACAACACTTGTTGTGACAAGACTGACTTGTCAGTTGAGAGACTTCTGGTCAATTGTTAAGCGACAAGTCTGTTTAAGCCACTTCCTGTCAGTTAAGACAACGGAGGTCAATTGAGCCAAAGTTTCAACCGAGGAAGACACAGTCTATTGTCGACAGCTGGGTCAGGTCTATTAGTCAAAGAACAGACTATAGAACCTTGTCTATTAGTCAAAGCCGATCTTCACTAGTCCATATCGTTTTGTGATCAGATATTCAGTATTTGATTTGACTTTAGAATAATGAAGTAGACTTTTCATCTATGAACCAGCTGTTCCCAAATTTTTTTTAGAAATTTTCCAATAACAGGGATTAAGCTATTACCGTAGGTCTCATAGTACGACCTAGACCCATTTTTATGGGGTAAAAATAGGGGTTACTCATTTTTTCCCTCAAAATATAAACATTTTGTTTAGTCTGCAGGTTTGCTGTGGTGGGGTATTTATGTTGGATAAAAAATTGAAAATGAGACTTTCACTTAGTTTTGATACTTTTAGGTTGAGTAACCAAAAATATGCTAAAGTTTGCAATGAGTTTGGTTCTGTTACAAATTTGCATATGCGACTGAGAAAAAAAAACTGTAATTGATCGCAGAACATTCTGTCGATTTTTAACTCAACTGTGATTATTTTTTTACTGGATTCAAGTTTCAAATGGGAAAGAGATATCACAGTCAAATGTGTTAGTTAAAAGGGATTTTTAATACATTTTGGTAAGGATTAGGTTCATACTTAAAATTAAATTATTAAATAGTTTTATACATTTCAATTTTTCCATTGAAATACCAATAATTGCAATCCAATTATATTTGCGGAAAATGTGCAATATATCTAACATTATTACAGTAGTTATTGATTTATTTACTGAAAAGTCCAAAATAAAATACTTTAATAAATCATATCTGTATTGAATCGATAAACTTTCAACCTAATGAGCTCGTTTTCTCGATAAAGTACTAATTTTCCTGTTAAAACGCGTGAGACAAATACTGCAACCACTGAACGTTATTTGGACGTTACTGAATAACACAGGTTTATTTCACAGGGACCTGTAATATAATTACACATCCTTTGGTAAACCTTCACAAGGAAAATGTGTCATAAATTATTGTATAATTTATGTCTTTGAAGAAGAGTGGCATTGTTACCACTACTTAACTTTGCCTCAATGTGTCAACCTTGTTAGAAATTGTTTGCTTAAATAGTACTAGTAGGCCTTCGTGCTAATAAAATTAAAATACGTATTACAAAAATGGATATATCGACTTCCATACTTAAACTCGTCCAAGGCAGTGGATATAGGCTATAAAACCCCCGCCACAGCAAACCTGCAGACTAAGCGAATTTCCATTAGCCTGATAGGATTTACACTAAAATGCCTCCTTAAAAATATCACATTTTATTCCCTATTTAAATAGAATTAGTTTAATGAGTACTTAAGTTTGGTGCAACGGGGAGGGTATTTCGTAAAATCTTAATAGTTTAGTAAAAATTGAATTTACTTTTAAAATTCGATCAAAATATGTTCATAAACAAGCAAACTACATCAGTTGACTTATTCTCCGTAAGAATAACATGGGAATTTTAAATTTACAATTTTTGGAATTTTCTCCGTAACCATTAGGCACACAATAAAGCTTCAATATACAAAATTATTTGTTTTTACACTTTTGTACCAAATTTCATCAAAATCGGATCATTTTTGCTCGAGTTATCGTGCTAACGGATATATTTTAACCAGTCATTAAAAATTCAAATTACAAACTACTTAAGTAATAAAACGATCGTCGAAAAATCTGTTATTTGCTATAAAATTAATCAAACTTATCAAACATTTGCAGCAACTAAAATGTTGTTTTAATTTGCAGATTCATAACATTATTTAATAGATTTTTAACATGAATTGAATTTAATATTTAAAAATTATTCATAAATTTTTATTTGTTACCCTTTTTGAAGTAGTTAAAAAAAACTTAGTTTCATACTGGTTTAAACAGTATCTTGTATAACTTACGTAAGAGGATAAACTAAGTTGAGTTCATAGAACATACATTATCAAACTTAGACTTACTGATGGAGTTAGAAGCACTTAGTTTGTACCAAAGTAACTTCTTGTGTTACTTTCCGAGATGTTATGGCCTACATGGAAATTAAAACAAGTATTGATTTTATTCCATTATTTTACACAACATGACACTATTCAATAAACTAATTTTTATATTTTTTTATATTTTTATTATACATAACAGTGCTTGTTTTGTGTATTAAGATATTAATAAGTATACAATTATTAAACAAAATAGTTTCATTAAGCATGATATGATTTAACAAAAAAACTACAAACAAAATAACTTTTACAAGGATTACCGAAAGAAAAAATGTAGTTTGACTTTAATTTTCATAAAAAATTTGCTTGTACGTAACACTTATTGCTTATGTAGGTGTTGCAATTCTTGTGTTAAGGGTTTGATTTAGTTTTATTTTCAATACATTAAAAACACTTTGAATTGATATGGAAATGTCTTGTTAATTGCAATCACAGTTTGTGTTTGGGAAAAATCGTTTAAGGACAAATATTAGTTTGAGAGGGTATGTAAACATAAATTTAGTACATAAAATAATGTACTATTTTGAACTCGTAAGTCAATGCCTTTGGGTATATGCCACTATCAATAAAACTGTTTATTTTTCATTCCAATCCAAATTAACGTAGTGAATTTACAGGTTTAAATAATAATAATAGATATTGTAATAGTTCTTACAAACTCTCCTAAAATGTTTATCATGAACTCATGAACTCCTAAAAAATCGCAATTAAAAAACAAAAATTTAGCTTTTTCTAATTTATTGCTTGTATCTCAAATGTATAAATAAACAATTATTAATCTAAATAGAACTAATTCATTTGTTATATAGGTTAGGAATAAAAAGTAAATATATTTCAGTAAAACCAACTCATAAACTTATTTTTAATCATTTTACTTTGTTCTCAACCCTGGACCACCGTACCAGCAATACATTTTTTCTCGTAATTGCTTCTTATCCAAAAGAAGTATTGTTGCAATTTGTGAGCTACAAATTGCCAACTTCAGCTGCAGATTGTTAGTGATATTGCTTTTATCTTCAAATTGTGCAAAACTATGACTAAGTAATGCAAACTTATTCCAAACTACACAATAGCACATTCAACATAAACTTTAACTACACAATCATAATAAAAACTTAGCTCCTTACTAAACAGTCTATCTCAATGGCTTTAATATTGAATGGTTTAGTTCATAATTAGTTCTTCAATTAATTGCGTATGAATATCATTGTTAGTTTAGGTAAATTAGTTAACCAAAAGGATCAATTTTTTAAGCGAAAGATATTCTTATTCAAAATTTAATTCAATCATATTACGACTGCTCCGTCTTATTTCAGTTGGTTTCGTATGCATGGTTCGGTTTATTTATGACGTTTATATGACCTTTACCGCATGAAGTTGTACTAACTTAAGTTCAATACTTAGTTCCCTTGAGCCTAAAGTCACTTTTCTAGCTTAACCCTGAATTACAAAATAATATGGATGAAAAACTCGGTAAATTTAAGTATTTAAACTTAATGAATCCCGAAACCTTTATTGGTTTGGTCATACTATTTTGCCCTAAGTTGTGTACATTTTATACAATATGTTTAAATTGCATGGTCTGTACATTTTATACACTGTAAGATATGTAAAAATATGTTTAAATTGCACGTAATTTAAATTACGTTGACCTTAACAATTTTTTCTATAACTTAAACTCGAACGTCTGAATAAAATTAATGGGGTTGAGATATTTTGAAATATTTTGAGATATTTTGAGATAATTTTATGTACCGCATAGGTAGGTAATGGATTATTAGAATTGACCACATAAACTACAGTACATCGTCAAGATATGAACTGGTTTGATATTTTATAAACAGCCACCATTTATGATTCTTACACTCTAAAACAATAAATTAGGTAACTACATCATTTTTAACACGTGCCTGGTTAACACTTGGTTTATACGCAGCGTACCTAATAATCCCCTAAAATATATTAACACGCATTTTTTACTAAAATATCATTGGGAATTGCTCCCATTTAGCTGTACATTCTAAAACTTGTTTTAATGAAATTTACTTACTTCATAGGTATTTATAAAATGAATGTTAAGAAACTGCCCAAACCACGTTTACTATCTAACGCTAAAATTTCTTTAGTTAACATCATTAATATTTATATCCCAACTATAAAAAGGGGTCAACAATTTTTCCTACCGGTATTGAACCCCGCAACCTTAGGATTTGAAGGGAAGCACTATTATCCACTCGTCTCCTCAAAAAAATACAGAATTCAATTTATCTTCGCTAAAGAGTTGAATGTGTCAAATATCTTGCTGTCAATTTATTTGTAGTTTTATAAAATGGTATACACAATCAAGTAAATATATATCTCAAATATTTAACAACTCGACGTTCGTTTTAAGCTCGATTACATTGAAGTGCGGTGATTTAAACTTGAAATGTTTCGTACTAAGGTAGATATTTCAGTAATTTTTGGTTTATCAATATGTTTCATCTTACATAAAATTAGTTTACAAGTGTTTGAATGCCTTACCGTCGTAGACACAAATGAAAGATAACCAAGCCTTATTTCTAGCAAAGAAATCCACACACACTGGCACGCTATACATCCAACGTACACAAATAAATCTATAAATGGTTATATTTAATTCATATAACACTACCTTGCAACACCCCGACGAGTAAAAGTCCTGAAGGTATATTGAGAAGCATCTCGTTCTACCAGATCACCACAGTATCCATGTAGAAGATAGAAAACACGTGATCACCACGGCGCTAGGCTTACAGCGACGCTATAGATACGTACACGCCGCGACGCCACGGTAGACTGAGGCGGTGAAACAGCGCGCCGCGGCGCTACGGGGAGAATTACCCTGCAGCGGGGGATTGCGTGGGAAATAGGGTATTTTTGTATATGTGTATTCATTTGAAGGTGACGATTTTTTGTCAACAGTGCTGTTTACCAATTCAATTTAAACAGCTGGTTTTTGTAAATTGGGATTGCTATAGTGGCATTCGATATTGTTAAACCATATTCAGATACAAGGTTTTAAACGCAACCCAAATAATTACAACTACAGTGAGACACGTTTTACAACAAAATAGCTCATTGATTGTATCCCTGCTGTCTTTACTTAATTTCTGATCAGCTAATATGCATTGTTACATAGTTAGTTATATCTGAGGTTTAGTGTTAGTTTGAAATCAACTATGTAAAGAGTTGATTATATCGTTGGTTGAAATTTATCGTCAATAATATTCATAGTGTTTTTACAAGCTCCAATAGAGTATGTATTGTAGGTATAGTTTTTTTGTTTACTACTGATCCGGTTTCCTTAGTACATGTCAATAAAAGTTTATTTGTTTGACTGGAATCAGACCTGGAAAATTAAACCTTTTTTTAACTAATGATTTACTATTATCGTACTCTTCTAACCCTATGAGCTTACGAAAACGACATGTGGAGTCTTACAACATGCCTAATAACACTAAACCTCATGGATAACTATGGGAAAATGTACACAAGGTGATTGGTAATGAAGTAAAACAAAACAGGGATGCCAAAATAACCTTGTTATGCCATTAAAATGTGCATCACAGCACTTTTAATTTGGATTGCGTAAAAAACACCCTTTTTTAGACTAGATAAATCCTTACTTAAACTCTCAACGGCTACAGTTTGAGAGTTGTTCCCCGTTCCCCAGAGCCCTCAATCAGAAGGACCGTGTCTGTCTACAACGTTTTTGCCGATGTTTGTCCCAACTCGTTACGTACTTTGCCCTGTGACCAGACAAACTTGCAACGTAAGCACTTTAAAAACTCGGGAATTGATTGCGGTAAAAATTTTGTTTCAGTTGAATGTTGTACTAACACATTTGGCGCAAATAGGAGCTACAGTAGTTTGTATTTTTATGTAAGACTAAAGGGGAATTTCTTCCATTTATTTTTATTTTCTGTTTATATTTCGTTATTATTTCGTCACTAGCATGGCAACCCATAAGGTCCATATTATTTTGTTATAATTTTAAATTAACTAGAGGTCGTCCACTGGTCGAAAACTCGACCAAAAATATCTAATGCACAACAGACTTCTCTATTTTCACCCCACGCTGTAAATAAAACATGAGATTTGAATTTCATCCATTTGTTTTGATTTTCTGTTTATATTTCGTTGTTATTTTGTCACCAACGTGGTAACCCTATCAGTCCCATGTTATTTTTTTAATTTTAAATTTATTTTTGTGTTTATTTTTTAGCCTATTTTAATTTATAAAGGGATTCTGCACACCTACAAAAAATATCTTTCTAACAGTATACATAGATTTTCCCTACGATGCACACGAGCTGAGAAAAAAGGTTTTAAAGAATCATGCTTGCCTAATAATATATAGATTTTTTGTGCTTATTAGGCCTATTTAGCCTATTTTAGTTTATAAAGGGATTCTGCACTCTCATTGCCATTGACAGTGATGTAGGCAATTGTATAGGCTTTTCTTATTATCAAAACATACCTAGGTATCTATAAACCATATACAGTAAGTGTTTACAGGATATAAGTGTTATAAATGGTTAATGTGTAGTAAAATCTTCAGTTTCTACGATAGGGGAGGAGACTCAATAAAATAAACCTTTATTGAGACTAACCGGGTCATTACAAATGCCTACATCGGCTTTAAAAGATCAAGTATCCTACACTATTCTATAGTTTATGAGGGTAGATAGTTTTATGTCCGGCCTACTTAGGACCATCATTGCAACACCGTTGGTTTTAATAGTGGTTTAAGATGGAGTTAGCTTTTGTAGCACTATAATGATCAGTTCTCATATATGAAGCACATACAATATGGAGCATGTACAATTTATGTTACATGATTACAGTAAATGTGTAAAGATAAAGTTAGATAGCTCACAAATCTGAACAATGACAAGTAATTTAGGTTGTCAGCGAATTTCCCATAAGGAAATAAGCTCCTAGACCTGGGACTGATTTACTTATTATTTGTTTTGATGTCCCAGAGGGCAAAATCACCATCCGTTCAAGTTCATATATGGATATAAGTGTGGGTATGTGTCCACGATAAATTGAGTAAAGATTATCCTATTTTTAATGAATCCTGTACTAATGTGTTGTTAATCTACTTTAACTCGATCAAGGACGAAGGAAGTGAACTAGCAAGATCGGTCTACAGGAACCAGGGATTTATAGGGTAAAAATTAGGGTTTCCCGTTTTGACCCCAAAATCACAATATTTTGCAATTTCTTTCTTAAACATTTTGTAGAGTTTAAAATCAATTAATTTAGTATACTTAGGCGTTGTTTGTGTGCCTAAATAGTTATGAAGAAAATTTTTAATTACTGTAAATTTAAGATTCGTATGTTATTCATACGAAGAATGGAAACTGTTGTAGTGATTTTTTCATTACATACATTTCAGTAAAAACAAACTGTACTCATTAAAACTAATGTTAAGTAGAAAATAAAACTTAAAATTTGAGGGGAATATTTGATTAAAAATCCAACCAGGTAAATGGAAACCTACTCAGTCTGCAGGTTTGCTGTGGCGGGTTTATTTTTCATTGCGTCATTACAATTCAACATGACGTGCTAAAAAAGAATGTATCCAACAAACACTAAAAGTAAGTACAAAATGGTTAGAATAAAGTATTACACTTTCCAAAACAAGAAATGGAAATCGTATTCCGTTTCTTGTTCCATGTTCACATTGATGAAAATTTGACATGAACACGAACAAAATAAAAAATAAAATACAGAGGAAGACGATCGTACGTATTGTTAAATTATTTAATAACACAAAGCACTTGGAATATACGGCGCCTTCCATGCCGTTCCTTACTTCCAGCTGGAATTGAGAGAGGTTTTGTATTTTACAATCGACATGTTGTGGAGTTGAATAAAAAAAACACTTGTACTTTATCGCTATTATTTTAAAAAAAATATTTTTTGAGCTATAGTTAATGTACAGGATGTCCCGAAAAACGTTTCAGAATTTGCGCATATGATTCCTCATATTAAGAGAAAGAAAAGATTCGCATGTCTGAAAATGCATACCCTGATATCAGCCATTTTGTTTTTACACATAAACATCTTTATCTTTAAAATTTTCCAACCAATTGTTATAAAACTTGGTATGTTTATCATAGTTAAAGAGATATACAGAGGGGGGGAAAAGTAAGTATACAATAACAAAACATTTTATAGAAAATGTTTATTAATTCATACAAAAACCAAATTTTAATTGTATTTAAAGAGTATTAACAGGCCTAAATTAACTCCACTAATTTTCTTTTGTGTTTAAACGTTATGCCTTCACAGTCATCAACCATAAATGTAATGATGATGCATTGATTCTAGATACTAAGCAAAGCGGGAATGTATAGTTAATTTAATCAATAACCAAAATACTAATAACATTGCTTTGTCTATTGTCTCATAAAAAGTTGTTGCAAAAATCTGCACAAAAAATTTGGATAAAACTCTATACTGTACTACAAAGTAGAAATTAATAAAACATATAAGTATAATGTCGATATTATTTATAAACTTAAAGCTTATATTTATGAATCAAGCATCCTGATAATCCATAAAACAAAGCCCATAGAACTAAAATCTAACGACATAACGAACAAATTTTTTTTTAATTAATTTAAAATACAAGAAATTTTGTTGAGGGATAGATAACTGTATTGATTTATTTTTATTTTTTAATATTTATACCCAATTGATTAATATTTTATAGCCAACTTAACATTTTTGGATTTATATTACAAGTTACTATATCTAGATAAAAATTAAATCGACATTCTTGCCGTAACATTCAGACATAACTAACATTCGAGGGAAAAATAAGAATCGTAAACAATATGAGTGGCTTCATAAAAGTAGTTTATTGTTTCTCAAAGTGCCTTGGCAGTTTATATGAGGGCAGAATAGTAGGGAAACATTTTGTGGGCTGGATTTATGTTTTAAGTGTATCTTTTCTATACCGTGTATTAAAGGTGCCATAGTTACCTACCATATATTTTACGTAATTATAATAGGTAAATTAAGTTATTAAATAATATAATAAATATATATATATAATATAAATAATAATCATAGTAGGTATCTTCTAAATATATAAAAGGCAAAGCCCTCACTGACACACTCACTCACTCACTCACTCATCACTAATTCTCCCACTTCCCATTTTCCTAGGAGGCTGAAATTTGGTACACCGATTCTTTAGGCATTAAATAGGAAAACTAAGTTGTTTTTATTCTGATCGGACTCTCGGGCTCCGCCCCAGTGGCTCTGGAGTTTCCCATGTTATCCTTATGATTTTTCATATTTAAAAGGAATTAATGAATCTTATCAGCTGTTTCAATTAAACAAGTTAGTTCTGTTCTATGATGTTCAATAGCATTAAATTTACAAGGATTACCAACAGGGTGCAGCACTATTATTTCTTTTACATTTATGACAACAGCTAATTTGCAACCAAAAGGTGAGTGAGCGTAGCGAACGAACTTTAACCTGGAGGCGAGTTAGCGTAGCGAAAGAGCTAACCTGAAGGCAAGTGAGCGCAGCGAACGAGCTCCAACCTAAAGGTGAGTGAGCGTAGCGAACGAGCTCCAACCTAAAGGTGAGTGAGCGTAGCGAACGAACTTCAACCAGGACGTGATTGAGCCATGCGAACGAGATCATCTTGAAAATTAAGAAGTTAAACGGGGCAAAGCCCGCGGGTTACAGCTAGTATATTATAATTCAGTAGATAAGATGAAGGTGTCGAGTAAGTGTGTTAATTTATGAACAATTTATGTAACATGTAAATACAAATTTTCAAAAACGAATAAGAATGTCAATACTTTTCTTGACTCTTGACATCTATTTCCTTATGCATAAATGCAATAATTCAACCCAGCATAACCCAATCACAACCTGTCGCAATGTGTGTATTTGACGTTCACTTGCTGCTGATTCCTCATGCCACTCCAAAATGTATGTTATGTATTTTCCAATTACTGTAATAATTACTTTAATAATTGAAAACTCCAACAATTACCAAAATCACTTTAGTAGGCCTATGTTTTAATTTTAATTACCATACCATGTGTAAGATCCAAAACAGGTACTGTATTGCGAACACAACAAATCACATAGCCTAGCCTAAAGAAAGACAAAGAATAAATATAATATGGAATTTGGCAGACAATTTAAATTAATAATACACGTTTTTATTTAATTAAAAATAGTAACTTTCCTTGTAATGAAATATAATTTTTAATTGTTGTACACATTAAACATAAGTTATTTTAAAAATAAAATCCCTTTTTTGTTGCATTAGCTTTAGATCAATTTCTTTGATTCAGACAGTTTACTTACGGTAAACCATAGATAAAAAATTGAGTATGTTTTATCTATGCTTAAACTAACAATAATACATGTAGAATTCTATCAAAGTATTATAAAAATATCTGTACAGAAAATATTTTAATACAATCAAAATTGATTAATCATCATAAAATGGTGGATAACAAGCAATATTGTTAATTAAGTTCAGCTTAGTAATCAAACATAACTATAAGCATCAAATGAAAATGTGTAGAAGCATTTGTCTGGTAGTATACAATTGTAAGCTAGCAAGCAAGAGAATCGTATAAAATCTAATTTTATTGCAGCTCTTCCCACTTTCAAGGAAATTACCCGTTTTACAACACACTCGATTCCAGTGCAATTTAAGTTAGTAATTGTTGCTTTTGCTTGTATTTCAAACAATTAGACATAACCTTTCATGAACATTGTATATCAGCAGATATGTAGCCAGGGGATTAGGGGCTGAAGCCCTCCCAAATATCTAAGGGGGGAATAATTATGTTTTGCAAATGCATAACTGCATATGTTATTGTAAAATATCAGTCATCAATTTTTTAAGGATCCTTACCCTAATGAATTAGGCTACTAAATAATTAAATAATTGTTCATAAAACAAATTCAATAAGCACTTAGCCTATAACAACAATGTTATACGATTTTATCTTCATCCATTCCCATATAAATAAATAATAAAAATGCCTTTATTTACAAGCGTCTTTCGGTACAAGAACTGTTTTACAACGCAACTCATGTCAATATAACTAACTTAAAACATATACAACAATTATGATACAAAAACAATGTGACAAAACAAAATTATAGGCTAGCACATAATGTCTATTTGACGTAAAAATAAGGTAATTGACGTCCTGATAAATCAATACAATCATATTGTCGCTAATTCTTCAATGGAATTTTGCACAAAAAAGTTTCCTTATTTACCATCCAAGTAACGTATTTGCATTAGTATGATCATCAATACCCCAACTATATAAATACACGCTATGATTGTGTTGCATCATTTTCTAGACAGTCAAACAGGGTTTAATTGAAACGAAAACCTACAGCGCCAAATACAAAATCAATCCTGTACCAACAAATTCCATAGCTTTTAGTGCCACAAGACATAGGAAAATTTGTCTATTGCTGTGGGATTTTAAACAACAAATCCGATACCATAGTATTTATTCATGGCACCGAATTATATTTTACCGAATCAAAGTGTTAATTGTAATACCGAATGACTTCTTCGGTGTACAGTAGGACTAGAAATCCTATTGTACCGGTCGGTATATAATATTTCATTTACAATTCTCAATTTAAAGACAGCAAGAGAAGAAACATCGTTTCGCGGCGCTAACACGATGTCTGGCTGCAATAAAATAAAGTCCTTCTACGCTCGGATGAGCCATTCCGCCAACTTATACTACCACTTGTCTTTATATTGTACACCGAGCCTTGGAGCACTGGGTAATAAGTACTATAAGTCTTTTGGGGAATCTAAACTAGTCGTGAGTATTGCAAGGAAACCTCCATAAATGTATCTCAAATTATCATTGCTACTTAAGTTTATTCAGCAATAGTGTTTTATAACTGTTTTGAACGTGATTAAAACCCAGAAGATAAAAACAAGGCATCTTTCACACAAGTCACTCTTTAGCCGGAACCATTTAAAAGATACAGATTTTTAAGGATACTAATAGTTGCTCTGCCTGTGCTTTGCTACGGGGTGAGAATACAGGAGAGAATAATTTGGTTTTTAAAAATCTACGGAAAATATTATTGAATTCTGATATTTATTTACTGTGGGTGTCATGCTAAATTTATTTGTTTTGCATCCAGCCCAATACTTGTTTTATATTAAATCACTAGCAGAGTACCCGTCCTTCGTACGGGGTTGGAATATAAGTGTAAAATGCTTATTGCAGTTATACTCCAACTTAGCGTTTGCAATGAGGAAGGACACAGTTTGATAAAATTTGCTTCTTTAAGTTTACAGAATCTATTATTGCCATAATGTCCTGCCACTTCACCTAAAGAATATAGAAAAATAAACTATTAATAATTCGCAAAATATCACAAATTTTTCATGCAATTAAAAACATAAACATAACTGTAAACAATCCTCTCATTGCCTATCACAGTTTTTTGTTGCTGCTTAGTTCAAATTAGGTGATTTCATAAATACAAAAAAATAATAGTGCTGCACCCTGTTGGTAAATCTTATAACTTTTTAATACTTTTGCATATCATAGAACCAACTTTTTTTAGTTGAAACAGCTGACTAAATTCTTTAATTCCCTTTAAATATGAATACTCATAAGGTTAACATGGGAAACTACAGAGCCACTGGGGCGGAGCCCGAAAGGATTTTTGAGATAAGAATATGCCTATATGTTAATCGGGAATATGAGCTATCATCATGCCAAATTTCAGCCCAATCCGTCCAGTAGTTAAAGCGTGATTGACCTTCAAACAAACAAACAAACAAACAAACAAACAAACAAACACACAAACTTTCACATTTATAATATTAGTAAGATGTGTTGTTTGTTTTTACACATGACATGACAACATGTACACATGACACAAAATATCTTGACACTTGACAAATTCCACTACTGAAGTAAGATTTATTAAACAGCTGGGTTGGTAAATTTTCTTCATAAGAAATACACATTGGGATTTTGATGGCCTGTGGGGCAAAGCCCTAGGACTTTTATTACAGGAATTGGTGAAAGGGGGCATCTACTCCAAAATTACCTACTTAATTTTGACTGTTTGTAAAAATCCCTCCATTATTAACAGCAGATTTAAGTGTTTCATAAAATATTTCATACAATCACATGCTAAATCGGGGGCTAAATCTTTAGTGTGACTGTGAAATACAGAATCAATCAGTACAGTTTAATTTTGTCTTGTACCGGCCAAAACTTACCCCTTGCTTTCCTAGGTATTCTCCATACAGGCTATTGAGACACATGTTTATAGTTAAATTTTGTGTCAAGGTCCACCAGCTTCTCAAAAATGACAAGGGATGCAGAAACAATTTCTCAAAATAAATATGGGAACCAGGAAGATTTCCTTAGTATAGTATGAATAAACGTTGAGTACAAAAGTCATGGAATTTTACGACATAAATAAATTAAAATCCCAATGGTGCTATGAGCATGCAGCTATATAAAGCTGGTTATGACACATATATCTTGGATTTGGCAGGCGATGCGAAGCCTCATGTATAAAGTTGGATGGATTCCATAAAACATACTTTATTGATTCATAAAACATACATTTTATGTAGCTACAATAGTCTATTAAATAACTCACAATTCTCTAAATTCCTTTCTATAATCTTCAATATATTTTTTTTTGCCGAGTATAATCAATAAAAGATTATTTACGAGATTGTTTCAATGCAAGCTACTACTAAGAACACTAAAGTATGAGGTGCAATATGTATACATGAATTAAAATAGCATCAGTAATAATAAACAATCTCAATACTTTTACAGTATTTTTTTTTTCCATAAGCCAGAACATTTTGGGAACCAAGAGATTCCCTCAAAAGTTTTAAACTGAATTGAAGCATATCTAATCACTCTTATATCATGTAGTAAACTGTGATATTATAGACAATTGTACTACACTAAGTTTAATACTTTCAGTTTTAAACTAAAAGTTCAACTAAAATAAACTTACTGGAAATGATTCTTTCCCCAATGTAGGTTATTTTACGTGGTTTGACGTTTTACTTTTGAGACGTCAGCTAGAGCCAGTCTTTTTGGTCAAATTTGTCTTTTTAAGACTAAAATCCAACAAGACATGAGAAGTTTAATCGAGGTATTTTAAGTGACAATAAATGTTAGTTCCTAAGTAAATACATTTTGTATGTATTTTAGGAAATCGCTCATTTTGGATGGTTAAGATAAAAAATTGATTCTTTTTTATAATTTGTAACTGGTTAATACTTTAGATTTGACAGTTCAATTACAATTTTCAATTATTGTTGTTTTGAAAATGTTTTTCAATACAAAATTCTCCCTATACTACACACATGTAAAATTGATAAGAGCTTCTGTATAATGCCTGGCATAGCTGAGTTGGAAATATTACTCTATAATAAAACATTTCTCTTCCTTCTCGCCCGGGACAGAATGTTACGATGTACTCCGGTTGTATATTCCAAGCGTTTTGCGTTTGTGAATTATTAAAACCAAGACACGATCTACTTTCTCTGTATTTCTTTTGTTTTTTTAACAAGAAAGTCTGCATTTCCTGAAGAATTTTACATGATCTTGTTTATTTGCAATAACACTCACTAGTTTGAAAATCTTTGAATTATGTTGCAAAATTCTTGTAAAATGTTCACTTGTTTAAGTGATATTAGGGGAAAGTTTTTAGTTAGTATAAAGAGAGGTTGGGAATAAGTGAATATGCAAAACAAAAACCTGTATCAGCAAACTAACACATTCTTTCTCCCATTAGCCTGATGTTAAAATTGAACATCTTTCTAATTAGTTGTAATAGGAAAAACTTTATAATTGGCAACCAGAGGGAGTAACTATGGGTTTTTATGGGGAAAATCACAAAATTGCAATAACTTTTGCACCAAAATGGGGTGTGTACCATTCTGTTTAGAGTTAAAATTACCATAACATACTAAATTTTAATCAAAATCTTTCTAGCCTTTTTTATAAAAATTGAACTTTTTCTTTTTTAAGGGTTTCATGGGAAAAATCACCATACAAAATGTAAGTTTAAAATAATTGTAATAGCCTGGATATATTATGCATTAGTACGATCAACTCATAAGCCAAGTTTCATAAAACTCGGACAGGTTTAGTCAAAATTCCTGTACACATCCACACGCAGACGTCCCTTTGAAAACCATCTTTTCGGTTTCAGGGGGAACCAAAATGGATATTTTCACCCAAAACTAAAAAATGTTAACAAAAATAATGTTTTCTCCATTCTATGTATAAAAGTAATCGCAATACGAGTAATTTATCTGTGTGATAAGGGAAAGGCATGGATTATAATTCATAACGAGATGTACGAAAATATATATTTATTATAAACTCAAATGCATTGATAACAAAATAAAAAAAATACAATGTTAGCCTATAAAATACTTGTGCATAGAGGCCCTTTCATGTTGTTGTGAATAAAATACTAAAGTTCCTTTGTTCATTTAAGTACATTTGTGTAACAACAATAACACAAAAACCTACTCCTTAAAAATTGTTTACATTACCTAAGAATTACACAGTTACATTTCTATAAATACATTTAACTAAAATTAACAGTATTCAGCTCAATAACCAAAGACCAATAGTTTAAAAATGCATTTGTACAAATAAACTTTACATGTTCAATAGGAAATTCATAAATTACCTTATCTAATTTCTCGTTTCAATTGAGCCACAATCACACAATTTCATCAATATTGCAAATTAAATTACCCATTCAATCAACTTGTACAATCAACAACTTTCATTTCAACTGCGTCATTATTAAAATAAAATAAATTACTATCATTCCATTACCTCAACACTGCCACTAATTGCACATGAGTTACGGTAATACCAGAACCAATATCAATAGCCCTTATGTTCGGAACAATTTTTTAGATCACAGGTTAGTAAAACTGTTACAGGATAAAAATACAAAGTACGGCCTTACTCACACTCATGGACGTAGGGCAGAGCTCCAGCCGCACTCTGAGCAAATGGAGTATAAATCACATACTCTGAACTTTTGTAATTCTCTCATCCTACAATCCCCCTACCACAACCACGTCGTATAACTAAAGAAATGGAAGACATCTTGGAATGACTTGATGAACAGGTGAATCATGTGATCATAAATGCACAGAGAATGTATATTCTGCTTCCTTCTTCTCTTCTCTGTTTGATTTCTGAAAAAATAACACTTTTGAAAACATAGTGTTAAGGTAGGGGTAAAAGGGAATGTTTTATTAACAATTTTTACACTCCGCATATAATGTTTACCAAAATCATGTACAGTGATTAATTTTTTATATGCCACATATTCATCTTAGAGTAGGCTCTAGCACAAAAGTGTTGTACACATGACTTCAAGCAAGTGCTAGAGAGTAGGGGCATTATTACTGAGAACATTATTGAATGGAATCAAGGCCCCACTAGAAAAAACAGGCCATGCTGCAGCGCGGGTAGCGCAACACTACGTCACAGTGGTGGATAGTTGTACTAAACTCTTACCATTAAAATCTTACAAACAGCCAGCTTGTTTATTTACCTAAAACATATGGGAATGGTGATGGCAATGAATTTATCAATGAAATCTATCCACTAGTGTGACGTCATGGATCCTGCAGCATGGCCTGCTTTTTCTAGCGGGGCCTTGATGAAATGGCTAGATTTGAGCTTGGGACCTTAGGGACCAAGTCCTGCGCTCTACCAATAGACCAGCTTGCCCCCTATAAAGTTTGATTAATAGCAACATTGACTTTTCACCAAGATAATGGAAAATGACTTTGATTTCGTCGTGACTGCCGGAAGATTTTTGATACGTTTTAACTTGAAGCAATAACAGTATTGTCTTGAATACACTTGTTAGCAGTACTCAATTTGTGGGGGAATGCGGTGAAATGGAGTTCCAGTACCTCTCTATCGGGAAGATAAAAATATTGGCATTAAAAGGTACATAAATACTAAATAGGTACAAATCACAATAAATAGGTTACAGTTCCGCGCCTCATTTTTCACCAATCGAGTGCTGCTTGTTAGTATAAAATATTGACCAAACTTTAACAATTTAACACATTAAAACAACAGAAAAATTCTCAAGGAGCCTTACCATGTCTTTTTCAAGTTTTTTGCGTCTGAGGTATTTTGCGACAGGAGGTACAAAAAGATCAGGGTTCAATTCCCCAGGGGGTCTTCCACAGGCTGAGGCTAACCAGCTGACTACCAGTCCTACCACCATTGCAACACCAAAACTTATCACAATGTAGTACAAGTAGCTCACTCGGTACAGGTAGAAGTATTCCGTTGGCCTAAAACATTGAAAAATCATGGTAAGTGTGGATGTAAAAATAAATACTCAACTGCTTTTATTCATTGGGGTATTAGAGTAGGTGGCATCATCAAATTGTCCTATGAGGTTTGACCCAATATTGCCAATTTTTTTCTTTTAATTTAGGTTATAAATTTGACTAGCCCCTGGACTCAAATTTCCCTCTCTTGAAACAAACTCTTAATCAACCGCATGGCCTTTGGTGATTAAAAGAGATAAAGATTAAACTTACTGGCTTGTGGGGGTGACTGTGGCAGCTAAAACAGGAGATGCAGCGTAGATGGTGAGGTTAGTAGAACACCCAGCGGTGCTGAGAGGTAGTGTATGTAGAGGAGGCTTCGGACCTCCAAACCCTAAGAGTAGAGAAGAGACTAAACCTGCCAGTAGACCTAGGACTGCACCCTGCAACATCAGAGACACAGTAGATTATGAGGTGAGTAGAACATAAATGAGTTTCCAATTTTGGAATGCATCATGCACTCTCAGGGTCCGTGTGTATTTTGCTCTAGTGTGAATCTAACTCCTAACGAGAAACTCAGCTGGTTTTGACATTGCAGTACATCGAAGCAATCTGAAGAGTCCCATTCCTCTATTCATACCGCTGCCATCATTCCTCTGAATTGTTTCTTTCGGAGGACCTCTGCTTGTGTCTCACATCCGAAATGAAGAACGGAGTGGACAATGGACATCAGCACCTGCCATTTGCTGCCAACCAGTCCACCAAAATTTCTCATCTACTTGTTCAAATTGGATTCAACCTTTCAAATTTCTTGTTGAAACTACAACGATAACTTCACATCAATAACATGTGTTTAGGTCAATTATACCTGGTTTGTGAAAGCATGAAACGTCTTTGGGCATACTAAAGACCAACACTGCATAAGATTGCAAACATTTCTCAAGAACACTTACCGGTTCATTAGCACAAGGACAAAACATGCCGAGTGTGAAGATTGCCAGAAGTGGTCCTCCCACCATGCCAAAGATGGACAAGGATGCTTGCAGCACTCCGCCCAGCAGACGAGAGAGGAACGCGACTGCTATGCATATCACTCCGTAGGTGAGAGCCAACATCTTGGACAACTGAGCGCTGTAGGCTGCTGGTACTTCTTGGCCTGACCACAACAAGTAGAGAGGCTGGAACATACCTGACATGAGACAGCAGCAGAAGTAGAATTGTTCCTTTTAGTGATGTGTCGAAACCTAACATTAAGATGAATTCAAATTGGCGTTTTAGGAATCAATCCTCAAATCTGATATTTAACTCTTTACATGCAAGAGATTATCCCATGAAATGAAATTGAAAACACTTCAAAACATTGGGATATTCCGTATTCTCACCTGAATATTATCCACACTTAACACACTTGTACTTTTTTTGTTAAAAGATAAATGCAATGTATTTAAAAAGTTAAAGAAGGTCGCATAAAAACCTGAATTGGACTGTTAAAAATTAAAAATAACCCACTCACCTTGATATAGTCCTCTAGAGTGACGGCTGCCAGAGAGTTGAGACATGCAGACACTGTGCTGAGAGCTGCAGAGAAGATACCAGCCACAAATAGACCAGACAGTCCCGTCACATCTCCCATAGTCTCCACAACAAACAGCGGCATCAGCTGATCCCTGCTACTGATGCGGCCTGAACTGCAAAAAAAGTTAGCATGCTTTACTGTTGTGCACTTTCCAAATAACAGTTTTTCTCGAAGGAGACCCTTCTCTGGTTTAATAATATAACTGATTTAAGAAGAAAGCTGAAAGATGTTTTTGAACTGTACATAATATGCATTATCTTCTTTTTTAATGCTTTTGCCAACTTACAGACTTGATGTTCGTGTAATACAAAATTACTATTAACGATAATTGTCTAATTTCTTATGCTTAGGATAAAACCAGCAATCTTTTGATTAATCTTGATAATATGTTATAAATCCTTACAGAACAGAAGCTAAGCAAGATCGTCCACTTACAGTACAGGATCACAGTTGTAGTACTTTGAGTATATGGCCAGGCCAGAGAATGCAGTGCATCCAGACAACAGGATGAGTATTGGAGTAGAGATCCACAGGGACCTCACTGCCGTCTTGTAGTCCTTCATGGTCATGTATCTGAAGTGAGAAGCAAGCAAATATATAACGAGGTAAAAAATACATTAGTCAGTACAGTGGATTCTATTTTGTCAACTAATTTGCAAATTTGTCAACAGGATTTCTGCTCTGCCAGATTTTTGGAGTAACCTCTAAATAAGTCATTATAGAATATTATAGAACAGGTGAACAATTGATTCAAAGTTTTTTTACTAACATTCTACTCCTGCAGAAACACCCTTGTGGGGCTACATATAAAAAAAAATTGTGTTTTGTATTTGTGTACTATCATTGACTATATTGGAAACTGAAGTAAACATAGCATCTATATGGAGCTGTCGTCAATTTCTGATTGAACATAAATCTGTGAGCCAGTCAGAGAATCTAGCTAATGTTTAAAATCCTATTTACATCTTATTTTTTTGTTTCAGACCAAGTTGATGGGTCATAAAAGTTCTATAGCTCACATAATTCACTCCATTAGTTTGACTTGGTAAAAAGGTTTGTGTATTGGATAGAAAATAGTAATTTAGATCAACACAATCTGTTGGTGGCTCATATCAACTACGACAATTTTGATAAAAATGCTGGCAACAACTTTTAACATGGAGATATGTCTAGTTGTATCAATAGTCAAAGGTTATCAACTGACCGTTAATATTTTCTTGGATAAGTTAGTCGTGTATCAATTCTTTTGACTTTGATCAGTCTTAATAGTCTCTTTAGCTTGATGCCAGAGAATGGAATATCAGATCCAGATGCAAGATTAATGGGGTTTTGGAAGTTGTTTAGTCATCAGGATGTATATTGGGATACATATCTATCAGCATTCTTGTAATCTCTCATGGTCAAATAATAAGGTCCCCTCTTGTATTGCTGGTGCATGAGCAAATGCGAAATTTATTTTTAAATAAACTTCAAAGTGTTTGATTTGTTTATATTTTAAAGTTCAACTCCTCTCTAATTATATACAATGAAATAACTGATTATTAACAAAAATACTTGCTACAAATATCCATCAAATGTCTTCTTTTCAGTACTTGACTCACCTCTGTACTTGCGTCTGATTGACAGCGTAGAGAGACAAGAAGGTGAAGCCTCCGCCAATCAGCAGAGAAAAGTACGTGAGCCTCACAGTAGGGTCTGGGTTGATGCTGAAACATCGGCTACGTTAGACTGGACTCTAGACTATCTTACAAAAATAATTATTTTATCTATGTAGTATCTTAGATTTGCCTGACCACATAGGACTTGCCGAACGTATCAAGGGGTGAGCTGCTAAGGTACAAGAATTAACTATGTATTTATGTAGGTGTTGAGATGTAAACCCATGACTTGGCTATCTTGGATTAGTAGTCCATTACACTACAGACTGAGCCACCAACTCACCAGTCTAAGGTATTGAGTTCAATTAGCTCACCTGTGGAAATCCACAAGTTCACAGGCGTATATGTATACCACAACACCGATATTTCATCTCCAGACTTCTTCGGAGGTTGGTGAGATATTGAACACCCTGGAAGTACCCTGATCATTTCAATAACTTTCCTGATTATTTGAGCAATTATTTTCCAAGTTTTCATTAACGCTGCTGTAATTATGCTGATATAAACAAGATTACCTCTTAGCAGCTCGAAACTAGTTGTGCAATACAACAATTGGATTGCCAGAATCATGTATTTAAACCATATTATTATGTTATTATAATCAGCTGACATAAACTAATCTAAAAAGCAACAAACATTTCTTATAAAAAAACAAAAACTTAAAAAAACAAAAAAAAAAATTGGGTGCTTATGCTTACTTGAAAAACTGTATTCTGTCTCCTTTCTCAGCAATCTCCCATATCTGACTGAGACCTCCTTTCTGCTTTGCTGCTGTGAAGATTATGCTGATCACTGCTGCGAACATTAGCAGCGACTGAAACATAATCACATCAATAATCATCAGTTTAGTTTCACAAGTATGGCAATGCTGAAAACACAT
Source organism: Macrosteles quadrilineatus (assembly GCF_028750875.1). Taxonomy (NCBI): domain Eukaryota; kingdom Metazoa; phylum Arthropoda; class Insecta; order Hemiptera; family Cicadellidae; genus Macrosteles; species Macrosteles quadrilineatus. The sequence goes on from NW_026542597.1 coordinate 14,598,279, forward strand.
CCAGTAGAACTTCTTTAATCCGAACTAATTGGGACTGGGGGTTGTTCGGAGTAGTGAATAGTTCGGATTACAGAACATACTAGTGTAGTGTCGAGAAGTTGATACGTTCCCGACTGAATTCAGCCGTAGTCGCTGCGGGGGACCTGTCCCCTCGGCAGTATGGATTTAGGATGGGGCGATCTACGGTTGACGCTGTTGAAGAGGTGAAGCAAGCCGTGATGAGAGCTGAGGATTTTAACCACTACTCTCGAAGGGTTGTGCTGCTCGTCACTCTCGATGTGCGAAACGCATTTAATTCGGCGAGGTGGTGCGATATGCTGGATGCTCTGGAGAACACCTTTCACGTCCCGGCATACCTCATGCGTATCATAGAGGATTATCTCCGGTTCCGCCTCCTCTTGTATGACACTACAGAGGGCCCACGGACGATGAGTGTCACTTCCGGTGCTGCCCAAGGTTCCATACTCGGCCCGGACCTCTGGAATGTCGCGTATGACAGCCTCCTGAGGTCTGAAATGCCTGAGGAAACTGTTTTGGTTGGGTACGCGGACGACGTCTCCCTTAAAAAAAAAAAAAAAAAAAAAAAAAAAAAGTGTACCTGTTGCTCGAATTCGAGCAATTGTAAAGCATTACAGGCGACTCAAAGATTATGGAAATATTCACGATCTACACAACAGTTAGATATAATCAAAATCTTTTGTAAATATCTTATCTTTTTTCAAAAAGTTGATCTTGTTTTTTTGGTGTAAAAAAAAGCATCATTTCTATTTCTTTTACTTGGTTGTGTTCTATGACTTTTTCTATGTTTCCATTTTTTGCAAATCGGTTATTTAAATGATTGCTCAAGAAATGTAGCACAGTGTTAATTCAGTTTTATTTTTAGTCTATATCAATAAATCACAATTTAAATATTAACAGCTGTTGCATTAAAAAGTAGTGTAGAATTATTCGTATGGTCGTAATGTAAACAAATCTGAAGAGGCAATTTTAAAGGCTTCTGGGGCAGAGCCCCAAGGGAATTTACCTCTTTCCTCTTTTGATGGCTCATCTACACACCAAGACCTTTCTTTAGAGACCCCTACCAAGTTTCTACGCCCAGCCGTTCTCCCAAATTAGCTGTGACAAAAACCACGTTTTCCTCCGTAAGAATAACATGGGATGGGAATTTAAAGGCCACGGGGGCAGAGCCCCAAGGGAATTCACCATGTTTCTCTTTTGATGGCTCATCTACAGACCAAGACCTTTCTTTAGACACCCCTACCGAGTTTCTACGCCCAGCCGTTCTCTCAAAATAGCTGTGACAAAGAAAAACAGTTTCAAATTAATATATAGATTGTTGCTCTTGCATAACAATAGCTAAAATGGATCGTAATTGTTTGGGGAAAAGTGAAAAATGCTTTATAAAGTAAAATACAGTGTTTATTTAATACAGTAGTAAACATAGTGAATAAACAGTACTGTACATTAATAGAAACAATTACGTTGCGTATATAAAAAAATACAGTATACAATAAAGAACTACTGTACTGTGTATTAAGTACAGCAATGAGGCGTTCGGATTAGTGGACGGTCGGACTACGGTTGTGCGGATCAAAGAGGTTCTACTGTATAAAATAGTTATTTGTGCAACTAGTGAGCAAAGGGAGCAAGTTTAGGGAGCAATTGACTCACTCGAGAGAAATACTTACTCACGAGCAGTAGGCGAGTGAGGAATAATTTCTCGAGTGAGGCAATTGCACTTTGCACTCGAGTTGCACATTATATTTTCCCTACAGTTACCATAAAACAAATAAATTGGTAAAGAAATATTTTTTACACAGAAGTGAACTTTTAATATTACATTTAATGATACAATAGTACAACCAGCTGACCAGCTGATTTACAACCAGTGCTGCCAACGTATTTCGCGCGCATGAGACCTCGTCTGCATGTTACACGCTCACAATTTCGTGCCTTCACGTTGCAAATCTGGAGTGAGTGAGACAAAGTTATTTAGAGTGAGACAATGTTAACATTGTCTCACTGATGAGCGAATTGGCCACTTTGCTTTCTCAAATCAGTGAGAGAACATGTACAATGTTAGGTAACTGTAGAAAAAAAATATTTTCCCATTGTAAGCCAGCTGGCAAACACAAATTTCATTTTTTGCAGATTTCATTCTCAAGTGATTTATGTCAGATTGACTGTTCATCGCTCGTACAGAAAGTAGTAGCTACATTTGATGACAGCGGATATAAACTATATAATTAATTCTCACACTCTAATTTAGAACCAGGGAAAACTATAAGCCAATTTTCTCTAGCTCCAAATTTTCTTTCAGTTTTCAATAGCTCTCAATCAGTTCTCCATTTGTCCACTCAGCAAGCTAGTGTTGACATTATTAAATTTCTATTACTTAAATCAGCTGTTTTTATTATTTAGCAGTCTAAAAGTAAAAATGTTATTCTGTATGTGGGTATTTTTAAGTCAAGAAAAGTATTGATCGTACCATCTATCAAAAGTGATTTTTCACGGCTTGATTCAACTATTTACATCATTGGTTTCACCTCGTTTGTGAAACCCACTCTTACAATTTGGTGTTCCTGTGTGAGGCAACCGGAAACACGTTTCTCTCAGTACTTGAAAAGAAATTTCACTTGAATGCCAGATAAAATTAATCTGCTTGCTCTGATAAACGAGTTTAAAGAGATTTCTTATTTTATATTTTTTTACCAGCATCAAAACAAAGCAAACATGTCTAACAAATCTAAAACCGTACTTGGAATACATCTGTCCATATGACAGCCTTCATTCCTCCCAGTGTGCAGTAGAACATACACACAGCTCCCACCAGTACGATGGAGATGTTCTGATTGAGTCCAGTGAGAGCCTCTAATGCAATGGCTGGAGCATACACCACAATACCCATGTACAGCACCATCTGTAGTGAGTACATGAGCGAGGCACAGGTACGAGCCTTGCTGCCAAACCTCAGGTACAAGTACTGCAAAAAAGCAATCAAACTCATTTTTACTATTGACTGCACTACCTGTAGCGAACTAGATATATTTTGTTGATTTAATTTTGTGTGGTTTACTACACTATTGGCATTTTTTACAATTTTGCAATGGAAATGTCAATACTCTGGTCTAGGTTTTCATCCAACATTGAACTTTTGTTAGCATCATTTGATGGCCCAATGTCAATTGGTTTCTATGTCTGGTAACAATTGCTTAGTATCAAACCATCAAGTACTGTAACCACTCCACTCGACTACTGAAACAATTAAAATGATCACGATAAAGGACCATATCTAATATTTCTGGATTTGGTAAATAAAATCCTTTATATAATACGAGTAAAGTTTGAATACTTGTCAACTCGATCTGGGAATCGGCTCTAACAAAAACGTTTATATTTACGGAATAACTAAGTTCTGTGTCAAAAATAAGATCTAGACCAGTGGTATAGCCAGGAAAAATCTATTTTCGCCATAATATGAGTACAAACTTTTGAAAATTTAACATGGGCCTTATGAGAAAACATTCCGCCATTATTGTCATTTTGTTTACATTTTAAGACATAACGTGACGTTCTGTACCCACGGGCACCTCAGCTTGCGCATGCACATATGGCCTATTTACAAAAGACAGTACAAAAGAAAAGGAGTCCGATGAATACCATTAAGCGTTGATTAACAATACATAATTTCTGCATAATTTCTGGTGACCTTACTGAATTATTCCAAGCAGATTATTTCGTTTAATTGTTGTTAGGCTATTAGTTTTGTGGTAAATATTAGTCCGGAGTGTGGTAACTGTTTATGACGATTAGATTAAGGTATCTACAATCCTAAAATGCTATGGGAAGGGAGGGAAACAGGTCCACGACGTAGGAAATGGTTAAGGAAGTAGTAAAGGTAAGTAGTCCGGAGTGTGGGAAATGTTTATGACGATTAGATTAAGGTATCTATCTACAATCCTAAAATGCTATGGGAAGGGAGGAAAACAGGTCCGTGGCGTAGGAAGTGGTGAAGGAAGTAGTAAAGGCGAGTAGTCCGGAGTGTAGGAACTATTAATGACGATTAGATTAAGGTATCTGTTATCCTAAAATGCTATGGGAAGGGAGGGAAACATGGTCCGCGACGAAGGAAGCGGCGCAGGTCCGCGGCGTAGAAAGTGGTGAAGGAAGTAGTAAAGGCGAGTAGTCCGGAGTGTGGGAACTATTAATGACGATTAGATTAAGGTATCTGTTATCCTAAAATGCTATGGGAAGGGAGGGAAACATGGTCCGCGACGAAGGAAGCGGTGAAGGAAGTAGTAAAGGTGAGTAGTCCGGAGTGTGGGAACTGTTTATGACGATTAGATTAAGGTATCTGTTATCCTAAAATGCTATGGACTGGGAGGGAAACATGGTCCGTGACGAAGGAAGCGGTGAAGGAAGTAGTAAAGGTGAGTAGTCCGGAGTGTGGGAACTGTTTATGACGATTAGATTAAGGTATCTGTTATCCTAAAATGCTATGGGAAGGGAGGGAAACAGGTCCGTGACGTAGGAAGTCGTGATGGAAGCAGTAAAGGTGAGCGGTCCGGAGTGTGGGAACTGTTTATGACGATTAGATTAAGGTATCCACAATCTTAAAATGCTATGGGAAGGGAGGGAAATAGGTCCGCGGCGTAGGAAGTGGCGAAGGAAGTAGTAAAGGTGAGTTAGTCCGGAGTGTGGGAACTGTTAACGACGATTAGATTAAGGTCTCTACAATCTTAAAATGCTATGGGAAGGTAGGAAAACAGGTCCGAAACGTAGGAAGTGGTAAAGGAAGTAGTCAAGGCGAGCAGTCCGGAGTGTGTGAACTGTAATGTAATGTAATGTAATGTAATAAGGATTAGATTAAGGTATCTGCAATCTTAAAATGCAATGGGAAGGGAGAGAAACAGGTCCGCGACGTAGGAAGACGAATGAAGTAGTAAAGGCGAGCACTGTGGAGTCTGGGAACTGGAAACCAATTGTAACAGTTCGATTTCTGTATCTGAAAGTGAAATACTGAAATGCTATGAGATGGGATGGAAAGATGTCTAAGACATAGGAATTAGTAAATGCTAGCAGTGCGGAGTGTGGGAAATGTTGTTGGCAATTAGATTAATGTATTTAAAATACTAAAATGCAATGGAAATAGATGACAACATGTCCACGACTTAGGAAGTAGTAAAGTTTAGCATCGCAGAGTGTAGGAACCGTTTGTGTCAGTTAGATTAATGCATCTCTAATACTTAAATGCTATGAGAAGGGAGGGAAACAATGACGTAGGAAATGGTGAAGGAAGTAGTAAAGGCTGGCATCGCAGAGTGGGGGAATGATTTCTCCAGGTACTAAAACACAAACCAAACAAAACAAGTCATACCTCATAAGCGGAGGTGGCTTGCAGCTTATAGAAGACTGGGAGGTAGAGGTAGGCGGCCACTGGAGTCCACAAGAGGTAGGCAAAGTTGATGATAAAGAAGAGAGTGCTGTACATGTAGATTTCTGCTGACACTCCTAACAGGGAGATGGAAGACATGAAACTAGCCATCAAAGAGAAGGCCACTGGTAACATACCTTGGTCCTGGCCTCCTAACAGATACTCCTGGACAAGTACAAGAAACATGTGTAAAATACATAAAGTTAATGAAGAAAAGAGTTCTGTACATTTAAATCTCTGCTGAGACTCCCAGTAAGGAAATTGAGGACATGAAACTGGCCATCAGAGAGAAGGCCACTTGTAACATACCTTGGTCCTCGCCTCCTAACAGATACTCCTGGACAAGTACAAGAAACATGTGTAAAATATGTTAAGTTAATGGATGAAGAAAAGAGTTCTGTACATTTAAATCTCTGCTGATACTCCAAGTAGGGAGATGTCAGTATCTTCGAAAACTCAAAGAACTTAGTAAAGCATGCAACTTTAAACATGAACCACTGCTAATGAAAATCGTAATGATTTTCTCCAGATTCCTGTCTTCTAGTTGCCAGTTGATTACGTGAATATACCTCATTAGTAAGCTTTATAACAAGTTTGTCAAGAAAAGATATAGCCTCGGTATAAGAATCAGCCTCTGAGATTATTTCATATAAGTTGTAGTCCACAAAATTAGTTAGAAGTTTTAGTTGATCATCTTCTGCAGCACATATTTCTTCCATGAAATTCTTGAAAGTGGTTTTCCAATGTTTCCACTGACGATCAGAATGGACGGGTCATTAGTGGGGTACACTTCCATATCTGTTGGCACACACAACCTAGTGAGTAATATTATTATTCGATTGCTTAATTCGATATATCGTTTGGTTAGTTAGGCTAGGTTAACCTTAACTAACTAACCGAACGACCGAACGATATATCAAATAATCAATCGATATTTTCATTCGGTTGTTTGTGCCAACAGATATGGAAGTGTACCCAAGATAGAATAGAACTTGTATAGAAGAACTTGTATAGAAGAAATTGTAATAATATAATTAAAAGATTAAGTTGAATAAATTGTTATGAAAAGAAATGTTTAGAAACCAAATTTATATGGTTTTATTCAACTTAAATCAGCTACATTTGAAATGAGAGAATTAATACAAAACTGTAAACATTACATACATAAACAAAAATAGTCTTAAATAAAACAGCTGAAGAAATATTTGACAGTACAATAGAAATCATATTACATAACACTGTGCTGTAAGTAATGCCACACGTCGGCTCTGGACCCATGAGCGGGCTTTCAGCTCCTTTGTTTGCCCACTTGTCAGCTCCCTCATTACCAGCAATACCCCTTTGTGCCCTGGAACCCAACTAAGGATGATCCTGGTGCTCATTCCCAGGGCTTTCATGGCCTGATGACAGTCCCATACAGCCTTGGAGGTAAAGTCAAAACTGTCAAGTGCCAATAGTGCTGCTTTGCGGTACGAGTTCATGTATAGGCCTACAGTGTGGCCTGTAAGACCACGCTTCAAACACACTCTTGCACACTCAGACAGGGCAACAACTTCTGCCTGGAATACTGGAGCCATTCTTCCGAGGCTTACGCAAAACTGCGCCTTGGGCCTGACTCTATATATTCCAGCTCCCGTGCCCGTTGGCTTTTTTGAGCCATCCGTATACCAAGTGATCCCCCTTTTCATGTATTCAAGTTCACTCTTGTCCCAGGCATACCTGTCAACTTGGTTTTTCTAGATCTGTGATCTTCACCATTATGTCTGGTAGCATTTCCAAGGTGTTCATCTACACCTTGTCCACAATTCTTTTGTGCTCACTGGAGGCATTATACTTCCAGTTGCCACTGCAAGCCATTCTGTAGGCTGCCATCCTTGCCTCTCCTTTCATAATAATGCCGAGAGGTGGCAGGCTTAGCAATACTTCCAGGACTGCAGTTGGAGTGCCTCTCATGGCTCCTGTAGTGCTAAGGCATGCCACTCGCTGGATTTTTTCTAGTATCTTTACAGCGGTCGTTTGCATTACCTTGGTCCACCAGACCACCGAGCCATACACCATCATCATCGGTCTTGCAACCCTAGTGTATAGCCAGTTAGTCATATGTGGGCTTAGACTCCAGGTCTTCCCAACAGCATCATAAGTGTGGTCTGAGAGCGCTGCGTTATATGTACCAAATGGCTGTTCCAGGTGAGCTTGTCGTCCATCCTTATTCCTAGGTACTTGAACTCCCTCTTAACCTGGATCTGATTACCGAAGAAAGTTTGAACTCTAGCGATGTCAACATTTCTCTTCCTTGTAAATGGTACCTTTATGGTCTTCTTGCATTGAGCTCGCACAGGAGATTGTCGACCACCAGGTTCCACAGATTAGGTGACAAGACGCTTTGTGCATGACCTCTCTCACCAACTTATTCTTGGTGGAATTAACATCATATATTATCTTTAGACTTAGGACAAAACTTAGCTGAGAACATCATTAACGACTGCACAAACCCCATAACCCTGCATAAAGGGATGAAAATTCCACAAGTTTTATATCATTAGCAAACTAAAGAAAAAGGATTTTGACAATGAATATGGAGATCTCTTTATGTCATGAATGAATATGCAGATCAGAAAATATCTGATCCCTACTTATACGCCATTCAAGATTTTTTTTCATCATAGGCTGATCAAGAAGTACTCTTAACATGGGTCTGCTTTTCTTTGGATAGTTTGTAGAAAATAATGACTAGAATTTAGGGGCTATTGCCCCTACAAGCCACTGGTTGGAATATAGTTTATAAAGAACTACCAATAAAATAAATCCGTGGTACAAGAATCAGATTTTTTAATGTAATAAAAAGCCTTTTATTAACAAAGATTTTGCATGACATTTTTTAAACCTGATACTGAGGACTTGTTTTTGTTTTGTCCAATAAGTGTATTATTCTTTACCTTGTTTGTTTTTTGCCGGCCACCCGTCAGTCTAAAATAGATCCCAATAGAGGCAGACACGGACAGAGTAATGGCCAAGACAACATAATCTGCCCAACCCAGTGTCTTAGGCTCCATAATACCTGCAAAAAGCCATCTATATATATATAATACACTGGCAGATTTTTGTGAACTGAACTCCTCCCACATTTTTAGTCCGATTTAGACGATCAAGTAGCAAAAAAATGGCCCTGATTTGTACTTTTGCAAAGTGGTTTTCATTTTTTGAAATCTTTATTAGTTTGGGCAGGATCCTCGTCAAATTTGGGTTTTCTCCCATGAGGTTAACATGGAGGAATCTATTTATTTAATTGGAAACTTTGTCTCAGCTAATTTGAGAGAACGGTTGAGTGTAGAAGCTTGGTAGAGGTGTCTAAATAAAGGTCTTGGTCTTTAAATGAGCCATCAAAAGAAAAACAACGTAAATCCCCTTTGGGGCTCTGCCCCAGTGACCTTTAAAGTTCCCTCCCCAGGTTTGTTAACATTATGGCCATATGGATAATTTTTCAATACTTTTTAATGAAACAGCTAAAAATATTTAAATTGTATTTTAAACAACACAGGATCTGAAGGGGCTTGAGTATGCATGGAAAGGCTAACACAATTTTATTTCTGATTGTTGTTATAGGCACTAGTGATCACGAAAACGCATGTTGTTGCCCCCCAGCGTGGTCGACATCCCATGGGGGAGGGGGGCAATATGGCGGGGGGCAATATGGCGGGGGGCACCGTTTACTAAAACGCCTATAACTCGAGAACATTCTAGGTAGAACATTGCATTGAACGTCAATTTACTCATAAAGCTACGATCTTTAAAAATGTTAATCTGTTGAAGTTTGTATCTTCAAATCTTTCGTAAAAACATAAACAAACCTTTTAAAACAAATAAAACATAAAAACTCTATCTCCGTTTGACATTTCCGCTTGACTCTAGCGCTACCTATCAATGAATTCTACAACTCTTACTTCTAGTTCCCTATATCTCCGCTAGGTACAGCACTTTACGGAACCTCTAATAAAAACAACAACTTCTATTTACAAAATCTGTTGGTTTTTTAGTTATTTTACTGTATATTGAAACTAAAAATCAATATGGGGTTATGGAGTAAGAATAGGTTTTTTCCCATTTTTGACTCTTAAAACATAAAATTTCATAACTTCTTTCCAGACCATTTCATAGAGCTTAAAAAAAAATGTGTATACTGAAGTGTTGTTGTATGCCTAACGGTTGCGGAGATAATAAAAAAAACGTTAAATTCAAAATGCCCATGTTATTCTTACGGAGAATTATTAAGCTAATGTAGTTTACTTATTTATGGATACATTTTAATGAAATTTGGCAATTTTTTTTATTTTATACTAAGCTATCAAAATTTCAATAAAAACTCACCTCAATACCTTCCTTGTAGCAGCAAACCTAGGTACTCATTAAAATTAATTGAAGGCCCCACTCTTCGACCATTTTTTTAAAACTATGCATTGAGGGATTTTCATTGGCACAGAATTACGTTATGATGACTGACGTGATGAAGGAAACTCCCTTTGAAGTTCTAACTACATTTTACGTTCTTACGCACCGCCTCAACACACAGATATTTTTCCTCAAAAGAAAAGCGTAGATTTAATTAAATTTGTATTACAATGATGAAATTGCGGAAGTATTTACCACAAAAAATCCACCAATACGATTTTAATAATATTTAAAGGTTCATCCAAAAGAAGAGAAACCAGTTAACGTAGTAATAATAAATCCAATAGAAAAAAAAGGTAAGGGAAATATTATTTATTCATTGAATGATCAACCATATTTTGTAACTATTTCCCCAACTTCAGAGTTGATTATGTTCCAGACAGTTTTCTGAATGTTCTGGGAATTTCCAATTTTTTTTTTTTTTTTCGAAATATCTGTGTTTAGCCTTATTTAATTCTCTTTTATAAGTAATCTTTTCCTGGTGTAAACAATCTTTTAAACTAATACTTTTTTTACTACGATATTCCTTAGTCAGTTGAATAATATGCTGTTGTTTCATCTTCTTTAGTTATCCATGTACGTTTTTTATTTCTCTTTGTAACCATTTTTTTTGGAAAAGCCTGATAAAAATAGATAGAAAAATTTAAACGCAACTCTTTTTTAATTGGCAAATTTACAGTTTTCATAGAATTTTGACATTTTACTTTTAATAGCTGTCCATCATGGTCAGATAAGAAAGTAACCAGACCTTCAACCATTAAGTTAGATAATTTAATATTTTTATCAAAAAGCTATCTATTGCTGACTCCGAACTCTTGTTGGGAAATCGACAAGGTACCTCATACTTTTTCTTTCTAACATCTGTTGTAACAATCTATGTCTGCTATCCGATACTAAAACACTAATATTGAGGTCACCTGCTACAATTATCTTATCTTACTAATATTATAAATGTTTAAGTTTGTGTGTTTGTTTGTTTGAAGTTCAATCACGCATAAACTACTGGACGGATTGGGCTGAAATTTGGCATGATGATAGCTCACATTCCCGATTAACATATAGGCATATTCTTATCTCAAAAATCCTTTCGGGCTCCGCCCCAGTGGCTCTGTAATTCCCCATGTTAACCTAATGAGTATTCATACTCAAAGGGAATTAAAAAATTTAGTCAGCTGTTTCAACTAAAAAAGTTGGTTCTATGATATGCAAAAGCATTAAAGGTTAAAAGATTTACCAACAGGGTGCAGCACTATAGTTTTTTTTTTTGCATTTATGAAAATAGCTAATTTTAACTAGGTAAGCAGCAACAAAAAAACTGTGATATGCAATAAGAACTGTCGAAGTAGGATTGTTTACAATTATGTTTATATTTTTAATTTTATGAATGCTTTTTAATATTTTGTGAATTTTTAATAATTTATTTTTCTCTATTGTTTAGGTGAAGTTGTGGAACATGGCTATGGTAGATGTTCAATACTATAGTGAACCGTAAATTTAAAGAAGCAAATTTTATTAAAATGAGTCCATTCTAATTGCAAACACAAAGCTTTAGTTGAGTATAAATGCGATAAGCATTTTATATTTATATATGCTAACCCCGTACAAAGGACGGGTACTCTGCTAGTAGTTTTATCATATTTTTTATTAAAATACAATAATTAATTAATAGCTATTTACCCTACAAGTGTAGTAAGAGCGTTTTTACATTACGCAACTAGCGGAAGCGAGACTTAATTACCTTTGGATAGGAAAAATAAGGAAAGATTGGAAGTCACAAAATTATATCTAAGATATAATTTACCGATACTTATGAATGTTGTGAACAATTTGAAAAACTTGTAAATGAAAAATGTATTTAAAAAAGAGAGAGAATGCTTTTGATACCACAAATAAAAAATATCAAATACAGAATCTATGAAACCAAAGTATTAAAGCAAGTGTGACAAAGTAGAAAGAGAAAATAAGTATCCATGAGTACGAAAAAGCAAAAGAACAAACATCGTGAGGTATTAGTTTAACAAGGCCTAGATTTGAGTTTGATTTTATTGTAGTTTTAAGGCAGACATCAAATATTAGCAACAAAGATGACACAAAAACCAAACTCCATATTAGCATTTTAAATCCCAGACAATTGCCTATTTATTTAATATTTACTGCTGAATTTGACACGTTAATATCCGTTACTATCTTGACTATTTCTCTTCTCACATATTCAATCTGTTCGATTGATGTTAAATTTTTCTGTAAGAACCCCTCAAATTCACGAAACTCCTGGAACAGCTTGACTTTTTTTAAATACAGCGTTGTATCGTGATCTTCAGTGTAACTGTGAGGTTCAAAAGCAACATTATCTTTATCTGCTTCTCCGTTGATTTCTTGAATGATGCCTTCTTCTATCACCACTTCATTTTCTTCTATCACCACTTCATTTGAGATTATGTCATTGTCTCCAATTACTGCAACTATAAAAGCGTTCTCTTCAACATGTGTTTCTTTTATTTTTGATTTTTCTCTTTCTCTTCTCTCTCTCATCACTCGTCTGTACTTTTTACCACGACCGAGACCTCCTAGCGATATTCTCAAGTACTTTGGATCTTTTTCGTGACCCACATGTACTGGTAAATATTTAACAACAACACTGTCACTTTCTTGATTTACAAACATAGCGGATGGACAGAAACCATTTATTTTACATGAACCTAAAGACTTAGTTTTCCTGACATTAGAACCTTTACTAACATAGTTTCCACTTCTGTTACAAATGTAGAACCGGTAAAAATCCTTCTCAGACTTACATTTTGGCATGTAATACACAGCATTCTCTTGTTCAACACTCCTTTTCCACAGCTTGAAATCCTCCTGAGAGTTAAAAGTGTGCGTTTGCCAATTCATCACTATGTTGTGCTTTGTCTCAAAATGTTTGTAAATTACTGATCTCCTATTTTGATATGAAATATACTCACACAACGGACATTTCCTCTTGGTATACTTTTTTGTCCCGAGCATATGCTTAGTTTTTTCATGGTACTTGAGGGACTTCAGGTGACTAAATTTGGAAGAACACATTGAACATTTAAATTGTCTATTCGGATTTTCGTTTTGGTGTTTCTTCATTAAATGACGTTGCAAATTACTTTTGTAAAAAGTTTCGTAATCGCACTGATCACATTTCAACTTGGGCAAGGATTTATTGCTGTCTACATTGTGAACAACGTCATTGTGCCGTTGTAGAGAGCTTTTCTGATTGTACTGTTTTCCACATGTAACACAAATTACCTTCTCTGCTGGTTCCGCAGGCTCGCCAATAGTGTGAACGTTGTGAATGCGTTTTATATGACGGTTACAGTACTTTTGGTTCATAAAATCCTTGCCACAGATGTAACAAACTGCTTTACCCGCTCCACTCATCTGCAACCCAAGATGAGAAGATGAATAAGTTTTATACGCAAGTAAAACAAAATGCTACGTTTCATCAACAAAACTGAGAAGAATATGATTTACAGTGCAGAATTATTCACATCACTTCCCTTTTTTTTAGCGAAATTACCTATAGGGAAAGAGAAAAATTGGAAGGCCTGTTATGAACACATGTTAAAAGTCTCATTTATTTATTCCTTTTTATTTTGTTCAACCAACATAGTTACATGGCAACCCTTACGGCCAATGTCAAAATTTTTAATTTTCAAATGAGTTGTGTAGCAAAATACAAATTTTCCTGAAGTAGTCGCTGTCTTCAATTGTGTTTTTTGGCCAGAAATAAATTATTTACAACATTTGACGGAAATCGTCGAGGCCGTTTTCAAGATGTCTTTACAAGCACACAAGCATACATGTACAAGCAAATATTGCTCATACAAGTTAAGAGTATAGGATATGTGTGTGTGTGTCAATAAATGCAATAGCTTGAGTAATTTTGGTCTGATTTTGATTAAATACTGCATGAATGTGTATAGAGCTGGAAAAACCTAGATGAGTTTGCAAACTACCAAAAATGGGTCATGGGAACGAGGTGTTATGGAGTTTTGAAGTTTCTCAAAAGTTGGTTTTTTCAAACTTTTACCCTCAAAACATGTAAATGTCAAATTTCCATCACATCCGTTGAGCAATATTGTAAAATATATCATTGTTGTGCAGAAAATTTCAAAAACTGTAAGCTACATTTAAAATTTTCCATGTCATTCTTAAGAAGAAAAAAAACTGTTATAGTTTGCTTGTTTATGGATATACTAGCTGTGTACCCGTTCTACGCACGGGGATCTTATAATATTCAGTTGAAACCTTCTTATATAAAGAACAGCAGTTGGTTTGCATATTTTAAGATATGCTGGCCAAACTATTATACATAGCTTCATTTTATGTTGTTTTTTGTTGTTCCGGATCGGTATGACAATCAATAAAAGGTTAAATTACCTCTGTGTCTGCCGGTCGATCCTATAACGGTAGGCTTACTTTTATTTTTACTATCTGATCTCGTTTGCATGGCTCAATCACGTCCTGGTTGAAGTTCGTTCGCTACGCTCACTCACCTGTATGTTGGAGCTCGTTCGCTGCGCTCACTTTCCTTCAGGTTAGCTCGTTCGCTACGCTCACTTGCCTTCAGGTTAGCTCGTTCGCTACGCTCACTCGCCTCCAGGTTGCAAATTAGCTGTTGTCATAAATGTAAAAGAAATAATAGTGCTAGTGCTGCACCCTGTTGGTAATCCTTGTAACTTTAATGCTATTGAACATCACAGAACAGAACCAACTTGTTTAATTGAAACAGCTGTTAAGATTCAATAATTTCATTTCTCATAAGGTTAACATGGGCTTCCACAAATTCCACGTCAAAAATCGACAAAAACTTGATTTTCAAGGGTTTACTGTTAAATATCTAACTGTCTCATATTCGATGAAATACGTCTAAAACCATCTCATATATGTATAGTATTTGGAAAATAAGTTTCAGGCGGGACAGTGCTATAGTTATTGAGGAGTAGTTGTAATAAAGTGCGTATTTTAGCGTTACCAAGAGAATGACAGATAGACAGACAGACAGACAGACAGACAGACAGACAGAAATTGAGATAAGGTTTTATTCAGTTTCTCTGACCTATGAAATGTAAAAATAACCAAAAAGTTCATTATTCTAAGCAATGTACAGACAAAACTCTAATTTTATTTATATAGATAGATTTTGATCGAATTTATTTATTTCATCCAAGTATATACATTTGATCAAAGAACACTTTTTTCCTTCCCCGTAACAGCAATCCTAAGCACCGATTAACATAAACTCCTTAACCAAATCTTATATCATAAGCACTGGTCTAATGTTATTTAACACACTCACTACCGTGTGGAGAGAGACTTTACATACAGAGGAGTGTGACGGCTGGAACTGAACCTGCTAATATGGAATAAATAATATGACTTGTTTATGGCAAGTATTTTAATTCAAATCCAATCAGAATTTAAACTTACCTAGTCTGCAGGTTTGCTGTGGCGAGGGTAAGTTACTACACATCACTCACAGGCAAAATGTATTTAAAAGGCATAATTTTAAATGTATCTCTGTAGATACCTAACTGGGTTTGTCCCATTCAAATGTTTGACTTAGTTTTAGAATAAATTGGTTTGGATGACCGAGTTTACTGCTATAAAATATTATTTCTTTTCTTATACACAAATTTTTCAACAACACCAACTGAAAGATATGTTATTGTGAACGATGACTTCTTTTATGTCTAAATCACAGTGTGGAAAACTGAAAGAAGACAACTTCTATAGAGGGTTGCCACCTTTGGTTAGGGAAATATTAAGTCAGTTCCCCTTTCCCTACAGAACTAACACAGGTAAAAGGGCCCAAAGTCGAGACATACTCAGTTATTCTTTTTTTACGAGTAAACTGGTACAGCTGGTTTGACAGATAGGATGTCTACTTCATTATTAAAATCAATGGTTATATACCCCCGCCGCAGCAAACCTGCAGACTAAGTGAATTTCCATCTACCTGCCTGGAATTCCACTAAATTATTCCCTTAAAATTTTCAGATTTATTTCCTATTTAAATATCATTAATTTTAATGAGTACAAAGGTTTTGCTGCTACAGGGAAGAAAATAGGGGTTTTTATTGAAATACTGATAGCTTAGTACAAAGTAAACAAAATTTCAAAATGTCTTTAAAATAAGTCCATAGACAAGCAAGATATAACAGTTTATTTAGCCTATTCTCCATAAAGAATAACATAGTAATTTTAAATTGACACTTTTTTGGGATCTTTCCTGTAACCATTAGGCATACAACAATGATTCAATATACTAAATTATTTGTTTTTTTTTTAGTTCTACAAAATAGTTTGGAAAGAAATTGCAAAATTTTATGTTTTCAGGGTGAAAAATTAAGAAACCCCATTTTTACTCTATAAAACCCCCCATAAACCCCTGTTCCCATAGTTCAATCATGCTGGTTCGCAAACTTGTTTGAATACATGTAGGTTTACACCTTAACACCAAATTTCATCAAAGTCGGATAATTTTTGCTTGAGTTATCGTGCTAACGGACACATGTTTGCTTCTGGGGACCAAAAAAAAACTAAATCGGTCCCGGGCACAGGTATTACCATGAGACCTACGGTAATAGCTTATTCCCTATATGGGAAATTGGCTTATAACACTCAAGATATATTAAATACTAAAGCATTTTGAACATGGTGGTTGTTGTACGAGAACTAAATCCTTTAACTAAAATTTTATTTAAAAGTGCAACTCTATAAAGGCACCTCTTATCAACTTCCACCCTAGCTGACCACATTTAAGGAAGGCCACCTCCTCAGGTATGTAGGCCTGAACTCATCATAAGTTAGATACACTAGATCAGACCAAGACAGGATTAAAACCTTTAAGACTGCTTGGCCAGGTAGACCTATTGAACCCTCCGACTGCCTAGAGACTTGGAAATGGTTCAAGGCCAAGGTTAGTCCCAGATAGACCCAGTTAAGAGATAGGTTTCATTATACAAACTGTAACAACACTGCTTAACAACAAGCCCCAAGTTGTTTTTAACTTGTTTGTAGTTCTTATCTACTACCAGACTGTATCAAAAAGGTCATGTAGGTTAAAAATAGTTTAAGTACACGTCTCACTGCAAGATTTATGGAATCTGACACATTAGCATTTGGGGCTTAAAGGGTTTTGAGGTTATGTTTAATATGTAAATATAGTTAAACTTTTTGAGACTTAATTACAGCTTTGGGTAGGAAAAATGAGGAAAGATTGAAAGACACAAAATTATATCTAAGATATAATTTACTGGAATGTTGTGGAAAATTTGTAAACATGTAAACAAAAAAATGTATTTAAAAAAGAGAGATTAAAGCAAGTGTGACAAAGTAGAAAGAGAAAATAAGTATCCATGAGTACGAAAAAGCAAAAGAACAAACATCGTGAGGTATTAGTTTAACAAGGCCTAGATTTGAGTTTTATTTTATTGTAGTTTTAAGGCAGACATCAAATATTAGCAATAAAGATGACACAAAAATCAAACTCCATATTAGCATTTTTAATCTCAGACAATTACCTTTTTATTTAATATTTACTGCTGAATTTGACACGTTAATATCCGTTACTATTTTGACTATTTCTCTTCTCACATATTCAATCTGTTCGATTGATGTTAAATTTTTCTGTAAGAACCCCTCAAATTCACGAAACTCCTGGAACAACTTGACTTTTTTTAAATACAGCGTTGTATCGTGATCTTCAGTGTAACTATCAGGTTCAGAGGCAACATTATCTATATCTGCTTCTCCGTTGATTTCTTGAACGATGCCTTCTTCTATCACCACTTCCTTTTCTTCTATCACCACTTTATTTTCTTCTATCACCACTTCATTTGAGATTATGTCATTGTCTCCAATTACAGCAACTATAAAAGCATTCTCTTCAACAAGTGTTTCTTTTATTTTTGATTTTTCTCTTTCTCTTCTTTCTCTCATCGCTCGTTTGTACTTTCTACCACATCCGAGACCTCCTAGGGATATTCTCAAGTACATTGGATCTTTTTCGTGACCCACATGTACTGGTAAATATTTAACAACAACACTGTCACTTTCTTGATTTACAAACATAGCGGATGGACAGAATCCATTTATTTTACATGAACCTGAAGACTTCAGTTTCCTGATATTAGAACTTTTACTAACAAAGTTTCCACTTCTGTTACAAGTGTAGTATAAATCCTTCTCAGACCGAAATTTTGCCATGTAATACACGGCATTCTCTTGTTCAACACTCCTCTTCCACAGCTTGAAATCCTCCTGAGAGTTAAAATTGTGTGTTTGCCAATTCATCACTATGTTGTGCTTTGTCTCAAAATGTTTGTAAATTACTGATTTTCTTATTTCATATGAAACATAATCACACAACGGACATTTCCTCTTGGGATACTTTTTTGTCCCGAGCATATGCTTAGTTTTTTCATGGTACTTGAGGGACCTCAGATTACTAAAATTGGAAGGACACATTGAACATATAAATTTTCTAAGACTTTTCGGATTTTTGTTTTGGTGTGTCTTCATTAAATGACGTCGCAAATTAGATTTGAAAATAGTTTCATAATCGCACGTATCACATTTCAACTTGGGCAAGGATTTCTTGCTGTTTACATTATGAACAGCGTCATTGTGCCGTTGTAGAGAGCTTTTCTGACTGTACTGTTTTCCACATGTAACACAAGTTACCTTCTCTGCTGGTTCCACAGGCTCGCCAATGGTGTTAACGTTGTGAATGCGTTTTATATGACGGTTACAGCACTTTATGTTCATTAACTCCTTGCCACAGATGTAACAAACCGCTTTATCCACTCCACTCATCTGCAATTCAAGATGAGAGGATGAATAGATTTGGATAGAATTGGAAGGCCTTTTATAAACACATGTTAAAAGTCTTATGTTAACTTTTTTTTATTTTGATCAACCAACATAGTAACATGGCCAATATTAAAATTTTAAATTTTCAAATGAGTTGTGTAGCGAAATTCAAATATTCCTGAGGTAGTGGCTGTCTAAAATCACGTTTTAAGGCCAGAAACAAACTATTTACAGCATTTGAAGGAAATCTTCGAAGCCGTTATTGAGATTTCTTTGCAAGTATACTAGCATACATACATGTAAAAGCAAATATTGCTCATATAAGAGTATAGGATATGTGTGTGAGTGTCGATAAACACAATAGCTCGAGTAATTTTGGTCTGATTTTGATGAAATTCTGCATGAATGTGTAGGGCTGGAAAAACGTAGATGAGTTTGCAAACTGCCAAGTCTAATGGGCCATGGAAATTAGGTGTTATGGAGTTTTTAAGTTTCTCAAAAATTGGTTTTTTCAAACTTTTACCCTCAAAACATGGAAATGTCAAATTTCTATTACAGCTAATGAGCAATTTTGTATAATATATCATTGTTGTACAATTAAATTTGTTATACAGAAATTTTCAAAAACTGTAAGCTAAATTTAAAATTGTTTATGAAATTCTTAAGAAGAAAAAGAAAACTATTTCCATGTAATTCTTAAGAGGAAAAAGAAAACTGATATGATTTGCTTGTTATTGCAAATATTTTCATCAAATTTATTTATTTCATCTAAGTATATACATGTAATAAAAACACACTTTTTCCTTCCCCGTAACAGCAATCCTAAGCACCGGTTAACATAACATAAGCACTGGTCTAATGTTATTTAAATAGAGAATAAATAATATGACTTGATTATGGAAGTATATGAGTTAAAATCCAACCAGAATTGAAATTCACCTAGTCTGCAGGTTTGCTTTGGAGAGGGTAAGTTACTCTACTACACATCGCTTACAGGCAAAATGTATTTAAAAGGCATAATTTTAAATATCTGAAACATACCAAAATTCAATTCAATTAAAATTATCTACAATGCAGTTGTCTGCTTGTAATATTGAGCAGAGCTAGCGGAGACTAGGACGGTGGCAACGTCCTGTAATCCAGCTACTAGGTCACAAATTGTGGATTTTTATAGGCATGCACTGTGGATACGATACTCCCTGAGTGGATTAACGTCCGCACTAGTGAGTACTACGACTATCTGCAGCACTATCCTGATAATAAGACCCATTTGTTAATACCAAGGCAAAAATGTGGTTCGGATTCCACTAAAAACTGTAGGTCCCTTAGTTACCATTAGCTGTGTGGGCTATTAATTAACAGCTGTGTCTAAGGAATATGACGGCCTTAGTCACTAACAAGACTACAAGATCGCGCCACTCATATTACACTATACTTTCAGTATCCTAAGTCAATGGTTAATTTTTTTTATTCACGTAAATGGAAAGTCTACTTCCAAACTCAGTGGTAGGTCTATATTTGGTTCACATAAATGGAATGGCTATTTGGAGTATTTGAAGTCAATGGTACATCAGCCTAGTTACGGGGACTCTTATTATTGGTTTATTCATTTTGTGGTAAACTATGCTCAATGATATTAATCCAATTGTTCTTCTCTTTTTCTCTCTTCGGCATTTATAATGTGCTATTTTAGATGATTCGTTGACTAACATATGTTTCGACTCTTGTTTACCTTTTTATTGTTATCTCGCAAATAATCATGATGACCAATTAATTCATAAGGCCCATGTTAAATTTCTAAAAGTTTAAATCCATGTAGGGAAAAGCTTTGTGGTCCGATTTGTATCATTTCAGATCTATACCTTCCCGTGGTTGGGTAATGTGACTGTGTTAAATTTTATGCAGATCGCTTCAGCTGTTGTAAAACAAAAGCAGGAGTGTAGTATAAGAGCTTCGCTTCGCTCTGCTCAATAAATTTAGAATATATACTTTGATCAGTAGGGAAAGAGAAGTAAATTACAATTCATCAAATGAATTAAATAGTTTTGTTTTTAAATTTTTTGATATTTAATTTTGTATTGGCGTATTTGGGTTTCTTTTCAAAAAGGTGCAATTTATGAGGACTTAATGCTAAGCTGCCTCGATTTCTTGAATGTCCACTATTGACAGGGCTTTGCAAGCTGTGAGTTCCCACTGTGGGCCAGAAAGGCAGGGTTACAAAAGGCAAAATAAAAAGTTGTAAAGAGAACTAAAGATGAAGACCACATTAGCTCAACCCCAATATCAGGGTAGGGTGAGACAAAACGGCAACTTGTATGGGTATAAATTGACCCTTGATCAGCTGGCTTTAGCGGTAAAAGGAGAGACAATGTATTTTTACAGGAGAGGCAATGTATTTTTACAGGAGAGGCAATGTATTTTTACAGGAGAGGCAATGTATTTTTACAGGAGAGGCAATGTACAGCGTACTTAAATAACGCTTCTATGGGAAGCTGTCTAAACCGATCATATGTATTGTGGACGTGCCGGGAATCGAACCCGACCCTCCAGTACCAAAATCCAACCACTAAGCTAGCATCACCCCCTAATGTTATTTAAATCGGGAGTAGATCTGACGTGTATTACAACTACTCCGTGTATTTTATCCTGATTCTTCCATGTTAGTGTCACTATAAACAGATGCTGAAGGATGAAATTCTGGCCACCAACATGTGTGAGGCCTTTTAATCAGGATTGTTTGCCTTATGGAGCTCATTTACAGGAACAAAATATTTCTAGAATTTACCTAAAAAGTATGCAGTCGGGAGTAAAATGTAAATCGTAGGAATCGATAATTGTACTATGAACAATTTAGATTAGCTTAATAGCAACAGTTTTTAAAGATACTATCACAGTTGAGTGTCCATGTTATTTGTAACATGTTTGATAAAAGAATTTAACAATACAACTGTAATTGTATTCTCCAAACCGTGTGCGCCGGAACCTATGGTAACCATGGTAACTGCAGCATGGCTGACAGTCTATATTTATTTTTCTTGTCCATGCTCTTAAGCACGTGTCACACTAGGCTGCTTGTCAGCCGCTAATGACCAGCGTCCGTGGGACCTCGTAATGAATACTTAAGTGATTATTGAGGATATGTGAGAACTGGTTTTGAAAATGCAACAACTCAACTGTAAGCTGCTTCTTGACGTTCCTACTACTATGATGAAACGTCCCACAAGCAGGCATAGTTTTGGAATAAATTTAAGAAATCAATAACCTGCTTCCCGACCACTTAAGCTAAGTCATTTCTACGCTACAAATTTCTACTTTTAATTGCCTAGTTTAAAGCTCAGTTCTTGTCGCCATTTCGTGCTTGGGTCCTTATAAACTAGCACTTAATCGATTTTTAAGGATGTGTGTGAAAGAGAAAGAACTTTATTTAAAAATGTTAACCGCGAGAAGAGGCGTTAGTGGACCAAGCCTTACATACAAAAAAATAGAGCAGTTAGGAGCTTCTGCATGCCGGTTGCAAAAAATAAAAAAGAGGAATCAGAGACATAGGCCTGTAAAAATGTTTTACGAATGTCACCACATACATTCCAAGAATTGCTAGAATTATTTAAACCTCGAATTAAAAAACAAAAAACACACACACACACTGGTGCTTTTGTATAAAATCAAGTTGAAAATTATCTTTGGTTGCCGCTGGCACGCTTCTAGAGGTGGTCAGACTACGCTGCTGACTGGCACAGCGAGTGCGAGTGATCACGTGAACTCTAGTCGCCGCCGCCTCACTACCAAAAGTTGAACATGTCCGACTTTGCCAGCCGCTGACAAATACTCGCTGGCTGGCAATGTCAGCTGCGAATGTTGTGGTCCCATTAAGCTGACAGTAGCGGCTTCTTTCAGTTTGCCGCTGATGCTAGCTTAGTGTGACCCGAGCTTTTACCTAGACTATCAGCTACGTCAGAAATTTTTGATTTAATAAACTTTTTAGAAATTGACAACTATGAGAACATTGAAAGTTGGGCAAAGGTCAATATATCGGTTGGGTACCTAAAATGGTAAAACCTGATGGACTTTCACTCATGATCTGTATATTCAAAGGAAGCATGTGACTATTATTTTTATTAAAGTCGTATGTTTTTATATTTGACTAGTTAACCGCCCGTGCTCTGCCAAGGGAATATTGTCAGCAATAAAAGACATAATAATTAACAAATAGCCTACTGTTTATCTTTGTATTTTATTTAGGGGCTGCTTAACTTATTACATGAAATAGAACTGATAGTTTGCCTGTATAAACTATTTTATGTTAATCAAATCGATATATTAGTTTAACCAAATGAATGGTTAATATTAATTCGAGTGTACATGTTGCAAAGTATTATAGGAGTTATTTCAAAACGAATAACAGTCATAGTTACAATGAGTTTAAGAGAGTCAACTCAAAGATTACCGGTGTGTAACTCAGACCATGTTTATCTTCGTTATTGATAAACCTAAAGCATTCCGGCCGGTTTTCTCCTTCTCAAAATGCCTCGCTGTACAGGCAACACAGGTCATTGATAGAGGGCCAATTGAGAACGAAAAGTCGTTTTGGGGTAGTGTTAGGGTGCATTTGTAACCTAATAGTTGAGATTGTCCAGGGTGAGGTGCTGACTGTGAAGGGGACGATGTCGAAGTTGGACAACGGTAAACGTGGACTACAATAAAAACAGACACCGCCTCAATCAGACAACGATAAAAGCAGACAACGACGAAACTGGACACATTCAAAAGTGTCCAAGTTTAACGTTGCACGCAAACGACAATCCTGGAAACTTAATCTGTCCAACCTTATCGTTGTCCGCGTGTGTCGTTGTCCAACTTCGGCGCGGTCGTCCCCTGTGATGAGTTAAGCCTATTACGCCACTGTTCTGTAGCTGCGGTCGTTATCACGATTACACCTCCTGTCTATGTGTCGTTTCGTCACGTCGGAGGCATTTAAAAGAATAAAACAACAAATAAACAAATTATAGCTACACAAAACAACGATAAATGCACAAATTTAAGTTACGATCATGCTAACACGATCCGTCATAGCGACACAAAACATCGATAAATATACAAATTTAAGATACAACCATACTAACACGATCCGTCTTGGGGGTTATGTTTACACAAACTCAAATAGTAAATAAATGTACTCAATGCGTTTCATTGAATTGAAAAATAAATAACAGCAATTAAATTATACAGCTGATCAAAATGTAAACAATTATGTTCTTCATAAGGATAACATGGGAACTTTCAAAGCCACTGGGGGCAGAGCCCAAGAGACTTTTTCAAAAATGTAAAGGCGGTTTCACACTGGCATCCGCGGACGATTTCTTCGTCCGCGGACGGATGCGAAAATAAATCGCTGCCCATGTTATCAGATGGGACCGTTCACACCGCCCATTGAAACGTAGCGTCCATCCGCGGATGCAGAAATTCGTCCGTGGACGATTTGGCGGAATCGCTCTGGGAGCGATTTTTCTAAAACGTCCGCGGACGATCACGCCCTCGCGCATGCGCAGACAGAGCACCAAACCACGTGTAGCTCTCAGCGAGGCATGTGTCACTCGCATCACAGTGTTTAGTAGTTTGTGTTTACAGTCATAGTATTCATCTAGTTGTTGTTTTGTGTCCTCCCTTGTTGTTTGTTATGGCTGAATTAATTGAGGCTGTCCGTGCCTACCCAGTTATCTGGGATACAACTATAGAAATTTATAGAGATCAACAAGAGAAAGATAAAATTTGGTTGGAAATTGCGACTACACTCCAAAGAGATTACAAAGAAAATAAAGTATCCTAACCAATAACCATGTATATTTATACGAATTACTGTACAGTAAATCATTATTACAATGATTTGTATTACTATGATTATTTGCATTATTACAATGATTCACCAAATCGCTGCCGCTTACTGTTAATCGGGTGAACCCACTTTCTCCTTTTTGATAATGAGTACAAAAGTACAACCTCGTCGTCACTATCATCACTACTTGAATCAAGCCACAGAACAGAAAATCCGGGTTGACAACATGGGACAGAAGGCTCAGACATTTTGCACACCTCCACTGAGTTGTAAGAGGAAGTATGTTTAATCTATGATTGTAGTAGGAATTGCCAACTTCCCTATGCGCATGCGCGAATGAGTGGACGCTTGAAACGTAGCTCGCAATGTGAAGGGGGTGCGTAGCATCCATCCGAATCATTTCATCCGTCCGCGGACGAAATTATCGTCCGCGGACGCCAGTGTGAAACCGCCTTAAGGCCAGTTTGCAAATCTACGCGACACGCTCTTTCCAATGAGACGTCAATGGATAAAATCGGTTAAGAAATGGCGGAGGAGTTTAACCGACAAAGTTTCATGTAGCGTATTAATTATATAGATTTGAAAAATAAATAGTAGGCTTATACGAACTGTGCAATGCTGATTACCTAAGAAGCAGCTACTTATGATAAGGAGATAATTTGTTCAAGTATATTCCTGTATTCGTTGTTTTTTTTTTTCATTACATTTGTTGTATGGAATAAAGATAGTCACATACATACTTACATGTAAATCACACATCAGCAGTTGGTCACATTTCACGAATCTTTGACCCATTCTGTGAGTAACAGCTGTGTTTACATCGTATATATAAAGTTGGGCATACTTTGTTCAATGTTAGAGGGTATTAACGGTCCAATCCGATGGTAAAAGGAGTCCCGGATCTTAAAATGATATAGACTACCAGAAAGATGTTGATTCAAGTGAGACTTAGAACTCGCCATTTCAAATGCAGATTTGTATGATATTATATTACTCAAATATTTTTTTGTTTCTTTTGACCCATAATACTTTGTTCATAGTCGCTGTTGATTTTCCATAAACTCAAAATGCTGATAAGGAGCTCATTTTACCTTCTCCTTCCGACAACATAAGGAGAATAATTTATGCCTGGTTAATGATTACTTTTTCTTTTTCTTTTTGTACTTTTCACACCCTGGGGTTATTGATAAAGTTTTATAACGCTAATATTACCCGAGTCAACATTGTCATTAAACATCAAGTCACATACTTCTTTGCCAGAACTGAAATCGTAAGTCACAGTTTCTCAAGCAACTTCCCTGTGTACTTGAAAAAAAATATATAAAAAGTAGTTAGGGTATAGTTCACTGAATAATAGTAGTTTGGTATTCCTGTGTACCATATCTAGAGAAGGTAAAATTTGGTAGGTACTGCTGAACGTCAAACACTGATCTTGAGTAAGATTAATCAGTTACGATAAAATGTTTGTATGTTTCTGTACAACTTGCAAGCGGATTTCCCTATGATTGTTCTGGTGGCTATAGAGAATAAATTATATTGATCAAAACAATAAGTTTCCGTCCCCTACTATGGGTATTATTTCACATTCCATACTCAAACTTAAACACAATTAGGCTACCACTTTCCTTCAGATTACTACACAGGAAAACTAAAACATTTCAAAAATACAATATTTACACCAAAACATACAAATTATGATCAAATACGTTTATAAATAATAAATTGTGTTATGAAAAGTTAACAAATACACTTTTCCTTGATCAAAAACGTGTGTTTATAAACAGAAACTCCTAGATTAATAATTACATACAGAAAGTGAGGTTATCAAAATAATAACAAATGTCTGACAAACATTAAACAGCTGACGAATAATTTATAAACTGTGTATTATATTCTTCAATAAGAATTGTATTGACTCGACCATTGAAGGGCTGTAGGTCGTAGCCCTTAGAAAAAACGTAAATTCTAAGGAAGTTCGGCAAATCTACACACTATCCCTTTTAATTTGAGACATAAATCTTGTAGATCGGTCCAGTAATGACTGAGAAAACAGACTTACAACTGCGTTTTAAATAATAGAAGATTATTGTTTTAGTGTTTTTACTTGATTAAATTAAACACTAGTTTTCTATTCTGTTTCAATTTAATTTGATATTCATGAGTTTTAGAGTAAATTCTACATTTAATATGCTTTCCCCTTTAAAACCAAACCTACATGGATCTTTATATCAGAGTAAGACTAAATAAAACACAAGAAGTTATACTAACATGCTTTGCAACCAAGTCAATCAGATTTTAAACTACTAAGCTTCTGGGTTTTTTTTACCAGTTAGTGCTATAGACTGTTTGCTGTTAAGTGACTGATCAAGCGGTCCAAGGCCAGCACTATAAATTGAGGGTTTAAATCCTATAGCACCACTTAGTTCACCGCTAAGTGCAACCACAGAAAACGTACTACTATAACCCAGAATGCCAACCGAGTGGTAAAAAGCATTAAGCGGTTTGAGAGAGCTTTGCCTGTCAATCCGTAGGCAGCGCCACCAGCGTTGCTATGCTATTGCATGGCAACGCTGGTGGCGCTGCCTACGGATTGACAGGCAAAGCTCTCTCAAACCGCTTAATGCTTTTTACCACACGGTTGGCATTCTGGGTTATAGTAGTACGTTTTCTGTGGTGCAACACATGAGGAATCCATCCCTCTGGTAGCTCAGTTTTGTGGTAGAGACACACCTAATACAACATTAAACCTCTCTGATGATAGTTGGCGAGATAGGTGGATTCTTTGATAGTCAAACCTTAAATAATGCACTTTCCTACTTTTTACCTCGCCTTATGTTACTGTGTATGCCCCTACCCAAACCTTGTTTAAAAATTTTTGATTCTACTGTTTTTGAAGTAAGAGAATGATTCATATAGGCATTATTAAGTCAATGAAAACACAGAGCACGA
The DNA here is from genome assembly GCF_028750875.1 of Macrosteles quadrilineatus. Classification (NCBI taxonomy): domain Eukaryota; kingdom Metazoa; phylum Arthropoda; class Insecta; order Hemiptera; family Cicadellidae; genus Macrosteles; species Macrosteles quadrilineatus. Next base: position 14,625,785 of record NW_026542597.1, read on the forward strand.
CAGGTCAAAACAAAGAAAGGAAAAAAATTCATAGGTGGGCTCATTTTTGGATGGTTATAGATTAAATTGTAATATTATCCTGATTGTAATAGAATCGGCACTTACATAAAATCTGGCGAGAGTCAACCCGATTCAAACACGAAAATAAACTTGGCTACTTATAAATATTTTTTAACACATACTTTCACCAAGATAGTATCACTTTATACTCCTTCGAGAGGCAGATAATTTACTATCAGTAAGAAGTCGGTTATAAAAGGATAAAACAATTTGCACTTCAAACGTAACAACCTATTGTAAAGATAAGTTCATCAATCTTCAAAATGTCAAGATTGTTGACAAAACCTGTATCAGCCACTTTCCTAACAATCAAACTGAATAGTTACAGTGGAACCTTGATAGTTCGACACTTTGTGGATGTCTAACTATCGAAATGTCGAACTATAGGGAGTTTAATTAATGGAGTTTATACAGAAAAGTAAAAACACAAGCCTCATACAGAAATTACCCAAATTTATAAAGTACTAAAAAGCTTCATAATTTGGGTTGCTGGAATTTTATCCCCATGGAATTTTACCCCCTGGGCAATGCTGATGTCACAATGACGTAGTAACCAGAGTGCTCAAAAGTTTGTTCGCGGGCGGAATTTCATCCCCGCGGATTTGGAAGAAAATAGATGGAGCGTTAGCAATAAAAACCTGAATTTTACCCCCTGTCCATATAACTAGCGTTTAGACAGCTGAAGATGTACAGGCCGGATTTATACGCCTGGAATTTTACCCCCCGGAATTTTACCCCCTGGCCGGATATTAAAGTTATTAGGAATGATTGATTTTCCTATTTCTGTTTGTATTTAATTGTAAACATTTTATTATTAAGTAACCTATCTTTATTTATTTATTTTGTAACCTCTTCTAAGTAAACAGAATTCGCTGTTTAATTTTGATGTTCGGGATTTGCGTTTGGGGCCAACTGTTGGTTAATAAGTATGTAAAATAAACTGAGTATCTTATTTAAATGATAATTGGGTGAACATTTCTTCGTAAAGAAACAACAAGGCATATTTTGTTATTGTTACAATACAAACAAAAAACATTGTTGTGGGTTGTATAATAAAACGTTTAAGAAATCTTCGAATCAATTACCATTCTGATGTTTGTTTATACGTCATATTAACCAAAAGTTAGCTTCAAAGGTCGAATCCTGATACTTGAATCTCAAAATTAAAATTAAAAACCTCTTTCATTAGTTGATGTTAGGCTACTTAATAATGAAACGTTTACTATTAAATAAAAACTGAATGAAGATAACTAACCATTTTCACTCATTTATATATCTGGCCAGGAGGTAAAATTCCGGGGGTAAAAATCCAGGGGGTAAAATTACGGGGGTAAATTACAGGGGTAAAATTACAGGGGTAAAATTACAGGGGTAAAATTACAGGGGTAAAAATCCGGGCTGTACATTTTGAGCTTACCTCATGAAGGAGGTAAAAGTCCGGGGGTAAAATTACGGCCCGTACACTTTAGGTTTTTATAATTTGATGTGTTTTGATTAAATTCACAACCGTGAAAATATACCTTTAATTCCGCGTTTAATCCATCAAACTGATGTCACGAAACTCAAAAGTTTGCAGCCGGAATTTTACCCCCTGGTTTGTGACGTTATGTTCGCCCAGGGGGTAAAGTTCCAGGGTGATAAAAATCCGACAACCCAACAATTTCACTGTTCATTAGTTAAGTCTCAAGTCAACAATAAATGACAAATTAATGTTCAAGTCAGCCCACATCACAATAGTAACCATTAAATATCACTTGACGAAATAGATCAGCCCGCGTCAAACCACAAGGAGTGTCGAACTATCGAATGTTCAACTATTGAAGGTTTACTATAATAACATTATTTTTAGGATAATTTTTGTTTTATATAACCATAACCTAATTTTTAATAGTGCCAAGGTCTTTAAACTAGAAATTGGAATACAATGTGCTTATTATTTTGGTTCATGCCTACCATTAGATTTCATCTTGGTTAGCTTATCAAATCATTAGAACTTTTTTACTCATTTTCTCTCTGGTTATCCAAAAAAGGAATTTTAGTTTTTAGATGAACATTAGACACACACTCTGATAATTGAAAAAGAAAATAGTATCTCGTCCTATTGGGAGATGGGTGATAATAATGTGATTGGTTAAGAAATTTCCAACGGGAATAGGCTACAGGAAATCCACATCATGTGCATCGGATTAAGGTGAATTTTAACTAAGGCCTAATTAATTTGAAAGTAGGGATTTTAGTTAGTAAAATTAGTGAGTAGACTAGGTGGAGTCGGGGGAGGGGTGTATTGAATCTAAAAGAGATAGGTACAGGCTGAATGTTTGGACCAGCAAAGGGTACTTTTTGCTAGTACAGTAGCCTACTTTGCTAACTCACTGAATAAAAGGAGTGGTCTCAATTTCCAGGATAAAATATGAGTTAGAGTTGTAATCAAATTTTGTCAACCTCTGACAGAAATCTCAAACTAATAGAACTTAGGACCAAGTAACAGGTAAAAATAGTAAAAAAATAATATATAACCTCATTTTAAAATGTGAAATACCAATGTTACTTTATTCATAAAGTTTAAAATTACAATGTACCAATATGAAGCCCTTTCAAACCCTACAAAATATGATTTTAAACCAATAGGTAGGCCTACAGTCAGAATTTTCAAAAAGTTTTAAAAGTAAAGCATAGGTTTGACACGCCTAATTTATTTGATTGTTGGTCGCAGACAAATATGTGTATCGGATGGTTTCCCCAGGATTTCATCTGGATCAGAAGTCAATGGTTGTATTGTTCTTTCCTTCAGTGGTTTTGACTTTTGACATTTTGAAGTATTAGCTCCAGTCAAGTTAACATTCAAATCAATGCGGTATGTAACTCCAGCATCATTGGATGTTACTTTCTCTCTTTTATTTCTAACCATGGATGAAGTCTGAGATTTGCATTGAGAAAGTTTAACGTACATTTCTGCTATCGGAGATCTTTTCTTGGACTTGTGTTTTTCAGGAGATTTGGGAATTTCTTTCAAATTTGAAGTTCCTTTAAATGAGGATAGTTTATGGTATTGCTTAGTTTTATGTAAATTTCTAAAAGTTGTTGGAGTAGTTTTATCTAATTTAATGTCACACTTCGAATTTTTATCCACGGATCCAAAACTAGTGGCTGAAATAATATGATAAGAAGAGAAAAAACTGTGCGAGCCAGTGCTACTAGTTGTAGTTCCTGATACACTTTCTAACAATGTTCCGCTTTCGGTGAAGGATGAAGTTAGATCGCTAAACGGGCCAATTGAGTTTGGTTGTTTACATGCAAGTTCACCACTGAAATACTCTTTTAAAATCTGTATCTGTTCTTTAATTGGCTTCAGTTCTTTTTCAAACTCTGCTATAGCCACTTCTAATAACCTACTTTCTTGAGCCTGATTTGTAGATTGTTCAAAAGAGCTGGAGACATCGCTATTCGCAAGACTGCTTTTTAAATAGTTTTGCAGTTTTTGTATGATCTTGTCCTCATCAATTTGGCTTTGGAGTGAATCATCATTGCCCTCAAGTTCGCTGATGATTTGTTCAAGCTCCGATTTGAGGGTTTCCGACTTCTTTGAGCTTACAGATTTGAAACTGTCTGAAGAATTTGTCGCTTTGATGACTCTTTCTGGTATCAGATCAAAAGATAACAATTCAGGACAAGAATAGTCTATTTTCATTTTTGGATTGATAGTTATATTCGTTTGCACTTCAGAGGAAGAATTTCTTTTGCTCAGTTTCCTAAGGAAGTTTCCCAGATTCAGTGCATTTTCAAACTCAGAGTCGCTCATCATATTAATTTTCATTTCGCTAAGTGAATCAAAAACAGCCCTTGGGGGATTATCTGCCATTCCCAGAAGTGTTTTCAAATGTTCAAACTCATTCCAAATTCCATCTCCAACCATTTCATCTTCAATTTTACTGTTCAAAGTCACTCTGTTTTTCTCATTTTTACACCTCTCGTTGAAAACGATGGAGTATTTTGAGCTAGGCTTAACGTTAGATTTTTGTTTATAATAAGCATCAGCACGCTTCTTTATATGTGGGTGAATCCATTTAATGACGTAGAACAGTGCCATACCAATCATATAACTAGCAAATAAAACATGGACCAAATCAGTAATCTTTTGTTGAAATATCTCTTTTGTATTGAATCCAAACATTGTAATTTGAAAAAGTAAAATTAAGTTTTTAGGTTTGATAGAAAATTCAAAATTCACTGAACAACTCAAATTTTGTTGTAAGGAATATGTTGTTTATTATTAAATTAATAATAAACATGGGCACAACTTGGAAAATAATGACATATGTTAATTACCTTACTGTTGGTTCAAATCATACCAACTTATGAAAGCCAATAAGGTATGGTATGTTATTTTTTGTACAATGAAATCATATCAATCAAAAAGTGTATCTTCTAAATCCTACTGGGTTTAATTTTACAATAAGCGCTAGTTGATGACCCTTAAGATTAAAGTGAATTTCAAGTTGCTTTATTGAAATTTTATACAAATAGATATGTAATGAAAGGAAATGTAGGTAGTATATCATACTAAAATATAATAATATTACTAGGTGTAAAAGGCAGCTGTCTGCTTGCAATATTGAGCGGAGCAACCTTATTAATCCAATATTCAATTGAGTCAATGCTAAATACAGTTCATGTAAATGAGATGTCTCCTTGCAGTATCTAAGTCAATGGTACACGTGGTACGTACACATGTCTACTTGCAGTATCCATAGTCAATGGTAGGCCTGAGACGTTTGGTTCAAGTAAATGGAATGTCTACTTTTAGCATCTAAAGTCAATGGTATTGTACATCTGGTTTGGGTCAATGGGATGACTACTTGCAGTATCCAAAGTTAATGGTACGGTACGGTTCACATGAATAAGATGTCTTCTTGCAATGCAATATCTAAAGTAAATGCTAAATCTATAGGCCTACCTTTTCCAATTTTATTTTGGAACAGTTATGTTTATTTAAGAACACATCAATTAATTGTGTTTGAGGTTAGTCAAATATATTTGAGAAAACATCAAAGGAAGTTCAATAAAATTTTTGATATTCAAACAATAGGACAAGATTTTATTTTTAAGTGCACAATTAACCAACTTATTAAGCTAACTGCCTCTCTTTAATGTTTATAAAAATGTACAGTATTGTGTTTGTATGTTTGTCATCCCCAAAAATAATATCTGAGATAACAGAGAAGCCGAATTGAAAACGAATTGAAAATTCGTAAAAATTCAACCGTAGGAGTAAACTTAGCCAACAACCTCATATTCCTTTTGTTTGGAAAGAACAGGAGATTCTAGAAATAGGCTAGGCTAGTAATATAGGCTAATAATGATTTAGAAAGTTTTTTCCCAGTAAAGTGAAAAGAATAAATAAATTTAGAATTTTCTTTTTGAAATTTCAAAAGCAGTCTGGGTACAATTTTTTTTACAGATTTTTTGATGGGAATTAATTAGGCCTATATAGATTTAGTCGACAATCTAATTTCCTACATAGGCTATAACATGTTACGAAAATATTTCTTCTTCTGTAAGTTGTGTAGACGTAACATAATAACAAACGGAGAACCGGAAAAATTGAAAACCGTACAGTGTTAGTTTGTGTTGTATATTTATACTAATATTGATATTTGCATATTTGTAAAGCTAATAAAGTAAGGAATCCAAAAAAGTCATAAAGTTTATGGTAAAGTGATTTTTTATTTATGAATAACTTAAAATAATGTTTTTATAATTTAGCGATTTCGTAAAAAGAAAATTCTAAGTATTAGCAAAAAACTTTTGTACCAATGTTTTTACTTCAAACCAACATAATCATCTTGTGTAGTGTATTCAATTACATACATAAAAAATGTATAACACGTTGGGTAACAACTTTTGTTTTTAAGTGTTAGGGTCATAATGTAATAAATATAATAAACGGAAAACCGCAAAATACAACCGCAAGAAAAATACAACCTCAAGTCAGCTGCAAAAGTCGTGCCGCGCCAAAAATTCATTTCATTTCTAATAGTAGTAACATTGTTATATACCTGCTACAGGGTTTGTTTATATAATAAAATGAAAGTTCAGAATGTGATCTTTTGAATGGTATATATTGTTCACATCAGAGTTGATTATAAGCAGTTTTTGGCCGTTAAAAAAATTTGGCCCATACTATTGTATTACGCTGGTGGCCATTCTAGGCGTCACCATCGAGAGTTATTATACATCGATGGGCGTCACTGCAAACGAGCGTATTACGATCGTTGGCCACTGCTAGGGTTAAACAAATTAAAAAGTAGAAAATAATTTATAAATATGTGGAGAGAATTTTTCACATCTATGTAGTATAGATCTAGGCTATAGATAATATTTCAATTGGTGAAGATTTCAGTTGTCGTAAATTAGCTATTGCATGAACCCCGAATTTTTTTTATTCCCTCCACACTTTTATAAATAATTTTATACTTTTTTTAGTTCGTTAAAAAACGTGGCATTATAAAAAGTTGTTTTTATTTATAAATTATTTGTCCATGAATAGAGCCAATGTATCACAATTAGCTTAATGGATTTTTTAGTAATTTTTTTATTTGAATAGGCTACACTTCTAGGGCCCTGACAGCTTGTGAAGTCTCTACATGTTATTTTTAATAAGTTTACTTTTAATAGGCTAATATTATTGCTTAACTTAAATTTATATAAGCCACGTAGTTCTGTTGGTACTTTATCCAAATTGTGGGCATTTATTTATGAGTTAGGGGCCTAGGTCTGATTAACTTACATTTTTATTGCCTACAGAAGATCTTTAGAAAATGATTAAACTTAAGTTAGGCTACTCTCTTTAGTGTTTTCTTCCCGTTGCGAGACACGGGAAAGTATTGGCGGCTAGTCATAATATTATTTGATGTTACCGTAGGTACTTTTAAAATAAGGCGTTCACGAAAGTTTTGCTAAAAAAAGTCACAAGGGACAAGCGGTAACGGGTGTGCAGCTGTGCAAGTAAATTTTGGTTGCCTCACTTAACTGGTGAGACCTAGATGATGTAAATCTACTTTTATTACTACCGTAGGCTACTTCTATCTAATTAGGTATTTTCACAAGCAAAAATGGTATTGTTGTACAACCCGTAGTTCCCAAGGTCCAACGGATAATATAATAAGATAATAAATAATATACTGGTACAAATTACAGATAATATGATAATAAGAAACATGCCTAAGTTAAATTAGGCATAGGGAGTACTTTCCTAAGTGGGGCCAAAAACAACCGAATGAAAATAACTTATCATACTATTGATTATGCGATATGATATAACTTAGTCCTATCAATTATTTAATTCAGTTAGTTAGGTCCGGTTAACCTAACTAACCAAATTTGAACTTCAAATTCAGTGTTGGGTTGTCGACTTACCTTTTTAGAAGATTTAATTTTTCACAAGTTGGTTTCTCTAACACCTTAACTTCCTTCAATCTGAAATCTCACTTTATAGGCCTACGCTGTCATTAAAGGGATTTCCAATATTTGGCCTTAAGTTAGGCCTAGACCTAGGCCTAGGGCCTATGCCTATTTTATCATGACAACAAATATAAATGTCCAAGTTGTAAGTTATCCTTCATAAATCATGTCAAGCTGAGCAAGGTAATCTTCTTAAAGTTTGATTAGGCCTACTTCTATAAAGTTAATCTGATTTGTAGTCCTATAGATTGACTATTCACCAAGTAATAACTTCAATGTTTGTTTAGTTAAGGTTAGTTGTATTTCACTTTCAGCTTTCCAAGTTGTACTTGTGAGATAACTGATTTTATCGAGGCTAACTATTAAGTTTAGGAGATATTACATTAATCTATAACTACACAAAACAATTTTAACCTTTAACTTCTTGCCATCTTTCTGATATTATTCTCTATTATTATGTTCTGTTCCGTTTCCAAACCCAACAAACACACAAACAGCAAAAGCAAAGCAAAGCAATTTAAGCCAACAACATCAACACTAGAATTTCTCACGATAGTCACATAATGTAACCCCTGTGACTGAGTGAGGGTGGGAACTGAACTGAGTGACTGAACTGACTCAAAGTCAAAGTCAAAGTCTTTATTGCCATTAAATACAACAAGTACAATAGGCTCGTCATTTAAATAAACAAAACATGCAAAATCAAATTCATCAACAAACAATTCAAATAAATAAGCTCTAGTCAAAAAACAAAACAAGAAAACATGCACAAACCATGCAGGTGTACCTGAAAATGACTCAAATGGTTACCACCAGATTGCTTTTGTCACAGTTGAAAAATTCGGATATGTGGTAAAAAGGATTTAGAGTGAGCCAATTTTTTACAAAAGTGGAGAATTTTTTTGTGTGTAAATTTCTTGTACTTTGGGGCAATTTGTTGAAAAGTTTAATGCCTGAAACAGGAAAAGAACACAATGATTTTTGAAGCCTATTTCTAGGTACAAAGATATCAAACTTATTTCTAGTATCATAACTATGTACATCGCTATTTACATGAAGAGAGTCCTGTCTGGCTTTTATTGCCACCAGACACTGAAAAATGTACTCATTCACAATGGTCAAAATTTCATTTTCAACAAACAAAGGTCTGCAATGGTCAAGGTACCCAGCATTTGAAATTACTCTAACAGCTCTCTTTTGAATTAAAAGAATTCTCTGAGTACCAGTGGCATGGCCCCACAGCCTGGTTCCATAGGCCAAGGACTGAAGGAAGAACCGAATGACAGAGCATTGAACCATTGTGATAGAACTTTCTTCAACGGACTGAGATTGAGTGACTGAGAGTACTGAGCTGAGGCTGAGTGTGCTGAGACAGACTTGACTTGGGCACTGGCACTGAGCACTGAGCATCTGCATAGATTATACCGCTAATGCACTGCTGCTAAAGATATTGTAGAGTATTCATTCATATCTATGAGTTGTACAGTCATTTTAGCTCAGTTGACCATGGTCATTGAGTAGGGTTGCAACATTTTAACATAATTAAAAAAAACTAAATAAAATAATAAGCTACATTAAAAACAACATCTAACTTAAAAACCAAATCAAAGCTTCAAAATTTAACCCAAAAGAATTACTTCAAGGAAGCAACCTTGACCCCTTCTTTTTATCACATATAGTGGGCCTATGACGATTTTTCTTGAAACCCTTCAGAAAGGATTGGATTGTATTGTATGATTTGTGCCGATGACACGAGTACTAAACCCTCAAGATTGGACCTTCTTTTAAGAGTCTTCATCACCCTGCGTTTTAGGGGTAAGGAGTTAAGGACAGGAGGGTAGCTCGGGGTCACTATGCGCGCCTTCCTGAAAAAATTGTAAACACACGACTACTAAATCGACACGTCCGTGAATCACCTGCTGCCGAGACAAGTTTTGTAAAAGGTTAGTAGCGCAGTAGCCTCCGCGAAAAATGATAGTTTCGTATTTGTCCCCCCTTTCGGTGGCAACAGGCAACTAACTTTTCTCTGGATCGAACCAGCATTTTTGATTGATAGGATTTTAATTTCAACAGATTTTCTTGAAATTTTGTATCAATGTAGTTGAATAGTTATATAAGAGCTCTTTATACCTAAAAAATTGAAAATAAAAATAATTAGTTTTAAGATTTTTTGTAAATACTACTGTATTGATTTTCTTGGATTGGATATATCATGTATGAGAGCCCTAGAACTAGCATTAAATCTGTGAGGGGAAAAATGTAAACATATCTTCACACATTCCTTCTGGAGCGAGGGACGTCCAAGGCTTGTTTGTATTGTTTTCGCAGGGGTAATATATTTTAAAATACATGGAAGAATTTTGCAACTCAATGGACATAAAAATCAACAATAAAAAAACATTTTGATTTAATCTTCTGCAAAAAAACAAAGCTCCAAAAGATAAATAAAACCTAAACAAATCAGACCATACTACATTTCTAGGAGTCCAAATAGATGACAATCGAAAATAGAACTGCCATATATTTAATTACGCATGGATTATCTACACCAAATTTACACCCTTAGAAGAGTAACAACTTTAAAGACTCTGCTATAACCAAAATTGCTTACCACGCTCTTATAGCGAATCACACATGTGCAGACCTCTCCCAATCAATTTTCGTACTACAAAATAAGCAATAAGAAAGAAAGAGAGAGATAGAGTAGCGAGGCTGCCATGTGAGTGATCGTAGCGGCGGTCACGCGAAGCTCATTTAGGCGGCAAAATTCCAGTCTGACTATTCTCCAGAAGCATTTTGCTTCTTAAAGGGTTTGTATTAATTTGCTTTAACAAGAGAATGGGATGTCAACTTTAATCATCTGTCATATGATATTTCCACTTACTAATATTTTGTTTCTCCCAACAGAGTATTATCTGCACAAGACACTACCTCATCTGTGTACACTCCTGTAATATGGTGTTGGAAAAAAACATTTAGAAGAGACAGGAAGAATGACGGACCTAGCAATGACCCTTTATGAGATCCATGGCCAGACCAATCCTTGCATTGGTATGCAAACAATTATTGAACTAATTGTGCTAAAGTTTTACATAAAGATAGCTACAGACCGACTCCTGTTTTGTTATTTAACAATAATGGATTTGATTCCATAGAAATTAAATAAATCACTGATCTTTTAAGAAAATTAATTATTCAAGAAAACATAAAATGTTAAATATTAGATGATAAAAGTGCATCATTGTAAACAAAATCATTCTAATCCAAGCATAACAGAACTGTTCAACACAAAGGAAATTTAACAAAATATAAAAATCTTATTCTTTAATTAGCGGAAATAAATTGTAGGTAACAAAATGAAATTCTTAAAGTAAAATGTTAAGACATTAAGCTCCTCTTCTTTTCTGCGTGCTGATATACAGGACATTATTTCCTCTGATGAAGGCATCTCCGTATTTGTTTTTGAGTTGGCCATTGACATACTCCTCCGTCTGATCCAATGCAATGTTCATGTATCCGTCGATGCAAGCCAATACGCCTGCAAAGAAAAATCATCGTTGAAATATTTCAAACTAGGTTTTCCTAGACACGGTAGTGGAACATGAAGTTGGCTCTGTGTAAGTGACTCATTGGGATTAATCAGTGACGTTAAGATTTCCTAGACACAGACTTTATCTCGGAGAGCGAGACAGTCCCTCATTTGTATACTGGCAGAGATGTGGTGAGATCAATAAGTATTTAGATATAGACTTTCTTCTTACAATTAGAAATGTAGGAGTAGCAGGAGTTGACTACTACATTTTGTGGAGGACTGAAACTGAGAAGTGACATATTTAAAACACATAAAAATTAGGGAATGTTTTTATACATGACAAACTTGGATTCAGACATCTTTCTGCACAACATTTTGTATTCTAAATGTTTTAAATTGCATAACTATATAATAAAACCTCGAACAAACTCAGAAAGTTGTTTCTCTTTGCAGTGGCGGATATAGAACAGTCACAAGGGGGGGGGGGTTTGGGGGGTTAGGGAAAAATTGGTATAAACTAAGTCTCCAAAATAGCAGTTTTATACCATTAAGATAAGTTAGCGTGACAAATTATCTTACGCAATGTGTATGCACTACTACTGTATTACATGCAGTAACTGCATGTATATAAAATATATATATATATATATGTGTGCCCGAGAGGGGACAGTCGCCCTCTTCGCCCCCCCTCCGGATCCGCCACTGTCTCTTTGGAACACACCCTTGTGGTCCGTGGTGCACATAATTTACTTAACACTTTTACCGAAAACCCGACCTAACAGGCCTACAGGAATTTTCACAATCGCTTGTTGGCAACAATGTTTACTTGGGGAATTCCATTCCCCCAATACCTTTCCCCCTTTTCCTCCCCTACCTTTTGATATATTGTTTGTTAATTTTGCGTGGGTGCCGGGACCTTGACAGGTCGTCTGTTCATAATATGACCGTCTCAGAAGCCCAGCGTAAGTGTATTTTAAAGCGGGATCTCACAGGCCCAGGGTTTGTTTTGTGTTTTTCTAAGCGGGGTCTATTGTTCTAAGACTCAAAATTAAGTTGGTCTGATCACATTCATCATCTAAAAAAAAATTAAGGTCAACAAGGTATTCACTAAGTGTACTATCCAAGGTCACGCCGCTAGAAGTCTGCTTGACAGTATATCATGCATATGTTCATTCTTTGCTGGCTTATGGCGTCACTCTATGGGGTAACTCTGCAGAGGCCAAGAAAGTGTTCACTTGCCAAAAGTCAATTCTCAGAACTATTTTTCACCAGAAGTCTAAAAAAAGCTGTAAACCTTTTTTCAAAAAACATTCCATTTTAACATTACCTTCTCTTTATATATTTGAAATAGCAAAGTATGTTCATGCAAATCCTTTCTTTTTTGAAAAATATAAAATAAATCATAACTATCAAGCGAGAAATAATAACAAAACTTTTCAATATCCCAAACATTCACACACAAAATTTGAAACTGGGCCTCTTTACATGGGATTAAAAATCTACAATCATTTACCTAATTCATACAGAACTTTATCAAAATCAAATTTTACATATAAACGGAAAGAGACTTTGAGCCAAAAAGCGTATTACAAAATTCAGACTTTTTTTAAAGATAAATTGTAATAGTTTTTACTCTTGTCAGGGTATAATTAGATTAAGGAACCTAGATATAAATTAGATATAAATTGACCATGTACCAGCTTGGGAATTACTTTTGTAATTATTGTATCAGGCGTTATGTACAATAAAGCTTTGTCTATTGTCTATTGTCTATTGTTTTCAAATGGGGTCTCACAGACCGGGGGTTTTGGTTAGCGTCAGCCTGGGTAGGGTTTCGGTATTAGTGTTAATACCCTAGGGACATTATTAAATAAACTACACGAAACATGAACAGAGGATCAACCACTAGCTATGCCAGAGGACTACTCTGCTCTTGGAGCAGAGGAACATGGAGGAGCAATTCCCGCATGTTCAGCATAGATCCACTGCGATTCTAGGGAAAAATTACCATTTAAAATTACGTATGACCAAAGGAGAACCGAATCCCGCTTTCGTGCCCAGTAAACCTAGGTTTAGGGTATTGGTAAAACAGTTAAAACTTAGAGATCGAGATAGTTTAAAGTTGTAAATTTGTCAAACAAACATTCAAAGAGATATTTTTAGGCACTGAAGATGTTTGATAGATGAAAAATATTTTTAAAAACAGCATACCAAGTTATATCCAGCAAAACCTCCTTATCAAATTTAAAATTCTGAAGACTCTTTTGACATTTGTTCCATCATGGACTTCTCTAATACAAGGCAGCGATTAATAATCAGGCAACACCACAATCCCCTTTACTAGCCAGCCTATTCATCTAAGTCACTCCACGACTGCAAATGTGCATCACCACACAAATCAGCCATACTTTCTAGCCTATTCTATATTAGTATCTGTAGGGGGACTATATTTTACTACTACAGATTTTATTTAAAAACTAGCAAAAATTTAACTCAGTGACAGAATGTTTAGTTCTATCAATAGTCAACAATTCTATGCATAAAATATAAAATCATATGTTTAACAATGAAAATATCAATAAACTATGATGCAATATAATATAAATAAAATAAATAATTAATGCACTAGGTAACTTAAGAACGCCTATTTACCTCGATAATCAACACCACTGTTAAGTTTCACTACAACTGGTCTTCCATGGATCTGCTGAATGAATTGAGAAAAAACTTCTTTACGGCTCATGTTGAATCAAATTTATCTGAAAAAGGTCAGTTTCATTAAAACAAACATTGAAGAGGGACCAACTACATTGTTACTTGTCTTGTTTTCCAACGTTATTTCAATCCAGATTTCCGTTGATGTTTTGAAATCTGCCATTGTAAAATCCTTTGTATTTAACTTAAGGTAGCCTAGGCCTACTGATTTAATGAATTTTCTTCTCGTAATCTTCTAACCTCTAATAAAGCATCTTCTGGCCTATCCAAAACGTTACAGTAAGTATTGGAATGATTCCATTGTGCATTGGATCGTAACTTAAAACTTTGATTTTGTTTTTCAGACACTTGACTAAGATTGTTTCTATAAAAAACTGGTTGTTTTTTGATTCAGCACTTAAGGATACTGTATGGACATAAATAAAAATTGAATTGTCACGCTACTGACTTGCCTTACCAACTCACCACACTCAGCTAAGACTATAAGTTAAGTGTATACTTAACAAACAGCAACGTTCATTCTTAAATTTACGTTGTAAAATAATAATGAAATGATATATTGAAACTTATATGGATGGCTTCAAAGAACAGTTTGATAAATAATCATTTAATAAGTTATGGCATTTACACTCCATGATGAGTTGATGTAGGTTAACAGACGGTATAGTAGTGATGATAACTTATTTCATTTCATGGGATAGGCCTACTAAGGATTGCTAAATATGTTCATACCTAACTTAATGTTTCTAATAGTGTATTTATACATGGTTTGTAGAACAATATACGATTTAGTGTGTTTCAGTTTAGGCCTAAGCATTGACTAAGTATTGGATACTGAATTAAGGACGTCCCATCTATATGGACCAGCTGTAGCCAATATTTTTTTTTTTTTAAGGACGTAGTAGTGTGAGTCAGTCACAGAATGTGCAAGTGACTAAAACTCTATTTTCTAAGTTACCTTATTTTTTGTTGCTGGCAAAGTTGATGGGTCATAACAGTTGCTATAGCTCACAATAAGTCATTCCATTAGGCTAGTTTGAATTGGTAATAAAGATTGTGTATTCGACAGAAATTAGTGATTTAGATCAAAGCAATCTGTCGACAGGAGGCTCACATCAACTACGACGATTTTGATAAAAAAAACTTACAAATTTAATATGGGGATGGAATGTTCAAGTTAGTTAAGTATTAATAGTCAACAGTTTTTTAAGGCTAGGCCTATCATCTTTGTAAAAATAATGATAAAGACTTCAGTAGGCCTATTTGAGTTCAAAATTAAGCCGCTTTACTTACAGTATAGGAGGCCTAACTTAAGAGTTACCTACCACTACCTAAACTTATGTTAGGCCTAAGTTACCTTTTACATTTTTGTTTGATAAACATAAAAACGTTTTAAGAATGACAAGTGCCGACTTTGGGTAGGCCTACAGTTTTTTAACTGGGCTATGCTAATATCGATTGAAACTAGGTCTATGGATTCGATTAGTAAACCTTCATGCAATTTTTTAACCATCAGCAAGTTTGGTTGGTTAGGTTAGGTTATGATTGTTTTATTTTATAATAGATATATTAAAAATATCGATTATTAATTAATATTTTCAATCAATACAAGCATAAGTTAGCCCAGTTAAGAAACTGTACCCAATTCTAACTTACCTTTTAATAAATGTTTGAAGTCAAAATTAACCTCACTTCACTTCGCGAACGATTCGATTTCAATTACAATAGTTCGCTGTAAAAAAACACACAAAGACACAAAATAACAATACTATAATGCCGGTTTTGCCGGTACTCGCCAATCGCCACTCGGTATCGGTACTGTTGATACATTTTTTATTTGTTCCTTATGATGTGTTCGAGGCAACGTTGTATGTCATGTAGTTGTAGAAATTTAAGCTTAAGTACTGAAAGCGTCATTGTTTATGGAGCCTCATCCTTCAAAATAACTTCTGGATCGACATCATACAAAAAATACGTATGATGCTCATAGCAGCACCATACAGAATCACAACGGAAAAGGAGTGTCGTAAGTGCATGCAAAATAATATTGGAAGATATTGAGACAATGTCATATGAAAATTGCGTTTTCCCAACTGCTGACCAATTCAGTAGTAGTGCAGAAGGAATGGTACTTGAATCACTTCGGGCCTTTATGGAATGCTCAAAAAATACATTGAAATTCATTGAACAGTATTAATAAAAGATCAGACCAAAGTAGAAAAGAAGTTGATTGGCATAACTGCTCTGATCGCTGCGATTCGCCCACGATCTTTTATGTCTTCTCTCCTGCACATGTGTTGCTCTCTATGTACACAGAAAGTTTTGGTGTAAAAACCTTGTTCAACTGCTCGCGAGTTTGTGGTTCAGTGGGAGTGGAACCTATTATCAGCTCAACAGCTAGAGCTATCACTCGTCTACCACCCTAAAAAACCTGCTCCACAGGAAATATTTTGTCAATACGTCTTCGACAATGCCAATTTTAATACGTAAACCATCGGTGGATTCAATACTTTCCACAGCATGGGTGGTATGCTACCCCTGCTTCAGCTCTAAACAACGAAGCCTCGGGAGGACAAGAAAGTCCATAATGCATCATCTGCCACTGAAGTAGGCCATACAGGTGCCCTAGATCTAAAGACATGGGATGGTTCAATGAATGCACTTCAACATATTACTCTGCTTGACCTGAACGAGATCTACGCACTCCCAGCCGTTAAATTGACTTCAACAATGGTTACCACCAAATGGTCTCTCATCATCTTCCAGCCTTCCTCTTTCATCACTTTTTACTACAACTGTATTGAATATACGAGTATTTACTACATTTATTATCAGTTTAAATCCCTTGATGTAATATAAAATCATCACTTTACCACAATAAAACTATAGTTTTTCTGAAAGTTTTTTTTTATACCCTGTATCTCGTTAAGTAGGTATTGATTGTAGGTACAAAATACTTTTTGTTGAAAATTTAATGCTCTTTATTTTGTACATTTACACTTTTCCTCTAGATAGCGCCGTTTTCCTAGATATTTACAGAAAACTAAAAAATGAGCATTTACAACCCCCTCCCCCATAGCTCACTCACACCCCACTGGTCAGGACTTTTAGTATGTTGTTCAGGAGGGTCTTACCTACAATTAATTGTGCAAAAATCCGGGACTACACGATTTTTTCCCACTCATTTATCTTTGTTGACTGGGCTATTACAACCCCACTTGCGAGTTGCCATTTCGAAGGCCGCGGCATGGAGTTAAAGGCGGCCGTGACCACAAGACAATAAATGCATTAATATAGATTATGATCATTCGTTTATGGGTCTGATGATGATTGGAGTATCAAATTAAAATCGATCGCCACTTACAATATTTTATATGTATTCACCGTAATGTGAGTCAACAATATAAGTGTAAATACATATTATCAAGTGTTATTAGACGTATTGTTTTGTACTTTCATCCCATTCTTAAGCAAGTCGATTACTGTTTTAAACATAATATGTTTAAATACTTTGACTTTACTAACTTACTTTAACGAACTAATAGATCGGAACGGGACAGATTAACCCGTCTAGTCATACCTGGATCTCGGCTCGAACTGGCACATCGTCTCGCTCTAGCAGGGGAGGAGACTTATCTCAAAACCCAAGTTCCAAAGTTCACTAATTGTCCTTTTACATTGTCCAAATAATAACTTAGGCTAAATCTCTTCTTATTTACAAAAATTCGTATCGACGTACATTATCAATGATGTAACCACGGCCACCTTTAACTCCAGGCCGCGGCCATCGAAGTGGCAACGTCGCAAGTAGGGTTGATACAGCCAATTTGTTTGGAGGCAGCTAATGGTATTTATTTTTTAAGAATATGAAAGCTTTGGTTTCTCAATTCAGTTTTCTTATTTGGTGAAATGTATCAAATTGCCCAGGGTTTCTCACTTTTTCCATTGTAATATGTGTAGAAAGCCAAACTCAAATGATTTAATATTGAATTCAATAAATACTAGTATTACGCTTATTCTGCGCGTAACGGGATGAGTGAACATGAGCGCAGTAATTAAATAGTCCACCCACACCTAGCCTACTTACCGGTGTCACTGGTGAACACAATGTTATTTGTATGGGCAAATCAACCAAATCTTAGTCAACAACAATCCTAACTTCTCATCCATTAATTAACCAAAGTCATTGGTAATATACGTAATGGAATTCCAACAATTATCGATAGGAGGTAAATCCATCGTTCCTGTACAACATGTCTTTTGATTAAATGAAGCCTACTTCCATATTTGTTATGAGGCCTATCATAAACAAAACTAAGCCAAACTGAACTAATCTAACTTAACCTAATTACCAAAGCACGATGTAAGGAATCTCCTAAAAAATATCGTATGGCTTACAATGATGATTCAAAACGATATCGTAATTATATCATCTAAAAATCCAATATATGTTTATCTAACTAATGAAGGGTTCCCACACTCCGGACTGATCGCCTCAACTACTTCCACCACCACTTCCTACGTCGTAAACATGTTTCCCTCCCTTCTTATGGCATTTTAGTATTGCAGGTACATTAACCTAACTGTCACAAAGGGTCCCCACACTCCGGACTGCTGACCTCAACTACTTCCATCACCACTTCCTACGTTGTAAACATGTTTCCCACCCTTCCTATGGCATTTTAGTAATGCAGGTACATTAACCTAACTGTCACAAAGGGTCCCCACACTCCGGACTGCTCGCCTCAACTACTTCCATCACCACTTCCTACGTCGTAAACATGTTTCCCTCCCTTCCTATGGCATTTTAGTATTGCGGGTACATTAACCTAACTGTCACAAAGGGTCCCCACTCTCCGGACTGCTCGCCTCAACTACTTCCATCACCACTTCCTACGTCGTAAACATGTTTCCCTCCCTTCCTATGGCATTTTAGTATTGCAGGTACATTAACCTAACTGTCACAAAGGGTCCCCACACTCCGGACTGCTCGCCTCAACTACTTCCATCACCACTTCCTACGTCGTAAACATGTTTCCCTCCCTTCCTATGGCATTTTAGTATTGCAGGTACATTAACCTAACTGTCACAAAGGGTCCCCACACTCCGGACTGCTCGCCTCAACTACTTCCATCACCACTTCCTACGTCGTAAACATTTTTCCCTACCTTCCTATGGCATTTTAGTATTGCAGGTACATTAACCTAACTGTCACAAAGGGTCCCCACACAACGGACTGCTCACCTTGACTACTTCCATCACCACTTCCTACGTCGTGGACCTGTTTCCCTCCCTTCCTTTAGCATTTTTTTTTATTGCGGATCCATTAATCTAACTGTCACAACGGGTTCCCACACATCGGACTGCTCGCCTTGACTACTTCCTTCACCACTTCCTACGTCGTGGACCTGTTTCCCTCCCTTCCTTTACCATTTTTTTTATTACAGATCCATTAATCTAACTGTTACAACGGGTTCCCACACTCCGGACTGCTCGCATTGACTACTTCCTTCACCACTTCCTACGTCGTGGACCTGTTTCCCTCCCTTCCTTTAGCATTTTATTATTGCAGATACATTAATCTAACTGTCACAAAGGGTTCCCACACTCCGGGCTGCTCGCATTGACTACTTCCTTCACCACTTCCTACGTCGTGGACCTGTTTCCCTCCCTTCCTTTACCATTTTTTTTATTACAGATCCATTAATCTAACTGTTACAACGGGTTCCCACACTCCGGACTGCTCGCATTGACTACTTCCTTCACCACTTCCTACGTCGTGGACCTGTTTCCCTCACTTCCTTTAGCATTTTATTATTGCAGATACATTAATCTAACTGTCACAAAGTGTTTCCACACTCCGGACTGCTCGGTTTGACTACATCCTTCACCACTCCCTACGTCGTGGACCTATTTCCCTGCCTTCCTTTAGCATTTTTTAATTACAGATCCATTAATCTAACTGTCACAACGGGTTCCCACCCTCCGGACTGCTCGCCTTGACTACTTCCTTCACCACTTCCTACGTCGTGGACCTGTTTCCCTCCCTTCCTTTAGCATTTTATTATTGCAGATACATTAATCTAACTGTCACAAAGGGTTTCCACACTCCGGACTGCTCGCCTTGACTACTTCCTTCACCACTTCCTACGTCGTGGACCTGTTTCCCTCCCTTCCTTTCGATTTTTTTTATTACAGATCCATTAATCTAACTGTCACAACGGGTTCCCACACTCCGGACTGCTTGCCTTGACTACTTCCTTCACCACTTCCTACGTCGTGGACCTGTTTCTCTCCCTTCCCATAGCATTTTTAGAATTGAAGATACATTATTCTAACTGTCACAAAGGGTTCCCACGCTCCGGAATGGTCGCCTCGACTACTTCCTTCACCACTTCCTACGTCGTGGACCTGTTTCCCTCCCTTCCTTTAGCATTTTATTATTGCAGATACATTAATCTAACTGTCACAAAGGGTTTCCACACTCCGGACTGCTCGCCTTGACTACTTCCTTCACCACTTCCTACGTCGTGGACCTGTTTCCCTCCCTTCCTTTCGATTTTTTTTTATTACAGATCCATTAATCTAACTGTCACAACGGGTTCCCACACTCCGGACTGCTTGCCTTGACTACTTCCTTCACCACTTCCTACGTCGTGGACCTGTTTCTCTCCCTTCCCATAGCATTTTTAGATTTGAAGATACATTATTCTAACTGTCACAAAGGGTTCCCACGCTCCGGAATGGTCGCCTCGACTACTTCCTTCACCACTTCCTACGTCGTGGACCTGTTTCCCTCTCTTTCCATAGCATTTAAGTATTACAGATATATTAATTTAACAGTCACAAAGTATTTCCACACTCCGCACTGCTCACCTTTCCGCTTCCTTTACCACTCTCTACTTCGTGGACCTGTCCCCCTCCCCGTCGCATAGCATTTTAGTATTCATCTTTAGTAACATCTTTGAATATTTAATATTCAATGCCAACATTAAATTGAATAATGTAAAAAGCTGCTTTGTTCTAAATATATACAATATATATTTTTAGTTTAAAGGTGAATTTTAATACTGAACATAAACGGTATATAACTGCCGATTAATATTGTGAAATTATACAAAAAAAAAAATTAATTACCTAGTTATTGAAATTACCTGTGAAATTATGATGATATATATTCATAGACGCCAAACTGTTTACTCCATGATTGAAAGAGCTTAGAGTAAATGTCGTTCTCTCTGTCTTAAGTAGACAACAAAATTGTTGGTCGCAAAACGTAAACAAATAAAAAGAAGAAGAAGGTAGCTCCTAATGTTATTCTTATGGGACAAATTCAAAAATGTTTTTTAAGGGTTTTATAATTACTACTGAGCGGAATCGTCTAAAATTTTAATGAGGTCTTCCCACTGGTGTCATAATTAATTGTGCAAAATTTGAACGCTATAAGTGCGACGGTTCTTGAGTTTTTGGTGCGAACACACACACAGATAGACAGACAGACAAGCGGACAACTTTTCTCCGACTCCGCTATACACGATACATAGATTCGTTCACTTCGTTCACTCATCTATTAATTTCATTCAAGTCATTAAATGTATGTAGCAACCGTTTCTTTGAATTACTACTTTAAATGTTAACAGCAATTTAACCATCCAGCTGGTCATAATGTAAACAAATAATGATAACATGGTATTTTTAAAACCCACTGGGGCAGAGCTCAGGGCCTCCAAACAAAACAGCTGTAACAACACTACTTGTGACGTTGCCACTTCGAATGCCTGGAGTTAAAGGTGGCCGTGGCCGTGACCCTATAGTGCGAACCTCTTCCTACTACCTATAGTAGTAGTAGTTCATTTGCCCCTCCTATTCAACAGCGAAGAGGGAATATCAAGATCATATTGGACACGATCATAAGATTATATTGTTCTACGTCGAGAGGCGACAGCGGAACAGCTTACTACCAATGATTACAAAACATGGAATTCATTGATAGTTCCCAGATTGCCTGTGCTGTTTTAAAACAGTGCAGTTCATTCAACTATTCAATTGTCACTATATCGAGTAATAGGTAAATGTAGTCAACTTATTAATTACTCGACTAAACTTATCCCAGGTTTGTGCATAAATGATGTTTTTGTTGAGCGCATATTTATTA
The DNA here is from genome assembly GCF_028750875.1 of Macrosteles quadrilineatus. Taxonomy (NCBI): domain Eukaryota; kingdom Metazoa; phylum Arthropoda; class Insecta; order Hemiptera; family Cicadellidae; genus Macrosteles; species Macrosteles quadrilineatus. The sequence goes on from NW_026542597.1 coordinate 14,647,708, forward strand.
TTTTAGAAAATGGTATACATAATATATTTTGGGGGTAAAAAAATCCAAATGGAGTAAAAACTAGTTAATTTTCATATGGTCGCCATTTCAGTTAAAAGTATTAATACAAAAGTTATCCAAAATAAAATTGAACAAAAATGAATTAGACATACATTTACAGTTTTTAAACTATTTAGAGATAAACTAAACATACCAATTTATAATGTTACATCATATCAATGACTTAAAATTATTTTGGAGATGTTTTTAGTACTGTAATCATGCATTACATTTCAATAATATTAACATTTCATTTAAAAATGATAGTCAAACTGTAACAAACTTTTTTTGCTCATCTCTGTTCTAATTTGAACAAAAGATTTACCGTTCGTTTCGGGTGCAAAGAAGTAAAAGTAGACGGAGCCGAAAAACAACACGGTAGAATAGAAATAAAAGTTAGCATACAAACCTATATATTCTGTAAGTGGCAAATACAAGGCTAAACTAACCCAAGAAAATAATGTAACATTGATAGTTCCAACGCTGGAGGCTAAACCTCGCATGTTAGAGCTGAAAAGTTCCGATGTGTAGGCTGAACAGACAGGGTACATACCAGCTGTACAGAGGCCCGAGTAGATGAGGATACTGACGGGAGCGATCCAGCTAAAGTTCGAAACAACAACTGTAGTTTTAAACAACAAGAAGAAGTATGTACCAGTAAACGCTTGACAGATCAAAGAACCGATGCAGGAGATTAACAATAAAGGCCTTCTCCCCAAAGTGTCTGTTGTGACGGACCCGACTATACCTCCAATCAGCATCACTACCCCAAACGCAATGGTGATCACATCTGATGGAATCGTTAGGTGCGGAACCATGTCAAATATCTTTGTCGCATAAACCATAATAGCTCCTGTCCCACTTGTGATTCTCACACACGTCAGCACAAGCAGCATGCAGAACGCTTTTCGATCAACAGGAGTCGCCACTATGTCCTTAACACTGGCTTTCTTCTGATTTTCTTCCACGCTAATTTTCATCTGAGCCATCTCCTTATCTATTTCTTCTTCCGATTTGTCTCTGAACCACATCAAAGTACTCCTCGCCTTTTCTACATTCCCCTTCATCATGTAGTAATACGGAGTCTCTGGCTGGAAGGCGAAGATGACGATGAACGGAATGTTGACGGCTAGTGTGAACCATGTGAACGCTCTGTAGCTGATGAAGGGTCCAACGGAGTAAGAGATCAAAAATCCAACCCACCATGAGTTGAAGAACAAACTCGTTATAACTCCACGGGTCTTGTCTCCGGCTATCTCGCCGAGGTAGATAGGAGCTGCTGTGAACGCTAAGCCCATTCCCAGTCCGTGAATGGTTCTAGCGATGCCCAGCATGAGTGGTGTGGGGAAGTAGAGGATGATGATCCAGCCCAGGATATACACAGGTCCTGTGGCGAGGATGACAGGCTTCCGGCCAATTTTATCACTGACAATGCCCGCTGGCAGGGGACTGAGGAAGTTGCCTAGTTCTATGATGGAGACCACCCAGGACATCTGAGTGGGAGTGATGTCTATCTCGCTGCCGGGGCTGAGCAAGTCTGTCAAGATGGGGGTGATCCAGCCGTACATTGATCCCGAAGCCACCACGCTCATGCATGCTGAAACACACCCGAGTGAGATATAAGTAGTTAGGTTCTACATTTGTGGCTAAAGGATTTTAAAGGATACATTACAAATATAGAATGTAGAAGAGCACCATATTTTTAACTCTTCTATTAAGTTAGATACCGGTTTGTAAATTAGTGTGTTTTAACGAGTAGTTACGATGAATCCGTAGTTATAGCAATGGAAAATAAATGTGCCACCTTAAACAGTTTTGTTTGTTGATTACATTAAGTGGATGATAATCACTGGGATTACTAGGTAAACAATTAAATATCACATCACTCGGCTGTATAATGACAGCTATTGTTTGGCCGCCTTGTTGTTTGTCTTTACGACTAACCGATCTGACGCCATTGCTAATACTTTATATAATGCTAATAAAGAACAATTGTGACACAATCACATTAGATTATGAAATCTCGAATTGTTTCGGATACACTAATCAATTTTTAGTTCCCTACTGTTTACCATACCGTGATTTTAGAGTGTAGTGTAATTTTAATACCATATGTTTCAACTTGCAGTATAAGCAACGACATTCTTTAAAAAAGCCCTCCATGAAAAGTAACTTCATTATTTTTTGTTATTTTTTTGTAATTTCCCATTTAGGCCTAGGTAATAAGCTACCGTAGTTCTCCCGTAGTTAGACCCAGGGCCAGTTTACTTTTACTTGTTGATGTCCCCAAAGGCCAAATAAGCCATCCGTTCAAATTCATACATTAAATAAGCTTTCAAAAGTATTTTTCCTTCAGTCACCCGACAAAGTTGGCTTCCTTGTACTGTTTATAGTACAGAAAGCTGCTAATTGCTGCATATTTATACTTTGCCGTACGGTTTATACTTTGTCGTACGGTTTATACTTTGCCGCACATCAGGATTCCAACGAAACGACACAAAACAGCGTGGTCCTACTATGCACGTAATCCGTGTACGCTTGGAAACAGGTTGGCAACACTTAAAGATAATAATACTATGAGCAGCTGATTGACTATTATAACTACGATTTAACCTGCCATTTCGTGTTTACGTGTTTATAGTTTCGGTATTTCTGAACTTTCTGGACTTTTCTTTTAAACGTTTTTAAAACATTCCTACGATCTTAATAAACAAGAAAATACCTTTAAAGCATTTTTTTTGGCGCGGAAACCACTTCAGATTACAAAAACATACGGAACTATATTCTCAAAACGCGGAGCACTTTTCTTGCCGAGGAAAAATGGCGGAGTGATACGGACCGGGTACTACTTTCTCTAGGGCACCTATTTGTGTTGCCAGCTGAACCTAAAAACGTGTTGTATAGTGTTTGAAAGACTAATAATTATTTATATGCTTTATAGTGACCGTGGGAAAAATATAATGTGTAATACGAGTGCAAAAGGCCTTTGCTGCACTCGAGATCATTCCACACTCGCCTGCGGCTCGTGCGTAAACATTGCTCTCGTGTGCAGCAAAGTGCCACTTTACCCACTAGTTACACAAATAACTATTTCGTCATACTGCGCCAAAAACAGCCGTTTCGGGTTTAGTATTTATACTCTCTAGCTCTAGGGAGTAATTGTTGTAAACTCAGTTGTAAATATCGATTTAAAACAATCGATTGCATGTATCAAAATTATGTATTGATTGCTTAATCGCTTGCAGTTCATTATTTCATTATTGTAAATACTTCGACATCGATAGTATAATGTACACAAACACAATCGTAAATAGACGACCCGATTGAATCACTTACTAAACAACTGCTTGTTTCCAGTAGCAAATTAAATTGAAAACGAGTTGGAAGAATTTGTTGAAGTAGAAATTCTCTTTAAATGAAAACTATTTTAGTTTTGTAGCATTGTAAATAATGGTGCAATATGACGGAAAAAGTAGTTAATCACAGAGGCAAAAGTGACTTTTCAACCTTCACTCATTTTCTTGGGTCGAAAAGAGTCACTTTAGGCCCTAGTGATGAAGTATATACTACAGTATTTCTTTGATCACATTTATATTCTAGGCCTACTAAGTATTTGCCTTTAATTTTTTTCTACTAAGCTATTGGCATTTCAATAAACCCCCTATTTATAACCTTCCCCGTTGCAGCAAACTTTAGCCAATCATTAAAATAAATGTATAAAAAAAAAAATTAAAGGGATTATTTGAGTGAAAATCCAATTTAGGACAATGGACATTCACTTAACCTGCATGTTTGCTGTGGACGGGTATTAGATTAAAATTTACCGTTCATACTTTAAACGCATTTTGTTTTGTCGGGAACACAAATAATAGTTAAATAAGTTACAAGTTAATAATTCGACATAAATCAACTAAAGTACTTATTTAAACTGTTACCATCGGTAAATTAATAGAATTTAATTATGTGTTTTCAGGTACTGTTGATAATTAGTTTTTAACAATTAATCGAGCCAGTATAGTGAGTAACACTAACAAACAACGCAGATTTGTTTATAATTGCACTCAAATATCTTTCCTTACATCTGAATTAATTTTACAATGTGTTTAATTCTTAGAACAATAAGTAAAAAGAAACTTGAGGGTCAACATGAAGTGACAACAGTGCAGCGTCATCTGCAAATGTAGCAACTGTGACATTGGGGACCATAGGGATGTCTGGTTTGTATATCAAATAGCAAGGGGCCAAGGACACTACCCTGGGGTACTCCAGGAGTGCATTAATCTGAGTTCAGATTAAGAGGTTAAAATTAATTTTTCAATCGATTTATTTGATAAGATTTTGATAAATAACACAGAGAATTAGTCGAACCTTAAAAAAATATTTTTACTAGGCCTACAAACAGTTGCAACTATAACTGTTAAGCGGGGTTTTTAGTTAATTTTTCACCCCCTTCAAATGTTTATATTCAGCTCACTTTTATTATTACGCACTTATTAATCCATCCACGTGAAATAGGAATTCCAAACTGTGTGTTTTACCTGAAATAGCAGCGATGTACTGGTTGAGAAGACCTTTAGAGACGATCCTCTTAACAGCCATCTACACTCAACACTCTTCAACGTCAACTTCCTAGAGTGTGCTAGTGTTCCTCGTACATGCATTAGCATTTGGTCGTCCTCTGATAGCGTCAAGGTCAGATAATTCCAAGAAATAATGCAGATCCTATACATAATGCCAACTGAATACATCATAGTTGCCACCCACGAGTGCTAAGCCTCGAATGATCATTTGGGGATGATTTGCTCTTACACTTAACATAAGTATATTGTCTGTTAACATACAAAACTGTAGTAAATTCCGTTTTACTCTCATTCTCATAAAGTTGAAGATACTGTTACTGTAGTAAGCTAGTGTTTCCTGGACTTGACCAATGAAAAATATGCATAGCGTTTTAGTTATGGTCATTTCTTACTTTGGTAAAAGGGTACACATATTTAGGAAATGAAAAAATACGAAATGTCCAAATAACGCAAAACCACGTAAAAACAAATTCGTATATTTTGATACAAAAATAACACTAAAGTAAATTTTTACAAACAATAATCATTTGATGTAATACCTATTTACAGTTTTGAAACAGTTTAGAGCTAAACATAAAAATACTGAATTATAAAGAATGAATTGCATATTATAGTGTTCAAAGGGTCATAATACTACCACATTATTGACATTTAGTCTATGTCATCACGTCCTCTATTTTACACATTTGTTGAAGGATGTTTTAGCAAACATTAGAATTAGTTCGTCAATGTGAAATAAGGCCTACTTAAACACCATCGTCCAGATGTGACAAACTTTTCTGGCTCATCTCTCTTCTAATTTGAACAAAAGATTTTCCTTTCGTTTCGGGGGCAAATAAATAGAAATAGACAGAGCCAAAAAGCAATACGATAGAGTAGAAGTAAAAGTTGGCATACAGACCTATGTATTGTGTAAACGGCAAATACAAAGCTAAACTAACCCAAGAGAAGAACGTAACATTGACAGATCCGAAGCTGGAGGCTAAACCTCGCATGTTAGAACTGAAGAGTTCCGATGTGTAGGCTGAACAGACAGGGTACATACCAGCTGTACAGAGACCCGAATAGATCAGGATACTGACGGGAGCGATCCAGCTGAAGTTCGAGACAACAACTGTAGTTTTAAACAACAAGAAGAAGTATGTACCAGTAAACGCTTGGCAGATCAAAGAACCGATGCAGGAGATTAACAATAAAGGCCTTCTCCCCAAAGTGTCTGTTGTGACGGACCCGACTATACCTCCAATCAGCATCACTACCCCAAACACGATGGTGATCACATCTGATGAAATCGTCAGGTGCGGAACCATGTCAAATATCTGAGTAGCATAAACCAGGACTGCTCCTGTCCCACTTGTGATTCTCACACACGTCAACACAAGCAGCATACAGAACGCTTTGCGATCAATAGGAGTCGCCACTATGTCCTTAACACTGGCTTTCTTCTGATTTTCTTCCACGCTAATTTTCATCTGAGCCATCTCCTTATCTATTTCTTCTTCCGATTTGTCTCTGAACCACATCAAAGTACTCCTCGCCTTTTCTACATTCCCCTTCATCATGTAGTAATACGGAGTCTCTGGCTGGAAGGCGAAGATGACGATGAACGGAATGTTGACGGCTAGTGTGAACCATGTGAACGCTCTGTAGCTGATGAAGGGTCCAACGGAGTAAGAGATCAAAAATCCAACCCACCATGAGTTGAAGAACAAACTCGTTATAACTCCACGGGTCTTGTCTCCGGCTATCTCGCCGAGGTAGATAGGAGCTGCTGTGAACGCTAAGCCCATTCCCAGTCCGTGAATGGTTCTAGCGATGCCCAGCATGAGTGGTGTGGGGAAGTAGAGGATGATGATCCAGCCCAGGATATACACAGGTCCTGTGGCGAGGATGACAGGCTTCCGGCCAATTTTATCACTGACAATGCCCGCTGGCAGGGGACTGAGGAAGTTGCCTAGTTCTATGATGGAGACCACCCAGGACATCTGAGTGGGAGTGATGTCTATCTCGCTGCCAGGACTGAGCAAGTCTGTCAAGATGGGGGTGATCCAGCCGTAGCATGAACCGGAGGCCACCACGCTCATGCATGCTGAAACACAGAGTAACATAAGAGAGGGACATAAGACTGGAGTCTAGATTCAAATGTATCTGAAAATATTGTGAGAAAATGAAGAGAGTAACATGTAGTTATATTGCGATAGCCCAACATTATGTAAAGAGGGGGTTTTCAATTAATATCAGTTATGAATAAACCTAATCATACACCTAATAAAGTGGAAGGACAAACCAACTCAAACCATTTTGATTGTTGACGCATTCAAGTGGATAATAATTTTGGGATTACAACGTAAACGATAAAACTTCACACCACTATAAACAACGATATTCATATAGAACGCCTCTTACTAAACGAATCTTAATTTTGGCTTTCAACATTTCCTTGTAGGAATTGACAAACTGTTTGGTCAGTAATGAACAATAATTGCTAATATAGTAAAATCCAGAAATTAGTACCTAAATTAATTACTTCATGAGTTTTTTTATTTCTGATCATTTTTTTCTAAATTATCGAGCTAGTGATGACTGACAACAAGATACATATTGTTTGGGTTCTCAATCGAATGTTATTGAGAGAAGCTCTTATACGGCGACTCATATGCATTTCGTAATACGCAAACTCCTCCAAGACGGCTGAATCAATCGTTTTCAAATGTTGCATGGTGATAAAGACCATCGGTGAGTGCCAACATCTCGAACGTTAATATGGCTTTAAAAAAGTATCTCAGGAATCCGCCCCACTGGGTCTCAAAGTTTCAATGTAATCCTTATGGAAGCAGTATTTGACACATAAACAAAGCCATTAAGCCATATGATCAGCTGTTGACTTTTGAATGCAGTAGATAAATAAAGAAATAGCTGATAGCATTATTCCACAGATATTAGAACAGAAACGGTATGTATCATAAATATAATCAAATGACGACACTAGCTTGAGCTCCGTGACGTAGGAAGTGGTGAAGAAAGTAGTAAAGGTGAGCAGTCTGGAGTGTGGAAGCTGTTTATGACGATTAGATTTAGGCATCTGCATTCCTAAAATTCTATGGGAAGACGTACTAAACGGGTCCGTGACGTAGGAAGAGGTGAAGGAAGTAGTAAAGGCGAGTTGTCCGGAGTGTGGGATCTGTTTATGACCAATACATTAAGGTATTTGCAATCCAAAATCCAATAATGCTATGGAAAGGGAAGGAAACAAGTCCGCGACGTGGAAATTGGTGAAGGAAGTAGTAAAGGTGAGCTGTTCGGGGTATGGGATCTGTTTATGACCCTTAGATTAAGGTATTTGCAATCCTATGATGCTATGGGAAGGGAGGGAAACAGGTCCGTGACATAGCAAGTGGTGAAGGAAGTAGTAAAGGCGAGCAGTCCGGACTGTGGGAACTGTTTGTGAGGAATTGATTAAGAAATCTGCAATCCTAAAATGCTGGGGAAGGAAGGAAAACATGGCCGTGACGTAGGAAGTGGTGAAGGAAGTAGTCAAGGCGAGCTGTCCGGAGTGCGGAAACTGTTTATGACGATTAGATTAAGGTATTTGTAATCCTTAAATGTATTGGAAAGGGAGGGAAACATGTCCATGACGTAGGAAGTGGTGAAGGAGGTAGTAAAGGCGAGTTGTCCGGAGTGTGGGAACTGTTTATGACCATTATATTAAGGTATCTGCAATCCTAAAATGATATGGGAAGGGAGGAAAACAGGTCCGCGACATAGGAAGTGGTGAAGGAAGTAGTCAAGGTGAGCTGTCCGGAGTGTGGGAACTGTTTATGACGATTAGATTAAGGGATCTACAATCCTAAAATGCTATGGGAAGGGAGGAAAACAGGTCCACGATGTAGGAAGTGGTGAAGGAAGTAGTCAAGGCGAGTTGTCCGGAGTGTGGGATCTGTTTATGACCAATACATTAAGGTATTTGCAATCCTAAAATGCAATGGGAAGGGAGGAAAACAGGTCCGCGATGTAGGAAGTGGTGAAGGAAGTAGTCTAGGCGAGCTATCCGGAGTGTGGGAACTGTTTATGACGATTAGATTAAGGTATCTGCAATCCTTAAATGCTATGGGAAAGGAGGGAAACAGGTCCATGACGTATTAAGTGGTGAAGGAAGTAGTAAAGGCAAACAGTCTGGACTGTGGGAACTGTTTTTGACGATTTGATTAAGGTATCTGCAATCCTAAAATGATATGGGAAGGGAGGAAAACAGGTCCGCGACGTAGGAAAGGCGAGTAGTTGTCCGGAGTGTGGGATCTGTTTATGACCAATATAGTATGGTATTTGCAATCCAATAATGCTAAGGGAAGGGAGGTAAACAGGTACGTAACGTAAGAAGAGGTGAAAGTAGTAGTAAGGTGAGCAGTGTGGAGTGTGGGAACTGGAAACCGTTTTAGCAGTTAGATTAATGTATCTGCAATGCTGAAATGCTATGAGAAGGGAAGGAAGCATGCCCACGACATAGAAAATGGTGAAAGAAGTAGTAAAGGCTAGCAGTGCGGAGTGTGGGCAATGTTTGTGGCAATTAGATTAACGTATCTAGAATACTAAAATGCTATGGAAAGTGATGAAAACATAGGAAGTGGCTTAGGAAGTAGTAAAGTATGAGCATCGTGTGAGAACCGTCTGTGACAGTTAGATTAATGTATCTTCAATCCTAAAATGCTATGAGAAGGGAAGGAAACAGGCCCCACGACGTAGGAAGTGGTGAAGGAAGTAGTAAAGGATGGCAGTGCAGAGTGGGGGAACCGTTTGGGCAGTTAGATAAATGTATCTAATACCATTGACTATATATACCTACCTATATATACCTGTAGGTATATATAGTCAATGCTAATACTTAAATGTCATGCCATGAGAGGGAAGGAAACAGGTCTATGACGTAGGAAATGGTGAAGGAAGTAGTAAGGCTTGCAGTGCAGAGTGTGGGAACTGTCTTTGGCAATTACATTAACGTATCTGCAATCCTAATAAGCTATGGGAAGAGAGGGAAACAGGTCCACGACGTAGGGGATGGTGAAGGAAGTAGTAAAGGTGAGCAGTGTTGAGTGTAGGAATGGATTAATGTATCTGCAATGCTAAAATGCTATTGGAAGAGACTGTAGATTGTAGGTTAAAATGATTACGAAGCACAAATCGATACATGCAATCGTTTACAATAGAAATTTACAACTGAGTTGACAACAGCTAATTTTTACTCCATAGAGGCTAAAACGATTTTTACTCCCTAAAGAGTAAAAATGCTACTTTAGACCCGCAACGCATGCATTAAAAACGACTGTTTTTACTGCAGTATGACAAAAACAATATAATATGAACCCTTGATGACTCCGCTCAATTTTGTGGATGCCCCTGCGAACGCGACCTAGTACATATTTTGAACATTATTTTGCAGACATGACTGTTTTTGATACGCACTTCTCAAAACCATTCGTTTTCTCTTTTCTTTTAATTTTACATCATCCTAAAACCTTCATATTTAGTCACTAAATTTATTGTTACATTTTTCTGTCATTAACAAGAATTCTATATAGTGTGTTTTACCTGAAATAGCAGCGATGTACTGGTTGAGAAGACCTTTAGAGACGATCCTCTTAACAGCCATCTACACTCAACACTCTTCAACATCAACTTCCTAGAGTGTGGTGTACCTCGCACAACACCCTAAGACTTGGGTCGACCACTGATAGTGTCAAGGTCAGATAAGCGAAGATCTATCATATAAATCCTAGACATCATGCCACCTGAATATCACACACTTACGGCGAGAGCTTATAACATCGTATGATAACTTAGAGATTATTTTACACTTGACACTTGAAAAAAGTCCATTGTCTCTTTACATACGGGGAATGCAAGGACAGCTTGCCGAATTGCATGGATGGTGGAAGGGACATCCGAATAATGAGAGTATAGAACAACTTTTACGAAAATGATGTAAATTTTAAGCATATGAAGTAAGTGTTAGAATACTTATTGATATATATATATATATATTAGGGACGTATTTCCCTTTGGCGGACACGGTGGTTGCCTAATGTCTCGGCCTTTATGGGTGCATTACTTTTGGCCTACATTACACATACATTACATTATTTGTTATGAGAGCCGAAGCCCCCTGACTGCATACCCGGTACCTATCGTGAGACTTACCCGGGCCCCATGATGTAGGCCGAAGCTTACGCATCAACCTTTAGCACATCATGGGCGGATGACTTAAGGTCATCAGGCTCGCCGGCTGCCAAAGCAGACCCTTCGGAAGGAGGGTTGCCCCTCAATCCTAACCAGGGATTCCGGCTGCTTGTTTAAGCGTCACTCCACCTGGGTTCCACTAGGTCGGGACCTAGAGGTCCATGGTAGAGCGCCCCGACGCATTTAGTGCAAGCAACACTCGGGACCTATCTAATCCCTGACAGGCAGAACCCGCCATCAATGGCCAGGAGGAAGGGGACCGTCAGCACGCTGACGGGGGGAACCCCAACCTCCCATTTACACCACTACCCGATCGAGGCCTTACCCATTGCTGGGAAAACCAGAGATAACCAGAGCGATAGATCCCCAGATACCCCTGGCGGGCTCGGACCCAGCACCCGATCTACTTCGTTTGCCCGTCAGACCCAACATCACTGCCAGGCCATCAGGGTTTCCCAAAAGGAGGCAGGTATAGAAGTGGGACCCACCCGGATGAACCTATCCACCAGAGGTGGCGACACCCTTGACTCAATTGAGGTTCCGGGAAGAACCCCCCACACTCAAGATAACCATACCGTCCGTGCTCAGAGACAGGGATTGGTTTGCATAAGTGCCTACAAACCGTTGCCCTCACACTGCGGAAAGTTACGTTGCCCTTGAGTGTCCCCGTGAGCTACGGGTACTTGCCCGTTTTCACCTCCAGGAAAGGTTACTTCCAAAGTCGAGGATTTGCCCACTGAATGCTGGTCGCACACAACAAGCAGGCCGAAGCCCAAAGAACCACAGACACAGGTAGGTTAGAGAATATGATGCACTTCCATCTCTCCTAGAGCTAAACACCCCTCCATCCTGGATAAAGGAATGTCACTGGGACCCAATGCCCAGTCGTCCATGTCTGTGGCCTACTTGAAAATGCCGATTCCAACACCGAGCATTTACCTCCCCTCTGGGGGCTAGGTATTTCACCTCCCAGGACGAGGCTACTTCCAAAGTCGAGGATATGCCTCACAAAATGTCAGTCGTACACAACAGGTAGGACTCAGTCACAACCACAAGCTACAGGCAGGTGAAAGATCTATGAACTTAATCAACACTAGCAGAGCTGAACACCCCACCACCCTGAATGGAGGGAATGTCACTGGATACTCTCACTTTGGGTACAACCCAAAGAGGCTGGCTTGTCCAGTCGTCCATTACTTTTGGCCTCATCAGAATTGTTTTCTCTTAACACATTTGTATCACAATGTGTCAGGGGTTTAAATTTTTGAGCTGAGTATTTATTTTTGTGATTGCCATAAGTGTCTGCGATGATTCCGCACTTGAAAATCACTATGTTGGCGTGAACGGGGGAGAAGTACCACCAATGAGCCCACGGAGGGCCTCATAGATTCTAAATACGATCCTGGCATCTAGACCTACACTTAGACTATACAGTTTCTACATACTTAAGAAAGTAAAAAATGTAAGATATTGGCGACCGATTTCGACCAGTCACACCGGCCATCAGGACCAATCAGAGACTGAGAGAATCAAAATGGAGTTGCCGCTTTTGATAAGGGTAAGATTATTTGGTTACATGTGGGTTTGAGGTATGTCTAGTGAAGTTTTATAGATTTTGTTTGGGTTTATGTTATTTTTAGGCTGTTTGTTCGTTGGTGTGTCAGGTTGGTAATTGTTACGAGGCTTTTTGTTTGGTGGTTCGATGGTTGGTAAAGTAACACTGGGACACCTGTTGCCAATTACCAGCATCTCTGAGCCGTGGACACGGTCGTGGTAATTTAGGACGTTTAGGTTGAAGTAGTTAAAGAATCTATAAATTGTAGTACAAAGTGAGCAGCATAATCTTGTTGATGTCCTATGGTGATGATGGGGTTCTAGACTTGAAACTTTTGGTTCGAGGGCTGTCAAGAGGAATGGATGAGCGTAGAGGTTATGACTGCACGGTCTGCAGATGAGTACAGTCTGGGCATGATTGAAATGGAACCGCAAAGACGACAGTTGTTGAGGACACGGAATGCACGGACTTGAATCTTACAACTTATAACCAACGCTTAATGCCAACTTATAAAACGGCAACAGTGCGGTAGCTTTGAGACTGATAGTGACTTTTCCATTTTATGCACCGCATGTCTATAGTCACAAGCCCACAAGTCCAGAGCTGTGAACCTAGGAACTGCGACTATTTAGAGGTTTAGAGATTAAAGGTATGGATTCAACAAGTTATATTTCAACGATTTCTAGCCTTCACGCTAAAGCATACCTTAGTGCCATTGCCAAAATCGATCAAAATCTTTGCTATCCACTATGAGTTTAAACCATTCCAATTACAGCATTGTATTTTACATAATCTAATGTTTTCGGGAAAGGGATTAGTAAAAGAATATTTCTCTAGATAATTGAATTAGATATACTGACAAAAACACTAGATACAGAACAAACACTCGAGCTAATGTCAAGTACCATGACTTACTTCAAGTAAACAAGTTCCGTGTTTCATGTACTTGTCAGGTTATTTTTATGCGATTGTTCAAGAATACTCATAAGAGTTTTTGTATTTATACAATTTAAGTCTTAGTGTTAAAAAAATCTCAGTAGCAAAAAGATAAACGTCGCAGTCATGGGCGATGTCTAACAGTACTGACATGACTTTTTTATAAAGTCAATTAGACTTTTTAGTATTAAATCCTCCTATACTAAACAAATCAGTGCAACCCCCCTTCCTGTTAAAAGTCTGGTTCAAAAGTTAATGCAACTTTTGAGATTTTACCTAAAGTTAGGACTGTATACCCCATTGGTTTTCGATATTCTTCAAATATATGACTAAGGACAGAATAAAATAGTATGCCCAAACAATAACAACGTGACTAGACACAGAATAATGTGTAAACTCTTTATTCTGTGATGTTCCTTAACCAGAACGTGAGTTTATAAAATTAGAAGTGTATAAGCTTTATACAAAAAAGTATATTAAAAAAGTATTTAGCTGAGTGGTTATGGTGCTCGTCTGATGATACAAAGGTCGCCAGTTATATGCTGGGAAAGGTTTGTAGCTTTTAAATGGGTTGTAACTGTACCCAGCTATCCTTGATCGTTTTAATAAAATGTCCTGCTTGGCTAATGAAACAGCTGGTCTTAACTGGTAACAAAGATACATAAGGCATCTCACTCCATTCTACACTCATCGTTCACTCATATTTGGGTTACATTTCGCACCTAGACGGCGTCCTCCTTTAAATGGCGTCTCTTAATAGTAACTAGTACACCTGTTGCTCGAATTCGAGCAATTGTCAAGTACCATTATTATACAGAAGTTATCATTATAAAACTACAGTAATAACTGTCATGTTATCTATTAGTTTAAAAGACCCGACTTTAAGCGTATGTAACCGTAACTAATTGATATACTCACGCTATTAGTACTTTGAAAATAAACGCTTCTTGTACAAATATTTTAGTATTTTTTAGACCCGGCCTTATTTTGTAGTATTTTCTACAAATGTTTCCCGACTTAAAGCTGTCACCAGTAAACATTTCTTTCATGTATTTACTGTATTTGATTTGACATCAGGTATGTTTACTTTACCACTGTGACAACCTGATGTGTATATTCTTCATGGTTTTTTTTACTTCCAAAATAAGTTGCTTAGAATAACTGGCAAAAATGATTCATCTCTCCAAGTTATTGTGTACCTGGATTCCTTACTGTGAGACCCAGGCCTCTCCTCTACTCTTCTCATACGTATAAGATTTCCTATTAATTGTCTCCTCCTCCTGTTTTCAATATTTCTCCTTTAAACTCAAGAAATTTTCTGTTCTTCCAACAAAACTGATTAACTGTTTAGATTTGTTTATAACCTCCTAAATATTACAAACATCAATATTTACTCCCAAAAAGCTGGTGAGTTTCATTTTATATACAGCTGCTTTTGTTTTTAAATTTGTTCAATGTAATTCTTATGGGGAAAATGCTACCTTTGAGAGCGTCTCGCGCCCTTAAGGTTAAGAATTTTCAAATTCTAAAACCTTAATGCAAAACTACAAATTGAGACAAATTATGTGACACCTCAAACGTTAAAATCGGTCCAGAAATAACAGAGGAGTTTTGTTCGCAAAAACAGCCCTCACTTATACGAGATAATAATACCCCCGCCGCAGCAAACCTGCCAAATAAGTGAATTCTCATTTGCCTGAATTGGTTTTCAATTACATCTATTTAATTAACATTAAGTTTTACGAGTACTTAGGCTTGATATACTTAGGCTTGATAACGCTTTTATATACTAAATTATTAGTTTTTTAAGCTCTTTAAAAATGTCTGGAGAGAGCTTGGGAAATGTCGTGTTTTGAGAGTCAAAAATGAAGAAAAGCATATCAGTCCCGGGTCTAGGTCTTACCGTTTTATCAAAAAAATTCTAAAGGGAATTCGCTAAAAACGAAATGCAATATTAAGAAAATCGAATGATGCTTTTTAACAGTCGTTACCATAGATATCCGTAGTTTTTACCCATGGAGAGATTAAAGGTAACCCACCAATATTAGACAAACAGTTTAAATTGATTTGAATAAGTGGTCTGCCAGACCTGTTGTAATTGCATTTAAACACAGCAACTTCATAAATTAGGACATTTCCAGTCGGGACACCCACCAAAATAAAGCGCGTTGCGAAATGAACTAGCTAGGTTCGAATTCGGGATAGTATAAAAGACAAATTTACAAGAGAGTAAACATATCGCATGCAAATTAAATTATTTCCGTTGACAGCACATACGCTAAAATTATGAATAATTAATGTACAGTATCTGAAAGATTCAATAGGGAGATGACGCTCTTTCGCACAATACATAATAGCCTATGTGCTTCTTGGCTTTATTGATTTAATAAAAAACTGTTTGACGGACGCAGTTTGTATTTTGGAATGCCCAAACGAACCTTCGGAGTATAAACCCTAGTGACTAGAGTTTTCTATACTAAAAGGCAGAGAGAATAATTGTAGGTTACCAGTACTATTCTTAATATTATTATTGTGAAAATGTATTTATTCAAAGGTTGTAACCTTTGTGAGAAAAATCAATAAAGAGTGATGATGATATATTAATAGGCGCACTCAAACAAAACTTTTGTTGAGGCATAATACGTAAAACATAAAGCACATAAAACAGGCGTCAGAATTTCGGTTATCATAGCAATGGAAATAGTAGTTTACGCATCGATTGCGTAAAGATAGTGTTAACGACACGAGTAGAAAATTTAAGTTACGAGCCTTGGCGAGTGCCTTAAAAACTTCTACGAGTGTCGTTAACACTATTTACGCGAGTTGCGTACACTATTTTACCTACGACGGTGTTTTAATTACTAAAAATCACTACTCATAACTTCTAAGAGAGGTTATGCTTTTGTTTATAACCTCTAATTGCCACTGACATTGATGCAACGAAACATAGTATATAATACTAATTGCACCAATCAACAATTAAATTGGCCTGAACAGCTGATTAGTTGAATTTCGAATCATTACAATTTTGCTTCTCCTCTCTCAATCCTTGAACCTCATTGGTCCGTTACCCGTGTTGTTATGAGTAAAAATATGCTGTTATGAATGCAAACAATGCTGTTATGAGATACTTTTCAATTCTAAGAACTGTACTGAAAACGGCTACTTTAAAAAACGGTCGTAGGTAAAAGATATATTTTAAATCATACTGGGCCTTAAGAAGTGCGTACAAAAAATACCAGGGTTTGGGCGTCAGTAATATTACGTTTCGTAAATTAAGGGTGTTGTGGAAACCTGTTACTAGGTACGCCAAGAAATCTGACCGTTGAGTCAAGAATAAGATTGTTTAACAACAAAATTAAGTAAGTAAAATCATACTAATATTATAAATGTAAAAGTAGCTGTTTTAACTACACAATTTGTTTCTATGATATTCAATAGCATTAAAAGGTTATACGGTTTACCAACAGGGTGCAGCACCATTAGTTCTTTATTCATTAATGACAACTAACAGCTAATTTGAACCAAGCAGCAACAAAAACCCGAGTGTGAGAACTTTACTTCTTTCTATTGTTTAGGTGAAGTGGTAGAACATTATGGCTATGGTAGATGTTCTATATACTATAGTATACCGTAGATTATAGTAAACCAAATTTTCTCAAAACGTGTCCTCTCTCATTGCTAATGCAAAGCACGAGCATTTAACTACAATAAACATTGTATACCAACCCCGCACGAAGGACGGGTACTCAGCAGCTAGTAATTTACTAATTTTGCAAAACCAATGCTTTTTTACAGAGACGCCAACACTTTTACCTTAAAACCTCCACTTACAAATCACTCCGATTCAATCGTTCGATCCAAGCAATTCAATGGATATTTCCCATTGGAATGATTGACTAGTTAAATTACTGGTACAAATTAAGTTGTGACATCACAAAAGCTTCACTTCCCAAGTCCAAGATCAAGGAGTCTCGAGATGGGTTCCAATCAAAACGCGTCTCGGCCAATTGAATGTTCTCGCCGCAATTCAGTTGACATTGGGCCAATTGCTTGGACTGTTGAAGACGACCATGTGGTGTCACGGGGAGGTGCGACAGTATGTGGCGGCGTTCACAGGTAGGGGACCGAGCTTGGCTTTGAGAAGGTACCTTGGTGTAGATAGTGTAATAGTTAGTAACCGGGGAAGAGCTCTTCTCGGGGGAAATCATTCGCATAAGATCATTCTTTGATTAGTATTCACCCAAAAGCTATATGGTTATCCTTAAAAACTGTTCAAATATTGGATTGTAAATGCCTTCGTGTTAGCTATGATTATTTTGTTTACATCTGGTTGCTGTTTTTGTACTTAACATGAAACCCCATTTCACTGATGTTCAGATTTCGATTTGAAATATATTTTACTTTTAAATAATTTAACTGGCCTTCAAACATTGATATGGTACAAGTAGGACCATGATGCACAGAACTCGCTATTTAAGAAGTAGTGAAGACGATACTTTTATTGTGTCTTTATTTATATTAGAGCATAGGATATAATATAATCGTTGGTTTTTGACACTGAAACAGACATCCCATTTATATACTATCCTTGATTTCATTTTACCCCTAATCGTCATGTTTTGCAAACCTTGGTAAAAAGACAACCTTGTTAACAAGCCTTATGGAAGACTTGTTATCAAGGTTCTACTTGTTTGGGTTGTCTAATCCGTTCAAAGCGAACTAGAAAGAAAGATACCCCCGCCGCAGCAAACCTGCCGACTAAGCGAATTTCCATTTGTCTGAACTGATTTTCAGTTAAATTATATTTTAATAACATTAGGTTTAACGAGTACCTAGGTTTGCTGCTACAAGGAAACAAATAAAGTGTGTTTTTGAGTAAAATATTGATAGCTTAGTACAAAATAAATAAATTTGACAAGTTTGATCAAAATATATTCATAAACAAGCAAACCACAACATTTGACAATATTCTCCATAAGAATAACATGGGAATTTTAAATTTACAATTTTTTAAGTTTTCTCCGTTACTAATAATTGAACAAAAATACTTTTATATACTAAATTATTTGTTTTTTTAAGCTCTTAAAAAAGGTCTAAACAGAAATTGGGAAATTTTGTGTTTTGAGGGGCAAAAGTGAGAAAAACCAATTTTTACCCCATAAAACCCCCCGTAAAGCCCCGTTCCCATGGTCCGATCGTGCTGGTTCGCGAACTCATTCACGTTTATCCCGCTTTACACCTTTAAACCAAATTTCATCAAAATCGGACAAAAATTACTCAAGTTATCGCGTTCACGGACGTATATATATATATATATATAAGTCTATATATATATATATATATATATATATATATATATACATATATAAAAATTTGAACGAATAGTGTTTTTGGCCTCTGGGGACATCAAAATGAAAAAGTAAATCGGTCCCGGGTCTAGGTCTTACCGTGCCACCTACGGTAATAGCTACTTCCCTATAGGGAAATTCGCTAAAAATAAAATGGAATTACTGTGTTCATTTTTGCGTTAACAAAAAAAAAACATCTGAAAGCTAGGCTTATCAAATCCTAACATCTTTTAGGAAAACCAAAACCTACGCAAAATTAAAGTTGGAATTCTTCTGTTTTATTGATATAAGACAAATGAATTTATAAATACTTTATCAAGGCATTAAAAACTGTTACCGACGTACAAATTTATTTACATTAACGCAATTCTGTCAAATGTTGAAATCCAATTGGAAATAAGAACGTATGTAAAGTTAATTAAAATGTGTTTGGACAATTAGTTATTGCATTCATTGAACACTCATGAGTACAACTCAATTACAAATCAATTATCCACCCATTTAATAATAGTCTAGTCGAGATAAACTGAGTTTTAATTCTCAGTAAATAATCAAATGCAAAGTCCGTTTTTCCATTGCCAACCTAGATAGGATACAATGTAGAGTTAAATATCCTAACCTTTTTGCGTAGACACTGATAAAAAGGTTGCATAAAATAAAAAGAATAGTTCAATTCATAGGATAAATGTTAAAACAATAGAATCTACAATTAATTATTATAATTTGTTTAAAGACGTTTTTTTCACTTTGTGATTTTAGTCTGGATGCTTCAATGATGATTAATACATTACGATTACATGCATAAGGTCTGATACGAAATTAGTAAGTATTAACATAGACCAACCAACCACAAGAGCGTGTGTTTTATATATCTATGGTGTTAACTTTCGAATTTATAATCACCTATATCCTAATATAAATAATTAATTGCAAAACTAATAAAGTTTATCCTGAAGAAAATTCAGGTTTGTCTGTTTTTAAAACGTAAAAATAACATGAGAAAAACAACTAACTTAAAAAGCCTTAATAAAACATATAATTGGTACCAGTACTGCTATAGAATATTGTACAGAAAACATAGAGAATACCTTTTTTAAATATACATTACATATTTTCCTAGCTCGAGATTTAGTTCTTCATTCACTCTACAACTTTTAGAATTATTTCTTCATTCTAAGAACTTTTAGAATTGAGCTCTATCAAGGTTTTTCCTGAACGCGATATGACAAAGATTGCATCATAAATAACAGTTATTCTGTGATTTTCCTTATAGGATAGTCTTTTTGGTAATTTAACTACTCAAAAGACTATCAATTCTATGAATTCCATGCATATTTACAGAGCAGTTTCAACTCTTTTCAGTATGCGAGAAAATTAAAACTCACCCATTATCCTAAGGCACATTAAAGCGTCAGAAAAGGTTATTTTCAAGCTGAAGTGATCATTAGATAATCTGAATTTGTCACAGCTAAACGTCCCACATATTCATGATCCATAGGATTGGCCAAAATTGCCTTAAGCCTCGTCCACTCCGTCAGAATTGCTTACATACATTGCAAACTGTTAGCAATCTCATCCCTATTTCTTTTATTGTTTCTTAAAGGTACTTCTAATATTTTAGTTGTAATGATTTAGTTTTTTGTACTTTTGTTTGTTAGCGAATTTCCCATATAGGGAATAAGCTATTACCGTAGTACTCATGGTAAGACCTGGACGCGGGACCGATTTTTTTTTCGTTTTGAGGTCCCTAGAGGCCAAAAACACCATCCGTTCAAATTCATATATATATATATATATATTTATATATTTATATGTCTATATATTTATATATTTATATATATATATATATGTGTCCGTTAGCACGATAACTCGAGCAAAAATGATCCGATTTTGATGAAATTTGGTACAAACGTGTAAACCTACGTTTATTCGAACGAGTTCGCGATCCAGCTTGATCGGACTATGGGAACGGTGGTTTACGGGGGGTTTTATGGGGTAAAAATAGGTTTTTCCCATTTTTGACCCTAAAAACATAAAATTTAGCAATTTCTTTTCAAACCACTTTGTAGAGCTTAAAAAAACAAATAATTTTGTATAATGAAGCGTTATTATGCGCCTAATGGTTACGGAGAAAATTCCAAAAAATTGTAAATTTAAAATTCCCATGTTATTCTTATGGAGAATAAGTAAACTGTTGTAGTTTGCTTGTTTATGAACATATTTTGATCAAATTTGGAAAATGTTTTTATTTCTTACTAACTATTAACATTTACAAAAAAAAAACAGTTTTACCCTCCCTGATGCAGCAAACCTAAGTACTTGTTAAACTAATTCTATTTAAATAGGGAATGAATGTTATATTTTTAAGTAGACATTTCAGTGTAAATCCAATCAGTCAAATGGAAATTCGCTTAGTCTGCAGGTTTGCTGCGGCGGGGGTATATTTTTAATATACCTGAGGATCGTTAAAGTTGTTTTACGTGCATTTTGCTATGGGTATTTGCACCAATCGTGTGGTGTTTTTATTCTATAGGATTATGTTTACATTGATTCACCAATGCGTACTTTGACGGGGAAATAATGAGATGATAGCGTTGTGACTGCGATCAGCTGGTTCACAAGTCAAGTTAAGAGCCCAACGATCATGGGCAGCTGCTGGTCCAGTTTCGGACAATTTATGAAGCTTCTGACTTTGCTAAAAATCAAACAAGCCTTCTGAATACCAAGGCAAGCATTATATTCATCCAGCTTCAAATCTATATGGTCTAGGTTCTCACTTATGTAACGTATAACATGGTATAACTCAAGTCCCTCATGTAATGGCGGCATCAAATTTGAAGTTGCAAAACTATTGGAAATCCTGTTTTCGTGATGTAAAATATCAGCTAGATTCCTAATAGTTTTTCTTTTAGTTGTACTGCTAGCCTTCTAATTAGCGTCTAAGACCTAAGTGCAAGGGGACGAGTTTGATTCCTGACATTTTATAAACAATTTGATGATTTGAACTACTTACTCTTAAAAGCATATTTGTGATGATTTTCCTTGTAAATGCCACTAGCTTAGACACGAGCACTAACATAAAATAACACTTACCGGTACTTAATGTAAAAAATTGACCCTGAACTTATAGTAGCAACTTACCTCTGATTGCAGCATGCTTCTCCGTGCTAGTGTCCGGGTCGTGTTTTGGCTGGGTGACGCCCATCCTGGGTCTCCTCCTCAGCCCTGGGTCACCCATCCCCATGACCCAGGCCCAGAGTAGTTGGATGGTCGCAATCATAGAGGTCGGCAACGTACTCAGCCCCATCCCATCCAGCTTCCTCGCTGATCGCTGGGGGCGAAGACCGAGCATACTGCTCACAGGCCCGTTGTACTTCCTTAGCTGGGTAAGTGGCATATTTTATTATTGAATTTGGTCAAAGTTTCAACCAGTTATTGGGTAACAACTTAGAGAAATGGGGTGTGGATTTCAACTTTCAAATCAGTTGAGTAGGCTATGTTTTTGCCTGGCAACTGTTCTTACACATTACTTCAAGCTAGCCCTAGAGGGCTATGGCATCATCACATATAAATTCCATTGGGGATTGGCGGGATTACCAGTAGACTAGCTCACTCCCCATTGCATTGGGTAATAAAATTCGGTGAAGTATCTCACAAAAAAAAAACTGAAGGTGTAGCCAGTTTTGAATAAAAAAGATCTTTGTTAGATTTCACCAGTGACAAAACGATTTGTTGTCAAATATTGGTTTCTCACTTGTACATAAATTCCTTTACCATTAAAATACAAAATTAATCATCGTGAACATATATAATCATTGCCAAGTCTGATCTCAGCCATTTTCCTTTTCAAAGTTTACAAAATGCTTTCAGGCAATAGTCAGCACAAGAAGATTTTGTTCAACACTTTCTTTACAATAAACATCTCCCTTCTAAAATTACAAAACCTTAATAATACTTTTTAGTCATAACCCCAGCTATTATCGTTAATGACGTCATAGCCATCTGTTTATTCAAACACATGTTTCCAGCTGATCGTGATCGCATGGCCTAGCATCCAAGCCCTCTACTTTGCCAGACTTCTCCAAGGAGTCGCCATGGGTATCGTGTTCACCGTCGTTCCCCTCTACCTCAGTGAGATCGCCAGCCCTTCCATCAGGGGATCCATCTCCAGCATGTTTCACAATTGTTGGTAAGTCAGATTGAAGTTAGGCAGATACCAAGCAAAAATATGTATATTTACCATTTTGTAAATGTTTCCAGAAGTGTAGACATATCGTTAAGTGTCAAAAAGTCGTGTTTTGTTATATTCGTGAAATAGCTGGTTACTGAATAGATTTTGAGCTGCTTGGTGGTACAAAAACCTACTAAATTCGTTTGAAACTATACAAATCTCTGTTTTTTTCGCTGAATAAACTTGACAAATCCCCCTGAAATCAAAACTAGTGAGGGGTTAACCGAAACATTGGTACATATAGTAATGTCTGATGAGGTACGTAATCTTCAACAAATACATTTGAAATTATATTTGAGGAGTTTTCATTTAATTGACAACTATTTCAACATAAGTACAGGCTGTGTTTTAGGTAAACTGGTTCTGTTATACAAGACTATGCCAACTTTGGACAGGATAGTGCCTACTCACGTTACTAATTCAAACGAGTGGAAAGCACAAATTGTGCAACGAGCTTAAACTTGTGCAAATGTATTAAAATATTCATTTTAGTTAGATCTTAACACTAATACTTTACAATACTAAATTAATCCAATGCATAGAGATATACCTAGATTGTTCACAAAGGGGTTCTCTGATACATTGCTTTTACATCCGCCATACTTATCCAATTTTTACGATTGAAGTGTCATTTTAAAGCCTACTAGGTGAACCCGTGCGAATTCGCACGAATAATAAATTAGGATATTATTATAGCAACGTCGTTAGAAGTTGCGTCGTTGTATCGACGGTGGTATTGACCTCGATCGTTGGTTATATGAATTCTAACTATTCTAAGTTCTTTTTGCTGTTCAGTAGTAGTAGTTTGCAGGACGGAGCTGAAAACTTGCGCGTATGGATTAATATAAACCAAATGTTTAGTCAAAATGTGCATCAGTTCAGTGCTGCAAGAGCCATTAGCTTTGTTTAGCATTCTTTCTTGAACAGCGGTTTCGACGTCGTAGATATGAATTTAGGCACATGTGGGATGCACCCCTTCTGACAGTTGTAAGGTGCCAATTGAGTGATAAATTGTGTCGTGCACCTTGTGTACATGAAAGGCCCTTCACCGTTAATACTTCAATTTTAGCTCGAGTGCTGACCATTGCGAGCGCAGAGTTGTAAGATCTAATGTTCTCTTTGTAGTTTCTGCTCAAATGATTTGCTCCATTAAGTAGGCTCTGGATATAATACATTTCTCGGTATGGTGTTAGGTATATTCACTTTTCCTTTATGGCAGCAGGATGAAAATCCTTCGCCTCGTCCTCTTTGTTCTTCTTTAAAATGTAGCGCACCACATTTCTGACATTTTAATGCCATCTCGCCAAGTGAATGCTGCTGAATCATGTGTGTGTCAGTGTAATTTTGTAAGTACACTTTGCCACTAACTGTTCCAGCTCCTCATCTGGGCTCCTTGCGTTTTGCATTGCTTGCCGTATGTTGACTCGCCGTGTACGACCGGCAATATTTCTTTGTTGTCGCTTCCTTGGCGTGTTTAAACGAAAATATAATTTAAAACTTTTCTCCCGTCGTGTCCTATATAGGTAACATTTCTTTGCCGGGTTTCTAATAATTTTTAAAAACATGCAAACTGTTTATTCAAAACCAAACAAAACAGCTGGGATTTAATTTTTGTTAAACTAATGTATTGACATCTGTTTCAGAATATAATGACATTCAAATCCATCACAATGTTATCCTTATGGAAGGAACTTTGAGGGCAGCCCACGCCCTTAAAAAGATATATTTAGAAAATCTAAAGCCAGTTTGCACATCTACACACCTAGACGAACATTTTGGTATATAGTATGTGGGGTTAAATCTTAAAACAAAAAAGCCTTATTGTTCACAAAGTTTCATGTCGCGTATTAAATATATAGATGATTCAGCGCAACTGGAAATTACTTACAATACTGGGAATTGTAAACGAAAAAGGTAATTTCCTTAAGGGCTTCGCCCATTTGCATTTCAATTATTTCTGGAGTTCACTCTCAATGATCCAGTGTTAAAATAAAAAGGTATAAATACCTGCTATTATGCAATTCATTCAATAAACATTGAATGGATGAATCCCGGTTCAATCCTGGTTATTGAATGGATTGCCTAATAGCAGGTATTAAAACCTTTTTTTATTATTATTTGGCAATCAAAATCTCAATGAAGATACAGTGTTGCTGACAAACTTGATCTATAACGGTTTAATCGTGAATTCTAATCTGAACAGCTGATCCTTCAGGTAAACGTTTAACCACAGTTAGATGAAACAAGGAGACAAGCGAAATATTTTATGAAAATGGATTTTATATATGCTACTTTTTATAATTGCTACCTAATTGAGGTAGGTAAATCCCCAGTCTTATTGGCGTAGTTCAAGATTTTTGAAAAATAAATGGGTATTGCATTATTATTTACCTTGAATTTAAACTTTTAACCCTATTAAAATGCACAATTGGCGCATGCCCTTCGTCTTTACATAATTATTGCATGTGATTGTTGATATTCTAAGTATTTTCTTTGTGCAAAATAAATACCATTCTGATTCTAACCACATCTATTTCCAGGTACCTCGGTCACTTGATAGAATACTGTATCGGCCCCTTTCTCTCCTACCACATGTACACCTACGTCACCGCAGCTCTTCCGGTCATCGCGGTGGCCATCTTCTGGAACCAGCCGGAGACTCCGTACTACCTGCTGATGCGGAGGAACGAACCAGCTGCTGCAGCGGCTCTGGCCAGACTGCGGGGACGGTCAAACACCAACGCGGTCAACAAAGAACTGCAGAGCATGATACAATCCGTGACGGCAGACGTAACCAACAAAGCATCTTGGAGGGACATCGTCTCAACATCAGCTGACAGAAGAGCCTTGTACATCGTGATAGGCCTGGGTATCATCAGGGTGTTGAACGGTCTGATAGCTCTGATGACGTATCCGACTCAAACATTCTCACAGATACACGCTCTGAACTCTGACAACTCTACCAAGATAGTGGCACCAAACAACATGACAATCTTGTTCGGAGTTGTTTTGTTCATTTCCAGCTTCTTTGTGACAATAATCGCTGATCTGTCTGGGAGAAGACAGCTGTTGATGTTTTCCTGTATCGGAGCAGGGGTGAATTTGTTTCTCGCTGGATGCTATTTCTATCTTGACACCCAAACGGTTGTTGATGTCACGCACTACAGTTGGTTTCCTGTCGCAGTCATTGTTGTGTTCAGTCTGTTCGTTTCTCTAGGTGTAAGTCCGGTGTCTGTTATGTACCAGTCTGAAATGTTTCTCAGCAATACGCGAGGTTTCGCTTCCAGTATTTCTGCCATCAACTTGACTCTCAATGCTTTCTTTGTCCTCAAATTCTACCTGGTGATCACCGACGCTTTAGGGCTGTTTTCCGTCTTCTGGATGTTCGCGACAGTGTGTTTTTTCGGGTCATTCTGGATATACTTCACCGTCCCGGAAACCAAGGGGAAGACTTTTGCTGAAATAAGGCAGGAATTGAACGCCTCATTGCAGAAGAATGGGAAGCCCTTGGATATTCCGACGATTGAGATTTCCGACGTCCACTTGTGATTTTGTTTTTTTTTTTGCAACAAAAATGAAAAAGAGTGCTGGTCATCTTTGTGGTTCTTTGACAATTGATGTCATGATAGACTTTTTTAACATAATTTCTTGAAAAAGAAAACAGAGAAAATGTCTATTCAAAAAGACAACTTGTTTCCTACTACCACTGATGAATACTATCACACAAAAGCTATATTATTGTATAGATTCTTTGTGGTAGATTCTTTGTGAGTATTGTTTAAATTTATAATTTTAATCAAAATGATTAATCATGTAAAAATATTATGTACAATAAATTAATCGGGTTTTAAAAATATACATGATTCAATTGATTATAAGAAAAATTCTGTTTACTTAATCTCCAACAAAAAGTGAGCACATGTATTTAAATTAAGGATTAACTTGGTTTGTTATAACAGTAACCAACTGTTATGTAATATGATTTCTATTGTACTGTCAAATATTTCTTCTTTTAAAGTCTTAAAAGCCAATCTATCTATCTATTCTATATATAATTACGTAAGCCGATTCTTTGCGTCAAAATTGTGGATGAATGGGAAGTTGTAGAACGACGGGAGAGGGCTCAAATTAAAGGTCTTGACCCCGTGACTGCGGGAAAAATAGTAAAATTCCCCAAATCTTAACACAAAATTAGATATAACGTGAAATGTTCTCCATAAGAATATCATTAGAAGCCATTTACTGCTGATTTTTGTTTACTTCAATACAGCTGACCGTGATTTGTCGCTAAGCAAGTAGCAATATTACATTTGGATTACTCATTTGCCAGTCAATTCTGCAATGTAATGTATACTATATAAAACCAACTATATAAAGAGATAACGTTACCCATAATAATCAAGACTCTTTAGTTATGTCAAAGTTGAAATGAATTGTTTTTAAGATTAAAGAAACGATTCAAGATTAAATAAAGATCTTCTTTGTTTTGATTTCAAAACATATATTAAAGATTTATTCCACACTTTTTTGTAAATTTACTAACATTTATATTTGAGATTTATTGTAGTGTTGAGTCAATATTTTGTATGAAGTGGAATAACCTCAACGGTTACTCTTTGAAAACAATTTGGGAATAAAGGTGAAGTAGTTTCGTACAGGTATTTTTTTATTAAGTACTTAAGTACTTTGTTGCTCCAAGCAAAAAAGGTTTAAATAATATATCCTAGCATGCACGGTAGTAAAGGGAGAACCTATATATAACAGTAGAACATAGAGGTAATTTCCATTTCTTAAATCTAACCAAAAATATTTATGTCGTGATTAGTTTTGATAACTGGGTAATGGAACCCTAACCAGTCACAAAATAGTCAGTAATTAGACGTTGATTAGGCCCTTTTTTGTTAGAATATGTAAATCAATCGCACATTTAGGAGGATTACCACCACATATACTTACACTAGGCTAATAGTTTTTTTTTTTTTATGTTGATCAGAAACAAATTTAGTGTTAAGTTCTATCAATGGGATGCCTTTACTTAAGACTAATTTTGTTAAACCTTTACAAAATGAGCATATACTTAAAAATAATAACTGGGTAGGCTAGGGATGCTAATTTAGCGGTTTTGACCAAGAACTAAGTTTATCTCAACACACCATTTTTTTCCTTTTCTTATTTGACGGAGACAATTTCCAAAACTGTATTTCAATCGGGGAAGCCTTTTAATCATCATTAACAAAAAACCCAAAGCTACCTTAATAAATCAATATTTATTCGTAAACATTTTTGCTGCCTTTAGCAGTTAAACCTCTGGAATCATTCAAATTATTTATTGAAAATAATATAAACAAAAGCAAACAAAGACAAACAAACTGTTTTTTTTTTGTTTTTGTTTTTTTACACAAAAGATATGTTGTACTGGGATGTCTATCCTGACACATAAATAATTTGATTCTGAGATTGTTTAAATATTACAATAATTTCTTTTACATTTGAGCTTTTTAGGGACTTATGTCCCTACAAGCCAATAGTATTTCTTTAAAGATATTAAAAGAAGAAATATTTGACAGTACAATAGAAATCATATTACATAACAGTAACATTTGGTAAATAAACTATTAAAAATTGCATAAATTAATTATTTTTTACCATAAGCTAACCTCCCAAACTTAATTTTTGAAATGACGGATCATTAACAGTTTAGCTTAGTAAAATAAAATTTACGTTTGTAATCTTTAAGAATATACTACTTTTAACTGGTATAGGTAGGTAACATGAAATTTATACGTGTTAAAATTGATACGCGATTAGAAGTTTAGTCGAAATCCCGTATATACTGACAGACATGCAGATAACTACGTATTTTTGCCACTCATTTATATTAAAATACTGTTGGTCAGGATGTAGTGAATAAAACGATAAAGGGTGGCCAGTGGGTTTCAAGTAATTTTGTATGATGCCTAAGTAAGTTTCTATCCCATATAGAATTTTAAAAATCCCTTTACATTTTACCCCATTTATTTTCTGAATTTGTTTCCTTGTACAAGAATATTTATACGTATCATTTTTATTAACAGGTTTGGACGAGGAACGTTATTTCTTTACATTTCCAACTGCCTTATACTGCTGTTAAAAAATACATAAGATAGTCTTAAGTTAAGTTATACGTTTATGCATTCTATGGTTACTACGGATACAAAAAGTACCCATGGTTTTGAATACAATACCAATATATTTACAAGACAAAATATTCTAAATATATCGAAATTAAAAACCTATACATAAGAGATTTGGTTGATATTTTAAGTATTTCCCACGAATACTAGAAAAGACCTGGTATGGACCATAAAAATAAACAAATGACCTTTTTGGCCCGAAAGTAAAGATTATTTAACATTATTTAAATGGAACTATCTAATCCATATGTCAATGCTATTAGTATAGGATTCGGGCCAAAAACGTTATTTTTTATGTTTATGATCCATACCGGTATTTTTCAAGTATTCGTGGTATTTTCTTAAGAAAAGCTCATATACCAGGCCAATATGAACAAAACATATAACACGACGTTTTTATTGAATCATCGAGCAGAAGCTTATGTTATGCTGGTTTCTACAGATGTTTTTTGTAAACATCTGTTTCCAAACTCAGATGTGAAACAAACTTTAAGTAGTACAGGTAGTACCTTTGACTACCTAGTACCATAGACTAACCTAGTACATTGTTTCCCCTTTTAAGACAATTTAAAATTCCTTACAATCTTTTTTGTCAAGAACGCGGAAGACCGGGATTGGTGGGGATTCCAAACCTGTTATCAGCTGAGAATATTAGTGACTTGAGGCAGAAAAGCTGAGAAAAACAGAAGATATCGCTCACGTAGTTATCTAAATGTTTCCAACCTCGCATGTTCCCAATACTAGATAGCGTCCAGACACAAAACCAAGGTTGACTTTGTAGAAACCATTATGGAATTTATCTAGTGTTTTCACCCGCGTATTAATGTTGGTATAAATAGCTTGATTCCTATAAAACAAAGCTTTTACCTTTGTCTTCTTCGAACCTTGTATTAAATTACGTAAATCATACTAATATTATAAATGTGAAGGTTTGTTTGTTTTGGGTTCAATCACGTATTAACTACTGATCGAGTTGGGCTGAAATTTAGCATGATGATAGCTCACATTCCCGAAAAAACATATAGGCCTATTCTTATGTCAAAAATCCTTTCAGGCTCTGCCCCAGTGGCTTAGTAGTTTCACATATTAACTTATTAATATTTAAAATTGGATTAATAAATCTTAACACTTGTTTCAACTAAACAATTTAATTCTGTGATGTTCAATAGCATTAAAAAGTTATAAGGTTTACCAACATGGTGCAGCACTATGACAACACTGTGATTGACAATGAGAACTGTCAAAGTAGGATTGTTTACAGTTATGTTTATGTTTTTAATTTAATAATTTATGATATTGTTTCTGTTTTTGATAATATACTTTTTCGATTATTTAGGTGCAGTGGTAGAGCATTATGGCTATGGTAGATGTGTTATACTATATAATACCGTAAATTTAGAAAACCCCATTTTTTAAACCGTGTCCTCTCCTTTAACTGCAATAAACATTTTATACTTATACACCAACCCCGTACGAAGGACAGGTACTCTGTTAGTTTTTATCATTTTATGTTTTCCTCAACAAATGATTACTAAAGTTTGATTCTTATCAGATACATTCCAATAGACAAACACTAAAATAAGTAATAAGTAATAAGGATGAATAATAAGTAGCAAAATAATTACTTAACAATAATTTAACTTAAAATTTCTCAACCATCTCGAGTATATAATTTTAGCTATCCTCTTTTATTTTAGAAGACATTAATCATCGCAGTTAATTTATAACATAAATGGCCAAGTTATGTTACATTTCCACACACGTTCTTTTACATTATATTTAATTGTATTATTCCATGTTGACCAATGGTTAGGGAAACGATTCCATTTTAAAATCCTTAGGTGACAAATAAAATACATGGTTTATTAAAAAAGTTTGTATTTATCACAGACGGAAACTTAGAACTAAAAAAGAGCACAACGTAAGTACAAAAGTAATAAAATGTATTTACAAAACTACATCAAACGGACTTAAATATTAAGTTAATAAGCTTCCAAAGAGCTGCTACAAAACACGCGTTGAGCGTTGACCCATTTGTAAAAAAATACATCACATATAGAGTTTTGATAATTACTAAACAAATATACTGAAAATATTACTACAATATACGCCGATGTTTGCGTGAACAAGACTAGATGTACACCGACCTATAAACACCTTCGTCCATTTCCCTGATTTCCTTCTGCTTCCTCCTCATTTCAGCGCTCTCCTGCAACTCATTCTGGATGTCCGACAAAGTCTTGCCTTTGGTCTCGATGGCGATATAGTACATCCAAAAAGCCCCGCAGAAACAAACAAGAGAAAACCCGAGATACAATACGTCAAAACCAACGGTATCGGCGACCACTTGGTAGCCTTTGAGTGATATGAAGGCACTAATGGTGAAGATAAGAGTGTTGATGCTGGCAGCTACTGCTCTAGTGTTTGCGGGGAACATTTCTGATCTGTAGGTCATTGCTACAGGGTCGAGACCGAACGCGAGGAAAAGACAGTAGAGGACGAGAGCTAGAGGACAAATCCAGTTGAAAGCGCGAACATCGATTCCGGTGCGTTCGTCGAGGAAGAAGTAAATACTGACTGCAAGATGGCTGAAGGCGCAACCCACCGCGGAAATCATCAGAAGAGGTCTTCTACCTGTGATGTCTGTCAGAGCCGTGCTGAAGAAGCTGGAGAGGAAGATGACGGTTCCCATCACGATAGTGATGACGTCTGGGGACACCATGTCAAACCCGGTGCGAGCGAAGAGTTGAGTGGAGTAGGTAGGGATGCACACTGAGCCACTCATTATCTTCACCACTCCAACCACGTTGACTATCAATAGAGCGTGTCTGTCAGCTGTGGTAGCTACAACGTCCTTCCAACTAGCCTGGTTCGCCATCTCTCTCTTCACGCATTCATCGATGGACTCCAACTCCGACATGACTTCTTCCGGTCTTTGCTTACCTCTCAGCCAAGCCAAACTTTTCGCTGCCTCTTTCATCTTGCCCTGCATCACCAGGAAGTACGGAGTCTCCGGTTGTCGAAGGAAACACACGATGAAGATCACAGGAAGAGCAGCACTGACTGCGTTTAGGATTCTATACGAGACGAAAGGTCCGATACAATACTCGAGGAGAAACCCGAAGTAGAAAGCACTCTGGAAGATACTAGTGACGGCTCCGCGGAACTTCGGACTCGGTATTTCTCCAAGGTACATGGGCACGACGGTGTACACGATGCCTAGGGCGAGTCCTTGAAGCACTCTGGCGACGCAGAGGACAGTGAGAGTTTGGGTGTTCATGATTATGATCCAGCCGATGATGTAGAGCGGGCCTGTTGCGAGGATCAGCGGCTTGCGACCGTAGGTGTCCGCCAGGAAGCCAGCCGGGATAGGGGTCAGAAGATTGCCGAACTCCAAGAGAGAGATCATCCAAGAGGCCCCGACTGAAGTCATGGGAACAGGACTTTCGGGGCTCAGGAACGTCAACAGGATTGGAGTGACCCATCCGAAACAAGACCCAGCTACCACCACGCACAGCGCCGCTAAAACAAATGACATTGGTTGGATTAATTATAATAATGCATTTAAATACTAAACTGTTCAAGTAAGAAACCACACTAACTAATACATTAAAATATTAACTAAAATACCGTATAGCTCTTTTGTGTTTTCACGTGATTGGAATTTAACTTTTTAAAGGATAACCTTATGAGAAATGGAATTATTGAATCTTAACAGCTGTTTCAATTAAACAAGTTGGTTCTGTTCTATGATGTTCAATAGCATTAAAGTTACAAGGATTGCCAACAGGGTGCAGCACTATTATTTCTTTTACATTTACGACAACAGCTAATTTGCAACCAAAAGGTGAGTGAGCGTAGCGAACGAACTTCAACCTGGAGGCGAGTTAGCGTAGCGAACGAGCTAACCTGAAGGCAAGTGAGCGCAGCGAACGAGCTCCAACCTAAAGGTGAGTGAGCGTAGTGAACAAACTTCAACCTAAAGGTGAGTGAGCGTAGCGAACAAACTTCAACCAGGACATGATTGAGCCATGCGAACGAGATAATCTTGAAAATTAAGAAGTTAAACGGGGCAAAGCCCGCGGGTTACAGCTAGTCAGGAATAAAGTAATGGACCTAGATGTTTAATGATTACACCAAAAATATTTTCACTGATTGCCTTGGGCATTAAATAAAAATCACGTTTGAAGTGTTTGAAGTGCTAAAAGTTAAAATATCATGTATATTCAACATAATAATGCATCAAATAAAAAACATATCTATGATTCACCCTGAATAAAATAAAAGAAAGAGTTTTATTTTTTTTTTCAAACAAGAAATTTATTTCCTAAAAGTCAGTTACTTCATGAGAATTTCTTACTTGTTTGGAAATAATTGCTCTGTTTTTTGACGTGCCACCGGCTTGTATAAACATACAGTGCCAGAATAGACGTTGCAGCATTACGTAATAACTTTGTAACATGTTTATTAATAACACTAACTTTTTATAGATCAGAGACTGTGTTAGTCTCTCTTAATTTTAAATGCTATGAATGACACATTTAAAAATAAAGAGTTGGATTTTCGGTTTAGCTTGGCTAAAAAGTAGCAGAATGTAATTGACAGCACAATCTGTCGGGGACTTAATTCATCTACTATTTGTGCATTATTTATATCATAAAACTTGCTAAAACTGTTGACTTTAGGTGTACAGTCGATGCTTCAACTTTAATAACATAGAAAGTCTAGTTGTATACACAGTCAAAGGCAATGTCTACAAGATTGGTTTTGTTTTTCATAAAAACCTGCTTTAAAAAAATTGTCAATTTATAAATACTGTACACACATTAATTTTATGATAATCATGAAATGTATCGAGGAATAGTTTGTTATTTGTCATAAAATGACACAGTCATTTAGAGTTGTATATTTTAAATGTTAAAAGCAAGTTGTAATGCAAACTAAAATTAAAATAAAAAATAAATTTTAATTTTTAATTGCTTGTGATTGAAATTAGTAGGCATTTAATCGATATTCTAAAAAATCTAGAAGAAAGCTCACTAAAGGGCACACCGTTAACTTTAGATATTATTAACTATATATTATTAATACTCCGGTTACAATTAACTTTCATTTAGAAAGTGTTAACAGACTAACGAACAAGCGAATGAAGCGAAGCGAGTGAATGATCTACAATAGAAGTTTCAGTGCTATCTTGGGCATTTTGAATCAGTCCAAACTAGATATTATATTAGATTTCTGTTTATCTAAATTAGGGTTCTATTTTTAACATGATGCATCACCTCAGAGTAAAAAGAACAAAAGTAATAGCCTCCATTATAGTGAACAGATAAAAAGGTTTGCACAGATAAATCTTACAAACAATCGGTTTCTTGTTTGAGAGAAGAATTGATGTCACAGGTTCATTGAACTTTCAATACTACATGGAACACCGTCATGTAAGGGAGGTATAATTTAATAATGGTAATCCACGGATGAAATAGCCGTTGATGTCAACGTGTGGATATCGTGTTTGTCCTTTTTTGATCCCAGAAACTAATGTTGCCCCTTGGAAATAAAATCGGGAAAGGAACCTACTCCTGTAAAAATTACGGTTAAAAAGTTATTGTAAATTATGTTATTTTCCTATGAAAACCCCATAAAATAAGGAAAAATAGGATTTTAGAAAAATGCCGGTTTTTATAATCCTTAAAATGTTGAAAGTTTTTTTCATTTTTTGAAATTTTGATTTTTAATGGGGTTTTACCCATAAAACCCCATAAAATATCGGGTAAATCGGATTTTCTCTGAAATGGCCTGAACGATTTTCTAAAAAATGTAGAATGTTATAGTCCTTTAAATTCTGAACAAAACCGTACAGATTCCATTACCGTAAAAATTACGGTTCAAAAGTTATTGTAACTTATGTTATTTTCCCATAAAAAACATAAAACAGATGTTTTTTGAAAAGCTAGTTTTGATCAAAATTAAAATGTCATGGTCCTTATAATTTTATAGTTATTTGTGTAACTAGTGAGCAAAGGGAGCAATTGACTCACTCGAGAGAAATACTTACTCACGAGCCGTAGGCGAGTGACGAATGTTTTCTCGAGCGAGGCAATTGCACTTTGCACTCGAGTTGCACATTATATTTTTGCTACATTTACCATAAACCAAATAAATTGATAAAGAAACGTGACATATTTTTACACAGAAGTGAACTTTTAATATTACATTTCATGATACAACAGTACATCAGCTGAACAGCTGATTTACAGCCAGTGCTGCCAACGTATTTCGCGCACATACGACCTTGTCTGCATGTTACGCGCTCACCATTTCGTGCAAATCTGGAGTGAGTGAGACAAAGTAATTAGAGTGAGACAATGTCAACATTGTCTCACTGATGAGCGAATTGGCCACTTTGCTTTCTCAAATCAGTGAGAGAACATGTACATTGTTAGGTAACTGTAGGGGAAAAAATAGTACAACACCCCATTGTTGTAAAAATTACGGTTCAAAATGTATTGCAACTTTTGTGATTTTTAACAATGAAATATCATATTACTCTCACTACTTAAAGGTTGTCAAGGTTATGGGAGTAAGTATGTGTCAGATTGCTGATGCCGTTTATTTTACTGATGACTATTTACATGCTGTAAATGAAACGTTGGTATCGAAACTATTTAGTAGCTATGAGTAAACTCTATGAATATAAGGCACAACTAATGTAAAAGATGAAAGATTTGTTCACAAAGGAGCTTTATATAGTTTTATTATAACTAAAAGGTGTTATGAATTTACGACAGGCCACATATCATCATAGTGTTTTATCAATCAAAATTGTTTTCCATTGAGCTAATGAAGTATGTTTAAATCATCAATACTTAGCGTTACAAAAAAGTACAATCTTAATTAATTATGTTTTTTATAAATTGCCTTTGCGAAAACCTTAATTTCTCCTGGAATAGTGTTATTTTTTTAAGACACCCCCAACTACAAACGATATTTTGCTATCGAAGTTTTGTAAAAATCGAGTGTGAAATGTTTTTGTACAGATAATTCTTATCAGAAACCATTTTCCGAATAAGTTTTGACCTCTGACCATCTCATGATAAGGTGATAAGGAAAATCAGCCCCAGTAGCGTTCCGTCGACGTTACTCGCTGCACTACAAGTAAGTTTTACTTTCTGCTATGTATGATTAGTACGATGATAGTAATTTGTGTAATTAGTGCGCAAAGTTACAATATGACACTCGTTTATTCAACCGTAAAGGTTTCTCACGAGTGCAGCAAAGATTCTTAGCATGAATTTCACAAGAAATTTTTCCGATGACAATAAATGACGTAATGATTCATCATCATTGTTTGTAAGCCTTTTTACACGTAAAGACAACGAAGGTACTTGTGGGTCAGGGGTCAGGGTCCAAAACTTCTTTCCGAGGCAAAATGAATCCAGTGAATACCCATTTATCTTTTCAAGAATATGTTTTTATAGAACATTTATTAGATGAATAGAATTACTAATTTAGAATATTATTTTATTTTATATCCACACTATTAAGAATGATTTCCTTCCTTTGTCAGGTCACAGTTATCAAAAAGTAGCCCATTTAAAGTGCATCTTCAAAAACGGTATAGTGACTTGTTTACAATCTGACTGTGGTTAAACATTCAACTGAAGGAACAGCTGTCAAATTACAATTCACACTATTGAGCCAATATAAAGAAAGTTGGTTAGCATCACTATCACTGGATCTTTTAAAATGGACTCTAGCAATAAATTAAACGTGCGAGGTGAAGCCCTATAGGAAAATACCTTTGTTATTACTATTCATAGGTGCGCTAGATCATACAGTACGTTTTAAAAATAGCACCTTGAACGTAAACATTTGTTAAGAATGACGGTTGGATAAGGGATAGGGAAAACCCTTACTCTACTAAGTATGTAGATTTATAGTGGCCTATACACTTGTTTTGATTCATTTTGTAAAATTAACTTAGCATTAATCACTACAATAATCATTTTCATTTTCATTAAATTGACTATAATAAAAATAATTACACCTTAAGGCTAGGGCCACACTTGGCGACTTTGTCGCGGCGACTTTTTTCACGCGACTTTGTCGCGACGACAAAGTCGCTGGGGGTGGCCACAATAGGCGACAATTACGACCTTTCAGTTTACTTTTTACCATACCATTGAATAGGGTTTTGAGATGCTGTATAGTA
This sequence comes from Macrosteles quadrilineatus, assembly GCF_028750875.1. Classification (NCBI taxonomy): domain Eukaryota; kingdom Metazoa; phylum Arthropoda; class Insecta; order Hemiptera; family Cicadellidae; genus Macrosteles; species Macrosteles quadrilineatus. The sequence goes on from NW_026542597.1 coordinate 14,685,016, forward strand.
TTTTCAAAATCGTGTCATTGATTATGGAAATGTATACGGATATATGACAGTTTTTGATTGTTTTTGGACGATCTTAGAATACATCGTTGTTTTTTACTATTATTTGCAGTATCATACAATTTAAGCAAATCTTTCACAAATTAAATCATATAGTTACATTATTTCCATACGCGCACCAGTGCCTCTTTATATTTCGTACTAGGTCACGTAATAGTTTTTGAAAATTTACCTGCAACAAAAGAAATATAATTTTTACTAAATAAAAGTGTTAAATTATGTTTCTAAAACCAATGTGAACGTCTAAATCGTCAAATCACAGTTTAATGCTTGCTATTGCTATTTTTGTATATCTAAATCCCCCCGCCGCATAAAACCTGCAGACTAAGTGAATTTACATTTGTTTGTCTAGATTTGCACTAAAATATTCACTTAAACTTGTCGGATTTATTTCCAATTTAAATAAGATGAATTTAAATTAAAGCTTTGGTTTGCTGGTACAGATAAGGTAACCTAATGAGGTGTGCTTGTTAATCAAATTTTATTAAAATATATCCATAAACAAGCAAACTACAACAGTTTGTGCTCCATAAAAACGGACATTATAAATTTACAATTGTTTAAATTATCTCCGTAACCGTTAAGCTTACAACAACGCTTAAAAGGACAAAACTATTTATTGTTAAGCTAACAAAACAGTTTGTAAGGGAATTGTGAAATTTATGTTTTAGGGTCAAAAATAAGAAAACCCCAATTTTGTACCCCATTAAAGCCCCTTAAACACCCATTCTCATAGTTTGATCATTCTGATTCGCGAACTCGTTTGAATTAACGTTGGTTTAAACATTTGTACCAAATATCATTAAAATCTCATCAATTTTGCTCAAGTTATCGCGCTAATGGGCACATGGATTCATATAAACATAAACTATATACACAGCATAAAAATGTATATAGATATAGATATGTATACAGATATAGATATGTATATACATAGAATTTGAACGGAGGGTGTTTTTGCCACTGGGGACCTCAAAACTAAAAATTAAGTCGGTCCCGGGTTTAGGTCCTACCATGCATCCTAAGGTAATACCTTATTCCCTATATGGAAAATTCTCTAAAAGGAAGAGAAACCACAGTGTATGGAGTGAATTCCCTGAAACAACTTTGTTTATGGATGGCGTATTTTAATATTGTAACTGTTTTTTAGTACTTTTTTATGAGCATAGCTTTGGCGAGCTAATGACATTGAAGACGACGCACGACATTTGAAAAATACACGAGGTTTTGGATTCTGTAGTTATATATCGATGGTTATACCAGACGAGTTAAATCTCATATATGTTACAGGACACATGTTAAAATGTCGACACTTATTTTGTTGATGAAAATATTTGTATTTTAAAAGCATATTTTCCTTATTTAACGATTGCCAGTCCAAAACTAAACAATATAGATATGAACGTAGAGCAGCAAAGGGGGTGTGAGCGAGCGACTTGTCGCCTAGTATGGCCGGTGCCGTAAGATAACATGGGGAGCGTATTTGTCGCCGCGACCGAAAAACGCTCCCGGTCGCGTTTATTTTTCTGTCGCCGGTGGTCGCTGGTCGCGAGTCGCTTAGTGTGGCCGCCCCCATTTAATTTAATGCTACGCACTTTCATTCATTGACGCCGCGACTTTGTCGCCGCGACAAAGTCGCCAAGTGTGGCCCTAGCCTTATACGTTGCTGACAATCGAAAGCTTGTCAACAATGACAGCACAACAGCTGATCTACGGGAATTTACAGCCAGTGTTGCCAACTTTTCACGCGTACAAACCTCTCTTGGCTGTAAAATGCTTATGTATAATGTTTGTAAATTAAAAATTTGAAGTGTGAAGATAAAATGCATATTAACATACACATACATACAATACATATTAAGGTATATGCGAAAGAGTGTAGGGTTAGAGTTAAAACTGGTACAAATGTATAGGCTACATTTAATTAGAAATTACCATGGATTTTAAAGGTAATTCGTAGAAAAGGAAATTTGCCCCCCCCCCCTCCCAAAGGGTTAATAATAATTTAAATAATCTCATTAAAATACTAATGATGAGTTCTGTTTTATTGCTCGTAGGATAGATCAATAGAATCTTAAATTTAATGATAGAAAGGTAATTGGTAGAGTAAATATTTCGTTCAGTACCTCCGTATCAATCATTTATCCAATGTTAAGATGGGGGCGCCACCTAGGTGGGTATTTTAACCCAACTTAAAATAATCAATGATTACTTACAGTCATCGGTTGGTTACCAATATCTGACTCCCAAACTCTAGTAAGCATCTTGAAAGCATTAAATATTTTTGCATTGATTAACCTACTTAATATATTAAAATAGCCTTGCGGAATTTACGATGAAAAAATGCATCGATTTAATGTCTGGGAACGTTAGTGGTTATGGTGTTTTGGACTTCGGTACGGGAGAGACGGTACATCCTCAAAACTTTAATGGGTTTGAAACTTTTGCCCTTAAAAGCGTTTATATCTCACGTTGACTTTAATTAAAAGGCTATTGGCGTAGGAAAAATATACAAGAAAAAACTGTAGTTTTGACTAAAATTGAAGAGTTAAGATAAACTGCCTTTTTCATAAGTCTAATTAAAAAACCACCGACTGAAAATTGTTTTATTTTTACTATAATAAATAATCAGATAATATTATATTATAGACATTATATTGTACTATAAACACTTTTTTTACAGAGTTGAAAATGGTGTAATTTGTAAAAATTATGATACGAAATAAATTATATTTTGATTTGATTTGAACATCTATACCTAATAATTAATTGATTTTGATGCTACAAGGTATGTTATTGAATTATTTTCAAATCACATATATAAATTGTGTTCCAAAAAAAATTAGGTCCACAGTATTAAAATATATCTTTACGAATTAAATCGTAGCGTTACAGTATTTTTAAACACAGATCTTATATACGGTACTTATACACTGTAATGGTTCCTAGGGAATTTAAACTCCTCATATAAATTTAAAGAAACAATTTTTAACTTGATTAAATTAAAAATTAGAGTATTATTATTCGTTGTGAGACCGTTGGTTGGAATATATTATTGATCAAATAAATTTATAAAATTAACAAATATTTATGAAAATTAGAGTTGTAACTATTTCATACGGATCTAAAGCACAACATAATTCACAGCGTCATTCCCGTTGCGAAGCACTTCATAAAAATATATTTAACACATAATTTCACACAACTTCCACCACAACTTGCACTAGCCTACCTGCACTCGCAGCAACTAGTTGACTCCACCAGCCTGTAGCCTTGTCTTCCATTCTATGGCAGGTCCTGGGCTCCGCCACCGGTCTCCCCCTGGTCTTCAGTAATGACATGACGTCCCAGGGTGGCTCTGACGTAGGACTCCGCCCTCCGCTCTCGCTTCTGTTTACCAAGAATTAGAAAGTCGTTTGACTATCGGGTCACGCAGCTTGATAAGTGACTGGTGACACGGTGTACCAGCAAACATGGGGTTTGGTGGCACGTTTTACTAGGGCGGCCGTGATTAGTTAAAAAGATTAGGCTACTTTATGATTTTTTGTTTTTAGCGAATTTTCCATCTAGGGAATAAGCTATTACCGTAATGCTCATGATAAGACCTGGACCCGGGACCGATTTACTTTTTCGTTTTGAGGTCCCTAGAGGCCAAAACACCATCCGTTCAAATTTATATATGTCCGTTAGCACGATAATTCGAGCAAAAAGATCCGATTTTGATTAAATTTGGTATAAACGTGTAAACCTACATTTATTCGAAAGAGTTCACGAACCAGCATGATCGGACTATGGGAACAGGGATTTATGGGGGGGGGGTTTATGGGGATAAAAATTTGTTTTTCCCATTTTTGACCCAAAAACCATAAAATTTTGCAATTTCTTTCCAAACTATTTTGTAGAGCTTAGAAGAAAAAATAGTATATTGAAGCGTTACTATGTGCCTAATAGTTACGGAGAAAATTCCAAATAAATGGTACTCGTTAAACTAATTCTATTTAAATAGGGAATAAATGTGATATTTTTAAGGAGACATTTTAGTGTAGCCTAAATCCAATCAGTCAAATGGAAATTCACTTAGTCTGCAGGTTTGCTGCGATAGGGGTATTGTTATTTAGCAAATGCCCCATATATGGAGTTAGATATTACTGTAAGTCATGGTAAGACCCGGGACAGATTTACTTATTTATCTTAATGTCCCCAGAGACAAAAACACTATTCGTTCAAATTTTTATTCAACACGTCCATAAATACGGAGTGACTTTAGTCCAATAAAATTTGACATGAATATGTTGAGCTGGACGATTAGGTTCGCAAATCAGCCAGGTCGGGTAATGGGAACGGGGTGTTAGGGTTTTAAAACTATTCAAACATGAATTATCCTATTTGTATTACAGCCATCGTGTACATAGTTAAAGGTTACAGAGAAAATCCCCAAAAATATTTTTTTTTAATTCCCTGTTGTAGTGTGCTTGATCGTTGAAAAATGTTGATAAAAAGTAGTAAATTTATTTATTTCATAATATACTATCAACATAACTTTGTTTTCTCCCCTCTAGTACTAATCTATGTACTCGTTAAGCCCAATGTTATTTAAATAGAAAATTAATTTCAAACTCCAATCTGACATAAGGAAATTTGCCTAGTCTGCAAGTTTGCTGAGGCGGGGATTTTGTTATTGTTTACGCAACTGGAATTCTTAATTTAAGTTTCACAAACGCTGTTAACGGAAAGTTGTTTAAACCCATCAAGTTTTTGTTGATTCACCTGAGATCTTACCTGTCCCTTCCGATCTTAGTCTTAGACACTGACCATAGTAGCAATTTTCTCTGAAAATGGTTATTATGTTGTCGTTTCCTTATGTTGTTGTTTGTTTTCATTAAAACCTACATTATTGAACGATAAATACTGAGGTAGCCCGATTTACGAATTGTTGATTGTTTATACCTAACGATAATGGGATCAAATCCGTCTGATCGCGAATTTCCTTTAAGCTATGTGATATGTGGACTAGCAGATCCTTTGTAGGTTAAAATGAAATATCATGATAATGAAAATGCTACTTTATTGAGGCGTACTTAGTACCGGTCCTATCTAACAGTTAACCTATATAATAATAGTAGTAATAATCCTAATGTACTACCAATGATAAATCTTGCATAATGTTTATGTATCTAGTTGAATTTAATTTATTCTAAAATTTAATTTAGTTAATAATTCTTTTAGTCTATGCTGTTACCCACGGGATTCGCCCCGTTTTACTTCATAAGTATTAATAAAGCTTTTGATTGGTTAGTTAAGCTGAAATAATGAAAACAGAAAAGAGTAATACAAACAAATAATCTGGGGTATTTTTAACATTAGAGATGGAAAGTTCCCTTTAGAAAGGAATTACGACCTTAAAGGACAATTTATGAAATAATGGATAGTTTTGCGCAAGGTTTCTAGTCATGACGAACATTTTAAATATATGGTTTATGGGGGTGTGACTTGTAGTTTTCTCTAGTTTATGGGTACTTTGGGGTGTAATATGGTTTGTATTTTAATAAATGGTTTTATCTGAATACCCAGCTGATCCTAGTAACCAGGCTATCATATCCAATCAGGATCTCGTATCAGGATCTCATTCACTTTTACGCCTTAAAATAAGCACGTGATGTGTCAGAGTCGTAAAAATATAATCTTATCCAAAGACATTTTTAAGAAACAGATTTTTCTTTGTTACACAAATAACACATGCTCATTTGTAGAATGCAACACAAATAATATTGTATTACAGTACATCTGTTAACAAGTCTACAAAAAATATTGTTCTGAGTAGTTTAAATAATATTTCTTAACATTTCCTCATTTAACATATTATCCACAGAGTCGGCCATCTTATTACGTCAGCCCATTCTATTTTAAGGTCTTTGCCCCAGGATAGTATAGTAATTTTAATCAGAGGTCCATTTTCCTTGTACGAAATACGTCACTCACCCTTTTAAATATCCCCTTCTATTTCTTCCCTTTTATTCCTTTTATTTCCTTTTATTTTTCTTTCATGAATTTCCTTTGTATTGAGTATTTATTCAGTATTCTACCCAAGCAAGATTAATATATTGAAATAAATGTTATGTTACATTTTGTTAACATAACATTTGCAACCCGGCGAAAATAACTCTACAATACACCCTAGAGTAGACAATGGTGGTAAATAAAGTGTAAATAGAAGTGGTAAATAAAATCGTGTGTGGACTAAAATGTGTCTGTGGTTGAATCTGACTTAATAAAATTTAATCTAAACACTGTGTTTGTTCAAAATTCAGAAGGATAGTCTTTGCTATTTATATTTGAGCTATTCTCTATCGAACTATTCTTTATTCAAATTTAGCAAAACACCTTGCGAAAGAAAAAAGTTTAATAATCAAAGTAAACAAATATACATACCGTATACTTATTACACGATGAGGAAAATAGACTTATAAGAACGTGGTCCTAAAAAATGTATTTTTTTATTTTAATGAAACCCATCTGTTTCAAACGATCAAAAAACTACTCACTCTCTTCAAATCGAACCAGTGAGCACTATAACCACTCAGCTAACTAGCATCTCTCAAAAACTACATGGAATTTCACCAACATTGCAATAAAATTGCTCTGTTTTCATTGTCTACTCTAGGGTATAACCGTAGAGTTATTTTCGCCGGGCTGCAAACAGCGCATTTTCGAGAGCAGTTAGCACTTATTAGCACGGTAGGTCTACTGGTATATAAACACTCTGTAGTCCTCTTGTGCAGTTTTAGTTCAGAAATGACAGTGGAAACGGTTAGGTCGTCTTTACACTTGCAGGTGATCGGGATGGGGAGGTAAGCAGTGTATTTACTGAAATCATTGACTATACACTGATTCTGTGTAAATAGTCAATGCTGAAATCTAGGTGTTTGATTGACAGTACTTTAATACTTAATACTTTACAATGAAATTGCGACAAAGTAGGTATTTAAAGCCAAGTATGAATGGAGATGAGTGGCGCGATCATAATCATACAATCATAATGATAACAGAACTTGTCATATTATGAAAATATTTATTGCACAAAAATATAATATTATAACTTGTTTATCTTACAGGTTCAGGGAAAAAATTGATTTAACAATTTAATTTCATTTAGTTACTGTAAGAGCTGTACTGGATTTAAAAAGGACATTTTTTCTGGTATTTACTATCATAAATATATTACATTTTCATTAAACATAACATCAGATTCGACTTTATACGATAGAAATTTGGTACTATAAAAAAACTATCTAACGTACACCTTTTATTGGACAGCATAACGAATTGATTACCCAATGACAAAAATTATATCCAGATCCTTCAGATTTCAGATTCAATTATCCGACGCCTAGTGCATTTTTAAGTGTGCGTGTTTAAAGGCGAATATGTCTGAACGGATAGTGTTTAATGAATTATTTGAAATAAACTACATTCAAAAAATTTTTCTCTGTATATTTTTTCGGACGTTCTACCTACCTGACTTTTTAACGTCCCACATTCACATCCTAGGTCACTAGGTGGCCTGGAACTGTTTTACATATTACTTCAGGCTAGTCCTTGAGGGTTGTGGCATTATCACGGTAGATGAAATCCATTGGTGATTAACGGGATTTGAACCCGGGACCTAGGGCTCTTACCAGGTTCTACAACTAGACCAGCTCGCTCCCTAATTGGAGGTACTAATGGTAACTGAAATGTTCAATTTGCGCACGGAATCACTTGTAGCTTTTAGTGTTTTTGATTGACATCAGCTGATTAATAGGCCATAACTAAAAGCCCATTCAAGGACAGCTGGGTCTGGTTTTGAGCCAAAATATTCTGTCTTTTCTTAGGACGGAACCGGCAGCTTTCTGATAGGCGAGCACTGACCTCTCAGCTACCCAACAGCCCAACAGTTTCATTAAGTACCAGATCCGTGTATCTAATATTCCGTTACAATAAGGGTCACAGTGGTCAACTATCGCAATATACTACCCACTACCACGGTCTATGCCTCGAGTCCCCAAGACACTATGTATCACAGCCGAGTGACCTCCATGACCCCTGCGACCTTGAGCTGTTATCTCGTCGCGAGACGCTCCGCACGGTTGGTGAGACACTGACCACGTTGTCCCTTATCAGTGCCAGCCTTGTAGTGGCAAATGTTCAACAGATTGGCAGTTTGTAGCAGATGACGATGACGTTGGTTTGAAAGTTGAGCGTTGACTATGGTTAGACATTCCAATCCCATGTGTAGCTGGACAAAGAATGAAAATATAGTTGGGTGTGGCCAACCACAGAGTATGTTGATGTTAATTTCTTATCTCTGTAGTTTACAATGGGTTTTTAACCAAGCCTTTTGTAAGGACCACTGAGCTAAAATTGTAACTGGAGGTAGCACTGCCATGACAGAAGTCTGTCAAAAGCGAGTCGCTGATTTTGTTAGGTTGGTATAGCAGTAAGTTTTCTTACCATAGCAATAACATGGCTTCTTATAACTAGGTTGGTATAGCAGTGAGTATTTTTGTCATACTTGAATACTTTTAATACTTTAATAATTTTCTTTGAAATGGCGACCATACAAAGTAGGTATTTTAAGCCAAGTATAATAATAGTTATAGCAATAATATGGCTTCTTATGACACCAGACTCACGCAAACATGGCGGCTGGCGACACGCATCTTTGACATTCAGTGCTACCTCCAGTTAGAATTATAGCTCAGTGGTAAGGACAGTGTTTTGTAAACAATGGAATCTGTCACATCAACTGTCAAAGTAAAAATAATTGGCTCATAGAGTTTTTGGTTGATGCATTAAAATACTTTACTTTATTTTAGTATTATATATATATAGATTTTTCATTGAAATGGCGACCATATTTCGTAGGTATTTTAAGCCAAGTATGAATGGAGATGAGTGTAGGATGAGTGGTGCGATCTTGTAGTGTTTTGTGTGCTATGGCCGACATATTCCTTAGACACAGCTGTTAATTAATAGCCCATATAGCTAATGGCAACTAATACCTACAGTTTAATCCTAGCTACATTCTTGCCTTAGTATTAACGAATTGGCCTAATTATCAGGATAGTATTGTGGCTAGTAGTAGTAAGTATTACTCACTAGTGGGGACGTTAGTCCACAGTGCATGCCTATAAATATCCACAATTCGTGACCTCCTAGTAGCTGGATTACAAAACGTCACCACCATCCCAGTTTTTAATGTTATTAAAAAATACTGTAATTATCAATTATTATTTGAGATTGGGACGCCACCTTGGTGCGTATTCTAACCCAAATATGAGCGAAGGATGAGTGTAGAATCACAGACAATATAATGCTTTAATGTTTAATGGTTTCCACTGTCTGTGGTAGAATGGTGTGTGATGATCTGTGTAGCTTTGTTACTGACTAAAATCAGCTGTTTCATTAGCCAGGATGATTTATTATAAGCCCAATGATCAGGAACAGCTGGGTCCAGTTTCGAACCATCAAAAAGCTACTCTTATCAGGATCGATTTTGATTGTTAGGCGAGTACTATGACCACTCAGTTACCCAGCCCCAATCAACATACTTTGCTTAGATTGTCTACCACTTTAGATCCAAAAGACAATGGTTCGAGTTTTGCTTGTAAACGCTGAAGGAATCGAACGGTTGTTACTTTAACTCCTTGAAACCTAACCATCAACATTTATAATGATTTCATACTGACTATACACATACAGTGTATAATACTGTAAACATTTAAAAAACGATAAATCCTATACTCTTGTATGAGCAAATTTGCTTGCACAAAGATCTCGAAAAAGGCTTCGACGATTTCATTCACATTTGGTAAATAATCTATTCTGACCTAAAAAATGTGATTGACAAGAACCACTACCGCAGGAAAAGTATTTTAATAATTAACCGGTTTTAAAAATTAAAAAAAATACATTAGCTTTATGGGTTGCCAAGTAACTATGTTGGTTATAATAACAAGGAAAAGGTAAACAAAAGACTTGAAACATGTGTTTATAACAATCCATCCACATTACAAATAACAAAATACAGTACAAAGGGGAAAACAGTTATTACTATTGATCGAAGCTTTCACTGAAGATTAATTGAAATTTTCACTGAAACCTAAATAATGAAAGCCAAAATTATTTAAATAAAACGTGAGTTTCCTTTATATTGCTTTTACATCGAAATAACTATACCGAGCTATGGATCGGTCCCCCGGTACTATACAAAAGATGTTATAATTTTGATCGATTTCGACCAAGTCACTTTGGTCATCAGGCCCGATCGTAGACTGAGGTATAGCGTCAACAATGGTATCAACAGTCAACACGTCAACGTGATAATGAAGAAGTTGCTCACTAGAGCGCGAAGTGATAAGTTTGTAAACAACAGATATTATGATTCCATAGATAATCAATTATGGATAAAAGTACACACAATGCATATCACTTCAACCACCCTACGTTTGCTTAAAATAAGCTCATTTGTCAATATCTTACTTGGTATTATAATGGTTTACCACATAGATATAAATAGACATAATTATTTCCAATGGTTACATGCTATTGGAAATTATCCAATAGTCTTTGTAGCTGTGAACTAGCATCAGCTGACTAGTGTCCTTTATGTTTACGTTTTTGGATATTTCGGTTGTCATGGTGACTAATGGGTGTTGAGTTGAATTAATGTTTAGAGAAGGTTCGTTTTGTTGTCCTGTGTTTTTTTTTTTAAGTGTAAAATATAACTAAGTTGTAGAAAGTTCTGAAGAGTTTTATTTTCCCACAAGCTATTTCGGCATGTCTGGAAACGGTACAAGATTTTCGGATTTGGTAAAGTTGTATGATGGTGAAGGAGACTTCTCGGAATGGCTGAAAAAGTTAGAGCTTGTATGTAAACTTCAGAAGGTTAAAGAATTACAATCAGTGCTTCCCTTGTTTTTGTCTGGAGGAGCATTTGCCGTCTACGATGGGCTTACCGACGCAGTTAAGAGTGATTACTCCGCCCTGACCCAAGCTTTGCAGCAGGCTTTCTCTGCTAACTGTTTCCAAGCGTATGAGGAGTTCATATCCAGACGTTTGCTTCCAGGAGAATCTGTTGATGTCTACGCATCTGATTTGAAAAGGTTGGCTAAATTAATAGATTCTTCAGTTTCTGACGAGTGGATAAAGAGTTCTTTTGTTCACGGACTACCCAGAGAAGTTCAAAATCAGTTAAAGGCGGCATGTTGTTTGCAAGACATGGAGCTGTCAAAAGTGTTAGAAAGGGCGAGAAGTTTAGTGAATGGAAGTGAATCCAATGTTGGAGCCGCCGCTCAGATGGAAGTGTCCGTAAATAAAAGACAGTATAGTAGAAAATGTTTTATCTGGGAACTCGGCGATGAATCGCCACCTAATCCTTCTTTAGGTGTCAAATTGTACCAATAGACCATTTCTTGGATACTCCCTTTAGTTCTTGCGGCCATACGCTTGATTGTTCTGTGGTTTCGCTCAACTATCCCGTTTCCACTTGGCCGGTTGACACACCTAAACACAACTTTAATACCCCATTTATCACAGAGCTGAGTAATCTCTTCGCATCGAAATGTTGCACTATTGTCCATCAAAATCTCATGTGGTGGCCCTCGATCAGTAAACAATTCCAACAACACTTTAGAAATCTGATATTTCGTCTCTTTTGGGATCCGGCGCCAAATGCAGAACCTACTTGGACCACAGTCCACAATGGTCATGAACTTGCTTTGACCATAGTGTGTTACGTCAATGGCAAGCCTATACCAATTGTTCTGGCAATCCAAATACCCAGGCTCCCATTTGATGCTGGATGGATCAATTGACAGACACTCTTTACAACTTTTCACAACTTCTTCAACAACTTTTGTGGTAAAGTTAATGTCTGGGTGACACCGTCTGGCGGTGAATAAAGTACGGTTAACACCAAAATGATGCAAGTCATGAACCTGTTTCACCAATGTCTTTTGGTCCACACTCTCATTCTCACACACAAGTGCAATGCTAGTCTCTTCGTTTCTTGCTAACCATTTTTTTGGCACTCTTGTAAGAAGATCTGCTTTGTTGAACTGTGACTTAATGAGTTCTATTTGTACATTGAGACCGCATTCCAAAATAATGTCTTTAAATAGGCTTAATCGTCTTCTAACCAAAACTTCACTTAACCCATGTGTTTTGATAGGACGGTCCCCCGTCAGTATAGATGACACCCAAGCATGAACTGTCGCTGAGTCCGTGATTAATACGATCTTCTTTAACCCCCAACGCAGGGCCAAATTTACTCCTTTTAGGATAGCTTCCAATTCTGCTAAATTGATATGTGCTGAATCATGCTGCTTCCTCAGCCACGAAGCATCTTCGACTATCTCACCTTCAATTTCTAGACAAACTCCGATCGCTAGACTGCTTGCGTCACACCACACTTTTCCTTCTTCTCCAGGAGTCACAGCCCATTTGCCAGTGGCTGGGTCTCTTTCATCGATTCGATCCATAATATTTGTTAACATAGTTTGCGCACGTTCACTGATCAAATCATCCCACTTCAGATCCGACAAATGTCTCTTAACGAAACTACATGCAGGTCGAAGCCAGCTTGCTACTGGATAGTGACCAATCAATTGCCCACACAACGAGAAAACATCTTTCTTTGTTTTAACTTGGTCCAAAGGTTTTAATTTGTTATCTCTGTACCACATTAGCTTACATCCTGCTCTTCTCAGCCTTAGTCCTAATACTCTGCCTCCATCAAGCGTTTCTGCCGGCTTTGCTGTCAAACCATATGTTTCCAACAATCTAATCCCAACATCACTACTGACAATTTCTTCATTAACGACGATGTCATCGACATATGAATCTGTGGCACTCCTAACTATCGGATCCATCGATAAAACCTTGTTAACAATACTGCTCATAATCTTTGGGGCAACGTTTAACCCAAACCCAAGTCGAGTTAAACAATAGTTTTCACCCTTAAATTTGACAACTTGAAATTTCCACAAATGTGGAGCAATATGAATTTGCAAGTACGCTTTACGAAGATCAACTGTACTCACATGTTCACCCAATCGTCTCCACAATCTTAACTTTTCACTACAAACCTCACTTCCAGCTGTATGGCTTGAAACGAATTGGTTAAGTTCTCTATAGCCCATTACAGGCCGCACTTTATCCTTATTTTGCTGTATGACAGCCATCAAAGGAATCACACCTTCAAACTCTCCATGATAGGGCTGCAGCCAACCACTTTTTATCCATTCTTCAACTTCAGTTTCGAAGGCTTCGGTAGCATTCTCAGGAATTCTGTACATTTTTACTTGATTTTCCAACATAGGCAGTCTGTTCACATCCTTCCAATTCCATTCCACTGTCCATTTTCCATCTAAAAATTCTGCCTTAAAATCGCAGTCTTCAATAATGATTTTCTCTGCAGATTTCTTATCAATATTAATTTCTTGCTTGGATTCGATCTCCCTGATGATTTTCTGGTCACCGTCACCCTTTTGCTCAGATTCAGCCACTGCTCCAGTACACAAACCCTTTTTAAATTCTACACCACCATCCCCCTGAATCGTAACTCCACCCATTGCAGAAATCGCATCCATTCCTAATAGCACCTGATAGTTTGGCAATAATCGAGCAACTAAACAGTTTAATGATAGGTTAATCCCACTAACGGACACCTCTGTCTCACACATTAAGTTACAATCTACTACGTCCCCGTTCATCATTACCACTCGTTGACTTGTGGGCCTTATTAGTTTCTTAGACCTGACAAGACTCGGTGAGATAATAGTTCTTGAACACCCCGTATCTAATAATGCACAACACTTAGTTCCAGCAACAGTTACCATCAAAGTCGGCAGTTGTGGTTGCGCAGTCAAACAAGGATAGCCACCCGCGCAACAAAGGGTGGCCCCTTTTACTCGTTTTTTTGAGCCTGTGAACACTTTGGAGCATAATGTCCTGCCTCTCCACAGCGGAAACAAATTACATTCGAGGTGCTACCCGGCTTTCTTTGTGGGCATGATCTTGCTAGATGTCCTTCCGAGTTACAGATAAAACATTTTCTACTATACTGTCTTTTATTTACGGACACTTCCATCTGAGCGGCGGCTCCAACATTGGATTCACTTCCATTCACTAAACTTCTCGCCCTTTCTAACACTTTTGACAGCTCCATGTCTTGCAAACAACATGCCGCCTTTAACTGATTTTGAACTTCTCTGGGTAGTCCGTGAACAAAAGAACTCTTTATAAGGTGAACCTGTAAAAGGTGAAGTGTGTGAAGGGTCACATTTTACAGTAGGTGAACGTGTGTATGTCAAGCCGCCAAACCCATCCTGTACTTCGAGATGGAAGGAAGGAGTGGTTACTGGACAGTTTTCACCCAGAAGTGTTGAAGTAAATGGCAGGCCTCATCACATAGCAGATGTGCGAAAAGTAGTTGAAAGTAAAAATGAAAGTGTTAGTTGTGTCGGCACCTCGAGGGCGTGTGGTGGTGTTGACACCACGGGGGCGTGTAGCTGTGAACTAGCATCAGCTGACTAGTGTCCTTTATGTTTACGTTTTTGGATATTTCGGTTGTCATGGTGACTAATGGGTGTTGAGTTGAATTAATGTTTAGAGAAGGTTCGTTTTGTTGTCCTGTGTTTTTTTTTTTTAAGTGTAAAATATAACTAAGTTGTAGAAAGTTCTGAAGAGTTTTATTTTCCCACAGTCTTTATGTTGCATTTATGACATAGCACGAAATAAAAGTAAAATACAACAAAAGACTCCACCCATAAACCAAAAAAATAGTTATATTTAAAATTATGACATTCTGTTATCCATTGCAGCTCTGAAATGTTGTTTGGAAAAGTTTATGGAGTTTAAAATATTTCATCATAAAGAAATTTCTTTGATAAACTCATAAACTAAAAGATAGATATTGAACAACTTCCTGTATTATTGAAATCGCCTTTCTAGTCGGCTTGTTTACTCAAAAGATCTGTGGTCTCTAGTTGATAAATAGTAGTTAGTAGTTTGTTTGTTTACAGTCAGGTAGTCCAGAGAGTAATAACATTTACATAGAGCTTTCAAGAAAACAAATGCATCTACAAACATTAGGCACGTTATTGATACAGTTTATCAGGACTACTCGTTGATATTTTGTTGAAAACATGTGTAATATTGACTCGAATCAATAGATCTTGATACAAATATTTTCAACAGCACTGCATGAGGAATCCAACCAAATATTTTTGGAATACATTAAATTGGTTAATTACACCAATTCATGTAAACAAACGCCTCTTATAGACAGGGTGAGTCCGAATTGTAATTCTTAAAAATCACAAACTGACCGACAAACAGAATTCTAGGCATTTTAGACACATACTTATATGGCATTTTATGTTTGACTTAGCCCTAGGAATAAGTCCAGAAAATATATCCAGACAATTTGGAAACACTGTATAATAATTTTTTTTAGGAACAGCTGACATCAAGATTAACTTATTTCCTCGTCTGTTTTTTTGTAAAGAGAGTTGTGTGGTTTAGTAACGATTTTATAACATCCCACCAACTTTAGTAGTGTATGAACAAAATGAAACCATGCATGAACAAAAAATTACTCGTCGTTAATTATTTTATCCTAAGTTAAAAGAGTAATATGTAACATTTACTTTTAAACCATTAAATCATTAAGTAGACGTGAGCGTAATCTACCGTTACCGACAGGAAGTACACATGAGCAGGATTCCGATTTTGCAATGGGATGCACGTTATGGTTAGTAATACGTGCAATTAAGATAAGTGAATTGGAAATATACTCCGGGAAAGTCAAAGCAGACCTAATTAAATAGTCAAACACAACTTGACTAGTCTACTATGAATGATTAACTTCCATTTGTAGACTATTTTACATTAAATGATTCCATATTTCAAAACTTTATTCATGAAACATCTCAAAATCATTAGGTAGTATAATTACGGTATCATAGATATAGGTGCATAATTAGTTAGTTTATACACTCAACAGTACACAACTATGAATTATAACAATTTATATTTCCCCGGAGTTTTCAAGCTACTGGTATTCCTCAACTTTAATCAGCTGTTTAAACCTCACATAAACATAAATCTAATTACATGTATGAAAGTGAAGCCCTTTCTCCGCCGATTTAAAGCCAATGACCTTTGGCATTGACGGTGTTCCATAAATATACACTCAAGCTAGTCTGCCAAGTGTGCCATAGACTTTGAACCGGTAGTTGGTAGTTGTGTTTTGTTTGGATGGTTGGCAACACCGATTATGAAGATAATATGAATATTTGGGTTGGTAAGTGTTTGGACTTTGAGCGTGTGCGTGCAATTTTCAAGATTACTAACTTTTTGCAGGTTATTGGCTAATTAAATAAACGACTTTGTTGTACAAGTAGCAGCTGATTAGCATGCACAAGTCCACATGATGAAACGTGTTAAAAGTTTGTAAATTATTAAAACATTGGGTGATAAAAAGTGTCATAACTTTGTTGTTTTCCACAGTTTTTTTTTATTAAGGTAAATAAATAAAGATACGTCTTATAACACTTAAAACATATATTTACGCTTATACTGTTACTCACAAGATGGTAAATATACAAAAGATGGTAATTGGTGATCGATTTCGACCAATTCGACCAAAAGGTGCATAACATTCGCCTATTGGGTCTGATGATGATTGAAGTGACCAATCGAAATCGATCACCACTTACCATCTTTTGTATATTTACCGTCTTGTGAGTAACAGTATAAGCGTAAATATATGTTTTAAGTGTTATAAGACGTATCTTTATTTACTTTCCGTAAATTTAATAACACGTACAATGCTGATCAAGAAGTTATTTATTAAGGTGTCATTAGATTTTTCTTTAAAAGCAAACAGTTTTATTATTCATTGTGTTTTTCGATCAAATATTTAGTTTTCGAGTTATTAATGATTAAAATTTGAAAATACTCGCCATTTTGTTGAAAATACAAAAAAACTTTTGGAAGTTCGTTGAAACGTAATTTTACATGTATGTACCAAAAAGGGTTTTTAGCCGGTAGTTCGCGACTACCGAGGGAATATTGAGACTATCGATGTGCATACACGCATTTTCAATTCCTCCCCACAAAAAAATAATATCTTATAGATATAGTCTAATTATTAGTTAGATGTTGTATTTTTAGTCCATCGCCGGATTCCAAACCGAAAAAGTCACATTGTAAAGCACAAAAAATAAAATTTACATAGATTCACTGGATCGTGACGTTTCTCTAATATTTTGCGTGTATAAATTTTAATATATTGTAAAATATGATCAAAACGTTAGTCAACGAAAACACATGTTTATATCATTGGGATGCAAATTAAGGGTTTTCTGGTTAAACTATATTTTTGGTTTCGTAAATTCTGACTTTTTCAAATACTTTAAGAAAATACAAACATCTAATTGTAAATTATTACAAATACGTCATTATCATTGCATATTTGTACTAGTTTCACCAATGTGAACTATGAAATGTTGGTTGACAGCTGCAGCAGTATGGTTAATTATGGCAGACTAACCATTTAGGTAATTACAATGTAACAACTTTTAGTTCGTTTTTGTAAAGAGTGGTATAACGTTACTTTTTGTGTTAGTTTGATGTTTAACTACCAGTGGGAAGATCGGAAAGGACTTGTGTTTTTTCAGACACTTTGACCGCGTTTACAAGACCTCAGGACGTTTTAGACCCTTGGCTCTGATTACGTACTACATAAATTGGTATGTTATCTTGGAATGGTTTTCTAGTTGTAACATTTAATTTGAATCAAACAAATTTATCGAATTTTATATTTTAAAAGTATGTAGATTTTGTGTACTCCAGTTTATTACCATCGCTTTTTTGAGTGAACGAACTTATTTTTTCTACAGTTACCTGACAAAGTGGGCTTCCTTGCACTGATTATAGTACAGAAAGCTGCTAATTGCTGCATTTACTTACTTATGGCCATTATGACGCACTATTTTACTTTTGCCGCAATATTTTTTGCCACACACCAGTATATCAACCAAACAACACAAAACAGCGTTCTTTTATTATGCACGTAATTCGTATGAGTTTGGACATTGGTTGGCAACACAAATACTACGACTACGATCAGCTGGTGCAGCGTTTCCCGTTTCGTTCAACGCTTGGACTTAACCCAATCTAAAAACGTGCTGTACAATGTTTGAAAGACTAATTATTTATATGCTTTGTAGTAACTGTAGGAAAATTATAATGTGTAACGCGAGTGCAAACTATGCTGCACTCGAGAAACTTTCCACACTTGTCTACGGCTCGTTCGTAAACATTTATCTTATGTGCAGCAAAGTGTCACTTCACCCACTAGTTACACAAACAACTATAGTGCATTAACTACAATTATTTAAACTGTCATTTTGCTACATTATAACGAAAGTTACTTGCATGAATTTATTAATACACACCTTTAAAATACGAAGGATTAATTTTAATCGGTTTTAGCAAACGATTTGTAAGTAAAGTTATCTAATTTACTTTACAAACAATATCAACTTATTTTCCAAATGAAAATGTGCAATCACTTTCATGCAATCACTCAAGGGCGATCATTTAAAAATTTCGTAAGATTATCCTAAAAAAAGTGTCCCATAACTTGCCCCAGCTGTTCCTCATCATTGGGCTAAGGGAGGCTAATGAAACAGCTGATATTAGGCAGTAAAATAAGGTGCACAGATCAACTTTACATTCATCCTTCATTCTACACTCATCCTTCAATTAAATTTAGGTTAAATTACGCACCTAGGTTGCGTTCCCATCTCAATAAATGAATGAATGGATGATTGAGACGAATATTCGAATGTGTCAAACACGGAAATATGAAGTGAGTGAAGCTTTCAATTTTTTTTTTTTTTTAGAAATCTTTATTGTTTTTTCCATACACAACACAAAACAAATTTGTCTACACAATATCAGCTGATCTTCGAAATGAAAACGTTATCGTTTTTCTTTCAATATCTGTAACTAAAAGTTTTTTTTCTGAATTCCTTTGCATTATCACACCAAGACATTTTAACAATAAACTGTTTAAGATATTTAAGATTTGAATTCAGCCTTCCAAAAAACACCTCAAATCAATCAAATACCCAAAACATTCTTTCTAAAAGTAGATACTCTCTGGCACTATTTTATTTTTGTTGCGATGTTTCCAGACCTGATTTGACATATACAGGGTGATTAATATAAGTGTGCCAGCCGTTTTTTTCGAAAACTATAAGAGATATCAAAAAAAGTTAAATGGTAAGTGCCTTGGATTTTTTATTAAAAAAATTATAGTCAAGTCAAAAAAATTGATTTAGCCGCCATTTTTCCAATATGGCCGCCAACTTTGATTTTTCTTATGGAACACCCTGTATTTTATGATATTTTATGTTTTGAAATTTCTGCATGAGAAAGAGTTTCGATAAAGGCCTAAGCAAGCATGCCAGCTGTTTTGTTCGAAAACCATTCAAAATTTCACAACTTAAACCATTATTATTTTTGAAACGGTTAGGTTTATGAAAAAAATCACAAGAATAAAATCGTCTTAAAATTACTTTTTCTACCAGAATACATCATAAAATACAGGGTGTTTCATAAGAAAAATCAAAGTTGGCGGCCATATTGGAAAAATGGCGGCTAAATAATTTTTTTTGACTTCACTATAATTTTTTAAATATAAAATCCGAGGCACTTACTATTTAACTTTTTTTGATATCTCTTATAGTTTTCGAATAAAACGGCTGGCACACTTATATCAATCACCCTGTATAGGCTATGCGGCACGCAAACAACAAACAAAACAAAACTTGGACCGTAGGGTGACAACAGGTAAATATTTTAATTTGACGACAATTTAGTTTGCAGTGTAATCAGATGTTTCACATAGAAAGACTTCTTGCGAGGAAGCTGTTGGTAGCATAGAGTACACAGAACGTCTACAGCCCCCCCCCCCCCCCAAAGTATATGTCCGCTGGTCTTCACTTCTCTGACCACTGGTCTGTCCCCAGGTCCGTGGAGGCTCGGAAGCCCAGCTGTACCCAGTCTGACCGGGTGCTCCTCGACAGTCCCGCCATGTGTTGTGGGCTCAGCCTTGCCACCTTGAGACAACTGTATGCCACCGTCTCAGGTAAATATACTCTTATACCTCATAGCATATCGTATTACCAACCTGTAGGGCTTTTTCAGGGGTGGTCAACCGGTGGCAAGGGGTGAGGTCTCTCCGTTGCAAAGAATGTTACGTAAAATACTTGTGCATTACATATAAGTGCGCATTATAAACTTAATATAGGCCTAATTGAAGTGCGATGCTTTAGAGGCTTATACAACGCTGATATATACTTACCAGTGCGCAGTTCGAGGTGAAGATGAGCGAAGAATAAGTGTGAAATAGGGTGAGATTGTTCTTATTGTTCTTGGTTGATTGTTGTTAGCTGTTATTGTTAGCTGATTGTTCTTAGATCCAAACCTGAACCTAAAGGAACGAATCAGAGATCAAATCCCTTTTCCCTAATCACTAGACCACGCCCTATAACATTAAGCATAATTAAGTAGTGACAATTACATTTTGCATTGGACATACAGTATTTCCAATTAATTGTTGGCTATCTAACTTCCGGTACTCGTATTTAAACGAAATGTGAGTAAAACGCACGTTGGTTTTTTCGTTGGGTAACCTAACCAAACTTACCAAAATCATAAGTACCGTACCGTGAGACAACTTTTAGTGACAAAAAAACTGATACCGTATGTTCCTATGGTATTAAAGTATGTCTGTTTCCTTAGGATCGGATGTAAATTTCAAATGTGCATCATGTACAGTGTTACTAGTCGAAAAACCATTGCTTATGCAATCAGGGGTTTTTCAACGAGTTTTTTCTGTTATTTGGCTGTGTGGACTGTTTCTTTATATCAATAGTAAATGAGTGTAGAACGGATGGAGTTATGAACTATGGCGATAGGCACATGCCAGTAAGGGGTCGTTGTACACCTTTTAACATCACTTCTGGTTTTGTTCAGGCTCCTGTTCAGTTATTTAAGTTCTTGTTATCCATATGTTTATCATACATATAATTTTTTACATTGGTAGTTTACGTTTAGTATAGCTATCAATTTCCTTCCATTAATGGTTTTAGTATAGCTTTTTATCAGGCAAAGATGCTGTTTTGGGTATGTATTCTTGAACTATTCCTTAAGGTTAGTACTTACATTAGTCGTGTTTAAGCAATTTCTCTGGCCTAGTAGTTGGAAGCACGTCGATTAACATCGTAACAACTGAATTCGAGTGGAAACAAGGCTTAAGTCATTTACATAAATGCGTTGAACAGAGTTTGAAAACGGAAGTTAAACTAGCAACCATGAAAAACATCACAATATTTTACTTGAATTCACGAAAACATCACCAATTGTAACGATAATCCCATCGATCCCATTGATGTAAACAAAATTGTATTATGGCCATCTGTTTTATCGTAAACAAATGTAAAATTGTAAAGTTCAGATGATTGACAGCAGAATTCAGCAAAAACACTGAAATTTTAAAAGCCTATATGACGAAGGGCGGGATATCATAAAAAATGCACATCTAGAGGATAAGAGCTTTAAATTGATACCCAATATGCCTATAAAAATAATTATTTAGGGGTCAATTTGCTGAATAAAAAAACCCAACAAATTCTTTTAATAATATAGATGTAAAGATTTTAGTTTTATGATGCAAAGGAACCTTACCATTGTATGTTTTTGACCTTTAATGGGGTGTCCCAATTATTTTCTTTACAATGTATTAAATGTAATCGTAAAAATAAAAACAAAATGTCTGGACCAATATTTTTGTTATATTCACTGAAAAGTATAGGCCATATACCATATTTTCTTATGTACATCTATACTATTATAAAAAAGAGGTGGTGTCTGTGTGTATGGGAAAAGTAAACGCGAAAACTACTGGTCGGATCGGGCTGAAATTCGGCATGATGATAGCTCATATTCCCGATTAACATATAGGCATATTTTTATCCCAAAAATCCTTCCGGGCTCCGCCCCAGTGGCTCTGGAGCAAAGGTTCCCATGTTAACCTTATGAGAAATGGAATTAATGAATCTTAAATTAAACAAGTTGGTTCTGTTCTATGATTTTCAATAGCATTAAAGTTACAAGGATTACCAACAGGGTGCAGCACTAGCATTATTTCTTTTACATTTATGACAACAGCTAATTTGCAACCAAAAGGTGAGTGAGCGTAGCGAACGAACTTCAACCTGGAGGCGAGTGAGCGTAGCGAACGAGCTAACCTGAAGACAAGTGAGCGTAGCGAACGAGCTAACCTGAAGGAAAGTGAGCGCAGCGAACGAGCTCCAACCTAAAGGTGAGTGAGCGTAGCGAACGTACTTCAAAAAGAACCGAAATTTCTTAAACCATGTCCTCACTCATAACTGCTATAAGCATTTGATACTTATACGCCAACCCCGTACGAAGGACGGGTACTCTGCTAGTAGATAATAAGAAAATCTGCAGATTCATATAGTTTTGGATAGTTTTTTTTATATTTTATTTTAATGTGTTAGGAGACCAGACACTGTACTATGATACCAAAAGAGTGTCGCAGAAACATACAATATTCATCCCAAAACTGGGAAATGTTTGAGAGAAGCTCTATAATATCTTATATTTTACAATTTACACAATGCACGTTTTTTCTCAATAAATTATACAGCAGCCCATTTAATAAAACGTTTATTGGTGTATTAGCTTCAAACCAACAAAAATAATCATGTTAAAGCTTAGAAACTGATTCAGGGATAAATGGGATTTTATGTTTCAACATGTGGGATATTTTATTATAAGTGGTGGTAACACTGGTGAAGAGTGACTACCGCATGTTAAAGGCACTGGAGAGGCGTGAAGCGTAATCAGACGAGCCTCTTTGTGGGATAAACTTATTGTTGAGTACCAAATAAACACTTGGAGACACTTGATTACACCTAAAAATAAAATGATATTGAATTGGTGTGTTACCTACTTGTATGCCTTTATACAAATGGTATGCTGTAATTCTAAATTTGGGTCGACTGGTCTAAGAAGCCGGAATACGAGTCTAGAATTGAGTTTTTTTACATTTAGGACATTGATTATGGATGCACTAGGTAGTACTCATTTTATATTCATGTACTGTAGTTAGTTATAACATAGACAAAAAGAATTAAACATAGACCGTCAGCCGTGCTACGGTTACCATATGTTCTGGCGCACACCGCTGAGAGCGCCATGTAGTTACGGCGTACGCGCCATTTACTTATTATTACTATTTACTTCCACCATACGCGCTACGTATATACACGGCGCTCCAAGCTGTGTTCGCCAGAACCTATGGTATCCATGGTAACCGCAGCACGGCTGATAGTCTACAATTAATTCTTTTTGTCTATGGTTATTCATAGTCTCCCATAATACAAGTCCGCAGGGGTACAAAGGTGGCAAAGCCGCATTCTCGGTCTATTGTAACAGCTGTTGTACTAATTCATAACGGAGCTTCTGCGCAATGTTTGTTTACACGTTTGTTATTACCGTACTGTTATTACTATGGCAATAGGCCGGTGCGACGTTGCCACACACCAACGCCGCGGACTTGTATTAGAGGTTGTCATGAGTTGTAGCATTGAGATGTAGTAAAGTTGGCTTCCCATCCTATATGGAGCAGTTGTGACCAACTTTTTATTCAATAGGACATTTTTTAATAAAACACACACAGAGTCTGATAACGGTACAGCTATGAATTATCAATCATTAAGATGGGTACGCCTCCTAGTGCGTACTTTAACCCAAACATGAGCTAAGGATGAGTGTATAGTAGAGTGTGATGATATGTGTTTGTTACTGACTAAGATCAGCTGTTTCATTAGCCAGGATGTATAAATCCCAAAGTACTCATGAACTTTTGAGAAAACTACAAGTCACACCCCCAAAAACCTTATGACGAGAAACCTTGCGCAAAACTATCCATTATTTCATAAATTGCCCTTTATGGTCGTAATTCCTTTCTAAAGGGAACTTTCCATTATGCTTAATGTTAAAAATACCTCAGCTGTTCTTATTTGTTTGTTATTCTTTCAATTTATTACCTTATTAAAATCAGGTGTGATTATTGGTTTGTATTACTGTATTCTGTTTTGTTTATTTCGGCTTAACTTAACCATATCAATAGTTTTATTAATACTTATGAATTCAAACGGGGTGAAGACCGTGGGTAACAGCATGTAACAGCTAGTTTCTTTAAAGCCCAATGATCAGGGACAGCTGGATCCAGTTTCGAACCATCAAAAAGATACTTATTTTTCAGAGGATCGATCTCACAACCTTTTTTTATTGTTATGCGAGCACTATAAGAAATCAGCTGCCCCTATAGTATGTTGCATTAATAGTACCGAAAGTGGCATTTTCCGGATTTTCCTGCGCACGCTCAATTTTTATTTGTGAGGCAAACCTGATCGCAGAGACATCAAATTTCACATAGGTGGCAAAAATTGGATCAAGTGGAAAATCACTTTTGGTACAAGTTATGAATGACGATTCTTTACTTCAAGACGCAATAATGCTTATTTCTGTATACAGTGTGTTCAACAATGGAAAGTGCATATTCAAATTTTAAAAATGACAGGTAAGGAAACACAAGTACTCTAGTGGGCAACAGTGAACCTTATTCTAAAAAAATATGAAGTTTCCACCCACCGCATGGTTACCGCGTAAACATGGACCTACAAATAAGAACCTCGTGGCATTATTTAAGTGTTTATCGAGTTGAAATGAACTGTAAAATATTCACAAATATCCTAACTATGCACCGGATGAACTGAAACACCGTAATTGTTTATTTATGTATTTACAAAATATTTTTGAAAATCCGTAAATTAGTATTTTTCATATGTGATTTTAATTTCCAAATAATATTTTTTTCTCCCATCCATTGTGAGCTCTGATATGTTAAGAATACAAAAAGCACACATTCATTGAAAACAAGTTAGTATTATAATGTTGAGAGCTTGTACAATAGAAGCATGTTCAATTCCGAACTATATTTCAATCCATATAATCCGCCATCTTGAATTGAACTGCCAAATTCAATAAATCTCATTAGAAATCCGCAATCTGGACACCCACCTGACCTTTTGACCTCAAAGGTCACGTTGGTTTGTTTGTGTAGGTTATGTACGACCTTGACCTGTTTGACCCTCTTGACCTCTTTAGACCCGCCTCACCACCCTCTACATTAAGTAGTTGCAGGTTCTCGAGATAGCGTTATCATTTACCGGTGGGTTTATGTTATCAGTTATATAAATATTTGAAGATTCACTAGTCAACCTAGCACGTGATACAATGCCGTTGCCTTACCAGTTCTTGACGCAGGGATTCTCGAGGCAGCTTCTAGCTTCTGTGTCAGGTACCTATTTAAATAAAGTTTTCCGTTTATTACGGGGAAATGTGAATATATAACGGGGGTATCATGAAATGGCTCCATTTTATAGCCTAAGAAAGACTAGCTATACCAATTTCTTTAAACTTGACTGTGTGTATGCGATTCGGTGAAGACCAAGATTACAGTATAAGCTGCATATTCCGGAAAACCAAGACTACGATCAAGATATAATTTTTCCTGTTTTCACATAAGTTTTGAGTATTTCTTTGGTTATAAAACCCAACCTAACCCACTTGTAAGTAAAATAATGAAGGTTCAAAATCCAGTTATGCACGATGTTGGACAATATTTTCCCTTAAGTTTTACTTTCAGTATCCAGAAGTCAATTTATTATTGATAAATTGACTATTGGACAAATATCATGGTTTTACTAAACTCATACGTCATCCATCAAATGCCAGATTCCTTCAATCGAAATCGATCACCACTGACCATATTTTATGTAAATTTGCCGTCTTGTGAATTAACAGTATAAGCTTAAATATATGTTTTAAGTGTTATTAGAAGTGTCTTCTATTTACTTTCCGTAAATTTAATTACAACAATGCTGATCCAGAAGTTATTTATTATCTTTAAAACCCTTTGATTCACAGTGGTATTATCAGGATACCACTTGTAAAATAATGTTTACTGCTTTGATGCATACTGGTATTGTGGAAATACCATACCAGGGGCCTAGTCAGTGCTGTAACCTAGCGTATTTTGGAGGAATTAGTAGCTTCTAGATAAATTTAGTATTAAAGTTGAAGTTTCAAAGCGTCGTTGCATGCTACAGGCTACAGGCTGTTATGCAGAGGTTTTGACTGTCTTGTATACCCTTCTATTACATATAACAAAGTAAGATATATGTTTTTATGTTGAATTAGACACTATGTAATTGTTATATTGCGTCAAAAACACTGTTTTTGTTCAAACTGAAAGTTTATTTTGCCAAATATAGGTGGTATACCTACAATACCACTATGCTACTAACACTAGACATATTTTGTTGTTGCCTTACTAAGCTAAAATATAATTTCAAGCATATTTTGTGATAATTTTCGTTATTTTTTCAGGTAAATGAATCATATAAATTTTACTTACTATATTTTAAATATTTATTTATTATTCTCCGATATCCAAAAGACATGACTGAAGACATCTTACTAACAGAAATTCTAAATGACGGTTGCTAAGATGAAATAGGTTTATCAGATAATTGACCAGATGACAGTAACTTAGTCTCTCTTCGGCAAATATACTCATCTTCATTGATGAAAATACATAATTTATTTTTATCATTATAAATCACCTATTGCGTTTGGAATCATAACCCAGGTGAAGCAATTCCGCATCTCCTACACGAATGGCTTACACTCAAAATCGACGAAAGGCAAAGGAAAGGCTAAATTAAATTTGATCAAACATAAATTTAAAATGCCAGTAGAAAAGAGGCTCAAGGAGAACGTTCACATGCCCATAATATCAACATGGACGAGATGCAACTTATGCAGCACAAAAAAGAAAAAGATTCGCTCATACTGGGAATGTAACGAGCGCAAAGTGTGCTTATGCTAGACAGACAAAAAATAGTTTTTATGAGTTTCACAACTGAACTAAGATAAAGATGAATCTTGAATCTTAAAATTGGAGAATACGATGTTGTACAATGATTCTCTGGAAACTTGTTATTTTATAACAGACCTTCAAATGTATTCAGTATTGTCATACAAATGTATTTACGAGTACAGTACCTACTAATATCTTGAGCTAATTCACTATTTTTCACATAGATTAGATAAGTAATCTTTTTATTACAATACATGAACAGGTAAATAATTGTTTCTCATCTGTAACATATTGGTAGGTTTTACGTTTCAAGGAAGGTTTTTAATATTTTATATGCACATTAGACTACGCACTGATACACAGTGGTATATATAGAATACCACCTCGTTTTTTATTAATAAAAATTATAAAAACAAAATTAAATTTTTTAAATTATTTTTCCTGAGCTCTGACACGGTTAAGGTTACCAAAAAACATCAATTCAGTAAAAATTGAAATAAAAAAATTTTACTGTGCATCAAAGGGTTAAAACAACTAAAAAGTGTTTGGCAGTTTTTATAACGATATAAATTAAATACTTGTAAAAAGATAAACAAGAATCCATCTTGTATTCTATTCAAGTGTGGTTATTATGAGCTGTAGCTGCAGTTTTATTACTAATAGGTCTATTTACAAATTAAAATACAGTAGATAGCTGAAATAATAGTTTTTTTGGTACGGAATTGTCGTGTCATCATTATTTTGTTGAAATTACCAAATTATTAAGACATATTATATACCTGCCTGTTAGCCTGTATGTAAAATGATTGTATTTGACGGTTCGAAGTCAGACACTTTTTGGTGGTTCGTCATTGAGCTTTTAATAATGAGTCTAGCTAAGGAAACAGCTGGGCTTTGTGAAAAAGTGACACATTGCATCTGATTTCATTCTGCACTCATCCTTCACTCATACTTGGGATAACGTACGGCCAGTTGCGTTCCTTATTAATTGGTGAAAATGTAATAATGCACATGTATTCTTAAAATAGTTGTATAAGATTACATTTTTTAATCCCCACTTTGTGTTGCAGCATGTCTCATAGTGGTGGCCTGCGGGACGTCCTTCGGCTGGATCGCCCCCACCCTGGTCAACCTGACGTCAGACGACAGCGAGATACCCATGACGTCAGCGGAGGCTTCTTGGATGATCGCCATCATAGAGGTGGGCAACCTCTTCTCACCCATCCCTGCTGGGCTACTGGCTGACAAGTTTGGCCGAAAACCCCTCGCGTTGTCCACCGGGCCCTTCTACATCATCTCCTGGCTGATCATCCTCAACTTCAAGAACCTCGCGGCTCTCTGCGTCGCCAGAATAGTCCAAGGTCTGGCGATCGGCATTGTGTTCACAGTAATACCAATGTACCTTGGGGAAATCGCCTCCCAACACATCCGAGGAGGTATCACCAGTCTTTTCCAGATAGCTTTCTACTTCGGGTTTCTTTACGAGTACTTCATCGGCCCCTTCGTCTCTTTTGATGTCCTCGTCATCATCTCCATGCTCCTACCCATCGTTTTCATCGGCCTGTTCTTCCTCCAGCCGGAGTCCCCTCACTTCTACATCATGAAGGGGAGAGAAGACGAAGCAGAGAACTCTTTGATGTGGCTGAGAGGTACGACGAATGTTGAAGACGTCAAGGAAGAACTTGTGGATATGATTCAAACCGTGCAGAAGGAAATCAGCAATAAAGCGTCTATCGGGGACATCATAGCTACACCGGCTGACAGGAGAGCTCTGATGATCGTCCAGCTGGTCGGGGGTGTTAAGATGATGAGTGGTTTGGCTCCTATAGTTTCATACTCCACAGAGTTGTTCAGAAGAACAGGGTTCACACTGATTCCTCCGTATGTTTTAACAATCATCATGGGACTGGTGCTTTTCATCTCGGGCTTCTTCAGCACCGCTCTAACAGATCTGACTGGTAGAAGGCCTCTTCTTATAATTTCCACGATCGGATGCGCCTTCAGTCTCGGGTGCGTCAGTCTGTTCTTCTACTACTACGACCACAGCGATTACGACCTCTCCGAGTACACTTGGGTGAGTCCGGCCTGCATCATCCTCTACAACCTGTTCCTAGCCTTCGGACTGGACCCAGTCTCTATGACCTATCGCTCGGAGATGTTCCCAGCCAATACTAGAGCAGTAGCCTCTAGTATCAACACCATCGTCTTCACCATCGGAGCCTTCATCACTCTCAAGCTCTACCAAGTGGTGGCTGACAGCATAGGGGTCTACTTCATCTTCATGATCTTCTCGCTCACTTGTTTCGTAGGGTCGATATGGATGTACTTTTACGCGATCGAGACTAAGAACAAATCTCTTTCGCAGATCCAAAAAGAGTTGACCAGAGTTACGCAAACATGCTGATCCGAGTGTTAAGGCTATTGAGCTGTGTTAAAGTGTACAATCTTCTAAGTAAGATTTCATCTCATAAGGTCTGTGATGTTTTACCTGAGAAGTTTCTTGAGTATCTGTATTAAGACTCCTAGGGTATTAGTGATCAACTTTATTTTCCTACAGTTGCCTAAGGAATATGTTATTTTGCATTGTTTGTAACCACGCAAAATATATTATTTTCCGCACTTTTTCACTTAGCACTCTTATAATATTTTCTCTGAATAATTCTTAAATCAGCTTTTTTCACTGTTATTGTCTTTATTGCATGTATTGATATAATTATTTTCTTGGTGAGAAGTAACAAAGTTAAAAACTACCATAAAATGCATTATTATTATTTCATGGTAACTGTAGGAAGGATAAGTTTAATTCTAGCACAAAGTATCTTTGCTTTGAGAATCTATTCCAAGGAATCAACTCCTGCTACAGTTAGATTAAAAGTGAGAGCAATGAGGTAGGTACTTTGGGTAATATTTACAACCATAACTATTTTGTGTTTTATACCAACGTGTTCAAATGGAATATTTGTCTACCTAAATGATATTTTAAATTCAAAGTAGGTTTTTTTAAATTCAGCTACATATTTTTACTATTTATAAAACCATTTGTTCGTATTTTTTCTGGTTGTTCAAAATAGAATGGAGTGTACTTTAAATGTATACGAGAGTAAATGAAGTAAATACTGTAAACGATGTACATTGTTCAAAGAAAGTTACTCTTCAAATGTACCCATTTATTTTGGTATCATAACAAGATATATGTTCTTAAAACCCGTGAGTCAAGAAGATCGATAGAACCTACTCGGTCTACGTATCCCGTATACTATGAATACTTATTCCTACGGTAGGAGTGAGAATGGCCTTTTTAAATGAGTTAGAAAAGGTATAAACGAAAGCTTCTTCAACTAATTGCCGAGTAATTTAAAATGAAAAACACACAACTCCATAATGCCTTATTACATTTAGTTGATTTTAAATTATTCTGTATAAGCAAGATAAATATATGTTATATTTCATGTACATTATTGTAAATACTTTTAGATTTAATACGTTTTATTTAATACGATAGCTAAATAAAATTTGTGCTTTAAAATAAAATATTTGAAAGCTGTAAACACGTATTTTGACTTTTTTGCGATCATAGTTTTGTCAAAAATAAACCCCCTAGTGTTAGTACCAGTAGGTTACAACATATTTCATTTTACAACTGATGCCTAAATTGACGCGAGTTAAAGTTTTAACCATGGAGGGGAAGCCAAAGCCAAGAAAAGAGTGTTGGTAGAAAATAAACTTATGGGCAGTGAAATAAACTGTGTATTTGGGCAAAGACTACTTCATTATTTTGTCGCCAAAATAAAAATGGCATCTGTTTTTTTTTTTACCATTTGAAGAAAGTTAAATGAAGGCTTTAGTACTTTGCCATCTCAATGAAAGATGCATATTAAGAGGTATCTATACATCTCGTTTCATCATTGACTATACACAGAATAGACTTCCCATGAAGTGTAAAAATTTAAAGCAAAATAAATTGTGCAATCTGTTGAGATGGTCTACCAACTAATGACAATATTATGTGTCAAGTGGTAAATCAATCAGCTGTTTTCTATGATACTGCATTGATTTTAATTATTACCAGCTGCTGTATACGCGCTTCGCAACGGGAATATACTATACCACCAAACCCAAAACTTTTTTTATAAGTAGTTCAAATTTATAAACAAAAAGCCACCAAATTTACACAAAACATTGTAACCTACATTGTTGTCGTACTGTCTACATGAAGATGTATCAATAACATTATTTTCATTACTTACGGTTATAGAATCTTTTTTATTGCCATAATCATTGACATAGTTTTAGAATAAATTATCTATTACAAAGTGACAATAAACCTACCACTTAAGTGGTGTAAAACCGTGGTAAAACATTTCATTTTATTTGTTTGTATCAGCTGTCTGAAATTGTGAATTAAGCATTTCGAAGTTCTGTTTGTTTACATTGAAATGTCTACGCAAAGGGTAAATATTGTGAATTATCTCATGTTTCCATGGAGACCAATTATTAATATTTACTTTTGAAAACCTCACCTCAAAAATTTGGACATCCAAGGACGAATTCAGGGAAGTGAATAGGCCTATGACATTCCTAGATAGTTGGACCATCTTTGTGCTCTATTTTGTCTGTATCGGTTTAGTATTTTAGTCTCAATTTTATAATAGTATAGATTTAACCCGATACACTATACCCTCTGGTAAGATGGTCCTAAACATCTATTTTCTTGGCTTCAAATTTTTACATTACATGGGAAGTCTATTCTGTGTATATCGCAAATAGTGGTGTCAACTATTGTAAATATTGGCAGTTTGTTCAAATATATTTACAGATTGTCAAATTAATTCACTTAAAAAAGGCAGATTTGTTGTTTACATTACGATAAAGTTATTAGCCTTGGTTATATTAAACAGGGAGATATTCATTAAAATAATCAATAAGTAAAATTTAGTTTAGCCCCTAAAAACAATGGTGGGTTATCTGAATTTTACAGTAGATTATGTTAAAGGCCCGTATTTTTCTGTATTCTAACCCCGTTTCTTAGCACATCGATGTATACAGCTAGACATCTTTCGTATACATCATCGCATATATACATTTATATGTGACATATATACATATATACGCATATATACATCACGTATACATCATTGGCTAAGCATGGGTTTACAGTTGAGGTTTCTTTTCTTCAAACAAGAATTAGTTAGTTTGTTGAGACTGTGTACGTTTAATTCGACCTTGAACCTTGTCTATGTTATCTAAATACAATCAATTAATTTAACATTCACTTTCGTTATCAATTGCAGAGAACTGCCATAACATATTATATTGCATAATTTTCATCTTCCTATTTACATTAGGTGATGTAATATTGACGAAACTTCTATGGTTACTCAGCCGGATATAACGTAATAATATTATGGAATTAGACAATAGTCTACAACTAGTTTTTTGTGTTGTGCCTGTTAGAAGAAAATATCTGGCTTTACGTATATTATAGTTCAGGTAAGGTTTAGTTTATTATATGGTAAGCAAGTAAAAACATAATTGTTTACATACATTTCTTTCTTCCGTACAACGTGTTTTGCTAATAAATAAGAGTTTCATGTTTTAGTAAACGTTTTATTATGCAATTTGCATAGGGTAACATTTGTTTAATACAACTACCGGTATACGTCAAAGAGGTTATCGATTTTATTAAAAACATTAGTACAAAGTTCTAATACGAATTTACATGTGAAAAACTAGGTAAATTATTGTACAGTAAATAAATACCCATTCATGCATTACACACATCCGATTATTTTTTCAGATATTATTTTTTATTTATGTTATTTAGTAAAGGTTATGCAGCATAATGTTTTACATTTAAGACAAAACTTTCCTTTCGCCTTTTTTCACCAAGTATGTGACATATATGCAACATATTTTAAATATAAGGCAACAGACATTTAACTATTCATCTTTATAAATCAGACAAGATCAGGGTTCGGTTTTAGTTGGTATGCTAACCAGCTAACAGCTAAAATCTCTGAACTGGATGTTATAATTGCAACACAAATACATTTTTAACTGTGTTTAAAATTTGTTTCTACTGTTATTGCTTTAATCGAAAATATAAAGCCAGTTTACACGTCTGTACACTTACAAATGCACGTTTTAATGTGCAATACGTGAGTATAGGTAATAAACAAAAGCATAAAAAGTGTGTACAAAGCCTATTAAATATTTAGCTAGGTATATGTGGATAGTTAGATAGGTGGACCTAAAGATGTGTTTTAGAGAGGAATTTATTTTATTTGCTTTATTGTTCAGAACAAAGTAAGAATTGAGAGTTGTATTAAAAATATCCAATACTTATGGTCCCTTACAAATTTGATTGTTGTATTTGTGAAATTATTGTATTTCCTTTGTTTC
The DNA here is from genome assembly GCF_028750875.1 of Macrosteles quadrilineatus. NCBI lineage: Eukaryota > Metazoa > Arthropoda > Insecta > Hemiptera > Cicadellidae > Macrosteles > Macrosteles quadrilineatus. The sequence goes on from NW_026542597.1 coordinate 14,718,572, forward strand.
AAATTTTGAAACGTTTAGCTGGCCCACGTCATTGTGGACTTACGATAAAACAGATATTTGATGACGATGACAAATTGTTTATAAATACATGGTTACTTTCATCAAAATTTAATACATTGCATGTGAAAAAGTTATACAAAAGCCATATTCACATATAAATCGCAAAGTACCCATTAACTTTTGAGAAAACTACAAGTCACAACCCCATAAACCATATACTTAAAATGATCGTCATAACGAGAAACCTTGCGTAAAACTAACCATTATTTCATAAATTGCCCTTTAAGGTCGTAATTCCTTTCTAAAGGGAACTTTCCATATACTTAATGTTAAAAATACCTCAGCTGTACTTATTTGTTCGTTGTTCTTTCAATTTACAACCTTCTTAAATCAGGTGTGGTTATTCGTTTGTATTACTGTAATCTGTTTTGTTTATTTCAGCTTAACTTAACCAATCAATAGTTGTATAGCCAACTTTTATAATGCGCAGAACAAACAGGTATATTATAGAAACAATTGGCTCTAAAGATTCAGTAACAGGTGTTGTAGTAATTACAGTTAAGTCAATAGTAATTAATTGTTAACATGGCTCAAAAAATATTATCGAACCATTTTAATGCTGTCTGTTCTATTAATACTATTCATTTAGATGTGGGTTTTTATAAGCATCATACATATCTCAACTTATTTCGTCATGATTCAAAATAATCTATATATTTTTTGTGACATTTATTAAATGTCGTGTTCACTTTGACAATAAAGAATAATATTTTAGAGTAAACCTGTCACTCGAAATTGAACATAATACATGGTAATGTAGAAACGTAAAAACAAAGAAATTAATAACTATTCACTAAAACAATAACCTCTTGGTTAATTTAGCCTTTAGTCAATTAAATTTTTTAATTCAATTAATTGAACATTCTCTATTAATATTTATCAACAAATTAAACATTCTCTAACTTTTTAATACTCTAACATTTACCATACTTAGGAAATGTTATCTTTCATCCAATACATAATATTCATGGACAGTTTGCAAAAAAAAAAATGTATGTTAGCAAAAATCTTAAATTTCTGAAACAATAATAAAATCGGTCAACACACTTGATAAGGTTAAAGAAGCTATAAAACATCGAAACGGGTAATTAATAATAGTTCGATAAGACTTGGAACATACTATAAAGATGGTTTTAGTCCTGCTGATTAAAAAGGTTATGACTAAAGGTCAATGTAATATGTCCAGCACGCGTGATGAACTATATTTTTATTGAAGCTAAATTACTCGCTAATTTAGAATGGGGTTACCGATGTATTAATATATTTGGGTTATTTTGGTTATTAAAGGTTAGAAACATCACTTAATCCATCAAAACGATAAGAAATCCCCAAGTTCAAATTACCATTGTATTGGAAAATTTTAATTACTCTAATTAGGGTGGTCATTGCAGTAAAATATACAATTCAATATGATGATGAACACAAATATATTAAAATAGAGATTTAACATAATTTTCCCAACACAACGATGTTTTTAGCCGTTTTACATACGTTAATTGGAGGCTGTAAACTACTACGTACGTCCAGGGCCAAAATGTCTGCTGTCGTCGTCATTTGGGGGCCGTGCAGGTTTTTACGTCCCTAGGGCCGAAAATCAGCTGTTCGCTTATTTACTTAAAACATTAAAGTATATTAAATACACATCCATATGCATTCCAAAAGACTTGTTTTATTGTCACCGCTGCCTAGCAACTATATACTATTTTTTTGCTGATTCCTATATTTCTTCACATAACCTTAAAGTTGTAGTTGTATTGACTAATAGCATTGAGTATACAGAATACAGTATTCTTTGTATAGTCAATGCTAATAGTGTGCATGTCCATATTTTCTAAATTGTGTATAGTGTGGTGAAAAATGGCGATGTAACAAAACAACGGCAAAATCAGCTGTACATTGACAAATTTACAATTCCCAACAAACCGTTCAGCAATTTATTCATTGTTCCATTCACACTTCCTCGCTGGAATTCAAATCACAACCGGTTTACCAACACTGAGCGCTCTATATGCAAGTGATCGCATAAATATTTTGTAAGCAGATTGTGCTTGTTGCTTGTTGAAGGAATGCACATCAACTCCACTTGGCCTTTGATCTGTCCTCGTAGCTTCTAGCTGACAATGCCAGTGTTCTGAGGATGTTTGGAGTCAACAGGTCGACAGCCAGACAGATAACCACAACATTGGCAGGTACTGTTACTGTATTAATACATTAATAGAATCATACATTCCATTCGAGGTAATAAAACAGTTGGTTTGATTGAATTTGCAGTGAATACAAAGTTTTTAGCATATAAGTTCGTGGTAGGGTTAGTTGCAGATGTATGGATATTTTTAGGTTGTTTTTTGCATTTTACGTTCTCAAGGATCTCTGGTAGCCTATGTTTACTGAAAAGGGCTTTAAGACCTGTTAAATATTACAAAAGTGGTATAAATATTTTTAATTTTTTAGGGTGAAAAATAACAGTAACAAACACTAAAAAAACAGTAAAAATAACAGTGTATGCAATACATAAGAATCATAACTTCTGCTATGGATAAAACATACTCCCTTAGTAGATTTCTCATCCTTATGGATCAGCTGAAGAAAATGTTATTGTTAGTTCCATCCGGTGCACTGTAGAGGTTGTGTTTTGTTTAAAAATTGTTTTTTGTTATATTTCAGTCATTTAAAACCTCTTTTAGCCAAATAAAACGATCTAATCATATACAATAAATCGTCCCCTAGTTATATAACCTAAGTAAAGCACAAATCATTAAATTGACCCTAAAATAATAGAACAAAATTGTCGTCGACACTAGCGATCAGTGTCAGCAACAATGAAAGACAAGAAAAACGAGCTTCATATTACAATCGGATGAGAAGTCTACTTGTAAGTGTTGGTTAGTCTAAGCTTCTGTTTACATAAACAAAGTAAACTGCTGTTTTACTATTTTATTACAAACTAGCTGGCCCGACAGACGTCGTTCTGTCCTAATGTGCTTTTATGTCAAATGCTCGTTCATTTTCAAGATGAGCTCGTTCGAATGCCTCAATCACGTCCTGGTTGAAGTTCGTTCGCTATGCTCACTCACCATTAGGTTGGAGCTCGTTCGCTGCGCTCACTTGCCTTCAGGTTAGCTCGTTTGCTACGCTAACTCGCCTCCAGGTTGAAGTTCGTTCGCTACGCTCACTCACCTTTTGGTTGCAAATTAGCTGATGTCATAAATTTAAAAAATAATAATAGTGCTGCACCCTGTTGGTAAACCTATTCACTTTTTAATGCTATTGAACATCACAGAATCAAATTATTTAGTTGAACCAGCTGTTAAGATTCTTTAATTCCATTTAAATATGAGTACTTTGGGACTTAACTAAGGTTAACATGGGAAACCCCAGAGCCACAGGGGCGGAGCCCTTTTGACGGATCTGCACCAAACTTCACACAAACCATCCTTGAATAATGCTTAATAATGCCTCAAAGTTTCATTACAATATGTCGAGCGGTTTCGGAGTCCATAAAGGACAAACAAACATACATTGGATTTTATATATATATACTAGGTGAAACCCGTCGAAATCGACGGTAAGGGGCCTCCTCGTTTATATGGTCGTGTGGCTTCAACTTCATTGGCAACAAATAATGCAAATGAAATAGCAATGTGGTACTTTCAAAGAGAAAAACATACTGTAAATTGGCTGTTACGTAAATATTGACGTTTACATGCATTGTTAATCAACGTATCTTATAATGGATAATGTGATCTAGTTTAAAAGGATTATGACCTTTCTGTCATGACAGTAGCTGCTTAAATAGTATTTTTACTCTTACAGCCAAAATATCATGTTACTACAATAATGTTACCAACCCAGTGGGCCACGGATGGCCACGGTCCGTAATATAGACCACTGCAAATAATTTTGTCAAGGTAGGTACCATTTAGGCAAGGTTTTTGTGTTTGGATGTTATTAGACACGATAAGAGCACACTGAACTTCTTCTGCAGATGAATAATGTTGGAGAAATATAAGCCGAATCATGAATGTCATAATGCGAGTTTGAGCATTTTGTAACTATATGAGGAGGTTACATCGTATGTTTTAGGCTGCTGCTCAGTGCACTTTAAGAATCTACAGTATTTTTTTGAGATAAATTAAATTATTTTTGTTGCTGAGTAGCGCTAGTAGGCCTAAACATGCACAAACCTTTTCGTTAGTCTAATAATATTCAAAGGTTCTCTAAGAGTTCAAGTTCTTATTTGTATACAATCATGTTTTCAGTTTTCACTAAGCTGAATGAATACATCAAAGTAACCTCTCTGAAAAGTCTGCAGTAAATTGCAGTTTTCCAGCTTAATGACTTTCTAAATAATGCACATATTTCTACATAAATATTGTAAAATGTTTTATCTAGTTGCCGTAAACTACTATTAGTTTAACAAAATATGGACACGGCTCAAATGGCCACCGTGCCCTTCTGCACTTACTTGCATTATTTTGTACTGTATTACACACTCGAAGATTTTCCCAAAGATTGAAAACCTGTATGACAATAATCTCATGAACCTATGATGATCCGTCTAGAATAATTTGATAAAATATAGGCAAAAGTGATGAAAAAGGCAGACACCAACCCGTAAAATAGATATAAGATAGTCCAATAAGAAATAATTGTAAGAGTTACTGTGATAAAAGGATTTTTCACAGATTTCGTAATGGAAGGTTATATTACAAAACATGACATGATACAGAAGAAAATCGCTTTTAAAATCAGAAAATAACATTGCAAATACTTCCTTTGGACAATTCAGTAACTCTCAATAAATGTGTGTTGTTTAAAATACAATTTAAAAATTAACAGCTGGTTTCATTAAAAAGTATTATCCACATGGCCAAAATGTAAACAAATCTGTGGAGGGATCTTTAAAGGCTTCTGGGGCAGAGCCCTGAGGGAATTTACTTCGTTTTTCTTTTGATAAATCATCTACAGACCAAGACCTTTCTTTGGACACCCCTACCATGTTTCTACGCCCAGCCGTTCTCTCAAATTAGTGTAGACAAAGTCCAATTAAATATTTAGATTCCCCCATGTTAATCTTATGGGGGGAAATCCAACTTTGACGGAAGATCCTGCCCAAACTAATAAAGATTTCAAAAAACAAAAAAGACTTTGCAAAACTACAGATCAGGGCAATTCTTTTGACACTTTAATCATCAAAATCGGTCAAAAAATGAGGGAGGAGTTCTGTTTACAAAAATTGGCTTAGCGTATTATACAGGGTGAGTTTTAAATGAGTTCGCCCCCTACTTTTTTCTACATTTCTTAAGATATCAACTCCGGACCACGTCAGATAATTGTAAAGTAGTAAGTACTACATTTTCACTGGGTATAAATTTTTGGCCGCCATCTTGGATTCGCCATTTTGAAATGTGACAAATTAATTTAAATATGAAGGTGGTGTTGTGACCCATCATTTTCAACTACTTTTTATGCTGAACTCAATGCCGCAATCCGTTTTTGGTTATCAAGCTTTCTTGATGAAATATTAAAATGATCTTATTTAAAATTTCAATAATTCAACAGCTAAACTTGCAAATGAAAAACTGATTGCGGCATTGAGTTCAGCATAAAAAAGTAGTTAAAAATGATGGGTCACAACACCACCTTCATATTAAAATTAATTTGTCACATTTCAAAATGGCGGATCCAAGATGGCGGCCGAAAAAAATACATCCGTCATAACCAAGTGAAAATAGGTCGACAAATGAATGGTGGTGTATACTTATCTTTATCTAGTACTATTTTGAGATTAAGGTCTTAGTTTGTAAATGCACAATGTTAAAATGGGCTAAAAATAAAGTTATTAAAAGTCCTTATAACTTTAGAACGGATCAAGATTTTTAGAAACTATTTGCGGCATTGTAATCAGCGTAAAATTCCTGTTTGGAATAATGGGTCACAACCCTACCTTTACATTTGAAAAAGACAAGACGTTTTGTCTGTAAGCTGGTGTATTCAGTCACCATCTTGGATTCGCCATATTGGATATTAATACATTTTTTTATGTAATGATAGTGTTGTGACACAACATTGTAAACTAGATTTTCAAGGAGATTTTAATGCCGAAATCAGTTTTAAAAATATCTTTTTTTGTTTGGAGTTTTCAAATGAAAACTCTCCCCCATACATTTCTTATGGACGTTTCATACTTTGAACATTATTTAAGATTATTTTTCTTATATCTCCAGTTCTTATTAACGCTTGCAGTTCGTTCTAGCCTTAAATTATTCAGTGATGTAAGAACTTTCATTTGAGCTATTGGTCATTTAAATCGAACGAGTTATAGTAGAGCTACAAACCCCAACAAAATATTAAATTTAACTTTTTGGAAATCTGTTTTTATTAAAAGATTTATATCTCGGGGTGTTAATACGTCACTAAATTCTTTCTGGGATCAAATTACTCAGTAAATATTTGGTTTTAGATTTTATCAATCGCTAAATGAAATATGACTATTTTTAAATAAGTCATTGACCTCCAAAATTTGTCTTTAGGTAAACACATACAGGGCTGGTCATTTGTATTACAACAATTTGTTGGTGTAAGTACTAAGTAAATGAAATGTGATGATGCATATAAGAGGTTCCAATTCTAAAAATTGGCTTCCCAAAGAATTATTTGAATTATTTCTAAAATAACCACGAGAAATTGCTGTACTGCGTTTAAAACATGGTTATTTTAGAAAAAGTTCAAATAATTCTCAAAATTGAATGAATTTACGAAAGTGTAGTTCAGTTGGCATTTGAGTTTATTGTACCTGTTTTGCGGAAAGATTTCCTTTGAATAAAACTAACTTGATTTTTAATTCGCTTGTGTGAAAAATACTGGGGGGACCGAGCCATGGCTTGGTATAGTTTATTTCGATTGTGAAAGCTATAAAAATGAAACTCACGTTTTATTTACAACTAATTTTGGATTTTATTAACAGTGAAACTTCAATTCATATTAGGCTATGGTGGAAATTTTAAGCAGGCAATCCACAGCACATTAATTTATTTCCCCTACCACTACATGGAAATGATCACATTGCCACATCTGTAAACTTAATGCAAAATAGCTCATTGACGCTCTAGAGAGGGAATGGATCATTCACGCTCGCTAAATCAGCTGATTTCATTGTTGTCTTTTATACACCAAAACTGGTAAGCAAATAAAGTAACATAAAATACCCCCGCCGCAGCAAACCTGCAGACTAAGCGAATTTCAACTTGTCTGATTAAATTTTTACTAAAATATTTCCATAAAAATAAGACATGTTTATTCCCTATTTAAATTACATTAGATTTAACGAGTGCTTAGGTTTGCTGCTATGGGGAAGGTAAAAAGTGTTTTTTTGACTATACGTCAATAGTATAGGATGAAATAAATAAATTTGCCAAATTTTATCAATATATATCCATAAACAAGTAAACTACAAAAAAAAATCATTTTCTCTATAGTAATAACATAAGAATTTTAAATTACACTATTTTTGAATTTTCTCCGTGACCGTTAGGTCCGCGCTTCAATATACTAAATTATTTATTTTTTAAGCTCTACAAAACGGTTTAAAAGGAAATTGCATTTTTTTTGTTTTTAGGGTCAAAAATGGTAAAACCCCATTTTTACCCCATAAAACCCCCCATAAACCCCCGTTCCCATGGTCCGATTATGCTGGATCGCGAACTCGTTCGAATAAACGGAGGTTTACACGTTTGTACCAAATTTAATCAAAATCTGATCATTTTTTGCTCGAGTTACCGCGCTAACGGACACATATATATATATATATATATGAATTTGAACGGATGGTGTTTTTGGCCTCTAGGGACCTCAAAATGAAAAATTAAATCGGTCCCGGGTCCAGGTCTTACCATGAGTACTACGGTAATAGCTTATTCCCTATGGGAAATTCGCTAAAAACAAACATAACCTAAATGACCTTACATATATATATAGCTTTAAAGTTAATCTGTGTGTTATTATAAGTTTAATTGTGGTGTGCATATAGTCAATGGCATTACGAGCACTAACAGTCATTGCAGCTCGAGAACTGTTGATGGCCACATTCGATTCAGCAGCCCCATACACGTAACGATCGGCCGGCCGGCCCGGCCTGAACAGTCCACGCCGGCCGGCCGATCGTTACGTGTATGGGGTCGTCGTCCGGCCACGTCGTCGTCCGGCCAACCCCCGCCTTCAGGCCGATCGTTACGTGTATGGGGTCGCCGGCAGGCCGCCGGAAGGCCGACAGTACAGTAGTAGCATTATTTTTTATTTACGTTCATTTTTAAGGTCAGGCACGGTCATTGACATAACCTAACTTTATTTTCTGTTCAGTCTTTGTACTAATATGGCTACGTGGACTAATCAGCATGTACTAGCCTTTATAGAAGAATACAGAAAGCATGAATGTCGGCGGAGGGTCAAAACAAAGGCATACCACAACAGGGACTTAAAAGATCCAGCTTATAGCAAGTTAACAAAAACGTTTTTGCCGTACGAAAACTGACTGCACACTTGCCACTAGGCGGAGAAATTTCAGTCCGGCCGGCAGGCGAATCGTTGCGTGTGTGGGGACCCTCCTTTCACAGGCCAAACTGTTCAGTTTGGCCTTACGGCCCTCGCCGGCCGGCCGATCGTTACGTGTATGGGGGGCCAGAGGCCAGAGGCTGCTCTTCGTGCAGCCATCGACAGTGTTCTCGTTCTTTGAGCGGCAATGAAGTACTTTGCTCTCAAATAGCTATTAAAGTCAATGGTAAAAATCACTCGTTTATAATCGTCTATACTTGCAGAAACATTTTTTTAGTTTCTTTGTATGAAAACAGCTGATTGAAAATTTTTGTTTGGATTCTAATTTAGATAAAATTAAAAATATAATATTATTAAATATTTTCTGTTAAACCCAAGTTTGCCATTTGCCTCAGTACTTCGGGGATTAGTTTTTGGTAGTCGAGAGCCAAGTAAAATAATCAGTATTTGATAGGAACTATTTTCCCTTAAATTGATTAGGCTCTAATCTTCAGTGTAATCTTTGCTCAATAGTAACAACTGATGTTTTTCCTTTTGTACTGTATATTGTAATTTGCTAGTTTACTGTGGATGGCTTTATAAACACATGTTACAAAAGTCTTTTGTTTAATTTGTCCTTGTCATTTTGTTCAATCAACAGTTAAACTACTTAGCAAGCCATAAGGCCAATGATAATTTTTTAAATTTTCTAATGAGTTGTGTAGCGAAATTTAAATCTTCCTGAGGTAGTGGATGTCGTCAATCACGTTTTTTGGCCAGAAATAAATTATCGAAAGCCGTTTTATTTGTGCAAGCAAGCAGGCACACATACATGCAAGAAAACATTGCTCATATAAGAGTATAGGATTAAAATATAGAAAACAACAAAATAATCCCAACTTAGGGTGAAACTATCCTTAATATTGTCTACAGATAATCCTTAAGTAAGATAAATCTTTAAGCACAGACAATATAATACTTTAATTGTTTGGTTAATATTACTTTTAATATTACTTTGACAATGTTGGTTTCCATTGTCTGTGCTTTAAGGACTATGTTTTATATATGATAGTTACTTCTGCAACGATTTCAATACTACTAGTGCGCCTGTTGCTCGAATTCGAGCAATTGCAAAATATTTCATGAGTTATTTCAAAACGAATAACAGTCATAATTATTAACGATGACTTAAAAGAGTCAACTTAAAGATAATGTAACTTAAGGATATACTCACGATGTACATAGCCTCCCAAAGATTTAAACTGTAAACAGTTTCACAAAATATAAAAAACATGGGCTATTACTCTATTAGCTTGATATTTCTAATCTCTTGTTTAAAACCAATCACTCCACTCCAGTTATCGTAACTGAAAACGAACTCACTTAAAAAACGAATGCCTGTGTGTATTGTATGTTAACTAAGAACAGCTGTAGTTAATCTATCTATATATTAATAGGCAAGCATGTTTCTTTAAAACCTTTTTTCTCAGCTTGTGTGCATCGTGGGGTAAATCTACGCATACCGTTAGAAAGCTATTTTCCTGTAGGTGTGCAGAATCCCTTTATAAATTTAAATAGGCTCAAAGATAAGCACAAAAAATGAGTTTACAAATTTGAAAAAATTAACATGGATCTTATGCGTTGCCATGCTGGTGACGAAATAACAACGAAATATAAACAGAAAATCAAAACAAAATGGAAGAAACTCCAATCACATGTTTTATTTACAGTGTGGGGTGAAAATAGAGAAGTGAGTACATTACATATTTTTGGTCGAGTTTCGACCACTGGACGACCTCTCGTAAAAATTATTCGTCTGTTTAAGTAAACAAAATCTTTTCTTCATAACAAATACATAGGGATTTCGATGGCCTGTGGGGCAAAGCCCGAGGACTTTTATTACATGAATTGGTGAAAGGGGCGTCTATACAAAAAAATACTTAATTTTGACACATTGTTTGTAAAAATCCGTCCATTATTAACGGAGGAGTAGTGTTTCGTAGAAATCCCCTTCACGTATTATATATAAGGATGATAAGTTATGAAAACCCCGATTCTTTAAGTTTCAAATACAAATTTTTAAGTATCGACTAATATCATTGATTAATGCTTTCTCGTGGGTATTGACTCTTTCAGGTTTGTTCAGCCCGGTTACGTAGGAAGGAGTTTGTTTACTATTCGTTTCTTGGTATTGTATTTGACTGGTATTATAACCCAAAAGTAAAACACAAACTGTTCAATTATCAATTAGTCTACCCTTAAAAAAAGAGAAACGCTCAGTTGACATCAGGGCTTAAAACATAGCAAACTTGAAACACACACAACAACATAATTTTAGATTTTTCAATCCTACTTCCATTTTTAAAAGTTAACTCGGGTGTTTACTTAGTCTCAATGATGTGGTGCAATCTCGTCCAATCAGTCTCCTAGAGAAAGTGGCATATCGTCCACGTAAAAACTTGGCAATGGTCAAGCAAACCCTTGTTACATAACAAGAGTGACAGTTACAGTATTAAAAGTTTACATTGTATTGAAATATGCAAATAGAAACACATCTTGGCAAGGACCTTTTGCATTGCCAAACTTGAAACGTGTTTAAGATCAAACCTCAAACCTTTATAGTACAATAAAAATTGACTAAGAACATAAACATCAATTGGATAATAACTTTAAACATCGTGGAGTAGGATGATGGAATCTTAGAATTGATTGTGATGAGCTAAAATAACTTAGCAAAATCTACCTTTAAATACCTTTGAAATGGTGTTGTATATAATTTTAGCTTCACATATCTTTTCCTCAAATATACCCGGGAAGTAATTTTTTTACTGTTAAAATTATAATTCAATCCCTCAAGTCTATACGTCCAAATCGTCCATTTGACGATGTATAAAACTAATTAAGTTAAAGCACTCATGAAATAACTTAATAAAATAATAGAGGTAGGCTAAGATACATAGGTTTTGATAATATGGCACTAATCGTTGAAAGAAGAACGTTCTTCATAATTTGGCAATTATTTTATAAGCCATTTCAACATGTTTCGTCATGATACAGTGTGAACACACTCCCCGTGATTTTTATACTCTTCAAAATTTGCAATGCATCTTATATTGCTCATCTTACTTTGTCGTGATGCCGTTCCTTCATCATTTCTTATGTGTCCCATGTGATGTTCCAGCATGCTTCATCATGATGTCGTGCGGGACGTCCTTCGGCTGGGTGGCTCCGTCCTTCGTCAAGTTGATGTCAGAGGACAGCGTGATACCAATGACGTCATCGGAGGCTTCTTGGGCCATCGCTATAATAGAGTTCGGCAACCTGTGGTCTCCCGTCCCAGCTGGCATTCTGGCAGACAAGCTTGGCCGTAAACCGTTAGCGCTCGTGAACGGACCTATAAGTATAGCATCCTGGGTGATCATCATGTATTTCAAGTCTTTCCTCGCATTATGTATCGGGAGGATTCTTCAAGGCTTCGTGATAGGCATTGTTTTCACCGTAGTGCCCATGTACTTGGGAGAAATCGCCTCCCAGAACATAAGAGGAGCTGTTATAACCCTTTCTCAAGCCTGCTTCTGGTTCGGATTCGTCTACGAGTACGTCATAGGACCTTTTGTAAGTTTCGACACGCTTATACTCTTCTCCGTCTGTTTGCCAGCTGCGTTCCTTGTCCTGTTCTCATTCCAACCGGAATCTCCTCATTTCTACTTAATGCGGGAGGACGAACTCAACGCGAAGAAAAGCCTGATGTGGCTGAGAGGTGCAAAGAATGAGGAAGACGTCAAAGAAGAACTGGCTGAGATCACTGAAAGTGTTCGCGAGGAAATGAGCCACAAAGTCTCTTTAGCTGACATCATCTCTACTCCGACTGACAGAAGAGCACTGTTGATCGTTCAAGTTGTAAGTGCTGTCAAAATGTTGAGTGGTGTTGCACCTATTTTGGCCTACTCGACGGAAATTTACCGAAGAACAGGGTTCACCCTGATTCCACCTTACATGATGACCATCATCACCGGTTTGGTGCTTTTCATCTCAGCTTTCTTCAGCACCACGTTGACCGACTCAGCTGGAAGAAGACCTTTGCTGATCATCTCCTGTGTCGGCTGTGCGCTGAGTCTTTATGTCGTCAGTGGATTCTTCTATGTGTACGAGTTTACAGACAGCGACCTCGGCGACTTCTCGTGGGTCATTCCATTGTGTATCATCCTTTACAATCTGTTCATGGCGTTTGGTCTGGACCCGGTCTCAATCACTTATCGAGTTGAGATGTTCCCCGCTCACACTCGCTCCACCGCTGCCAGTCTCAACACTCTCGTCTTCACAATCGGCGCCTTCGTAACTCTCAAGTTCTACCAAGTTGTGGCCGACACGTTCGGAGTGTACTCTATATTTTTTATATTCGCAACTTGTTCGTTCCTTGGTTCGATATGGATGTACTTTTACGCAATCGAAACTAAAAATAAATCTCTTGCTGAGGTTCAAAAAGAACTAACAAAAATGTTAAACTAATTTTAGGCTTTAGCTTTAGTTTCAATTGTATCATTGTACACTTACAATGTTAATAAAATTGTACATTTTTATGTCTTTAAGATTGTTAATCTAATTAATGCACGGGTGTGACATACCAAGAACGAGTGTGTTTCGTATTTTGTATTTCTAGTCATTATGGAAAAACACCTTTGATTTAAATCAATTTGAAATGTCATTGATAATTGTATCTCAAAGATAATGTGTTTGTTATCACCACCAAATCTTTTTTACTTCCTTTGAATAAAATCTCATGTTTTCCAATATTGGTTGCTTACTGAAACCTATATTCAATATTTCCTAGTCAACCTGACTCATTCAACCTGTCTATAGACATTATGATATGTACTAAGGCTAAGGTTAACTAATAAGATTATTAAAAAAGATTAAAAAATAAAAAAATAATTTGCAGGATTATGTTATTAGTGCCATAGTGTTTGAGAACAATTGCTTTAAAGTGGTTGCATTTTACCTTGATTTGATTCACAAGCGTCTATACTACAAACAACATAATAATTCTCATAGAAGTGCCCTAATATCCATATTAACATAAATACATATTGCTTTCCTTGATAGTAACACACAATAACTAACTTGTACATAATGAATATCGATTATTATCTATAACTTCTTACAATGTCGATATTTCAAAGATAATTTTTGTAATGGTCTTATATCAAAATACATAGCTAATTATTGAACAAGTATGGCAAAAACACTAATTATTAGTCTGGATAACAATAAAATGGATTAAAATGTTTTGAACAACAATTACGAAGAAACAAAAATAATTACCTGTTTGTAATTTTACCTCCGTTATTCCATATTGGTGAGTTATCAAAAATGTTGTGTTTTTTCAAGACCCTATAAACCTGTGATTTTAAAGAATAAAATAGTCGATACGAATTGAAGCCATTCAGAAATTTGATTTCTTAATTTAATGTTGAAACCAACAATTGTTTGAATATAGATACACTGCATTGATGTTTACTTCCATTTCCTCCGTTGGTTAAGGCTATCACCTGGTTGAAATGAGCCACTGACCGAATGTTCTGCTTTAAAATACCATTTATCATATGCAATGGAAGGAGCGACTGACTTTAAACCATGGGATAATTTTATGTCCACATTTTATGATATCGGAAACAATAAATATTAGGGGCTAATTGAAGTACGCGCTTCGAGAAGATAATCTTTTGGTGTTGTTGAGTTGTTTACAGTATCCAAAGTCAACGAGTCTAGTCGCCATTGTTTTCTAAAAGATTAAAATTAGAGGGAAATCATCGTAGGATTTAGACACAGTTTTTCCAAACGTTTAAATATAATCTGTTACCGTTGAAATATAGTTAACTAATAGAACTATACATTAACCTCATGAAATCATGGAGGGTGATTTTCTACTCGGCCTTTCTGCAATTGATTCTCCTTACGATTCATCTCAGAATTCATAAAGCAGGGTAAGTCTATTGTAACCCCCTCAGAGAGAGTATTATACGGTTATTATGAGAAATACGTAAAATGTTTTGTTTCCCTGTGTTTGTGTACCCTACCCATGGAAACTGAAATTGTACTCAATATAAAAACAATTTTTTTCGCCATGTTCAAAACCAAAATGAAATTGATTGCACTGTTAAATTTCGTCTTACAGTATTCAGTTGGAATCAGACAAGTTGCGTGCAGACCAGATGATTTTACGGCATTGACTATGTATACTGATTTATTTGTAAATATAATAATCAATGGTGATATCAACCTATTAACGTTTTCGAATCAGCTACCCGGTACATAGCGTAACATCTCACAACAGCTAAAAGTGTACATTCAAAGTATCGGTGCTGTTACTGAGCATTTCTACAATCAGACGTTCGTAAAGATTACCAACACAGTTTTGTGTGCTCTTTATTCCTCCTATGCCTTTTCCAAGTTGTCAATGGAAATAAAGTTTCTTCATGAAACTGTGGTGTTTGATGTTTAGAGTCTCGATCCACGGCCACCTTTCTCGATCTCTCTAGTCGCTCTGTTTCTTATGTTAGTTCGATTGGGTTCGTTCCATGGTGGATCGGTTCGGTATCCATCGGCCATCCACCACCACCACCACCACCATCCACCCGCTGAATTTTTATTTCAGGATTAGTGTTGCCTACAGTATTATTTCGAGGCTTCTGATTGGCTGAGGGAACATCATTACCGCGACGATACGCTTGATGCCGTCGGCGTCGGCTTCGGTGGTGAAGTGGTTAAGGTACGCGCGCACTGCGCCGTCACGGCCGTCACGGCCGTCACCGCCGTCACCGCCTTTTTCAGGGGGGGTGCGCGCACTGCGAGGCCGTCACAGCATTTACTGATGTATTTTGCATTGCAGTTGACTTGTTTTGCTGTGAGCAGTGAGAGTGTGGGAGCTATGGATATCGACGAAGACGTGGTGGTAGTTGGATTAATTTTAGGAGAAGAGGAAGAGGAAAGCGAGATTTTTTGATACATAATATAAATAGAAAACGACTATGTTTTGGTGAATTTCACTCATTATTCTTGTAGAGGATGATGACAAATTTTTCCAGTACTTTAGGATGACCCACGAAAAGTTCGAATGTCTACTACGATACCTAGAGATACCTAGAGTCTTTCTAGACATGTTACATTGGCGTCCGTCGCGTCTGTGACGTCCGTGCCGTGGGGTGCGCGCACTGGGACAGCACGGACGTCACGGACGCCGCGGAATTGTCCTGAAATTCGCTCCTCCGAACTTTCTGACAGACGTCGGTGGCGGCGGTGGCGTCTGTGACGGCCGTGCCGTCCTAGTGCGCGCACCTCCATTACATTACATGGGAACGACTTTTGGAAAAGGCCGGCCGTGACGGCCGTGACGGCGCAGTGCGCGCGGGGCTTTAGAGTGCTGGGCTGATTAATCGAAGGATCCGGGTTCGAATCCCACTCTTAGCACTACTTTTTTGTATTGGATTTTTTTCATTATCAACAAGTTTGGTTGGTTTGGTTAGGTTATGACGGTTTAATTTTATAATTAAAACATTATGAAATTGAATTTAACCCATTTATAGTTTAAGAAATATTTTTTTCGGTTAAACCTTCATTTGATTTTTCATTATAAGCAAGTCTGGTTAGTTTGGTTAGGTTGTGATAGTTTAATTTTAGAATGAAAAAATTATAAAATAGGATTTGAGGCATTTATAATTTTATTTTATGAACAGAACTATTTTTTCGATTAATAAACCTTCATTAGATTTTTTCATTGTCAGCACGTTTGGTTGGTTAGGTTAGGTTATGATGGTTTAATTTCATAATAAAAAAATATAAAATTGAATTTGAGGCATTTATAATTTTATTCTATGAACAAAAATAATTTTTCAATTACTAAACTTTCGTTATAGTCAATCAGAAGCCTCTTTAAGACACTGTTGGCAAAATTAATCCTGAAAAACAAATTGTGCCATCCACCCACCACCCACCTATCTCATCTTATCTTACTTTATTCAATTCAATTCTATCAATGTCAAGTCAACTCCACTGTCAGTGTCAGTGTCACTACTGCCAGTGCATTATTAGTGTGTGTAATAAATAAATGTACTGTTACACTGAATGTCTCGTGATCATCTGTTTTTTGTTTGTTGTTGATTAATTTGGATTTTGATCGCTCTGTCAAAATTCAAAATAAACCCATTTCTGGATCAAAAATTATATTATTCGCCTACCGCGTTGTTCTTAAAAGTGAATAACCTAATAGCTAGGCCTATTCTGATCATGGTCGTGTAAGTAAACAGTGCTGTTAGTAGGCCTAGCCTACATAATTCTTAAATAAAAACATTACATACAACTAAATAATTATGTAGGTCTAGCCTGGTTGTTAAACGAGCAAAAATTACATCCCCTGTCTTGTCTCCTATTTTTATTCAGCCAAAGAAGGTGAGTAGGGCCTGGACGCAGGATTTTTAAAAAATCACTGTCTTAAGCATAGCCTAAGTTTAAGTGAAGAGGTGAGTTAGGCTATATTTTAATATGATAAGCTTAACTTATTCTAACAATCTGGGTTGGGTACAGTTTCTTAACTGGGCTACGCTAATATTGATTGAAACTATTGAATTGAAAATATTGATTAGTAATCAATATTTTTAAATAGCCTATAATCAATTTTAAAATAAAACTATCATAACCTAACCTAACCAACCAAACTTGCTGATGGTGAAAAAATCGGATAAAGGTTTACTAATCGAATCGATAGTTTCAATCGATATTAGCGTAGCCCAGTTAAGAAACTGTACTCGCTGGGTTTTCCTAGGTGAAGAAATGGAACTTTGAGAGTGGTTTGCGGAGAAGCAATTTTCTGCTTGTTCAGTGGCAGTCCACTCCACTTCTTGGTTACTATTTGGTGTTGTAGCCTAAACTTTTACCATTGCATTGATTCTTTTCTATTGATGTTCAAAGGTGTTTAACATTCAGGTTAGCTGACCAATGTGTTTGTAAAAATCGCCCTTGGTTTTATAGGCCTAGTTCCTGTATGAGCTGAATTTTAATCAGTGGTGAAACTATACTTAAGCTTATCAGACTCCATTAAATTACAGTATTGAACAATAAAAGTAACTTATAAACCTATAGATTTAATTGATAATAACACATTCTTCAATAGGCCTTATGTTGAGACAATTAAGTTACGGAGTTAATACAATGGATACCTAGTTACAATGAATAGTTAATACAATGGAGTCGGATATCAAAGTTTTTCCAGATTTGTTTTAGGTTACTTAAAGGTAGGGTGTACCTACCGTAGGCCTACTATAAAGATTTAGTTAATTTGTTTGAAATTCCAATCAATAACTTAACTTAACATCCCTGAACTAAGTTAAGTCTACTGTAGCCTAGGCTGATTTCAATTTCCTATAGCCTAAATTACTGTAGTAGCTTTGACTATTAATACAACCAGACATTCTATCCCCATGTTTAATTTGTTGCCAGTTTTCTGTCGAATACACAATCTTTTTTACCAATTTTAACTAATGGAATGACTTATTTTAAACTACAGCAACTGTTATGACCCATCAACTTGGCCAGCAACAAAAAATAAGGTAGAAAATAGAGTTTTAGTCACTAGCGGATTCTTTGACTAGCTCACACAACTACGTTCTTTTTTAAAAAAATTGGCTACAGCTGATCTGGCACGTCTACTTCAGTATCCAATAGTCAATGGTGGTAGCCTAGCCTAAGTTACTAGTAAGTTAGAGAAACCAAGGTTGCTAGCCCTCAGATTATTAGGGAGTGTTAATGTCTTGGAATACAGTGCAAGAGGGGCAGGTTACATATCTGCAGATCCACCATAAGCCTTAAGCATATAAATTGGTGTTCTCAAAATGTTACTAGCTCTAAACCTATGAATAGGATTGTAAAAATAACTAATATAATGGCGTGAACAAGGTTTTTTACCTTTGAGAAAATTAAGTTAGACATAGAGCATTTTGGTTTTTAACTCCAAATTCTAACCTCTTTTCTAGATAACATTAAAACATGCTGTCCTACCATACACGTAGACTTTTGTACGCTTCTCTCATTCTTCTCATCATATACTCAGTTGTGCAGATATTTCGGCCGCCAAAATTGATCGATTTACAAGATAGAGAAGCCCAGCTGTAAGTAAAGTTTCAATAGATTTTATTGGTTAGGGTATTACATTTCTTTTTAATATAAGCTCATTAATTCTTAAGTTCAGATAAACCTATCATGGTTTTTAACAGTTTTAACAAGCATAGGGACCTTTTCTGTTAAGTACCTATGCAACCACCTCTACCTATGTTTTTCAGGTAAAAATGGTACCGGTAAGTTACAGAATGGCTTGTAGGCCTACAAATTCTGTTTAGGTTTGGTTGGTTAAGTTAACCTCATTAAGTTAGAATCGAGACATTACCTAAAACTTTAATACACAGAAACCCCAATGAGTCTAACATAAATAGCAAGGCTGTTTTTGAATAAGGAACCTATTTTTTTCAGTTTATTAGTAGTTTGTATTCAAAGGCTATTTCGGTTCAAGAGATCTGCAACCGTAGTTTTTTTATGTTATTTTTATTATTGTTATCTTAACATCCTAAAATCTATAGCGGTACACTAAATATATATTTTTTTCAACAATAACTTAATTGTTAGGTAGGTGTTTATCAAAACAAATAATAATTCTCAATATTCCTTAATGTTGTTGCCTCTGTTCTTAAATGTTAGCTGTATAACTTAATTTGAGTTCCGTTCTTGAACCAGAGATAGCTAATAAAAATACTCAATGAAACCTATGAGTCTAACTTGGTTTATAGTTTACAATTACTGGTCTTAAGGTTAGTTACAAGTGAGTGATTGGTATTTTACTTTCATATAGACCCTTTGAAATGTCTTTTGGTACTGAGGTGAAATAATTTTACTTAATTTTTCAGAAAGCAAATGGCCAAAATGATTCAATCTGGAAGTAACAGTAAACTATGGTAAGTCTATAAATTCTTTATGTTAACAACCCCTTTGATCACATCATTCTTATTGGGTTTGCATTTTGTTTGTTTATATCTTTTGCTTTGGCTGTTGGTTTTTTACTTTCTCCTCCTATACATGGAGAAAATGTTGTTTCCCTCAACATTTTTAAATCTGACTTTTTGGTGGATGTAGCATATCCGTTTTGGGTATTGATAAATTCTCATTTCATCCCTATTTCCAGATAAAAGATTTATTAGGATTTTTGTTTTAATTTCTATTGGCTACTATTGACTATTGCTATGTTACACCCTAAAATATTATCACAGCCAAACAATTTTACACCGTCTGCAAATCCTTCCTAGTTAAACCGGGCTACTACTGCGACCATCACAGATCGGACTTTCACTGGACTTGAACTCAACATTTTACAACAAAGATACTCACAATATAGAACTGCCAACAGTACAATTCTGGTTCGTAGTTGTGATCTAAATAGTGGGGGTTTCCCTAATAGGGCTTGGATGCAGCAGGTTTGGATGCGGGTTTGGATGCAGTGATCTCATGATGCAGTGGGCGGGTAAAATCTGTAACAGGGAAAATCTGTTTATGTACAATCATCTCTGTGACGGTTGCAGTGGGTGCCCTATTTTTTCCTATTCACATTTAAACTGAACGATATTTTCTTTTTGCTGATGCACATTTTTTTGATTACCGCAGGAGAGGTGGACAGGCTTGTAGACATCCTAGACTGGAGGTGAACAGTTCAGAGATCATGAGGTTCATTAAACCTCAAGGTCCTCTGCAGTGTGCAGACGAGCCGGACTGGGTGACAATGGTTGGAGGCATGGCCAAGATCACGCAACTGGCTCGCGACAGATACGGCGATATTGAGTGCTCGTTCACAGGTATTACAGTGTAACACAGTAAATGATGGTTTCAGTATTATAAATTTAAAATCTGTTATGTACCTGAACGCTCTTTAGCGATTCCAAACAATTGTAGGAGTAACTTGTTTTGTCTTCTTGGAGCCACCATCAGCACAATGTTGTTTACTTACATTCACATGAAGATCGTAAAATAAACATTTAAAACTGACATATGGACACATATACGGCACATTTAAGATAACTGATTTTTGGGCGTCCACATCTTGATTGTACAGAATTGCTTCCAGCACAAAGGTGGTCCTCCCCCAGAAAATAGTTGAAATTCAGGTAAAAAATTACTGGTTTGATTTTACGCATGTCTGGTCACATGTTTGAATTATTAACTTTATGTTTTTACTCCACAATCTAAATAAAATTAAATAAAATAATTTGGGGCCTCTAGCCCATATTGATGGACGTCCATGAACTGATCAGTTTATAAGGGATGACACCAACCCGGCAGGGTTTGAGTCCCGACAGCACAAAATTAAGCTTTATTTTAAAAAGTTGTTCATTAGTAAACTTTATGCTTGGCTGAATATAGATTTTTCTATTTGTAGAATAACTGTTTTTTTTTTGTTCTAAAAATACAATTTTATTAAATACACCTGGTTGGATGACTGGTTACATTGCTAACATAACAATCAGAAGGTCGCTGGTTTGATCCTGTGCTAGTATGGCTTGAAACCAGATTCAGTAGTCCTTTGTCATCGTGCTTTATATAAATGGTCCTCACTATCAGGAACAGGTGGACTTGGCAGCGCATGTTTGAAGGTTTTGAACAACTTTCCTTCAAAAGCGTGACAGTATCTCTAAAAATACCTCAGGTGTTAGTATGAAAGTTATTAATTAAGGAATATCACACATCCCACACTTATCATCTATTTGTATCTTATCTGAATTACCCCTTGGTTGCCTACACTTCTAAAAGTCTGATCAAGTGAAAATATTATTCTTGGTCCTATAACAAAAATAAAATAAATTCCAAACCGAACTTTCTTTGAATAAATTGTTTTAACACATAAAATCACAATTTTTTTCCATCAAAGATGTGAAAGTAACACACCTGGACTTGTTGCAGATATCACAAGGACTGATGATTTCTACACTAGGACTGGCATTACAACAACGACACATACAGAGTTTAATCTTGAGTCTAGTGATGTTGTGCGGGTCCGATGTATCTCAGAATCTGGCAAAAAGTGAGTAGTTTGTCAATTACATAACATTATGGATAAAGTTACTGTCCTTGTAACACTGTTGTTTCTTTTGTATTACAACCCTAATGTTGCTTACACATTCTGATTGTTAAACACTTACAGTAGATCCTCGGTTAACCGGGGGCAGATCAATCGTGGTCAATAGCTGCTTCTTAAATTATGTTACATAACCTCAAAAAATCTCAATAAAATTTTGTAAATTATGTTTATTTAGTCTAACATTTTGTATGCACTGTATATTTAACTATTTCTGTCCATTTTTATATGCAGTAGGTTCCCCCATTATTGTTTTTAAAAGCATAACAGTTCATTTGACAAAAATAAATGGAAGCAAAACAATTGAGAGCTTCAAGGTCAAGCTATCCGCTTGCACTGAAACCTCAGCTCCTTACACATCTGTCTGCTGTGCGCTTACTATGCACAACCGTTTGTGATTGGCCGATTGGTAACCAAGACAACTTAAGTACTGTAGCCTGTGATTGGGTGATTAGTAACCATGACAACTTGTTGAATGTGTGGGTGAAGGAAAACCAAAGAAGGAATAGAAGAAAAATACCCCCGCCGCAGCAAACCTGCAGACTAAGCGAATTTCCATTTGCCTGATTTGATTTTCAATTAAATCTATTTCAATAACATTAGGTATAAAATGTAAAAATCTGACAATCCACCGTATTTATAGACCTATAGACAAAACAGTACATCACTTTTATGATACAAATTGAGATTTAGACTGTCTTGTATGACAGCTTTAAATAAAAATAATATTATAGGTGAGAATTTATTTTTTCCTTAAATATAACATGGAAAACAACATTTTAATTGATGAAAAAATCTGTTTACGTTTCTGCAGTTGACATACCATACTTATAAAAATATTTATGCCATTTCACTTGGTATCATCTTGAAGTCCATTTTATGCTGAATATTTGGTTTTTAATTTGTCCTGATATCTTAAAAAATAAAAAAGTTATTCAACATCTAGTAAACAACATTTTTTATAAAAAAAACTCGGGTTTCACACAAAGATGGCCGCCAAAAAAATTCCGAAGGGAAATAATGTTTTTAATACTTGCATGACATTTCTATTGATACAGTTAACATTTAATAAAAGTTTCATCAAAATTACAAATGTTGAGCAACCATGCCTGTATGACTTGAAATGGATTGACCCGCTAACGTATCAATGATTATAGCATTACACATGGTATTAAAAAGTCAACCCTTTGTACCAGTATGTCATTTTGTTTTTATCCAAATGCTGAATTTGTGTCACACACGCTGAATGTTTATAGCTGTTACGTTGACAAATGGTATTATACGAAAAGCTAGTCTAAAATGTTATCGTTGGCTGCTAGACTTAAAAAAATTAAAACCCTATTTCTAAAAAAACTGACTGAAAATTCCAAATTACCTGTAGACAAAGTTGAATTTTACATTTTCATTAATAGTTTAAAGACTCATTTATTTTATGAGTACACCTTGTGTTAGAAGAGTGATTGGTTTGGACAAAAAAATGCATTCCACATGGGGGACCCTTTCTCTTAATCTCACTAACATGTAAAATAAATTAAGTGTTGCTTAAGGTCCTGATATCTATAACAGAATTATTGGTGTCATTTGTCCTTAAAATATTATTAAAACAGCCTGTAAAACCAGTGTTTCTCATACTGTTGATTTCCAGATGGAACAGTATTTTGGCTGGTATCCGCAATGACCAGGATGTTATGGATCGCTCCGGATGGCAGTCTCTTGCCCCGGACGCGTTGGGTCTCAACGTGCTCATGTTCGGCTTTGACTCTCTGTCGCGCAACACGTTCATCCGCAAGCTGCCTCGTAGCTACGCATACCTGCATGACCAGTTGGGAGCTACGGTGCTCGAAGGATACAACATCGTAGGCGATGGCACGCCACAGGCACTAATACCTATATTGACAGGTATGTTTCTACTGGGTTCTTTGTGTAAGAAATTGTTTAGGGTGGTTGTAGGCTTTGACCGGAGATAGAATTTTATTACATTTCCGTGTTGAAGATGTAGCCTTTTGTGTTTTTGAAAAAAAATTTGGGTGGTTGTAGGCTTTGACTATCAATAAATCAGACATTCCATATCTGTGTTAAAGTTGTAGCAACTTTTAACATAAAATATAGGTACCCACTACAGTAATTGAGCCTCCGGATTTCTATAACTGATTTCTTTAGTAATCAAAAACTTACTAAGCTCTTACCGTACTTCCTTACTTAGCTTACTTACTTAACCTTACTACTTACTTAACTACTTACTAACTTACTTAACTTACTTAGCTAAGTTGGTGTAGTGATGTCAACTTATTGTGACTAGAGAACTTTTCGGCATAGCTTTCTCTAATACAAGGCCGTGGCATTGGATTTTGTGTCAATGTTTTACTGGCCAGCCTATAATGCCATGGTAATAACAGTAATAAACAAAACCTGTAAACATAAACATTGCACAGACGCTCCATTATGTACAACAGCTGTTTCAGTTGGTCGGAGCTGCGGTGTTGCCACTTTTGTCTCGCCGCGGCCTTGTATTAGGGGAGGCTATGATTTCGGCCACCAAATTAACAAATTAATGTCAGTAGTAAAACGTTGAGAAACATTTAGGAATTTGATACCAGCTAAATAAGAAGAATAACAAATTTGATTGGTTTGCAATAATAAATAGACAAATAATCATTTGGTATGGATAAATTTTACTATATTTTCATTTTACGACTCATATGTTTTATTTTTATCCTAGATATGAGTGCAATAATTTAAATACACATGTGTGTTTTTAAGTGTCAGTGGGTCCAGGAATTGGGATTGTGTTATGTGATGGTGGAGGCCATCTGTTTGATGATAGTTTTGCCGCTTTAGGAAATGTCCTTGATATTAACGAAGTAGGAAGACAGTTTATATGATTGTGCCCTTAAGAAAGACCAACTAGTTTAGCATTTTGCTAAACTTAATGTTAAACCACCCTTAATATTCTAATTTTGTTTTTTGTTTTTTTATTTTCACATAGGCCTAAAATGGTAGTTCCTTAATGTTTTACTATACCTAATGTTATGTAATAAACATTATTTTAAGTTGTAGATACATTTTTGTGTAAAAGGAGACTGTTGCATGTTATTCGGTTTCAGTATTGAACAAAGATTAGTTGTGATTCATATTTACGGTCTGAAATCATATGTTTAAATAATGCTGTTTTCTTATGACACATGTTTAAATTACCGTATATTGTTTACTTGATGAAATCACATGTTTAAATTATATTGTTTACTTGATGAAATCACATGTTTAAATTATATTGTTAACTTGATGAAATCACATGCTTTTGTTTAAAGTAAATTGGTTTTTCTGTTACCAGTTTTATCTTCAGTCTTTCTCGATAGATTAGTTAAACACTCTTTTGTAAAATAATGGTTGTAAAATGTGTGAAATATGATTTTGTATTAATGTAATCTCATCTCTTATGAAGATGCTGATGTACAGGCCTAAGCTGCTTAGCCAATTAGTTCGAGGTTTTTCACCTAGCTGTGCCTATTTACCTAGCATGTGCAGATTTCATGCTCTTCAATTTTCAATAAGTTATGCCTGCATTAGAGGTTTTGATTCATGTTTTATTAAGTTACTCGTGGAGTTTTGTTAAACAATTTGGCTCAATAAAAGTACCTACTGAACATTGGTCACAAGTTCTATTGTATTTTTATTTTTTCTTACGTTTATGTATATGAAAATTGTACTGATAATAATGTTTATGTGTTTTACTTGATTAGCCTATTACCTCTTGATTTATTAAATATAATAGCCTATCTCATCTAGAATTATGATAACAAGCATGGGATTGATTTAGAAATGAAAGTAGTCCCAAGTTCGTACAACTTAAAATTAATTTGGAACTAAAACTGACCCAGATTCTTATACTTTTTTTAACATTTCATAACAAATTTCACTTAACACTCACTTCTTATCCTTATCAGTGTTATCTTTTAGTCAGAATTATCTAGAACAGTGTTTCCCAAACTGTGTCCAAATATAAAGAAAGTTAGTCATAACTGGATTTTTGAACAATGACTGTAGAAATAAATTAAACCTGAGAAGGGTGAAGCCCTAAAGAAAATAACCCTTTTCATTGAAATTCGCAGGTGCGCTAATGAGCTTTAAAATGACACCTCATTTGTAAAAATCGGTTAAGTAGAATGGCTAAAAAAGGGATGTGACGGAGGAAACCCTTATTGTATTAAGTTTGTAGATTTTCTATGAATTATCGTTGCATATATTCATAACTAGCAGAGTACCCGTCCTTCGTACGGGGTTGGAATATAGGCCTAAGTATAAAATGCTTATTGCAGTTATACTCAAGCTTTGCGTTTGCAATAAGGGAGGACACAGTTTGATAAAATTTGCTTTTTTTAAACTTACAGTATTCTATAGTATTACACATCTACCATAGCCATAATGTTCTACCACTTCACCTAAACAATAGAGGAAAAAAAAAATTATCAACAATTCGCAAAATATCACAAATTATTTATGAAATGAAAAACATAAACATAAACAATCCTACTTTGACAGTTCTCATTGCGAATCACAGTTTTTTGTTGCTGCTTAGTTCAAATTAGCTGTTTTCATAAATGCAAAAAAATATGGTGCTGCACCCTGTTGGCAAATCTTATAACCTTTTAATGCTTTTCCATATCATAGAACCAACTTTTTTAGTTGAAACAGCTGACTAAATTCTTTAATTCCCTTTAAATATGATTACTCATAAGGTTAACATGGGGAATTATAGAGCCACTGGGGCGGAGCCCGAAAGGATTTTTGAGATAAGAATATGCCTATATGTTAATTGGGAATGTAAGCTATCATCATGCCAAATTTAGCCCAATCCGTCCAGTGGTTTATGCGTGATTGAACTTCAAACAAACAAACAATCAAACACACAAACTTTCACATTTATAATATTAGTAAGATAAAGTGTCGAGAGCTGTGCACAAATGTAATGGAAGTTTAGAGTGAGAAAACTTGTTCTGATTCCGTAGCATTGTAAAATAGCTAATTTAATTTTAAAATATGTATTATGCTGAGGGTTTCCTCCACTTGTAGAAAAAAAACCAAAAAAAAGAACAATAATACGCAGTTAAGTTTTATGTACCGGTACAAAATAACGAGAGCCTTAACTTTTTTTATTCAATTCAGATATGGTCTCAGGTAAATAGTAAATTTTAGCTTGATAATCGTCTATAGTTTTGCTTCTGAAATAGAATGCGTTTTAGAAAAAAATATTTTTTTCTCAATTCGATGCTTGCAAGATGAAGGGACGTAAGTACATATTATGTGTACTTACACATAAAAAACAAATGAAAATAAATCATATTTAATTTAATATGATATTGTTATGTGTATTGGAGCGGATACGTTACAGGTATATTGGGTTTACAAATCATGTATTAATAAGAGAAAAACCATCTAAATCTTAAATATGTATGTGACTTAATTACTAGGTGTAAGTATTGAATTCACTTGTGTTTTAGCCCCTTTGTCAAAATTCAAACGATGAATCATACTACCTTTACAGTTTTTATTTAGACCCGTATTTCTAAATACAACACTTACACAATAATGATGTTTAATTAATATTATTTGTTAGATGGTTTGCCGAAAATAAGCTTGGGAACTGCTGTTCTAGAGTGATTATGGAATACATCCATAATGTAGCAATGTTTAGTAGTAGTCTTTAAACGTTATTAGCTAGTTTTAGTATACCATATTCCTTGAGGAGACTGATCACAAATGTTATGCATAGATTTTTGCATTTTGTTTTGTGAATGAGCATGATTTGTGTTTTATTTTCATTTTGTTTGTTTCCCTGCACGTTGTTGCATTTGTGCTGCCGCCTCAGAAGTCCAGTTCATGGTAATGGTAAGTAATTTTATTGTTTTCATGGCTTTATGATTGCATGCATTTTGGTTTACAATCGTTAATTTTGTGTTTGTGTGCTTAACATGCATGCATGTGTTGTGAGTTATTGTGTCTTAAGTTAGTTGATGAAATAGTTCTGAACTTGTAAGTAATTAATTTTGGAGTAAATCTTACAATAATCTTTTACAGTTTGTCCTTAATATGATTGATCTTGTTATGAAGTTATACGAGCAATATTTAGATAAAACTGAGTCTGCCTCACAAAAATAGTTAATAGCTTTTGCCTGTATCATGGATACCCGTAGTAAAATTGCAATCAACTAACTAGCTCCAAACTTGACCTTTTTGATATATCAATGTCAACTTTTATTTTTATAAGCTTGGTCAGCAACTAACTATAATTACATGTAAGGATTATGGAAATTTGTATAAACCATCTGAACCTGATATTATTTTATCTTAATTTGGGCAAGTGAGACTTAAAAATAACTAAATGTTCTTGATGTTTAAATAAACAGAGTGGTGAACTAAAATGACGTTTACACAAGGTAAGAAATGACAATGTTTGTTACTTAAACTGATTTATACCTTTCAGTATTAAAATAGATGAATCTTTTATACTAGTACTCATGGAGATTAACATTATAGAGGTATAGACTTATCTATTGATGTACCTAACAAAATATATCATACATTTTATAATTCTCAGGTTTGGAAAAATGGCTGATCTTGAAAAGTTGACTACTTGAATCTGTAAAATTTGAATAAAAATGTAAACTGACATTAAATCTTTGCCACAATATCATAACATTTCTGTGCAGTTTTATTTATTTTAAAATAAAAAAATTATTAACTTTTATGTGTATTTTTTTGTTTTGTAGTTCTTAATAATTTAATACATCTGTACAGTCTATTTATAATTTTTTTTTGTTTCTTATTATACTCTAAAAATTACAAGAAGGCATATTGTGCCGGAATAAGTGGCTGCGCTACTCTGTCTCTCGCTCTTTTTTAAGCCGATTCTTTGTCTCACTCTCTCTCACTCAGTCAGCTGACTTGGCCGCACACTCGCGATACTGTAGTTGTTTTTTTGTTGTTGTCCTAGGACGCTAGGCACAAGCCTGGGATTGTTTTTCACATTACTTCAGGCTAGACCAAGGGGTTGTGGCATTATCACTTAGATAAAATCCATTAGTGACTTGGCGGGGATCGAACCCGGGACCTCAGGGTCTGAAGTCCCGCGCTCTAACCACTACGCACACTCGCGTAGTGCCTTCGCTACCTAGCGTTCACTGCGGGAACTATTCAAAATTCAAATTTTCCCAGACTGAATTGTTTACTAAGGCATTGCGCTTAGGGTTTGTATTCGTTTTTAATAGCGTACAGTGTTGTTATCAAATTTTTTCAGTTTGTAAATAAATAATGTTTCACAGCAATTCTGTGGAAACTCAACAGTTTCTTTTCCAAAGACTAACGCATATTTTTATCTTTATTCACATTAGCGGTGTGTTGCGGTGTTAGCTGTTCATAAAATTTCTCAGCTATAACAATTAATTCTATATACTTTTAAATCTGTGTGTGGTGAAATGCAGTAGTTGATATGTTTTTTATCTAACAGTTCTTCACAATCAGTTTTATCAGTACGGTTTATCAGTTTCTCCTCCCATGTAGCTCTGACCACTCTGATTGCTGTGTAGCACATTTTAAATCAGACCAGTATTATTTTTATTCATATTCAAGTACGTATTGGTTTCTTTTGCAAAGATAACCTCAGAAAGAGCAATGGCACTAGCACACATAAAACACATTTTGATCACCTCTGAACATAAATGCACAGCAAATGTGTTGCTGAGAATAATTTTGACCATACACTTACATATGTTGTTTATTTTTAAATCTAATATATAAAATTCTCGTGTCACAGTGTTTGTCTGCAAACTCCTCCGGAACGACTTCACCGATCGTTATGAAATTTGGTGTGTAAATTCTGTAGGTATGCGAATCGGACGTAAACTATTTCCCGTTTCGAAATTCTTAAAAGGGCTCCGCCCCAGTGGCTCTGGAGTTTCCCATGTTAACCTTATGAGAAATGGAATTAATGAATCTTAACAGCTGTTTCAATTAAACAAGTTGGTTCTGTTCTATGATGTTCAATAGCATTAAAGTTACAAGGATTACCAACAGGGTGCAGCACTATTATTTCTTTTACATTTATGACAACAGCTAATTTGCAACCAAAAGGTGAGTGAGCGTAGCGAACGAACTTCAACCTGGAGGCGAGTTAGCGTAGCGAACGAGCTAACCTGAAGGCAAGTGAGCGCAGCGAACGAGCTCCAACCTAAAGGTGAGTGAGCGTAGCGAACGAGCTCCAACCCAAAGGTGAGTGAGCGTAGCGAACGAACTTCAACCAGGACGTGATTGAGCGATGCGAACGAGATCATCTTGAAAATTATACGTAACGGTACTTTCTTTCCATCGGTCTGTCTTAGGGGAAACCTATAACTTAGGCGATACGAAGTTTGCCGGGTCAGCTAGTTCTTGTATAAAATTGTAAGTAATGAAGAATTATAAATCAAAACCAGTTGAAAATCCTCCAAAAAATTTGTTTGTAGGAATGGTATTGTTAAAGACATGTATCCATAGCTATTCAAACTACCAGTCTTTTCAATATTATGTACATTCCTCTAAACGGCAGAGCTAAAAAATGTTGTTGATTCATCATCTTTATATTTATGGGGTTTTTGTGAACATTATCTATCACAATAATTAGTAAAAGGCAAATCAGAACAAGTAGACGGATTAAATAAATCAGTTACGTACCTTGGTCCGTCTTCAGTCTTATTTTAGTCAATGGATGACTAGTTTCGGGTACAAAGACCCATTGTCAAATCCTTTCAAAACATCATAGTTCTGTCGTGTCCGCCATGTAACCTGTGTCGGTTTGTCCCGTGTTAAATCAATCAATCAATCAATCTTTATTTGCCATAAGGATACATTTACATATCATTGACAAAGTCTATTTGCAGTTTTCAAACCAAGTCTTAACTAAACAACAAAATACTCTAACAGGCCAAATATTACAATTAACATTCAACTCCATTCACATTCTTAACTGAAGTTAAAACCAAACTAAAGGACAATTTCTCCCAGTTTAAAATAATCATCCAGACTATAAAAAGGTTTCTGAAGTAGATAATTATGAAACATAGCCTTAAATTTGTTAATTGAATTAAAATTTATATTATTTTTTACTGAATTATACAATTTAATTGATAAAATTATGTGGCAATTACTAGTTTTACTAAGACGATGGGATTCTAACAGCGCAGTATTTTTAAAACGAGTGTTGTGACTGTGATTATTAAATGTGGCCGGCCTATCAATCGTCTTATATGTTTCGTAACTTGTGTTTTTTAAATAATAAACTTTATGTGTTAACCTGTATTTATATAATGATGAAGACTTCCGTCAGATTTTTGACCAGCTTCTACATGATGTTTTGAAAGGATTTGACAATGGGTCTTTGTACCCGAAACTAGTCATCCATTGACTAAAATAAGACTGAAGACGGACCAAGGTACGTAACCTATTATATATTCGAATATCAGTCTTGGTGGCAAAGATGTTTAAATAAATCAAAATAAGTCCACAATAATCCACAATATCCACAATAATCCTGTTTAAAAACGTAAACTTCCCATCAACAAAAACAGGCCTCAAACAAGGAAGGACGTCTTTTGGATTCATACATAGCACAGTGTTTTAACTTCTAATTCTTATGTTGTTTTTATGTTGGCTTTATGTAAATAGTAGCACAAAATATTGGATTTAAAAACGTCTAGTGGATAAAGGTGTATATATACAGTCTCAAATGCAGGCAGTGTTTCAGTAAGATAGTAGAGTTGTAATTTAGAAGTCGTAGCCTAGTGGTTGGTTGAAAGGCGTTTTAGTAGGTGAAGCAGCTTTTTAAAATTCAGTGGGGTCTTTGTGTTTAATGAAATCTATAGCTTTCCTTCATTAGTTTCAGTCAGTTTTAAGACTGTAAGTCTTAGGCTGCGTGCTTACTTTCAGAGCAATGAGTATTTTTAACTACAACATTATGCTTCCTGAATTCATAATTCTATATGAATTTAATATTTAAAAGTCACTTATCAGTCAACAACCCGAAGAATTTCTAAATATACCTTCTTGCATAGTCGTATATTTAGGTAAATGAGGTATAATACATAAACTAGGTATATGTATATTAGGTAGGGGACTCAGACTACTGATAGTAGTCCGTGACGGAAATTGGACTTAACTGTTTCTTGAGAGTCAGATCCACTTTTTCGTGTCAGACAAACTGGGCCCTGTGGTTGGTTGGCATGCAGCTTCCTAAGTCAATATGTACCTTACCTACCTGACCTCCTTGGCCACTCCAGTTGCCTCCACTGCTGCCGGTCTGCCGCCATGTCAAGAGATGCCCCCACTCTGTGTAGGTCTTTCTAAACTTGGTCTCTCCATCTCAACTTCGGTCTTCCTAGCGGGCGAGTGCCTCGTGGTTGTCCATTGGCGATCTTCTTAAGCATACTTTCTTCTTCCCTTCTTTCTACATGGCCTGCCCATCTCAGTCGTCTACTCTTCACTATGGCTACAATGTCCGGATCTTTGTACAGTTCTCGGAGCTCTCGGTTTTTTCTTATTCGCCACATACCTTCTTCATTTATAGGTCCGAAAATCTTCCTCAAAATTTTGTTCTCAAAAATGATAAGTTTGTTTTCATGATTTTTAGTTAATTTCCAGGTTTCCGAACCATATAAAAGGACTGGTTGAATTAATGTTTTATAGATTCTTAATTTTGTGTTTTTGGATAGTATTTTTGAACTAAATATTTTTGATACGCCCCAGAAACATTTGGTTGCTGCAATCAGTCTCTTTTCTATTTCTGTTCCTCTTTTGTTATTCCAGTTAACTGAGACTCCGAGGTATTTAAATTCGTTTACTCTTTCAAAATTATGGTTATTGACCCTAAAAGGTTCAGCTCCTTCAATTTGGGTTCTTCCGACTTTCAGATATTTTGACTTCTCTTCACTTATTTTAAGTCCAATCTTATTTGCTTCCCTTATAATAATCTCAGTAAGCTTACCTAGGTCCTCTTTTGATTCTGCAACTAATGCAACATCATCCGCAAAAGCAAGTGTGTTTACTATAGATCCGAGGTTTAGTCCAGCTTCGATATGTTTAGTGCTTTTTAAGGTTTCTTCTATTGCAATATTGAAAAGAATTGGTGAAAGTCCATCCCCTTGTCTAACCCCTGAATGGGTTTGGAATGAATACTCAGAAACCTTCCAAACCCATTCAGGGGTTAGACAAGGGGATGGACTTTCACCAATTCTTTTCAATATTGCAATAGAAGAAACCTTAAGTCAATATGTGGACTGTCAAAATCTGAATCTTTCTGTACCACTCTTTAGTTTAATTTCCTTCGTTCTACAGGAAAGACAGAGTTGGAACTGCCAGATACTCGCAAGAGGATGGGAGACAAGGCTTCTTTTGTCAATGTTTATCCCTTCATTTGGAACGACTTTGCTGAAAGCGGATACGTTACAGGTATATTGGGTTTACAAATCATGTATTAATAAGAGCAAAACCATCTAAATCCTAAATATGTATGTGACTTAATTACTAGGTGTAAATGGTTCATTTTAAAGTTGTTAGTTCTTTGTTTTATCAAGAGAGGTTCAATTTTGCATCCATAAATAGACTGTATTTCCACAGGCTTGTTTTACTACTAGCTACAAACAAACCTCTAGTGCCTGGTTAAGGATTTTATTTTCATAGCAGGTTTACCTTTGTGAAAAAAGAGTCCATTACGGCCCAAGAACCTAACAACTAGTACAATAAGTAAACAATTCCAATGTCACTTACAGCATTTTCCACCATAGAAGGTTTGAGCTGATCACTAAACTTAGCGTAAAATGCTGGAATTTGTCAAGTATAGGCTAAATATGGTTAAAGGCTTGCTCAATATGGTTATAGGCTAAATATGGATGCAAGTCTGCTGTTCTTGTTCCTACATAGACTCTTTTCCGTTCGAGTAAGCCTGAAATAAACCACAAATTTTTACATCTTCAATAGTAAGAACTTGTGTATTTAAAAGATGTTGATAGTTACCACCACCAGTTGTTACAGTTTAATTTTTATTTTAAATACTTGTTCAGAAATTTTAAACCAGTTTTGAGTTGTCTCGTAATTTTGAATGATCTCGCAGCGTACATGGAAGATACACCCTCCAATGGGATCTGGACGTATCGACTGAAAGGTTTTGACTCTCAGCCCACCGATCATTACATGAGGACTTTCTTTGTTGAGGCGGAGGGCGACTACAGGAAACACAAACCATATTGTATCGGCTCACTGCCCAGACACAAGGTTAGTATCATAGAAATTTGTATGCAGCCTTGTAATTTACCAAGTAGTATAGATGTGTCGAAACTAAAGCTCAAATTTAACTACTACCGAAACTTAGGAAACATCCTCTAATAGTTCTGGAACTACTTATCTTAAACATTTTTTCTATGGGACTACTATTGTTTTTTCATCCAACAAGGGCGGTTAATAGGGGCTCTTCATAAAAAAAATTCTATTAGCTTACTACCAACCCTTAAATCATAGGTGAGCTATTGAAAAAAAACAATCATTTTTGAAACCTAGTTTTTTACAGAATTGAGAGTTGTACCATTTTGTTAGAGTTAAAAGGACCATAACAAATTAAAATCGTTAATCAAAGATTTTGTTATTAAAATACAATTTTTCTGTTATATTATTGATTTTTATAGAAAAATCTCAATTAAAAAATTAAAATTTCCAATGAATAAAAAAATCCTGAACATACAATGAGTTAGTACCCACATACCAAATTTCTTGAAAATCGGACTACAGGTGTAGCTCTGCACAACATATGCACACACAAACACAGATGTCACTTTGAAAACCACTATTTTGGTTCAGGGGACCTGTAACGGATATTATCAATTCAAAACTCAAAAATGTTGATGAAAACAATACTTTCCACATTATACTAAATTTAGGCGGAGAAGTAAAATTTTTTGGATAGGGACAACAGAACATTATAAAAATTTAACTATATAGTTAATGTTTGTTTTAGAAAAAGACAAGGTTTTGTAAATACAAAGAGATGGAAATGTGTCTGAAGTTTGAAAACCCGGTTTACAAGTTATGCAAAGAAAATATTTTCTGTTACCAGATTATGATGGAGTACGCCAAAAACATGTTCGTGGTGTACAAGGACAGGCCCAAGTTTGTGTTTGGGTTCCACGGAGAGATTTCCCACGACAACTACAACCTGGTTGGAGCGGCAGACGAGGATTTGCTGGAGTGGCTGCAGTGGTTCAACAACAACGGACATCTCAACAACACCATGTTGATAGTCATGAGCGACCACGGCCACAGGTGACTGGGTTGTTCTAAAACATTATAAGAATAGAACGAGATGCTTAGGGCTTAGGTGCAATATTTCCTTAGGAGATATAACATTTCCAGATCATATGCAGGGATTTCTTGAAATAGTTTTATTCTACTGCCGACTTAAAGTATTTTATTATATTTCAATAACTCTTCTGAACAATGTTGCAAGTGACAAAAGTGAATATTTTCAGAAAATACAATATGTTTTGTCTGCGCCATTGCCAACAAAGCCAGTATTCCACAGCAATTGCTTGTCAAGAATCAAGAATCAATCAAGAATCAAGAATTTTTATTCATCGTTAACGCTATGTACAACACATGCAATGGATGAACGTCATAATAGTAGCCTAAAGTTTACGGGCAATAAGGCTAAATAAATATAAACAATAAAATATAAACAAGTGCAGTGTACATGCAAAAAGTATCACAGTCATCTTAAAAATAAAATACTGAAGTTTATAGTTTACTTGTGAGTGGATTCAACCTATGTATTTAAAAAAGGATATATCCCTTGCAGTAGAGGATGTAATTTGTGTCGTCGTTCTTTAAAAAACTCAATTTCACTAAATATTAGGGATGGACGGGATTGAATTTTTAGTTCGGGACGGGACGGGACGGGATTTTTATTTCCTTCCCAATTTTCGGGACGGGACGGGACGGGATTTTTTCTGTGCATAAAAAGAAAGTACTGTATTGCAGTTACCAAAAAAGACATACGAAATCAATTTTTACCATTTGTGGCACTGATCTATAAAAGCCAAAAAATTGGTAACAATTTACAGGTATCTATAGTAACTTGTGACTCGCGGGTCACGGGGTGATCGTCTGTATGACTCAAGGTCACGGCGCGATCGGCGTCATGACTCACGGTCACGGCGCGATCGTCGTCATGACTCACGGTCACGGCGCGATCGTCGTCATGACTCACGGTCACGGCGCGATTGTCGGTATGACTCGCGGTCACGGCGCGATCGTCGGTATGACTCCGCGGTCACAGGGTTATCGTCGGTATGACTCGCGGTCACGGCGCGATCGTCGGTATGACTCGCAATCACGGCTCGATCGTCAGCATGACTCCGCGGTCACGGGGTTATCGTCAGCATGACTCCGCTGTCATGGCGCGATCGTCGTCATGACTCGCGGTCACGGCGCGATCGTCGGTATGACTCGCGGTCACGGCGCGATCGTCGGTATGACTCCGCGGTCACGGCGCGATCGTCGGTATGACTCCGCGGTCACGGGGTTAACGTCGGTATGACTTGCGGTGGTGGCGCGATCGTCGGTATGACTCCGCGGTCACGGGGTTATCGTCGGTATGACTCGCGGTCACGGCGCGATCGTCGGTATGACTCGCAATCACGGCTCGATCGTCAGCATGACTCCGCGGTCACGGGGTTATCGTCAGCATGACTCCGCTGTCACGGCGCGATCGTCGTCATGACTCGCGGTCACGGCGCGATCGTCGGTATGACTCGCGGTCACGGCGCGATCGTCGGTATGACTCGCGGTCACGGCGCGATCGTCGGTATGACTCCGCGGTCACGGGGTTAACGTCGGTATGACTCGCGGTCACGGCGCGATCGTCGGTATGACTCGCGGTCACGGCGCGATCGTCGGTATGACTCGCGATCACGGCTCGATCGTCAGCATGACTCCGCGGTCACGGCGCGATCGTCGTCATGACTCGCGGTCACGGCGCGATCGTTGGTATGACTCGCGATCACGGCTCGATCGTCAGCATGACTCCGCGGTCACGGCGCGATCGTCGTCATGACTCGCGGTCACGGCGCGATCGTAGGTAGGACTCCGCGGTCACGGCGCGATCGTCGGTATGACTTCGTCTCCTGCGTTCGCGGACCTATCGCTCGCAATAACGGCGTTATCGGCACTCGCGAAGCGGAAAAATCGCCGACGATCGGACCAAATCCCGTCCCGAAAAATTCCCGAGTCAAATGTAATCCCGTCCCGATAATCGGGAATATTTTTTTCCCGAAAAATTCCCGAAATTTCGGGACCCGTCCATCCCTACTAAATATGTTGTTTGGTAAATATTAATGTATTTAAAGTTTAAGACAATTTGAATTATGAGAGCAGTAAAACTTCAACATGCATGGATCGTCTAGGGGGAAATTATTCATGATTGATATTTTATATAGTTATATTTTTAATGAAAGGTAGTAGTAACAAAATAATAAGATGAATACTTGCTATTTAAGAGTTTCATTCAATTACTTGAATATTTGCATGCTTTGTTTCTGATCGGAGGCCCGGAGGTTTTTTGCAAACTGAGGTTTTCAACTTGGCAATTTCAAAGTTTTTTAATATTTTAAAGGAGGATGTTGAAGAGTTTCAATGCTGTTGTGAAGCTCTTTAAGGACTTTGAAAATCTGTAATTAATCATGAATGTACTGCACATGTCATCGAATCCCTGTGGAGCAATACAATTTCCACTGTAACTTGGTTCTATAGCACCTATAGTGCATATGTTTCCACCAGTGGTTTGCCGAGATTTGCAACACACGCAGGCTAGTTATGCTTCCACTACAACAAGTTTCTATATTATGTGTGTTTTCACAACAGGTTTGCCGAGATTCGTAACACACAACAGGGCAAGTTGGAGGAGCGACTGCCGTTCTTCTCGTTCGTCTTGCCGCCGTGGATGTCTCAGACACACCCTCGAGCGGTGGCGAACCTGCGGACCAATAAACACAGGCTGACCACGCCTTTTGACATCCACGCAACGTTGGCCAGCCTTCTACACTTCCCTCCAACCTCGACGCAGGGCGATCTCTCTCACCGCTCTCTCAGTCTGTTCCAAGAGGTACTTGATATTACTTTCATAGTTACCGAAGTGGCTACTCATTCTTGAGTTCGTGCTTGTCTTATCAACAAAGCTTCTCCAATATGTTATGTCC
Source organism: Macrosteles quadrilineatus (assembly GCF_028750875.1). Taxonomy (NCBI): domain Eukaryota; kingdom Metazoa; phylum Arthropoda; class Insecta; order Hemiptera; family Cicadellidae; genus Macrosteles; species Macrosteles quadrilineatus. Next base: position 14,756,594 of record NW_026542597.1, read on the forward strand.
ACAGCATCATCCTCATCAAGCATTAACTTCTGAAATATAACGATATAAGTAATTACCCAAATTAAATAGATAATTTTAAAGCTACATAGTATTAAATCATAATGTATTTTCAAATTGTTTGTACAGTATTTCCATTTATTTTACAAGCTGCAATTTTAGAGTAAAAACACTATAGCAATCAAGGTTTTAGTATTCCCTAACCCTTGATCTGTTTCTGCAGGTTCCGCAAGAAAGGACGTGTGCAGACGCGTTCATAGAGCCACACTGGTGTGCCTGTCTGGAGTGGGAGAAAGTAGATCCTCAGAGTCACCTGGTCCACAGGGCTGCCACTACGTTTGTTGACTTCATCAACCAGTGAGTACCAATCTTACTGCTTACTAGCCTAATAGTCCTGATAGAGCCACACCGGCTTCTGTCTGGGATTTACTTTTGCTGGAGTACTTTCTATTGATTTAGGATGCTGGATACTACATAGTCTGTCAGCTCCTCATACCTGCATACCTAATGTATCTCTCTGCTACCCCTCATGTCTTGGTTATGGTACATATCCTGTGTCTGAGTGGAGTATCGCTTAATCCACACATTAGAGTCCCGCCATTCTGAACCTCACTGTTTTGAAATCCGCCTATTCCAAACCAAAGTTGAGAAATTATTATTTCTATTATTATGAAGCCAACATAAAATCGAGAACTTCTTCGGCAGTCACGGCAAATACAAGAACATCTTCTGCGGTCGTATTGACATTATCATGGCAGACGCTTTCTGTGATCTCTAAAAACAAAAGCTTGTTATGGTCACATCACATTAAAATAGTAGCTATGTAAAAATCTTTAGAGGTTGAAATTGTGAACATCGTCCTCGATTGTGATGATCAAATACTACAGAAATAAGCATATTCCGAAGAGGGTTCTGTCCCAGTCAGATTGGAATAGCGGAACTCAAATGTATTTTATAGTTACAGTTCTGGTGTTTTTACTTTACGGTTATTTTTATTTTATTTGAGGTGATGGTTTCAAAATGGTATCAGTAAGGTGTTTTAACGAAAGACAAAGTCTGAAATATGTTTGGCAATAAAAACATTTTATTAATTTAATGGCTTTAAACATGTGCAGTAACGTGGTTCTATTATTTTCCTTGTTCTCTGATGTTTTTGCCCATCCAACCTCCAACCTTGTTCCAGCTAGTTTATGTTGGTTACTCCAAAACTCTATTGTATTATTAAACATAAGAATTGTATTATTAAACATAAGAATTGTATTTTCATGTTCTGTGCCATTAGTGTATGCCTATTTGGTATAGATTTCTGGAGGAATAACAAATGTGTATTTGTGCAGATACAACGCGAAACACTCTACTCTGTGTTCACTGCTGAACCTGGAGGCGGTCCTCTGGTCGGCACGGCTGGTGCCATCTAGAGCTTTGCGCCGGTTTAAAGACGCAGCAGATCTGGATGGTTTTGTGCCCAACTTCTCCAGCAACACTCCGGTCACCATGGAAACCTATCAGATCAAACTGATCACACAACCCGGCAACGCGATATTCGAAGCTTCCATCTCACATCACCTTAAAGAAGATACATTTTCATTAAGGGTGAGTTGTTTGTGATTATCAAAATACATTCTTGGTCAGGTACATGTTATTGTATTTTATTTTACCACGTTCACTGCGGGCGTATCCGATCGGATACGGGCCGAGCGCTGTTCAGGTGCTGCCATAACCGATCGGATACGCTCGGCAATGCCTTTAGTATATCTTCGTTTTTGCTCTAGCGTCAGTCGAAGGCGGACCTATACCACGTTAGCGTGTATTGGGTGACTCGCTTTTTGTTTTGTTGTAGGTTGGTAGTAAAATTTCCCCATAAAATCCCCGTCTGGCAAACTTAAAAATCAACTTGTTGTCCTGTATTTCTCCCTCCAATTGGCAATACAATGGTAACGGCTACGTTCCAAGCAGTGCTGCTATCTGTGAATGTTTAGCGAACTACGTCGACTCTCTTTATAAAGCAGGACATCACTGCTCGTTATTTGCTATTCGTCATTCCGAAATATGAGAGCCAATCACCCGGAAATCGGGTTTGTTCGACGCTGCGGGCTGCGCCGCACTGGGGCTACACCTGCCATTTGATGGCCCGCAGCGAACGTGTTAAACTGGAGGATAAAGAGATAGCTAGCTTACCTTAGAAACAGTCTAGGTACGCCATAGCACACACTTACTGCAGTGGCTCCACAAATCTCAGTAAATTCTTTGCCCTTCACCTCGTGCACCAGCCTCCTCCACCCTACTGTGGCTTCTGCCAAGTTGACGTTTGCACCCATCGTCCTGACGTCATTCAATTCTTGGTCAGTCCATCACAATTTCAGCCTTCCCAATGGACATTTACCTCAAGCTGTGGCTCTCCAAACTTCATACAGTCTTGTTCCTTTCTCTCTTCTTAACACATGCACTATCCAACTTAGCCTTCATGCTTCTACCAATGCAACAATATCTGGGTCAGTGTAATTCATTTTGCAATTTGTCCAAAACTCTTCGTCTACAATTAATTGACAAACTCCCACAAAGGTCGAAGTGTTGTGCATTTTCTGTGTATTCTATGTTTTATATGGTTACCTGGACTTTGTTAAGGTAAGCTAGCTGCTATAACTTTGTTCTAAAAAACCTGGCCTATAGCCTTAAACCGTAACTGACAATCGTTTGATTTGTTCTAGAAGAAAGAATTAAATTCTTTTATTCTTTAGACAAAGCTGATTCTGATCAAGTAAATACACAAATAATTTTACTTGAACAAGGTGGGGAACATAAAATTTATTTTCCAGAATCACTGTAACGTTCCTGTTTGTTAAGTATTTTATGGTTTATTTTTCTTCTAGTCTGCCTCCAACACATGTTTTTGGGTTTTTCAATATTTACATGTGATTATTGTTGTTTTTTAAAATAATGTTCTAAATGTTCAAGAAATACATCTAAATTTTGTACTCAATCATTTTTACTTTCATTTTTTGGTGATTTTCTCTACAGTATTTAAGTATCTTAACAATTTATAAGGATTTTCTCTCTCTTCAATACTAATAATTCATTTATTTAACTTTTTCGTTGCTAGAATATTTTTTTTGTAATTTTCCAAAAAATGCTAGAGCTATTTACTTATTTTGTCCAAAAAGTGCTAGGCTTGCCACGGGGGCAAAGTCTAGTGTGCGAGAAAAAAATCGGTAAAAATAAAATGTTTCATCTGAAAAGTGCTAAGGAACAATATATCGGGCCTCGATCATATGAGGAATCGAAAGAAACCATCGCTGTTTCGAAATTACAACCGAGTCAACCGATATGCTCATTTAAACTCACATGATTGAAAGTCGTGCCGGCATGATATATCGTCGCTTAGCGCTTTTTGGATGAAACGTGAACAACACTCACGATATATCGTTCCATAGCACTTTTCTGGAAAAAGACGCACAACGATATATCGTTGCATAGCACTGAAAGTGTTAGCCTCAAGACAAGCAATCAAGATTAGAAAGAATTAATTCAAGGTAAATCTCTATTCCTATTCCATTACTCAAGCTTAAAGCTAAATTCTCTTCTCTCTAAATTTCCTTATCATTTCACTGTTGGTTGATGAAAATTAAGAGTGGCCGTGGTTTAACATTAACAATGGGATGTTTGTATTGGGGGCTTGAACTTTATTTTGATCAATCGTACAAAAAAACCTTTATCTTGATGCAATAAATGCACACTTCCTGCTGAAATAAATTCGCCATTCCTAAGTAGTGTAGAAACACACCATCTTTGATTCCCAGCAACTGTACGTAAAGGCTGTATCTATATATATAAAATCCAATGTATGTTTGTTTGTTTGTCCTTTATGGACTCCGAAACCGCTCGTCAGATTGTAATGAAACTTTCAGCCATTGTTAAGCATTATTTAAGGATGGTTTGTGTGAAGTTTGGTGCAGATCCGTCAAAAGGGCTCCGCCCCAGTGGCTCTGGAGTTTCCCATGTTATCCTTATGAGTACTCATATTTAAATGGAATTAAAGAATCTTAACAGCTGGTTTAACTAAACAATTCGATTCTGTGATGTTCAATAGCATTAAAAAGTTAATAAGCTTACCAACAGGGTGCAGCACTATTATTTTTTTAAATTTATGACAACAGCTAATTTGCAACCAAAAGGTGAGTGACCGTAGCGAACGAACTTCAACACCAGGACGTGATTGAGCCATTCGAACGAACTCATCTTGAAAATGAACGAGCATTTGACATAAAACCACATTAGGACATGATGACGTCTGTCGGGCCAGCTAGTAGATAGTAAAAATTGATGTACAACCGACAATTTTTTGTTACAGATAGAAGACGTAAGTCGTATAAATATGTATGGCTCTGCTGCTGCTTGCATAGAGAACACTCAAGAACAATTACGTAAGTTTTGTCACTGTAAAACCAAAACTTAGACTGAACGAGGAACTTTCAACGCACATGGTGGGTGATAACTAATTGAAGTACAGTCGATGATAAGGACATCGTTGGGTGATAATTTGTGATATCTAGACTGTTGAAAGGGTTTGTAATTTGTATTCTTTTTCAAACATAATGCTCTTGTTTTGTTACTGTTTTTGTTGGAGAGGTTTCAGGGTGTTTTTGTTACTTTTTGTTGTATTAGGCCTAGTTATAATTCTGTAAAATGCTGTCCTTAGTTGAATCGTCTTATGAATTTATTATGCTTACTAAATGTGTTTTGTATCGAATTTCATAATATTTTGTTATAGTTAGTCAATATGAACAGTATTTACTCAAATTGATCAAAACAGTATCAAATGATGACTGATGTGTATTTTATGTGTGATATTATTGTAATTAGTTGTAAACTAATCAAAATACGAACTAAGCCAATGAGAAATGTTGTTTTTTATCTTATATTGAGTGCTTAACTAATAAAAAGTGGAATTACTAAAAAAATTGTTGATAAACTTTTTATATTTGTGTGATAAATTATGTGTATTTAACTGACACAAAGTCTTGATGATCAAAAGCACATTTTGGCTAAAAACAAAGACACTGCCATGGATTTTTTTTTATCTTCTCCGGGAATTTGTAATGTGTTGAGCTACAGTCTAAAGAGTTTACTAAAATAGTGTTTTTTTTTGTTTTTTTTTTACAAGTAAGTTCAAACTTGTTTTCAAAATATCACTTCCCGAATTACTAAAACAGGCCACAGTACAATGGGCTATTTAAAATATGAGCCTCATATCAAATATTCATTTACATATAAGTAATATTATTGAAACATTTCAATATAATATAATTCTTATTCGTGATAATAATAGTAAGATATTTATTAAGGTTACTTTGTAAACCATTTCAGATCATTGGTGGTTTTGAATGTTATAATGAGTTTTAAGAACAATCAACTTAAAACTTAGGTTCATTAACTCCCACCATAAATCCAACAAATAGTTTTAAAATTTTAGTTTGTTTTCTTGCTCAAATTAAACTGGTTAAAAATATGAATTTAGTGTACGGTATATGTATTTTTTCTCTTTTGCTATAATTGTAGTTAAACACAAATAATAATTATTAGTTAGTCAATAATTTATTATATTATATGCTTGTTAAAATTACATCTATTTCCGTAAACCCATCAATTGTATCTGTAATTAGCTTATGACCAGAGAAGTAATAAAATACAGGGAAATCATACTTGTAGTGGCCTACTTTGGACTCTTAAAAAAATATTGCATGATTCTTTAACTCAGAAGTTGGTAGGAACTGTGGTGTTTTTGTACTTTTAGCGAATTTCCCATATTGGGAAGGGACTATTATGGAAGGGTAATACCCAGACGCGGGACGGATCTACTTTTTCATTTTAATATCCCCAGAGACCCCTTAGCACAATAATTTGAGAAATGTTGGTCCGATTTTGATTAAATTTCTTAGAATTTGTTAGACTGGAAATAGTGGAAATTAGGGATGGGCGGGATTAAATTTTTAGTTCGGGACGGGTCAGGACGGAATTTTTATTTCCTTCCCGATTTTCGGAACGGGGCGGGACGGGATTTTTTCCTGTGCTTAAAAAGAAAGTCTTGAGTAATGCAGTTACCAAAAAAGACAAACAAAATCAATTTTTACCATTTGTGGCACTGATCTATAAAAAACAAAATATGGGTTGAAATTTACAGGTATGGAAACTTGTTACTCGCGGTCACGGTGCAATCGTCAAAATGACTTGCGGGATCGTAGGTATGACTCCAGGGTCACGGTGCGATCATTGGTGTAACTCCCTGGTCACGAGGGGTCACAGCGTGATCGTCGGTATGACTCGGCGGTCACCGCGCGATCATTGGTATGACCCCTGGTCACGATCGTTGGTATGACTCCCCAGTCATGAGGGGTCACGGCGTGATCGTCGGTATGTCACGGCGCGATCGTCGGTATGACTCCGCGGTCATGGCCGATTGTCGGTATGACAACGCGGTCACAGCGCGATTGTCTGTATGACTCGGGGCGTGATCGTCGGTATGACTCCACGGTCACGGCATGATCGTCGTTATGACTCGCGGTCACGGCATGATCGTCGGTATCACTTGGCGGGTACGGTTGATTGTCGAAATGATTTTGCCTCCTGCGTTCGCGGAACTATCGTGAACATCTCTCGCGATAGCGTCGTCATCGTCACTCGCGATGTGGCAAAATCGCCGACGATCGGATCAAATCCCGTCCCGAAAAATTCCCGAATCAAATGTAATCCCGTCTCGAAAATCGGGAATATTTTTTTTCCAAAACTTTCCCAAAATTTCGGGACCCGTCCATCCCTACTGGAAATACTCGAATGAGTTCACCATGCAGCAAGATGAGGTCATAAGAAAAGAAAACGTTCTTGTTCTTATGGAGTTTTGAACTTTAACATTTTTTTTTTTTTAAACCCTTAAAACATGAAAATGCCCAATTTGCATTACAACCATTGTACTATGTTATAGCTCTATAATAGAGCTTAGTATAATTTAGTTCGAAGTGTTGATGAACAATTAAAGATTGCGGAGAAAATAAAAAAAAAACTGCACATTTAGGATTTTTTTTAAATTCTTATGAAGAAAAAGCAGACTGTTGTAATTTGCTTGTTTATTGATATCTTTTATTTAAATTTGGCAAATTTATTGATTTCATACTATATTTTTGACATTATACCTAAAAAAAATATTTTTTTTCCTTCCCTGTGGCCGCAAACCTAAGTAGGTACTCGCTAAACCTAATGTTATTGAAAAAGAAAATAAACATGTATTGAAAGGAAATATTTCAGTTAAAATCTAAATAGACATGAGGGAGTTCGTTTAGTCAGTAGGTTTGCTACGGCAGGGACATTAAGATGTGGACTTACATCTTTAACCTTTTTAAGCTGGACTTGAAACAATTGGGTTTGTGGCATTGTGTAAATTTAACCTTTAAATTACAATATACAGTTCAACTTGGCGAATATTTCATAAAGTGTAACAACGTTTGCAAAAAATATCATCATAATTTAAAAAAATCAAGGAATCCCTGTATTTTAAGCTTCTGAAATGTGATTTGGCCTAAGATTGAGATTACTAATTCTGTGTTTGCAGCTTAAAATTAGCTCCAAAGTTCAAAGTAAAAACCAACTCAACAAGATATAATAAAGCATTTCATCTTCTTAGTATTAAGTTTCAGCACAAATGTTGTTTTATTATCATCTTACGTTTTAGAAAGATTTGATAACATCCTACAAAGCAGGTAAAGTAATTGAAAGTTACCTTCAGCATTTTTAACATATGAACTTATGATATTGTGCCATGTATTTAATATTCCTGTTTTGCTCAATGAATATTTTATTTTAAACCTAAGGCTTCCGAATTTAAGAGATTTCTTAGAATTGAATCGTGTGTCAACAACCGTGACCGAAGTTTGACAGTTATATAAGAAATCACTGAAAGCTCATTAGAAAAAAAGAATAGTCACGACAAGAGCACAGCTGATTTTACTGGTCTTAAAATCAGCTTGGTTATTTTCTTGGTAAAAAAGTTCATGTATTCGACAGAAATTAGTAATTTAGATCAGTACAATCTATCGGTGACTCACATCAACTACACAATTTGATTTTAAAACTGGCGACAACTTTGATAAGTAGAATTTATGTTGTTATACGTTACTGCAGTTGCATTTTTGTATAGCAGGAAATAAGTTAAATTTAACCATAAGACTTAACTATAAGCTAGTTAATTAAAATGAAAAACAAGTATTATACAAACATTTTTAGGTTCGAAATTTTGTGGTATTCATAAAAAGGTATTATATGAATTAGCAGTTTTATTACAAGGCTTAACCATACTCCCTTAAAGATTTTTCATTCTTTTGTATCTAATAAAGACGACTTCATGGTATGTTCGGAAAACAGCTGTCTGCCACCTGCCTAATCAAATGGGTTCCTGTACTACTGTACGGTAATAAACTTACAATCATGTTTAAATAAATAATTTTCCCCAATCATAAATTTTACTTTTTCGCACCTAACTTAATTCGATAAAATCATGAATAAAGTTTGGTACCTAATAACTAGTCTAATATTCTAATGGCAGTAAGTGGTTTACAAACAAAAACATAACCTCTCAGAGACATAATGTGTAGTGATTGATAAGTCCTTAAATCGGTGGGAACATATTACCGATTTTGACAGTTTTTCTATTGTTAGGTTAGTTTGGGGCAGAGTTAAGGGTAATAATGGCAAAAATATTGTATGTCACTCAAAATACGTATACCGGAATTGTTTGGTACTACCGCACTTGACTTTGTCTCCCGCAGAAACTACCACTCTTGTCTGGTAAACACCTATCTTCCAGACTAGTTACGTGATGTACTATAAAGAGTATAATTTATTTGTGAAATCTAGTTTGTCTTCTCGTTTCATTACTCAAAGAGAAAAGCGTGTGTTTGAATTCCAGCAGAGTAGAGAAACATTTAGTGTACATCAATGCACTAAAATGTAGCCGTAAATGAAATACATCAAAACTACTTTTAGATTTTATAATAGGATGAAAATTCTACTTCTAGTATCCAAAGTCATTGGTTTTACAAAACTATTGGTGTTCGTAAGATAATGTATCTTTGTTTTAGTTTCATTGCTACTCTCTAGAAAAAAAACATCATCTTTTTTTTATAAAGAAATTACTCAATTTTTTTTCCATATTTCAGACTTACTTTATATTGATTTATTGAGTTCCAAAACTCGGAATGAAAAATTAAATAAAAAAATTATTGGTATAAACTGCTCAAGGTCAAAGACTGTTTTTTTCTTGTGTGATTACCTAAACTCTGTGTTAATTTACAATGCCGATAATGTATGGAATTAAAAAGTATTAACAATCAATTGTTATTTCTTAGTGTTTAAAGCTATAGAAAGGATTGTGCCAAACAGACATGGTGATAAGGTTGGCAATAGAATGTTTATCTTTATGAAACATGTATAATAAAGGAGTAAGATGAATCAAAATTATGATAAAACCCCCGAATTTAAGAATGTACACAGTATTCTATATTTGTCATAATGTGTAAATATTTAGCATTTATTTGTAATTATTTAAGTGCAGTATTTATTAATGTAGGTGTTGTTAATCTTTCACTTCTGTATATTTCCTAAAAAGTGTCTTTTGTTATAACATATATATTTTTTTTTTATTGTATCAAATAAATTACAGCGGTAAAAACTAAATAAAGCATCGATCACAAAGTTCTGTCACAGACTTGTGGACTCCTTATGAGTTGCCACTAGACGGGACCGAACCTCCGATTTACGTTGCTGTCCCCTGGCCGAGCTGGCCAAGAGACGTCTTAGATTGCTCTGCCAAAGATCAAACTAACAACACTAAATGAAGATGAGTCCACTACACAGAGCATAGAATAAATATAGAGGCGGCACTTGCGGTCTGGAGTGAAGCAGGCTTCTCGTACCAAGATGGCGGCCGGCCCGGTCTGCATTTTCATTTAAACCATTGTAGGCCTATTGTTACCATGGAATCCACTAATCAATATTTACTTTTAAAACTCTCACCTCAGAACTTTGAAAGCCCGCGGGGCAGAGTCCTAGGTCAATATCGAAGGCGGTATAGTTCTATATGTATCCTCGGAGCGGTAGCTTCATCTAATGCATAAAGTAGCATAGAATAACACAGTGGTAATGACGCTGTGTTTTCAAAGTTCCGAGCTCGTCTCTCTTACCAAGATGGCGGAAATCGGCTGCACACTACTGGTATAGCTGTAGGTATAGGAGTGGTGACTCTATATTTATTCTATGCTCTTGTGGTCCACTACCTTTAGTGGTCAAAAATTTACTCAATAGTCAATACTAAAGTGTTAATTTAGATTACATACAATAGAGCCTTGATAAAAAAGTCATTCTCGATATAAGTGTCATTTTCAAACAATCTTAAATTCTAGATTACCCCTAATTGCATGTCCTTACAGACTTCAATAAGAAGACTACCTTGATTGCAAGTCTTTTTTATTATGATGAGAGAGGTTATCGAGGTTCTACTGTATGATAACCATTAATTTACATTAATAAGTAAACTTATGTAGCCTAACCCTCGTATTCGCTAACTGAAAGTGTTATGTAGCTTTTCATCCTATTTTACCCCTCCTAAAATTGGTAAACAAAAATCTTATAAGAGTACGGTATAAGCAAAATTAGCATAAAACCTTTCAATATTTTCTTTTATTTACATTACTATCAGTATTTATTTACATAATACTGTAAGTTATTTTTGCATTAGTTGGAAGCATTTTTATTTCATCTTCGTAATTGTAAGACTAAGTGTTCTCAATATTTTTGTTATAGTAACATAATAAAGTGTATGTAGTTTTTAAACTGTACTTTATTTATTCCTCATCAATTATTTCATACTAACCCCAACACAATGTCGGGTGTCATATCCCAATACATGCTCGGTTGCTCGCCACCGCGCTGCATCGCCTTGTATCTCAGTGTAAATAAACAATAGTGCTTCACAAAATTGTAAATAGTGACATTTATGTTTTAATATCAAACTATAGACACTGAAGATGCCTCAATAGACCAAAATGTACATAAGTGACTAAAAGAAAAACATCATCAAGAACAAAAGGAGACAACCAAATAAATACCCCCGCCGCAGCAAACCTACAGACTAAGTGAATTTCCATTTGCCTTATTGGATTTACACTAAAACGTCTCTTAAAAAATGTGTCATTTATTCCCTATTTAATTTAAATATAATAATTAGTTTAACGAGTACGTAGGTTTGCTGCAACAGAGAGGGTAAAAAAGTGTTTTTTTTTTGTTAAATTTTTATAGTTTATTAAGAAATAAATGCGTTTTCCAAATTTGACCAAAATATGTTCATAAACAAGCAAACTACAATAGTTTACATAAGAACAACATCGGAATTTTAAAATTATAGTATTTTGGAATTTTCTCTCTAACCATTAGGTGCATTATAACGCTTCAATATACTAAATTATTTGTTTTTAAGCTCTACAAAATGGTTTGGAAGGAAATCACTAAATTTTTTGTTTTTAGGGTCAAAAGAAGGAAAAAACAAATTTTTACCCCATAAGCCCCCGTTCCCATAGTCCGATTATGTTGGTTCGCGATCACGTTTGAATAAATGTAGGATTATACCAAATTTCATCAAAATCGGGTCGTGTTTACTTGAGTTTGCTAACGACACATATGTATCATCTTATTACACATTTGGTCTTGTGCGAGTTTTTGCCACTTTCCAACAGATAAATTAGCTGGGTAGCTGTAAGGTGCTCGCCTAACAATTGAAACCTCACTCATCCAAAATTGTGTTTGATGGGTTAAAACTAGGTAACTGCCTTTAATTATTAGGCTTTCTGGCTTTTGATACATGTTCTGAGCTTAAGATATGTTATATTACATTAGATGTCTACGATGCCGGCTTACTAGGGTTGTAGTAAAGCAGTGATAAGTGTAATGAATGAAATGACAGCTTTCTTACTGATTACGTTCAGGTGGTTCTTAACCCAGGCCATTTATTACAAGGTAGTAATCAGGTACAGATAAGGCCAAATTTGAATCCATCAAAAAAGGTTCTGACTTCTCAGGATCGAACTGGCAACCTTCTCTATTACCAGACCAGCACTATATCCACCCAGCTATTTAGCTATACGTATCATTCGTGTACAAAAAAGCCTTAGTCAAAGAAAGTTAAAACAAGGCTTCTCCCAACCGAATCCTCCACTCATAATCTAAATTACGAGATCGAGATTTGGGCAATCACGCAGACATTCAAGACAGATTTTCGCGGGAACCCGTTGCGTGGGTGTACAGGAAACTAGGTTCGTCGCTTCCCCGCGGCGGCGGCAGAGCGCAGCACGTTCATTCAAAGTGGACGTTTGCGCGCGCAGAGATCAATACACCCTCTGACGTCACTGTGGAGGAGCGCCCCCATTGGCCGACACAGTCGCAGTCCAGCTCGTCGGTGAATGGGTCCGTGTCGGTGGCGAAATGTCCGCGGGTTTTCGCTGTTGCGGTTGACGTTAGCGGTCGCGCGATGATGTAGCGAGATGCCTAGGGCTCGCCATGTGTCACGGCGATTGTGTGCCGACCGCGTGTAGTGCCGTAGACCGTGCTACGATGGCCTCGGACCCAGCGCTGCCCGACTTGTCGCACCTCACACCCGAGGAAAGGCAGATCATCGAGAACGTTATGCTGCGGCAGAAACAGGAGGAGGAGCGCGAGCTGGAGATCATGAGGTGGGTAACTACCAGCAATACCACATTACCAGCACCACTACCAGCCACCCCACCTATACCACTACCGGCCTACCAGCGGTACCCGCAGATCGATTCGCTTGCAATCGTTTACTTATTTACCAAATTAAACCTTTACCCTAAAACAATTGACCCTGTTTAAGAGGGCCTCTTGAAACCACAAAGAAACATTGACTTCACACCCCATCCAATAGCGTTACATCATCTATTCATCTATTGATTTAGTTTCACACCAAGAACAATTATCGAATTACCGTCTCAATTATGCAATTTTACGTAAATTGGCTTGTCTCTGAAATAGGCTCTAAGGCCCCTAATAACGCACGGTCGCTATAAATCTTTAATGAAACCACCATGACCCACATTTCTCAGCCTTGGGAAGAGAAAGACTATGCTGTTATGTAAATATTTTTTTGTTATAATTCCTTATATCCAACGTTCACTTTTTATGTCAACTACGTAACCCTGTATGGTTCATTCTTACCTTTTAATTTTTGATCAGTTTTGTTAAGTGCCCAATTGGTTTCTAAAATACAATCATTAGATATGAAATCCTATTAAACTGTGCACAACCGCTTTACAACGATATTAAGAGTGATTATAACATAAGACACTGTTTTGTGGTCTTTGATGTCTTTGACAGTCGCAAGGCGTTACTTAGTCAATATGGCTACAGACGTGTGGTGCGGGACTAGCATATCTAACTATTGGAAGGCGCTTTATACCGTTTACTAAACAGTCGGATAAATGTAAAGAATATAACGAGTTGTGGTAATTTATTGTTTATTTTACATGTTTGATTACCATGAAGGATTCTTAAAGTCTTTGTATTGTTCATTAGACTTTCCATTTTAAGCATTTCCAGTTCAAACACAACAGTGATTACTGTGCTGTAGTAAGTTTAGTAAAGTAATTTAAGCTGTTGAGACAACATGAAACGTTATGTGGAACTGTTAATAAACAGAGAAAGAAACATATTCTATTCATTTAACACCCCCCTTGAATCAAACGGAAATCCCCTTCTCCAGATTCAACATTTTGGAACATACTCTCCAGATTGAAAAATACTCAGTTTCAATCATAATCGTTAGAGGTATTTTTGTGAAAATACATGTTTTCTGTTTTTATGGCTATGGGAAAACCGTCATTTAAAAATCAAAATTTCAAAAACACTTGAATAGACCATGGATTACCCACACCAAATTTAATCAAAATCGGGCCACAGTTTTAGTCTGTAGCTATATGAACACATCTACGCAAACACACACTCACACATACAAACACACAGATATATCACTTCGAAAACCACTCAGGGAAACCCAAAACGGATATTTCCTCCTTAAACTCAAAACTAAAATTTTGACGACAACACTTGTTCTCCGTATAGGTACTTTGTATATGAGGATAAATTAATAGTGTTTTAACTGCAAATAACCAGCTGATCATTAGCCATTGACCTCGTAGTAATCTTATCTATTCAACACTCATGCTTCACTAATTTTCACCTTAAAACTTCCATCCTAGTGTGTAGGCGTCGTATGGATCTAATCAAATCGTAGTACTACTTCCCCACGAATATTAGAACAGAAACGGTAAGGATCATAAACAAATGACGTGACTGACCCACCCGATTGTCTATACTAGCCGTAACAGCTGGTCTGCAAGGTTTTTTGACAGTTATATTAAACAAGATCCCCGTCCGTAGAACGGGTACACAGCTAGTTGCAAATAAATAAATAACAGCTGATTAGAATGCAGACGTTTCAAGCGGGGGGGGGGGGTCGTGCTTGGGTCCCCCATGCTTTTCTTATGGTGGATATTTTACGTTACATCTCGTTTTCTGGTCACTTTATGGGAATTCTGATATTTCCTCCGAGTCAATGGGATCAAGACGTTTAATTTAAGACCCCACCCACTTTTCTGCGACTTACCAGACGTCCACAATTTTCTGGTAAAAATGTTGTCCTACATAATTATAAGGATGTCATGTTTACTTTCGTGCCAGTGACATCAATTGTTTATGTTTTTGGTCCATACAGTTTCGGTTCTCATATTCGTGATACAGTACCTACTTCTTCTTCCTGAACATTTTCGACGTTTAGCCTAGACGCAAGTAAATTTAATATTGTCTCCAAAACTTAAATCTTCCTGGGTAGGCCTAATTTAATTTCACTTTGTGCTAAATGCTAATGAATGTACCCCAAAATTCATTTATCCTGTGCCACCTAGTACATTTTCCGAGTTCGCCGCATCTGACAACACGCATTTTTCAATCCGTTTTCCGTTTGCATTAGTTGGAACAACCGCCTGCTCTACTTCTCTGTACGGTACTCTTTTGTAACACCACAAAATAAATTTGAAATAAAATTAAAAATGTATTTGGGAAGTGATGTTAGGACCAGTCATTTCTACCACTTAACCTCCAAAACATAAGTTATTAATTTTACTAATCGTAGTAATAATTCAATTTAATAAATTTGTATAATTTTGCAATAATTGCAAAATTATGGTTAACTTCATTGGAGCATTAGTAATATTTCGGTACTGTTAAACTGATTCATTTGACTCAAGTAATCTTACCAACATCAAAGCAATAAATCTAACACAATAAACAGCCCATGAATGAAGACAATTAGCCGTTCAATCCGAGCTACGCACTAAAACTACAAAAGTTTGTTAATAATTTATTTAAATGGGTTTAGAGAAAAGCTGCACTCTAAGCTGTAGAATTTGAAATCGTGGAAAACAAATGTTATTCATGAATGCTGTAACACAATTTTTAAACCATTTGCTTCTTTAAAAACACGTAAAGGTATTCAAGTTGAGCATTATGTCATCTTTTTCTCAATCTGGATACCGGTTGGCCTGGTAGCGTTCTGTCATTTTGATCAAATTTTATAAAATTAATTTGAAATTTCAAATGCCAATGTAACTTGTTTGATCGAGACTAGAACCTTAGATGAATGCTAGAACTTTGGTTTCTTGAAAGAAGTGAAGTATTACTTGTATTTGTGTTTAGTTCATAACATCATTGGAATGGAATTTGGATAAATTAGTGGACATTCCACTTCTATGGAACATTCTAAATGAGCTACAGCACAGTTGAGTAAGTATCCCATAGAGGTCGCTAGTCGCTACCATTAAAATTCTATTTTCCCTTAACTTTCTTTATGCCTAACAGACCAAAAAAGTTGAGGTTGTATTCTAAAATCAACGAACATAAAATACATATAGTTGTCTTGCGAAAATAACAGACCAAGAAAGTTGAGGTTGTATTCTAAAATCAACGAAAATAAAATACATATAGTTGTCTTGCGAAAATAACAGACCAAGAAAGTTGAGGTTGTATTCTAAAATCAACGAACATAAAATACATATAGTTGTCTTGCGAAAATAAAATGGCCACGTGACATTTGTTTACAAGATATTTTGTTTGGATTAAAATTGTCAGATTTTGTGTTTATCATATTTGGAGAAAACGACAACAACTAAGTTTAAAATCTATCCGTTAAATTGGCTCATTGGAACAAAATCAAAACTGTAGGCCTATAAAAAACAAATTATTGATGTATAAAACAAATAAATACCAATATGGACATACGGAGTGCAACTTTAGGGATTGGCTAGTACCTCAATATAGATATTATCTGGCCAATCCAAAATCCAAAGGCCAGTCGAAAATGATGAGGAAGATAACCAAGGCACCTTGGTACGTAACCAATAGAACACCTTCATGTAATACCTTAAGATACTCACAGTCAAGGACGAAATCATGACCTTAAGTGAAATATGTTTCAAAATTAGAATCTCATCCAAATCATTTAGCATTTGAACTTGCTCAATAACGCAGACACGATTTATAGACTTGAGACGCTCGGATTCTCGACCGACCCTTCATATTTTTGTATTGCAAAGTGGTTCATTGAAGAATATTTGTTGTCGACAGTGTTAACAGTTATTTGTAATATTTAAACGTTACAAAAAAGTTATTGTATTGCATAGCTTTTTCTTGTTCATCATATTAATTTGTAGAACAGATTGTGAAGTAAACAAATAAAACAAAATGTGTTTATGAAGGATGTGCCGTTGTGGAAAGCGGCTGAAGGGAGCCTCTATGATGACGTCATTGTTTCTCGAGACTCGCGTAATCAAATTCGTCTGCTTCTTTCTTTGTTGGCGTGTGATGTACAGCCATCGGTTTTCGTGGCGTAGTGGATATAGTACAAGGCTGATGTGCAAGAGGTATCAAGATCGAATCCCATCGGTGACACTTAACTTTTTGTCAAAGATTTTGCTTAGAATGCCATTTCTTCTTTACATCTTTTGTTAGAATTTGAGGCATTTATAATTTTATTTTATGAACAGAATTCAATCTTCATTAGATTTTTTTCATTATCAGCAAGTTTGGTTTGTTATGTTAGTTTATGACGTAACTGCCGGTGTGATGACGTAATAGTTTCATCTTGCTTCATCCCAAGAGCCGCTTCAGCCGCTCCGTTCTTTTGCTGTTCATGAAAAATGCAAACTTGTAAACCAACCGCTGTTCCTGATTAAATCAGGATTTTACAAATAACAAGATCCCTGTGGGTAGATCGGGTTTCGAGTCACCTCAGGGGTGATGAAGTTTTTATCGAGAAATTTCACATTTTAAAATCAGTTCAATACGAGTTCCATGCAATATAGGGGTAATTGCATGGAGCGAATTGAGCTGCGTAGCTTTGTAGCTGACTTGACCAGCTGTTAATTTAGCCAGGGACATTATTTAAAACCCCAATGATAAAGGGCAGCTGAGCCCAGAACTTTTTCAGGGTCGAACGGTGACCAGATTGTTAGACGAGAACCGACTGCTCACCTACCAAGGACAAATTTTTGAAGTTCTTACTTCACTACCTAATTGGTTTTCAAAAGACCGGCCGTTATTTAATCGAGCTAAATTATCCGCTTTTTAAATTGATCTTTAAAGTATTTTTACGAAAACATGGCGTTTTTGTTTACTTTTGAGCATATGTTTGTTATTACGCTCAAACATTATTATAGTCGCTTTAAAGCATCTTATTTTCTCTATCCGCATTAATTTATCCAAAATTACATCATTTTTACAAAAATTAAATTTTCAAGCGTACAAAGTTTACCGGCCAGGTCGATAAGCAACGGAAATATATATTTTATAAAAAAAAATTGTGTACAAATAATATTTCTAATAGTTTACATACCTTTATAACATTTTTCAATACTAATAATGCAACTATTGCAACGGATAGTCAAGCAAGCAATAGTACCGCAATATGAGTGCAGTGTACATTGCATCGTGGAAAATGTAGGCAATCGTCAGAACAATTCACCTAGTTCTTTATTAATTTTATCACTTTTTGTTGCTCTTACTATTCCTTTTATTTAAAACGCCGTTTGTCATTAGTCATTTTATAATATTGAATCACTACAATATTGGCGGCGTTATTAGAACAGCACCTAATGATTGGCGATGGATAGATGAATTACCAGCGTAAAAATCAATGGTGTCGAAACCTACACTGAATAGAAATAAAAGGTATGGCTTTAAGGAAGATGAAATATACATACAAACCATACAGAAGATAAGGATGGTAATGTAAAACCACCAAAATGACTTTTGGTTTCAAGTACTCAGATGGCTCCTTCTTGGATGAAATGGAAGCAACAGTGGAACTGGTACACAGCTTCTGGCCTTGATAGGAAATCAAATGCAGTACAGGTAGCATTATTTATGTCTAGTTTAGGCCCATATGTTATAGATATATATAACAGTTTTGGTTTCAGGGATGATGAAGATATTAAATTAGATGAAGTTGTTCAAACGATTTGATAAGTTTTTTGTTGGTAAATTTAATGAAGTATTTGATCGATTTTTGTTCAACAAAATCGCCCAAGAAACCCATCAAAGTTTTGAAGATTTTTGTACAAAATTCCAAGTTAATTCTTGAAATGTTGAGCAACTAAAAACAGTTCTAGAGATAGAATAGTAATTGGCATATCAGATTCTAAGGGAAAAATTATTTTCTACTGAACCTTACTCTAGATTATGCAATTAGTAAGTGTAGGGCATATGGACAAACTAAGAATCAACTAGCAGAAATATCCTCTGACAGCCCTAAAAATTTTAATCGTTAAAAGGGATGATTCTTTTGTAGGCCTAAGTTACAAAATTCAGTTTTTGACTGTAAACGTTGTGGTTTACAACTAACACTCTACAGGCCAATGTCCAGCTTTTAATCGAACTTGCAATCAATGCTTGCCTAAAGGTCATTTTACTAAGATGTGTACAATTCGAAAGAATCTCCCTAGGAAGAGTAAAAATACTTATGTTTTAGAGATTGTAGAGAATGAAAATTCTGATTATCCGTTGCATGTTGATTGCATCTCTAACCCAGTCAAGAATAAAGATTGGAAAGAACCCTTAAAATTGCCAAATAACAAAACTGTGCAGTTTAAATTAGATACTGGGACTCAGTGCAATGTTATTTCCTAAGATTTGGCACTTAACTAAAGGTAAACCGTTTAGAAAACGACCTGCGCGAAATTTTTAGCGCATGTAGGGGAGGTAACGTTGAGGGAGGGTATGTTCCCCCTCTCCGCCAACGTCCGTTTTCACACTGCAGGATCTATTTTTTTCAAATTTTAACATTAGGCTTATGGGATTAAAGTAGCCATATGACAGTTTTTTGTTTACAAGAAAAATGTAAACAAGGGAATCATAAGGTATTTCCAAACTTTCTAGACTTTTCTTTTAAACGTTTTTAAACCATTCCTATGATTTAAATAAACAAGAAAATGCCGTTAAAACACTTTTTTAAGGCGCGGAACTCACTGAAAATCGAGAAAATATACGGAACTACTTTCTCAATAGAGCATAAACAAGGAGCGGAGATATACGGACCAGTGACTACTTTCTTGGGAACCTATTTGTGTTGCCAGCTGATCAGAAACAGCAAATGTTAGAAATCAGGACTTAATAAGCGATATATCGAACCGCATCGAAATCGATATTTAATCCGATAATACATCACAGGTTATATTATGTTGAATTACATCGACGGTGCAGTCAGCTATATTACACTTATTAATAAAACGCAGATTGAACACTGATCTAATTTAGGCATGTGGGGAAGGTAGGTCGGGGTTTATGAGTATTCATGACTACATTAAAAGTTTTGAAGTAAAGTTAGATTAGGGAGGTAAAGTGTAGGTTATAAGTAGGTGATCGAGTTGTTTATTTGTGTTGCACCATATAACTGGCTTTCACCTATCTGAAAGCAACCCTAGTTTACATTTTGATCAGCTGTATAATTTAATTGCTGTTAATATTTAAGCTGCAATTCAAAGAAATGCGTCCTACAAAAAACTAAATCTTTAGAAATTAATCACTGAAAGAACCCATGAAACATTAAAGTCATAGAACGCCACCGAGTAAAAGAAATAAAGATAATATTTTTTAAGAATTTACTATCGTTATTAGCCTGTATAATGAAGAACACCTAGGCCTACAAGATTCACATTCCTACCAAAGATGAACGAGGATGTTAGCCGAAGTGCTACAATTTTTACTAGGAAAGATGGAAATGTGATCATTGCAGAGGAAAGCCCTATATGGGAAATTCGCAACAATAACTATATAACTGTATTCACAGTTCCGTTTAAGTAATGCCATTGACTAATATACCAACAGGTCAATGGTAATGTATAGTCAATGGTAATGCTCAATTGTGTTTACGCTAGTGACATCATTAGTTATGGTACATACCGTTTCTGTTTTAATAATCGTGATTTAACATCTGTTGACAAGCATTGTTGTGACGAGTCAGTACGACCCTGCGCTGAATCCTCCACGCGGACTCTCTTTTTATGTCTCGAGATTTCCCCCTTCATTTTGTTGAAAGTTGCAACAACGTTTATAATTGTTAATATTTAGTGATAGTCAGTGATAGTTTAGTAGGTAGGGATAGTTTTGTTCAGTTATTTTATAGTTACGGTAGCTATTTAATAGTAAATCGTTTTTTGAAATTGTGGTAGATTGGTATATGACCTGTGTTTGTTGACAAACGTAATGGCGACATCAAAATCTTCTTCTGTATCTGGTCGACCTCTTGGAGAGCAGGCAAGAGAAATTGTGTATAAAGTTGCAGAACACTTGAAAGGAATGAAGAAAGAACATGATTTGACATTTAATTTGGCCGAGGAAACATCAACAGCTACAGGTATTGGGCAAACCCTCGTAAAACAAATTATTCGTGAGGGAAAAAGAGCGATTGAAATCCGAGGACAGTTGACCTTTTCTACACCTACAGGCAAAAAGACTGAAAGAAAAAAAAGAATTGAAGTTGATGATTTTACTAAAGCCGCTATTAGAAGGAAAATACAGGAAATGTACATCTTAAAAAAAGAATTGCCTACTGTGAAGACACTCATTTCAGCTCTTGAGGAAGCAGACATTTTAACATGTGGAAGGACGTACTTAATATCTGTGTTAAAACAATTGGGCTTTAAATGGGTTAGATGCCAGTCTAGAAGAAAACTATTGGTAGAAATCCCTTCAACCGTTGATTGGCGAATTCGATATTTGAAAAAAATTAAGAAATGTAGATCAGAAGGCTTTCCAATTGTTTACATCGACGAGACTTACGTTAATGCGAACCATACAGTAAGTAAATGTTGGCAAAGTCCTGAGGAACCCGGCGTAACCAAGGCTGTTGGGAAAGGCGAACGGCTGATAATTGCACACGGTGGCGGTGAAAATGGATTTGTAAGGGACAGTTTGGCAATTTTCAAAGCACATCAAAAAACAGGCGATTATCATGAGTCCATGAACTATGAAAATTTCAATAAATGGCTTGAAAAACAACTGTTGCCGAATCTTGAAGAACCAAGCGTTATAGTGATGGACAATGCAAAATACCATTGCGTAGAGGAAGACAAAAAACCAACAAGTGGTTCTTTGAAGAAGAACATTCAAGACTGGCTTCATAAACACAACATTGACTATGACGAAAATTTTACCAAAGTAGAACTTTTGATGTTGGTGCAAAACGTCCAGAGGGAGCCGGTGTACAAAATAGACCAGCTTATTAACAATTTTGGACATCAAGTGCTGCGACTGCCACCATATCACCCCGACCTCAACCCCATTGAGTTGGTATGGGGAGCTATAAAAGGACAGGTAGGCTTAATTTATGTTTTATTATTGTCATATATTTTATAAGTGTATTAAAATTGTTTTCATAACTCCAATCCGGTTGTCGAGGAAGAGGCAATATGAAAATAGGTGGAGTGCGTTTAATATATTTTTTTTAAAGTACCTTTTAACACAACAGTATTAAGCCAACTACACATAACCTTTTACGGGAATTCCTATATTAATATAGCATTATAACACATAATTGGTTTGAATTATAATAACAAGTTATAGTATTTAGTATAATTAATAATTATAGTACGTGTATGCTTAATATATATAATTGTAACAGTATAAAAACCAATGTAAAATGTAAAGAAATTACGTGTTCGTATGGGATTTAAAAAGTATTTATGTATACAGGTTGCTAAAGATGTAGCTGCAAAGACATTGGACCAAAAAATGAGACTTTGTGACAGTCTGTTTACGTCATACACTGCAGAAGAATGGAAGAAATGTTGTGAACATGTCAAAAAGGTCGAACAAGATTACTGGGAAAAAGACCATATAATAGACAATGAAATCGACAGACTGATAATTTCAGTAAACCAAAATGAATCTGAGGATGACAGTGATATCAGTGATTTCATTACCGATTCGGAATAGAGATAATATTTAGATCGTCGACATTTTGTTTCCACTATTAATTAAGGTATGTCGTTTATTTTATTCTCAAACTGAAAATTATACAAATTAATTTGTATCAATATCATTCAATATGATGCATACTGTACATATGGTTCACATTTATCAAAGCTTAAGTTCTTCCAATAACTGATCAACAAATATATCTATAAAGGTAGTCCGTGAGAATCATTAGTCTATTCTATTATATTAGTGTTCTTAAGCTATTTATATTTATGTGTGTTGTGTTACCTAACGATGGACTTAGTCCCAAAGAATTATTGTAGTTCAAAAGGAAATAATTATTGTATTCAACGAGAGCGAGGTGCCGGTCCGGTAGCAGTACGCGAGTACACTGCACTCTGCAGGGTTGTGTTGTTGTGTTTGTGTTGCGTTGTGTTGTATCACTGCGCGGTGTTCGGGAAGGTTGGGGGTTGGCGGCAGCGGAGTGGGGGAAGAGCCATAGTCTGTCTCACTCCCACAGCTCGGTATCTCTCTCTCGCACCAATGCTACGAGGAGGACGCTTTCTAAACGGTTTACCTATAGCTTGTAATATTAACATTGTACCTTCTGCGACTAAATGCCTTGTTTCTAAAAAAAACAAACAAAAAAACACCAGTTTTGGGTGAAGCCATCTGTTCAGTTGTAACCAAAAAGTCTCATAAAGACACTTTTTTGTTTGTAATTGTATGCACATCAATCAATATTAGATTAGGGTTTGTCAAACGGATTGCTGATATAGTTGATCAGTCTATAAGAGTCTTAAGTGAATATGAGGTGTTTAAAAGTCATTTGACTATGGCATAGATCTTATGAAAAATCCTTGTTTCAAAATACACCCACCCAGGCGAATACCCCATCCAATACGTGACGCAGTGAAAGCAGCTGAACTTGACCAAATGGTAAAAGACAAGATTATTACTCCGGTAAGTGAGCCTACTCCTTGTGTGTCTCCTATGGTCATAGTCCAACAAAGAGACAAAATACGTCTTTGCATTGACCCAACTGATCTAAACAAAAATGTAAACCTTAGACATTAACCATTGGCTACATTAGAGGACATCGCAGCTAGATTGAATGGTTCTACTTATTCACCATCCTTGACTGTAAAAAAGGGTTCTAGCAGATAAAAGTTACGAAGAGAACATTCAAACTGCTAACTTTTTCAACACCTTGGAGGCGCTACTCTTGTTTACGCAAGCCCTTTGGTTTGGTATCGGCCCCTGAAGTGTTCCAGTATATTATGTCAGACTTGCTCAAAGGAATTAAGAATGTAGTGTTCAATGGATGATTCAACGCATTCACAGTAACAATTAAAAATACTTGAAATATCATGAATGAATGATAATTCCTATGTATTCTGATACAGTTTCTCGAATCAGAACTAGTGTTGGAAAATGCAAAGAGCTTTCTGAATTGAAGGAAATAATATTGAAAGGATGGCCCGAAGAAAGAAGCACTGTTGACAAGGAATTGGTCGAATATTTAACTTTCAGAAAATAACTAAGTTGCTATGATGGTCTTTTGGTTTAAAGGAAGCCGTTTGATTATACCTGATGAAATGAAACTTAAAAGTGTTGCAGAATATTCACCATCCTCACAAATGTGTTAAAAGGTTCAATTAATACAGCACGTGACTATATTGTTATTACATGTTGTTGTTATTGTATATTGTTATTGGATAAATATGGAAATAGATATTGAACAATACGTAGCAAGGTGCAATGTATGCAGCAAATCAACGAGATAAACCTCAAGATGTGATCCTTCAAGAAACAGTACCAGTGAGGCCATGGCAGTTCATCGGAGCTGATGTTTTTGAATGTGGAGGTAATGATTTCTTAGTAATTGCTTGTAGTTACTCAGGATATTTTGAGTGTGAAAATCTAAGGAACAAAAGTAGCATCACTGTTATTACACACCTAAAAAAGTACTTTGCAACTCATGGTATGCCAGATGAACTAAGAACTGATGGAGAACCATGTTTTGCTTCTATAGAATTTACTAAATTCGTATCCGAGTGGAAGTTTAATCATAGAATTTCATCTCCTCATTTTACCAGATCCAATGGGCTAGCTGACAGGTATGTCCAAGGAGGGAAAACAAATTGTCAAGTCAAGAAGAACAGTCCGATATTTATCTTGCACTTATTCATCACCGTAACCTAACACACCAAGAAGTAACATAGGTTCCCCACGTCGGCGACTGATGAGTCGGAGGACAAAGACTCTTCTTCCATCTACGACCAACATCCTTATTTTGATGGTCATAAAAATGTTTCAAAACAGCTAGAAAATATTGAAAGACGAGAGTTTTTACATGTGAAGGAGGGATGACAGTAGTAGTTAATATGTTAATAACATGTGGTAATTGTTCAACATATGTTTTGTGTTATTGTTTTGTATTTGGATTGAGTTTTTGTTTGAACAGAAATACACAACCTTTCATGAATTCAGTTTACTTGATAATTAATCCAAAGACTCCAGTGAGCTCGTTTTACGACAAATATTATTGGATGATGATTGTAGAATGTAGTGAGGTGATATATTTGTGACTAAGATAATATGCTAGCTCGTTACTCAGGTCCATTTATTAAAACACCGAAGATCCAAGGACACATTGGTCCACTTTTGATTAGGCAGAGGCAATTCGCACTGACTTTTCTCAGGATCGAACCGGCTACCCTCTGATCACCAGGTTAGCTCGCATCCACCCAACGTTTCATATATTTCACCAAAGTCCATGGAGAGCAGGTATTTATTCTTGTCTTCCCTTCAAAATCCAAGGAGGCTATGTATAGCTCGGAAACGTTTACAGATGACTTCTTACTAAAAAATGAAGATGCGGCATTAACACATAGCTAAGGCCGTTGGTGATCTGCGGGATTTGAACCCGAGTACCCGACCTTTGTAACTTGAGACGTTTTCTTTTGGGAGGGAGATTATTGGGGTACTGTCCATTAACACCTCCCTATAAATCACCTCCATCCAAAACAGAGACTTGTTCACAAGGCAATTCGTTGAGCCAGTTACTGAACAATCTTCCAAATTCCACTTAGTGGGTCATCTCCTTCATCTAAACCGGGAACTTTTGTGACCACTTACACAGCTCCCCCTCTAAACTGGCACCGATGCACTATGACCATCGGGACGGATTTTCTTTTCACTTTCCTTCCTTTTAGTTTGCCTCTTTCATATTTCAACTTTTCCAGGTTCCTCTGTCTCTACCTAGTAGAATTTTCAAACTCATGCTTTTTCATCTGATTCTCCTACAATCACAAGACAACCTGACTAGCGATTCATTGCTTTTAAATGCGTTTTTGCCAGGTCCACGGCTTCTCTCTTAGATATTCTTTTATTGCACCTCGTTAGATTGGAAGTCGTGACAGATGAGCATGCTTGGGGCAAACAAGATTGCCGTGTACTCTCGTTTTAATGTATCTTTGTTATTGGCGTCAGAAGGAGAAATATGACTCAGCACTGGGAGCCAAGGATGAGAAGTAACCATTAATGCAACATTTACCATAACTAACTAGAGGATCATACTTCTTAGTTTACGCACTGCTAAGGGAATGAGGTAAACACTTTTCAGCTACAGAGAATACTTGATACAAGGCTAATTCACAGATATCTTAAAAATCTACTCCTGAAAAAACAGAAACGTATGGAAATTGTCTGATGAGAATTGATGTGACGTTGAAAAAGCTCATGGAGATGAGCTACAATCAGCTATTACTACACCTATTAGAACATTTTCGTCTGGTACAGGCTACCCTAATTTCTGCTATGTTGGAATTAGTACTACCATCCTTTATCATTTAAAAAAGAGGATAGTTGCATATTCTAACATTGTATCTGACTGTCCAGTCCACATAGGCCTCAAGCTTTTAAGTAGAACATATCCAGCAAAGCAAGTGGTAAGCTGGTTCAGTACAAGAGTGAACTGTAGTGATAAAATTTCGTGGTGAGCCCACGCTTCTTCCAACTGAGCCACCTAAGTACTTCATCATTTTTTTAAACGGTTCTTAAACGTTACTGTGCTGGCTATAGTGACTCCTGGACACGAAGAGTTGTGGTTGAGACTATAGTTACACCACAACCGTACTATAGACTCGTACTCGTATTAGCAGCAGGTTATCGTTTATTTTATGTTTCAGGCGGAAGCAGGACGAAGTAGAAGTCCTGGAGGAGACGATCCGGCAGCGTTCTGAGCAACAGAAGAAGGCGGGGGTTGAGCTAGACGCTACTTGTCACATCTGCCTCAAGACCAAGTTCGCGGACGGCGTCGGTCACATGTGCAACTACTGCAACATCCGATGTTGCGCAAGATGTGGCGGCAAAGTCACTCTGCGCTCCAACAAGGTAAACACTTTTTAATAATGATTTCGTAGGCTATTTTCGAAAAGAGCCCGTTAGGTTATTTTGTTTCCGTTTAGTAATGTTTCGTGTAATGATAAGGTGGCCTACTAGGCCTTTTGGAAAATTAGCAAGAAAAACAGCACACGAATACAAATTGACGTATTTGTAAATTTGCCTCAACATTTCACCTTTTGATTTTGTAAACTTTACCTTGTATGTCATTATCATCAACTAAACTGAAATAAACTAAACTAACCAACAGAAAGCGCACTGTGGAATAATGGTGGGCTTCTTATTCAAAAGATGCAATTTGTAACGTAAATTTGTTCAATATTTAAAATATCGGAGAACAGCAAGCTTCTACTGTATAGATAATGGGTTATGTTTCGTCATAGAACCAACACACGCAGATTTCTCATCCCATCGTAAATGTTGAAGCTCGTTATTCGTGTCTAGTTCATGTCCGGTGACGCGGTGATTGCAAGTGTTTAGTGTTGACGAATTCTTTCTACTATTTTAGGGTTAATTTCCTGATTTGTGCTTTACTGTCTGGTTGTATAACTAGGGGACGAGTTATTGTTAATGATTAGATCGTTTTATTTGGCTACGCGGGGTTTTCAATCACTGAAATGACAAGAAACAAATTGTAAACAAAACACGACCTCTACAGTGCATCGGACGGTACTAACAATAAACTTCGGCTGATCCATAAGGATGAGAAATCTACTAAAAAAGTACGTTTTATCTATTGTTTAGTCAAGCCAATGACTGGTTAGCTCAATCGTAAAATCTATGGCGGATAAACCGACGTATTTTGCCTGGACAGAGACGGTTAATCCGATTATAACCTTGTTTAACAGAGGTATGCGTAAAGTGAAACCAAACAAGTTCCAAAATCGAAACGCACGAGTGAAAACAACATTAGTGTGCGTATACACCCTCTGCGGTTGAAAGTTTCAAACAAGGTAAAACGCTGCACTCACCAGCTGATTGGGTTAGGTATAGTTATGACAGTCCATTGCGGAGGAATTTGATTACTTTGGACCTCTGATGTTGGCCTGCGCGTCGTCAGTGTCAGTCAGATCATATTGTGATAGTTACCAGAGATAGGCTTACATCATAGAAGCCTTGTACTGCCTTATCATCCAAAGAGGTAATTTACCTTGTAAGTATAGCTGTTTAGTTTTTAAAACTTTTCAAACCAAGTTATCCTTTAAGTTATCGGTGTGTAAATTGTACTCGGAAAAATGTGTCGATTTTTAGTCCTACTGAGTTTGTTCCCTTATAATTGGACTTCTAGATACTGAGGTAGATATTCCGTCAGTAAAGCTGTAACCAATTTTGTATTCAAGAAGATCATAATTTGACTACTCATACAGAACGCACTACTGTATAAAGTTGTTTATTCCTTAGTTTTTATTACTATAATTGATTATGCATAGTAGTAGTAGGTTGCATAGTTGATGGTGCAATAGTTAACAAGTAGTCCCGCTACAGAAAACCTAAAGAATAGCAAATTTCCATTTACTTGGTTGGATTTTCACAAAAATAGTTCGATTTATTTAAATCTAAACTAAAATTTAAATAACAACTTAGGTTTGCTGCTACATGGATGTCTGTGCGTGTGTGGATGTGCACAAAGCTAGAGGTAACCTTTGTGGTCCGGTTTTGATTTTAGTATGTGGGTCCATGGTATCTCTAGGATGATTTTTCATTTTTTGGAAATTCTGATTTTTAATTTGGATTTTCCCAAAAGTAACAGAACAAATGGATTTGAGCAAAAACGTCTCGAACGATTTTCATAAAAATCTAGTGTGTTATGGCACTTTCAACTCTAAACAAAATGGTACATTCTCCAATGCTGTAAAAATTATGGTTCAAAAGTTATGGCAACTTTTGTGATATTCCCCATAAAATATCACACGTACTCCCACCGCTTACCCATGATATAGGTCGTTGACAAGCGAATGGGAGAAAGTATGTTCAGATTGCTCATGCCGTTCATTTGAGTGGTTTTAGCGATTGTCTGGTAATCATATGATGGTTAGTCAATTGCGTGAAACATTAGTAGATTTTTGATCATTGGGCCTTTTAAACAATGGCCCTGGCTGAAAAAAAAAACAGCTGATCTTATATTAGCAAGTCAGTACGACAAAAAGCTACACAGCTTTATACAACACTCATCCTTCATCCATTTGAGTTCTAAATACACCCAGTAGCGTCATCATTTTAACTGGCAATAATCTAATAAGTTAATCTTTGTAGTGTAAATATAATTATCTACTCTGTAGTAACATTGCTTAGTAGAATTGAGTTTCGTTTAATTCGAGCACAACACTCACTTTCTTTATAGGACCTTAAAAATCCGTGCAAATATTTTTCTTGTCCTATGAACAGAATAGCGCTTTCCTACTCAACCCATAACATGGTCAAATAAAACAGTATTCACCTTCTGTAATTAATCGTGACTTTTATAAGGGCAATCGAACTAATAGTTCGAATCAACTTAAGATACAATATGAATCTATTTATTATTTAAGATAATTTTTGTAGAGTACCTATATGTACTAGGTGTACAATGCAGTTGTCTGTTTGCAATATTGAGTGGAGCTAGCATATTAATCTGTTTATAATTGGTTTTCCTTTATAATATTAGGAACAAAATGACTACACACAGTGGTTTATAAAGTCCATAGTGGAAGTGATGTTTATTTACAACAAATTAATAAACATAGCAATCACATGGCATATAATTAACACATGACAGCTGCTTCTAACTTAGTACCAAGAAGGCAATGAGGAACAAGATTATAAGTAAATTCCAACACCCACTTTTCCAAAGTCAATTATGAACAGGGTCAATGATCTGGTTCATATAAAAATTATTATTCATTATTATTTTTCGTTTAATGAGAAATCTACTTGCAGTATCCAAAGTCAATGGTATATTTGTTTTACACAAATGGAATGTTTATTTGCCCTATTTAAGTTCAATAAAACGCCAGGTTCACGTAAACAAATTGTTTACTGCAGCATCCAAACTCAATGACACATTTGGATAACGTAAATTAATTTTTTACTTGCATTATCCAAAGGGTAGGTCTGGTTCACGTAAATGGTATCTTTGGTTCACAATAATAGAATTCCTATTTGAAATATTAAAAGTCTGCATTATTGGTACGTCTAATTCACGTAAAGTGAATGTATACTTGCTGTATCCAAACTCAATGTTATATTTAATTTGCATAAATGGAATGGCTATTTGGAGTAGGCTATGGTGCATTAGCCTAATTCCGGCGACCCTAATTATTGGTTATTCATTTTGTAGTAAATTATGATCAACGATATTAATCCGATTGTTCTTCCTGTTTTCTGTAAAAATAATGCCACGGCGACCAACTAACCCATAAGGCCCATGTTAAATTTCTAAAAGTTTACTTCACGTAGGTTAATGCCCTGTGGTCCGATTTTAACCATTTCAGATGCATACCTTCCCATGGTTGGTTACTATAATTGTGCTAAATTTCGTGCAGATCACTTCAGCCGTTCAGGAGGAGTATGTATTTGTAAAACAAAAGCAGGAGCGAAGTATAAGAGTTTCGCTCAATAAACCATTTTTGATCGAATATGGGTCAATTTACTTCGAGCTCAATACAGTATCATTACCAATACTTATCGTTACAACTCGTACAATTTTTCTCATCCTTTGTAAAGGAAACTTGTTTATCCATCCATTTCTTGTGTTCATCCCGTTGCTCAAGATCTAAAATAGCATTGTTCGTGCATGAATTGCGCCAAAGAGTTCCTTGATTGCGCCAAGCCCTCAAAAGGTCCCAAAAAATGTTACTTACTTAATACTTGATACTTGTGTCCTTAATCCTTGACCGACAATGTCGGATAGATTGCGTCAGTGGCATATTAACATACTATTTACACATTATTTTAAAACTAATATTTACAAACTTCTTGCATAAAATACACTTTAGAAAAATAATTTTTGTTTTTTGGCTGTGGCGATTGTATTCCTAACCTACTGGAGTGCTGTTTTCAACTAACTTTTAGTGGAACCTCCTTCAATTCCTCTAATGAGTAGAGGGGTCTATTTACCAGTTGGCCGTGCAGTACTGCCTTGAACTTCGCACTGTCCAACTCTCTCACTTCTTTTGGCAGAGTATTAAAGATCTTAATAGCTGAGTGAGGGTAGCTCTTGATGGAGTGGCTAAGCCTACAGTGATATCGAACAGTAATTATGTTCCTTAGTTGCGCCGAGCCCAAGCCAGATAGGGGTGAGTTGCCGGCAGAAGGATTGTCCTTGTTTACGTTTCATCCAAACCTAACCTATCCTAACCTAACCTAACCTAACCTAAACTACTCAACTATAGAGTCAAAAGGGCCGCTACTTGGTTAGTACTTGGTTACTTGGCTAGTTAAGGAACGTATTGGGTGGCTCCCTGGATTAGTTGGTGCAATTCAGGAATACCCGACTACCTGACTCAGGTCAGTTGGTGCAATTTTAATGCTCGCCCATATCATTAGGTCTCAAAGTAAAGCCGAGTTAACTTTGGCCATGTAAACTCATGTCAGTGAAAACGTAGACCTAGTAAAACTGGAGCTGGAGAGTTTTAGTAAGATGATGTACTATTTCTATTGAACTTAGTTAACCCAGATCCATCGGATCGAAAGTATAGTCAATTCCAAAGAAATTAATCATACACGCGACTTCAATCACATAGGGGTTTGACATACTGAACAAATGATAAGTTACGGACCTTTGCCCGTATTCAGTCTTATGATAATTCAAGAGCTTTAATTGTCAATGATAATAGTCTGAGGATTAATAGTTTCGGGTCATAGGACTTAATGTCAAATACGACAACAAAATTATGGTTTTCCAAAATCCGATAGGTCTTCATCAATGAACACGCACATTGCACACATTCCAATACACGCTAGGCCAGCCAAACTAGAAACGCGGGACAAACCGATGTAGGCTGCACGGCTTGTGTTTGTAGACGATTGACGATTTGTCTGCGAAATAAATTTAGCAAATAAATTTATATTTAATTCATATTTTTCAGAAAATGTTGCTTTAGACTTTTTACATAGTGCAATGGCAAATATATTATTTCATATCTTACTAGTTTTGGCTGAGTTTTATTTTAAATAGATGAAACTATCTCAGTCTTACGTTAAAATAAAATTGCATTCACCTTCTTCGTTGCCAACCGAACGTGGAATTCGCAGCAATGTCAGAGGCAGGGTGAATGGGCAGAATTACGTCAAGAACCCCTCCTCCCCGCACTCCCAACCACTGCCTTATCGATTGTAGCACAGCCACTGCCACTTGCTGTTTACTCTATCGCCGTACCATGAAGGCTGTGGCCTATGTTACCATTACTGTGCATAAAAAATGTATATACAAAATCTCCGTGAGAACCTTTTTTTCCATTTTTGCGTTTTATTGATTATTTTTTTCGTTCAACACCACTTAAATTTTTTATGAACCAAATTGACACATACTCTTTAATAGAATTCGATCCAAATCCATTGAAATAGTCGTGAATACTGTTTTTTGGGAGACGTTCGAGACGCTAACCACTAGCTGGCAACACGCCTAATATAAGGGAAGGATCGATGTGGGAATTTTATCGCCTTGAAACCAGAAGGTCGTCGGTTCAATCCCAAAGATCGGCCGTTTGTTTAGCCAGGATTATTACACGACGCCCAATTATGAAAGACAGAAGGGGCCAGTCACAAACCAAGTTAAAGGGTCTATTGCTAACCTAGTGGTTGGCATCTCGGACTTTGATGCAGAAAGGATGGGTTCGATTCCCTACTTATCCATAAAAGATTTAATGTGCTTGGACAGTTTTACTCTAAAAGTGTTTGTATTACCTTCTTTAACAACAGATTTGGCGTAGTTAGACAATACAAAAAAACAATCAAAAATCTACTCACTGTAGTTGGTGAACTTTTGGAAGTGCAATTATCTTAGTTAGCAATTACCTTGTTAAATAACTAACCAGTGAATTTGTCCCCAGGTGATCTGGGTGTGCATCCTCTGCCGCAAGAAGCAAGAGCTGTTGAGCAAGACGGGTCAGTGGATCAACAAGGGAATGTCAGCTGGCGACCCGATCATGCGGCGTATCGAGGCGGATCTGCAGCAACAAGACAAGCGGCCCAAGCTGGAGCGAGCGCACTCTGCCGCGGAGAAGGAGAACCAACCGTTGCTGCAGCGGTCTGGCTCGCAGCTGAGGCGACAATACAGTCAGCAAGACGCCAGCCGCGAGGAAGAGGCGCGATACTACCGCGGAGAACTAGAGGGTCTGATGAGATCACACCAGTACGCGACGATGACGGGCGGCCGCGGAGAGTTGAGGAACGACTCGCTCAGCTCCGAGCAATCTTCCAGCATGGACTGTGCGCCCGCGCCCGCTAGTCGTGGCGGAGCCATCACCGTGCTGGTAACCGGCAAGAAACACAAGAGGACCGGGTCCGCGAAAAAACAATCCGGGAGTGGAAGTGGGAGTGCGCGCGGGTACCATCAGACGCCGCAACCGCCCCAGAGATCGTTCTCTAGCTCGGACGACGAACTGAGGTCCACCCCCGACTGTACGAGCTGCGAGGAACACGACAGTGAGAAAGGTAAGGGTCGCAGTACATGATACTTGTGTGACTAGGAGAGTGACAGTTAGGATTAGGCTACTTTAAGTTATAATTTTGAAGCTCAATCAAACTACTTTTGCCAGTTTTCTAAACTGTTTGTACTGTAATGAATGCTACTTTGAGGCGTGATGGATATACGTCGAAGATACGTAGGATTTATCCAAGAGATTATTTCGGCCAGTTTCCATCACAATTTGGAAAAAAACTAAGTTTTCAAGGGAATCGGACCTCGCTTTTAGGTAAGGAAGTACCGACAGTCTGACAATATAGCAAGACTAGAACACAACAACACAACTCAGAAAAAACTAACAAGTAATAATCTTGTCATGTTTTAGGTATTTTCTCACCTGAGGACAGTTTTTCTTTTACCAATCGTAGTGGGAAATCTTCAAACGAACTGTCGAATAACTTTAACTTACTATCTTCAAAAATGAACTTCCAAAAAATAATACGTAGGTACTCACGAAAACCTTCCAAGGGAATAATTATATGTGGAATGGATATCAATTAGTTTACCTGAATATATGAACTAATTTGAAGGGACTTTAAAGTAAAATTGTAGCTATTGAATGTTTCTTCAAATAAGTCTGAGACCATCAACAATAGTAGATGCTCTATTCACTCGAAGAGAATGTTTGGAAAATTTATTTTTGGGAAGTCTAAGAATACGCCCACTTAGTTTTTAAAATCAAATCTGTACATCTAACTGATTAGGTATGAGGAAGGAGAGACACTTTTTTGAACGCTAATGATAGAAACCTCAATTAAAGAAGCTGTATCCCTGCGAAGAAAACCTATAACTTGTTAAACACCCACTGTTTAGCAGTCATTTAATTTTAATAACAAAGCCACCCATTTACAAAGGATCCAGATTCAAGGAATCCAGGTCTTTACTATCCCTATTGTCACCTTTCTAAAAGACGAGTTAACCAACGAGTGTGATGGCCCAAGCCTCCAGATCTCACCTCAGAGACCGTGGATATACTAGAATAGATAATGTCCCTTACCTGTCAACAAAACTGTTCACAGTGGCTACCAATTTTTGACAGTGTTAAAACCCGGTGACTTAAATCCAAAATTAAACTAAACTCTACAAGGAACCAAACGACTAAAGTGTTGTCGTCAAAATATGTTTCAAATAATAGAAAACACAAGGATGTTCTCTTTAACGTATAGGATCTGACAAGTGAGTTTTCCTTAAGTAATATTTAATCATGTTTGTTCCTGCAGTCACCACGCAATTCGCAATACGTCATCGAATCGTACTATCCTATATTTCAGGTCGAAATTACTTTGCAGAACACCTCAAGACAACTACAAACAGTTTGGTAAACTGGCACTTTTTACGCTCAGTAGCTCTGTGTTTTCTTCGTAGATATTTTACCCTTAAAAGTCTGATTTAGGTACATTGATTTGTTTTTAAAGTTTTGTTTAATCGATTAAATTTATTCAGTGACAGTCATGCAGCGAAGTTTTGAACATTAATACATCTAATTTTGGTGCGAACATATTGACCAACGCAAATGATACTAACATATATGTATAAGCCTGCCTATCTATATATATTACTAAATATATTATCTAAGACGACATCCATGACTAAGTTAGTTTTTGAATTGATAATGTAAATGTATTCGCTAATAAGTGTAAATGTATCAAATGATTGACTTTTTTCAAAACACAGGTGATCTCGACACGTCTGAAAGAGGAGACGAGCGACTGAAAAAACAAGCGATTTTAGACGAAAAGATTAAAAAATTCCTAGCGGTGAGGACATGTGCAGTTTCAGGTGGCAGTGTGCTTGATGTGGCATGGCAGCGCTCTCTTCGCCGGTCTGGATTAATGTGTATTCTTCTTCTTCTCGAACAACCAGAGGCAGGCAAACCTTGAACAGCGCCTCAGTACTTTCCAAATGCCATACTATACGAAATTAAATTAAGCTATTCCAGCGTAACAAACAATCAATTGTACAAACTGAATGGTCGATCCAGCAGTTGTGTTCACACTAGTTGATTTGATTTGTCCAAGGTTTAAAACAATTAACCTCTTACAAGTCGCAGGTTGCAGGCTATTTGATTTTGGGTATGTGCAAAGTCATTTCACATCATAATATATGTGAATAATATTGGTTTCTATTTAAAGCACTCAAATTGAATAATGAAGATTTTCAGTTTGAATAATCCATATAGTTTACCTTTTTGACAGTTTCTAGAAGCTACAGCTTATACATTGTCAAACACATTAATCCAGGGCCGAGCTAACTCTTGTTTCCTAGATTTAGGTCTTCTCTGATTCGTTTTTACTTGCCTAAACGATTGATGTTGGTAAAATATACATTTTTAAATATTTTCAGTCTAACTACAGTGCTACCAACAACAATAGTTGATTTGTATTTCCTCAATAATTGGGCATTTCTTTGCTTCTGAATTATCACTATACATTAGGCCTATAAAGACACGGAATTAATTAATACTGTACTGTCCGAAATCTGATGTAAATGTTGATTCGATATTGGTTATTAGTTTATGTTTTCATGAAAGCACAATGTTAAATTAAAATAATGTTTCGTTAAACTATTTTGGCTTTGAAACATGACCTCAGCAAGTTGCAGCCAATTGTAAAGAACTATTGGACACTATCCGATGAAATGTCTTTTACCAATTAGTTCATATGAAGATTTCGACCTCAAATTTAGAGTCGCCTAAACAACTCTATAAATCATCATCAATCACATACGTATAAATAGAAAAAAGATTAAATTACATGATAGGCCTAATTTATTTTCGTATGTGATTGTAAAACATCATTGCTTAAGTAGCATAGGTAATAGGTAATATTGTCCACTTTGCGTTTTTTATGTTTACATCACACATGAACAACACTATGGTCATTGTACCATATTTGCCATATTTGTACCATATATTGCTTGTAGTTCGTTCATTTTCATTGGCATATTTTGAACATAGTCTTTTTGGCGATTACACAGTTTACCAACGTTTATAAAATAGAAGTTTCCAACAATAGTAAACGTAAGACCGATCGAGACAAAATTTTATTGCAGCCCTGCAATCGATATCATAGACAGAAAGTTAAAAAAAAAACATAATTTTCTTTTATCTTATTTTCTAAAGAGGTTGTTGGTTTCTTTTATCTATACATTTACCCGTTCAAATAGGCCCGCTTCTGTTTGCGAACAGTATCTAGCAAAGCAAGGGGGTGATCCGGTACAGTACAAGATAAAATATAAACACTACCCTTATACAATACGGTACACTAATAACATTTTAAATGTAATTCGAACTAACAAAAACAAAGAAATGCCCAATTGATCGTTGCAACTTGAACTTTGACTTGCCTTTCCTTCGGTGTTCTTTATATGTGTTTGGTTGTTGTGTTTCCTTTTGTCTCTTTGTCCCATCCTTTACCCGTTCTCTTACAACGAATGACTTCTCCCTCGGTATGGATGGAGTCGTCAACGGGTGGCACCCAAGGGACACCCCTCGGGAGGTCAAAGTCACCCTTATCGACACCCGAAGACGCAAGAAGACAGTCAGGTTCGACGGTCCTCAAACCAAGGACTCGGGCATTGACACATCCAGCACGTTCACATCCAGTGAGGATTCGAACAGCGCGCCCAAGGTATACTGTAGTGGCGTAGATAGCTCTGCTAGCGTATTGCTGCACTTGTAACGCTGAACATTGTGTAGAATCATAGCATGGGAGGTTCGGTAGCTGATTTTAAAGTGTACAGTTAATAAAATCATAGACTAAGACAAGTAGACTTATCATACCATTGTAAATTTTGAAGCTCGTTTAGTCTAGTTGATGTCCGGTGACACTGATCGCTAGTGTCGCCAAAAATTTTTTTCTATCAGTTTAGGGTTACTGTTTGGTTTTATAACTAGGGTACCAGTTATTGTTTTGTAAGAAAATAAAACTCTTCAGTGCTTTCTACAACTTACTTATATTTTATACATGAAAAATCTCAATAACAAAAATCGAACATTCTTTCTCCACTTAAAAACATCAATTCAACTCTACCAATTATTATTCACCTTGATAACCAAAATATCCAAAACGTAAACATAAACAAAACTATTAAATCAGCTGATAGCTCACAACTACACGCCCCCGTGCCACCCGTGTTATAAAAACAGATAATAAGAAAACTGGATGATGTTGTTCAACACTCCAACGATAGGTACTACGGCCGCCTTTTAAGGTGGCCGTGTAGGTACTCAGGTAGTAAAAGAGGTACATTTTAAAGGCATTGATGAAACCTAAATTTCAAAGGTTATAAACATTGTTTGAAGATTTTGTAGTTATTACCTTTTTTCTTTTAAATCTTCCAGGGTATATTTTCAAAAACTCTAATTGACTGTTCAGGTGTTTAGCTCATTGAGGTTTTATGATCGTAAAGGAAATGACTAAACTGTCCGAAAAGAAAAACGTTAAAAACAATATATCATATTATTATGATACAGTAAAACTTGTGGTCATCGTTTAAGGTCATTAAACAAATAATAATATAGGCATTTGGGACATCAAAATGAAGCTTAGAGTGTGTAGATCCGACGAGAAGTTTTGGTATGAACGAATTTCTTAGGGCTGTGCTTTATACGCAGGTTTTCTAAGTGCTTCGCCTTACATGCTTAAAAAGCTTACATTATCTATATATTAATAGGCAAGCATGTTTCTTTAAAACCTTTTTTCTCGGCTCGTGTATCGTAGGGAAAATATGTAGAATCCCTTTATAAATTAAAATAGGCTCAAAAATGAGCGCAAAAAAATGAATTTTAAATTTTAAAAAATTAACATGGGTCTTATGGGTTGATGGTGATGAAATAACAACAAAAAATAAAGAGAAAATCTAATCAAATGTAAGAAATTTCAATCACATGTTTTATTTACAGCGTGGGGTAAAAATAGAGAAGAGTTTAGTAGAATATTGCTCATAGTTTTATTTGTGATTGCTATATTAAGTTCCAGGAAAAGAGGCTTGAAAAAAGTAAGAATTAGGGTAAAACATATTTCTTTTTATGAAACATCAATACAGTAATTGATTTTATCACTACACTACGGTATGTTAGATTAATTTTGGGCGTTGGCTTCAGATATAAGTAGGGTTTTGAAAGTAGGTCTAAACTTTTCAATAAGTTTATCTTTTGAATTTCATAGAGGTACAGTATTTTTAACACACATCAGCAGCGATGACACACTGTTCTTGGGTGCACCCCCAATAAAATTTAAGAAAAATAGTTTTTCTACACTAAGTGAGAAAATTGATTTTTCTTTTTAAGTAATGAGTTACTATTTCTAGAACACATAGAAACAACAGCATTATTCTCTCTTGTGTCCTCTTCCCGTTTCGAAGCAGAGGTATAGCAATTCGTTAGCATAGGATTGAAAAGAATCGCTCTTGTTCTTATTTATAAGGATTTAGTCGGTATATTCTCACTAGTCTGTCTTTGTTTGCCACTTTAGAATATTTCCATCATATTATAAACTGATGAAATCACTTTGATAGAGCCAACATAAATTCGGAAATTGGTCCATCGATTTTCTATGGTTAACTTCTTAGAACCATCACATTTGGGATACTAAAGTAAGCGTCCCATCTGAATATGGACCAAATGTAGCTAAATTTTTATTTAAATTGAACATAGTGGATTG
Source organism: Macrosteles quadrilineatus (assembly GCF_028750875.1). Taxonomy (NCBI): domain Eukaryota; kingdom Metazoa; phylum Arthropoda; class Insecta; order Hemiptera; family Cicadellidae; genus Macrosteles; species Macrosteles quadrilineatus. The sequence goes on from NW_026542597.1 coordinate 14,795,903, forward strand.
ACTCACTCACAGGTTGCGCTACCATCAACATTCTATTTTACTCCTTAGTCTTTGATATTAAGTTAGTTTATGTGCATACATACGTATCCTTCCCCGGTCCGGTTATCTCTGAGTCTGGGTGTTAATTACGCATCTACATCTTCTTTTGTCCCTCCATAAATCGTCTTCCTCAACATACTGCCACTGCTACTGCACTCCTCTCGCTTCCACATCTCTTCCCACCTCGTCAATCCACCTTGTTCTAGGTCTTCCTCTTGGTCTTCTTCCGTTCATGTGAAGCTCATACTTCATTGGGGGGGGGGGGGGGGGGGATTCTATTATTTTCCATTCTATTTCAATCTCGACTTCTCTACTCGTTCTCTCATACTTTCTTCAACTATTCCTCTTTTAACTCTTCATTCATAATTCTATCCACTCTTGTTTTCCCTTTAGCCTCTTATAAATTTCATTTCCTCCACCTGAACTCTACCCCATACCCTCTCTGTTATATTCAAAATGTCTGCACTATAGGTAACTACCGGTATATAATAAGTTATATACATGCCACCTTTTGAAGTCTTTCGTATATCTTTATCCCTGACTAGATGTAACACTGATAAAATCCCGCACCTTTCCCCAGTCTAGCCGTTACCTCTTGTGCCATTCTACCATCGTTCGATAGCACCAAAATATGTAAATTGTTCAACTAACTTGCGGTTCTTCCTATACTTTTAAAGGTTTTTCCAACTCTTGATCCCTTAACGATTAAATAATTGACAAAAAGATGTAATTTAATTACAATACTAGGTTATGTTACCTGTTGTATCGCCCAGTGGTTCTGTTCTTGTAGTTGGACTCCCATGGTTTCGAAGACTTTATGCCTTCATTGTTAAGTGTACGTGGATATTAAATGTCAGTAATCCTCTTCAACCTGGACGGTGTGAAGATTCGTCGTACGAAACACGTAAAAGGGTAACATTAAAAATGTATAGGATGACTTGGTGGTATCAGGTAAAAATTTTACCTGGTTATTTTACCGTAAAATAACCTATTATTGTAACAATCTAGAGATTCAGAGGCTACGACACCATGAAATTGTAATTTAAGCGTAGTTTGAATAAACAAAAAATAATAATTTGCATCGTCATACTTTGTCACTGGCTTCAATTTTTTGTTTTTACTGGCTGCTTCAAGATGGGAATTAGATGTCACATCAATAGTGAAAGGGACTGGACTTTTTTACG